>NC_081412.1:668944851-670144851 GCF_030272615.1 Cryptomeria japonica
ATATCAGTAGAATGAGAAGGAAAAGTATTAGTAAATATTTGAAGATTTTGATTTGGTGGAGCTACATATTTGTTTCCTTTGTCATTCACACCAGCTACAAATATGGTATTGTTATGAATAAGGACTTGAATTCTACTTCTTAAAGAATAACACTTTTTATTGTCGTGACCGGGTTGATGATGATATTGACAAAAAACTTTGGAATCATGATAAGATGACAAAGGTTTAGAGGTATCAACTAGTTTGATGGGACGAAGCTTCAACACATTTTTTTGTAACAATTGTGTCATAATGCTATGCAAATATTTAGAAAGAGGTGTAAATTCTTTTCTAAAATACTTGGATATATGAGACACACTTGTTGTTGCAGTTTCTACTTGGGTATTGATGTTGTTATTAAACTTGATGAATCCCTAGTTCAGTTTAAACTTTGCAAAAGTTTGTTGAGCACTTCCATTCTTATCAACTGAAGCCATTGAAGGAGATTGTTCAAATTGATTCACTTGAAGCTGATAATTGTGAAGTACTGCACACAACTACGTAAGGGAAGTAAACTCAGAAAAGAGAAGCTTATCCCTCATGTCTGTTTTCAAATTAGAAATAAAAATCCATTGAACATCTTGATCTGGCATAGGATAAGCAATTTGAGAATACAAATGTTTATATCTACCAATAAAATCAATCACTTTTTCTTTAACACCTTGCTTACAATGAATCAAATCAGTCAAAGTAATCTTAGGACCAATATTAATGTGAAATTGTTGAATAAAAGAATTTGCCAATTGTTGAAATGATGTGATAGAATAAGGAGGCAAAGAACAATACCATTGCAAAGCTTTATCCTTAAATGTTCTAGTAAACAATTTAGCCAAAAGTCTTTGATCATGAGCAAAATTACTACAAAAAAATTGAAATGTTTTCACATGAGTGAAGAGATCACCTTTTCCATTATAAAGCTCTAATTGAGGAACTTCCACATGTTTAGGAGGGACAACACGAGCAATGTCACTAGATAATGGGCTCGCTACATGAAATGTGGGCACATTAAACTTGGATTGATTCATGGAAGCTATTTGTTTTTGTAAGGATGACACAATTTAGGCTAGGCTATTAATGGTAGCTTTAATGGATGGATTGAAATTGGACATGTTGGATTGGGATGGAGGAGTAACATTTTTGTACAAAGGAGGAGGTTGAGAATAAGGAGGTAGAGCACTATGATAGGTGGGTATGAAAGATGATTGGGTCACAAATGGAAGACTTACAGAAGGAGGTATGAAAGAGTTTTGATTAGCAATGTTGCCCCCTTGACCAACATGTGTAGGAATAACATTTTATGTGAAAGTAGGAGCATGATGTTGGATGTAAAAGTAGACACACTAGGCATAGATATAGTCATAGGAATGGAATGATTAACTTGACTAGGAGGTTGGGTGTAACTAAGGACTTCGACACAAGTTTTTATAGGCGTGATATTAGTGTCAACAATATGAGCATGACCATGCAACAAATCATCACCAACTTTATCACTTTGAACCATTATTTTTAATCCTTCAAACAATGGGATAGCCTCACTTTTTGGGTATTGTTGACCCATCCATTATTGAAAATTTTGAAATTCATTGTCAATCTTCTCCATGTAAGGAAGTTAAGTAGCGGAAAAACTTCCTACACTAACCTTGAGAGGAGGGTAATGCAAATTTTTTTAAAGATCGTCACAACAGTTACAAAAAATAGAAATAGATATAATAACATTTAAACCATAACTCAGTGATTTACTTGGGGAAAACCCTTTCGGGAGAAAAACCCCAAACTCCAAAAGTTGTCTAATATATTATTCCACAATCATAACATATTACAATATACTTGTAGAGAAAGCTCTTCACAAGAGTACCACTAATCAGATATTCAGAGGTAACTCAATAGCTATAAGATTCTTACACACAACCTCTATCTCATGCACCTCATATATAGGTGATACAATACAAGAAACCATAAAATGGTATTACAAAACCATCGGCTAAAACCACCCAATAAGGTTTAGCCGACCTTATCTCCCTTCTAGATTCTTTATGACGTGTTATAATATACATCAACACGTGTCCCTCCGTTTTACAACTCATTTATGTGTCCGATGTATTTAATATTTCCTATTTCAAGAGTACAAACTTTTGAAGGCCATAACTTGAGAATTGTGTGTCTGATTGACAAACTGTTTGAAGTGTCGTAAAGCTTGTGAAGTGCTCTATTGCCTTGTAAACCACTACTCCATTTACGCCCAATTTTTAGGGCATTCTAGGGCCACTGAAGTCCTCAAAATCAAATTTAAGCCTTTCATTGGACACCTCCAAAACATAAAATTTAATATCTTCAAAACTAGTTGTGATCTCGTGACATAACTTTACCGGAATGCTTATCTATCCAACCATAAGCTTTGGGGAGAATTTCGCACCATTTCGTGCTCAAATGAAAACTTACTATAGATAGTAACCTCATGTAAATGCAAGGTTGAGACACCATTTTCCCAACACTCCAATTGGTCAATGAAAACCCTAGTCAGTGATTCACCCTCATCATGAGAGTTATGTAAAGAATTAGGATAAATAACATCATTTGTTGGAATATAGGAACCACTAACATTTTCATGAAACAAGTTATCAAAATTACGCTCCATATCCTTAGTAATTAAACCTTGGGAAACCTTAATTCTACAACTTCTCACAAGAATATTATAGCTAGGACTAATAGTAGTATAACTCATGCACAAAGAAAGGAAATTTGAATTTGAAAATTGAAAATTGTGATTAAACAATGCAACATTTTATGAAAATGATTGATTAACCAATTAATTAAGCAATTTGATTTGTGAATTTGAATTTTAAATGCCTCTAGATCATAGCATAACATATATATTAGATTTGAAAAAGAAATTTAAATTTTTTTGCAACCCACAATTAAATTTTAGAATTTTCAAATTTAGGGTTTTTGTAAATTCAACCACTAAATTTATGTAATTCAATTGAAAATTGGATCTATGAGTGAAAAAATGAATTTTAAATTGCATGAAACATCATATCTAAAATGATTAATCCAAATTAGACAAATCACAAGCTCAATTTTAGATTAAAAAAATTAGGATTTTTATGAAATTGACCTCTAAATGTTTGAAAATTAATTAGAAATTAAACTTATGTTTGTATAAATTTGAATTTGAAATGCACAAACAATTAGATCTGAGAAGACAAATTAGAAACTAAGGTGTAAAACGTTGGGTTCACCAAAATGTAATGTGGTGAAAAATTAGGGTTTGCATCATAGGAAGAAGAAACCGCTAATTTTAGACTTAGAGACCACATACATTAAGGAGTGAAAACCTAATAGATCTAGCCACAAATTGGTAAATATGGGACTAAGAATTCTTACTGGATTTTCTTTGGGGGAAGTTGGTTTACTCCTCTTTTAAATTGAATTGCTAAAATTAGGGTAAATATGCTAGAATTGAAGTAAAAATACATAAACAATGAGCTATAGTCATCAGATCGAGCCTCACAAACCTGGATCTGAGTAATGTAAGAGTGTTCACATCTATTACTAGAAGGAGCTCCTAATTATTTGGGATTAGGATAAGGCTCACCCTAGTCTTTTGCACTTTTCTCACTCCAATGGGGGATTGATTCATCATTATAAATAAAGACAATTCTAAAGATATAGCTTTGTACTTGTTCCTGAACACAGTAGAGAAGGGAAATAAGGGTTTTCCTTAGGTCAAAACTTGGATTTGGAATTAACCACGAAATAGAAATGAGTTTGAATTGAATTTTAGTAATGAAAATGTTCTCTTTTTGAGGGAGATGTTAAATAATGATGAAAACACCAATGCAATACCTTTTAATAGAGTTTTGTTTGTCTCCACAAGGAATTAGGGTTTCATGAAGTCTTTAATAACATAAAACATAAATGTCAACTCCACTGCTTGAATCTTGACATTATCTTTGCTTCAATGCTTGAAGGAAGACTGATTCCTTGCTCACTTGAATATGAATGAACACTTGATTGAATCTGTGGATGTCAAAATGAGAGGAGTAGACCTTCTTTTATACTTGCTTGTTGAAAAACAACTTAATTTTTTGACATTAGCAGACACTGGATCTAGGTCCCCATTAAAATCTTGTGACTCGTAAGGGGCCTCAAAATGTTGGGAAAATGGTGTTGTACACCTTGCATAATAATGTTTCATTGTTGTATTATTTTATTATTATGTGAGGTGGACATGGAATTATATTGTAATATCATATTGTATTGTTGCATCTAGGAGCACCTAGATGGACGTGCAACATGTAGAGATTCCCTTGGAATATTTTCGTAACCACTTGATGAGTTGTATTGACACATTGGTATTATTATATTGTATTTATTTAATATTAGGGAATGTAATTATGATGAAGTAACCAATATTAAATGTGGGTCAGGGGTAGGTAGGAAAAATATTATATTTTATTGTCACATGGTTTTGGGCACATGGTTTTGATGTAATACTACTTGGTGGTTTTGTGGTTGCTTGTCTCTATAAAAGTATCACAAGGGTAGTTGTTTGGGTTGGTTAGTTAGCCAGGTTAGCATTTGTGAAGGAGGAAGAATGGCATGGGATGTGTGGATTCATGCTTGGTCACATGGAGTGCTTGGTTATGACTGGGTTTTTGAAGGCTTTCCATAGTTGTATTATAATGGACGCATTGTTGATAATACATGGTGGATGATGCTTTTGGAGGCTATGTTTTTCCCTCATGAGGGTTTTTCAGGATATATTCTGTGTCACATTTTCATGGGTATGTTGTCTATTCTTTGCATATGACTTCTATATGTTGATTTGATTAAGATCTTAAATGGGTTATGTGGAAATTATCATAAAGATGGCTACAAGTTTCCTTACAAGTGGTATCAAAGCTATTGGTTTAATGGTGTTTATAACCCTAGTTGGAATCCATGAATGCATGAAAGAATGAAAAGACAAGGCAAGATATATGGTTTTGCAGGTTGTTATTGTAGATATATGTTATTTGGGTTTGTTGTTATGAAGGGTTGTTTGCAGATTTGAGGTTGGAAGAATTTTGGTCAATCTAGAACATCATTGAAAAATGCTTTGAATGAGGGTTTTGGGGGTGAGCTTTCATAAATGGTCTCGTGGGACAAAACGAACCTCATGGATGGATACAGGTTGATCGAGAGTCGAAAAATTATATATAATTTGACCTATTTCGGTGACAGTTGAAAAGATTGCAAAATTATGTTTTTTTGTTTTTAGGCCTCGACGACTGCCAAATTTGTTGCTACAGTATGCAAAATAAAAAATATATATAATTGTCTTGTCGTCAAATTTTTCGTACCTATGAAATTTAAAAAAAGAAAAAGAAAATTATATATATATATATATATATATTGTGGGGGTCTTTTGGAAAAGATTTCGAAATATTTTAAAAAAATATTAAAAGTTTTATGGGGGGCGGGGGCCACCACCCCCCGACCCTTGGTTTGTCCCCATAGAGTGCAGTGGGTGTACTCCCTATAGTATTGTGGGTAGTACACCACAGGTCTGCGGTACTACCCGTAGGCCTACGTGGGTGCCCTCTTAAAGACCCTCGTGGGGTACGGGCCCAACCCCCCCACAGGTGGGTATTTTTAAAATAAATTTTAAACAAACAAAAAAATAAATCCGCCATGTGATATCCATAAAACATTTTTATTAAATGTTTGTAATATTTGAAAATTAAATAAAATTGCCACAATCTTTGGTTGGGAGATGAGAGGTGGGGTTCGGCCTATGGGCCCCACAAGGAAAATTCAGATTATTTTAGTCCAATTGGTGGAAATTTTTATGGAAGTCAGACTTTGAAAAAAAATGATTAAATTTTTAAGTCCATGTGTTCTTCATATAGTGAAATTGGATGTTTTCTTCCAACTGGGATAAATTTCATCCGGGGGGTTCATTTTTTGACTTCTTATACTTGTTGGGGAGGTGATTCTGAGAACTACTATTTGGTACATGTTTGGTTCAATGATTTTGTTTTTTTTTGACATGTTTTGGGAGCCTGGAAGCTTGATATTCTCCTTGATGCAGTTTTGGTCATATCTTTTGCATACGGATTCAGTTTTTCAATTTCGAATAGGCATTGGAGAGGGTGTTTAGTGTACTTCAGTTTGGTGTTGTTATTATATCAGTTTGATGAGTATGGAGAGGTTTAAAAGTGTGCTTCATAGTTGGACTTTGATGGCTATAGGTGCACAATTTGTTTTTGGTTTAAGGACATGATTGGACTTGGTTTGAGAGTTGGAGTTTTATGTGGGTGACAGTTGGATGCAAGTGATGATTATGGTGTCATGGGTATGCAGGTACATGTTTTGCATTGACATGACATAGTTAAGATTGTGGTGATTTGGTTTGATATTAGGAGGTTTTTCTTATCTCCTTGATTCTTATTTAGCTCCTTTGACTATGGTACTAGTTTGTGGACATGTTTGGCAAATTAGATTGGATAGTGATTTGGTGTTTGAGTCATGGTTGTCTACATGGATTATTCTCTTTGATATATCAGTTTGCAATTTACCAATGTGATGATGAGTTTGCATGTTCAATGATTTGATCGATGAGTTATGCAGGTTGTAGATTACCTACCCATTCACTTGCAGTGGGATGACTCAGATGTGGACTATCTATATCCACCAGGTTTGTTTCATTGTGGTGCATACTTGTTAGTTGACCTTGTATGTGGTCATTTGTGCACTGGTATGGTTATTTTGAGATGAGAGGATGGATGATGTTATGGTACTTGGATAGTTAGATTGGGACTTGTAGAATGTGTTTGATCATGATGTCATGATAGCTCTGTTATTTATTTGATTACACTTTCAGTGGGAGCTTTTGATAGTGATGAGTTGGCAGTGTAGGATTGATTCCTGATTGGTGGTTTGTTGTTGGTTGTTGTGTCTTCTTGATATGGAGTTCATGGTTTACTTGTTGTTATTGACATTTCAGTTGATGTGTGTAGACCTAGATGTGCTTCATTTAGGAGATGATTTATCACGATGCTATGGAGAGCTTGGTATCATAGTTCAGTGGGAGCTTGTAGATGTGATGTGTATTCACCATGTTGGTTGGTGGATGATCTTCTTCATGTGCAGATGTTGGGGGATGCCTTAGATCCTGTTGTTGTAGAAGGGATCTCTTGCATTTGCAGGCACATTGTTAGGAGATGGTTATCTTCATGTTATTTAAGGATGTTTGCATCTTGAGGAATCATGGAGTTCTTGGTATAGATGTGGTTTTATGCTTTCATTTGACATGTTTATCCTTGTTGGTAGGATGGATTATAATATGTCATGGTACACTCTTGACGCACATTTAGAGTTTTGGCATGATATGGTTATTTGATATTTTTATATGGAGCATGTTATCTCTTTGAGATGGATTAGATCATGTTGTTGTATTTATGTTCCTGATTCTCGAGATTGGAGCTTTGACATTGATCTCGGTTGGTTCTCTTTGTACTGAGTGTATGATCATTTGCTTGATACTTCATGATGATGTTATGTTGTATTTGGAGTTTGGCATTGATTGATCAGTTACAGGTGCTCATGGATACATTGAGATGTAGGTGAAGCTAGTATTCTCTTGTGATTAGAGGCAGGTTGTTTTTTTAGTTGGAAGTTCGAGGAGCATTCACCTGGTTTATGGATTGAGAGGAGATTGTTCTTAGTGTTAGTCATGATGACTTGGATAGCTTGATGAGAATTCTCATTCCCCACTCTTCGTCTAGTCAATGGTTTACTACTTGAGAGGTATTGCCCATTGTTTCCTTTTAGGTGCATTATGTTTATGCTTATCTTTCATAGATATGGATCTTGAACTATGGAGATGTTTAGTTCTGGAGGGTTCATTTGAGAGATGTATGGAAATCGTTATCTCCTTGTACATTTGAGTTATTATTATGATGGTGGCAATCATGATATTAGTTTGGGAGATGGTTTATTGGGTGTATTCCCTAGGCTTGGGAATGGATATTTAGTTTTATCTTCTTGGTTATGAGAGGCTTACATCCATGTTGAATACATGTTATATATGTTTTTTTGGTCCAAGGGATTGAATGAGTTTTGGGTGTTGATATGATTTTCATGTGGGGTTCTATGGAGGAGATCATACTTGACACAGTTAGCATTTAGAGGTGTGTGTAGAAGGACATACTACATGATTTGATTTGCAATGTTTCTCTCTTTGTTTTGGTTATCTTCCTGGATGTTCTTATTCACATTACATTGGCTGAAGATTGTTTGGAGCTATGTGTTCATTGGTTTTTTTTTCATGTGTTGTCATGTGGGAGATGGCATGGAGGTTCCTTTATCTCTTTCTTTTGTTGGTGCAGAGAACATGGGAGAATGTTGGAGACATGGTGTGAGAGTGGTACTTGCAAGTTATCAGTTTACATGATGTTCATATTGATGTGGATTTTATTGATACTACATGGGTACACTTCTATGATATATTGTTAGTGGATTCATTTATGATATTGACATTACCTATGTAGTGGGAGTTCCTTGGTGTACATGTGTGGCAGGTATTGCACTTGGGGCTTATGGTTGCATGTTATAGGTTACATATGTTGACGAGATGTTATTCAATTGGGTTGTATTCCTTGGAGGCATGTATAGTTGATGTGATAGCACTTGTTGTGGGTATTATTTCAGATATGTAAACAACTACCTTTCATTGGATACCTTTGGATTAGTGTTTGTGTTCAGATATTAGTTGGTGCAGGACTTATCATTTGTTGCGACATATTGTGTGGCTTTCTATTTGGATGGACTTTTCATGTCCAATGGTAGTGGCATGATGGAGGGTGGGAGCATTCATGTATGAGATGGTGGTCACTTTGTTTCTTGTTGCAAGTATCTTGATGGAGCACATGGAGCACTTGGATTCCATGATAGTATATGTGTGTGGAGAGATCAGTCTCTTGTTCATGTGATGGATTACTTCTTGGCCTTTATGCAATGTATACAACAAGTGGGAGAATGTTGGGAAAATGGTTTTGTACACCTTGCATAATAATGTTTCATTGTTGTATTATTTTATGATTGTGTGAGGTGGACATGGAATTATATTGTAATATCATATTGTATTGTTGCACCTAGGAGCACCTAGATGGACGTGCAACATGTAGAGATTCCCTTGAAATATTATTGTAACCACTTGATGAGTTTTATTGACACATTGGTATTATAATATTTTTTTTATTTAATATTGGGGAATGTAATTGTGATGAAGTACCCAATATTAAATGTGGGTAAAGGGTAGGTAGGAAAAATATTATATTTTATTGTCACATGGTTTTAGGCACATGGTTTTGATGTAATACCACTTGATGGTTTTGTGGTTGCTTGTCTCTATAAAATCACCACAAGGTATTTTTTTGGGTTGGTCAGTTAGTTAGGTTAGCATTTGTGAAGGAGGAAGCATGGCATGGTGGTGCATGAGCACCTAGTTTTATTGATGCATTTTCAAACTTTTGGAGTGATTGATCATGTTTGGGGTCAATGAGAAAATAAAGGACTATTGAAAAGTCCAAATGTGTGTTTTAAGGTTATTTGTAGTTTTGTTGTCTCTTGTTTTAGCTTATTTGCTCAGTTTTGGTCAATGTGCCTTTGTGAGCCAAAAATGGCATCATTTTGCAAAATAGGGTAAAAATCTTTGTAAGGCCTCATAAGGCTTTTGGAAATGTTGGTTTGATGTTAGGGAACCATATTAGGGGGTTTATATTGTGTGGATACATTTAAGTTTCAAAAATGCATGGTGGAGCAAAAGTTGTCATTGTTGCTTGACAACTTTTTGTAACTTTTTGGAGCAACTTTTCAAAAATGATCGAATCGGTGGTTAAGAAACCGATGGGTGGTTGGTTATGAGTATGTAGGCATATATAATGATTTTTAAATAATTTTAAAAAGATTGGAAGATCCAAAGAGAAAATTTTGAATAATATTTGAAGGCAATTTCCAGATTTTGCATAAAAACTTGTAATTTGATTATAGCAGTTCGTACTAGATGGATTAATCTTATTACTGTTCTTTCATGGTGGTTTAGAATTCATTATTGTGGTTATTTGGAAGTGGTTATACTCATTCGTTGTTCATGTTTAGTTCTTTGTTTGAAATTTTTCTTGAACTGCACTGCTCTCAGTCTGAGCAAAGGGATTAAGACCCTAGCAATGGATCCTACTTGAAATCCCATTGTGTTTTATCAATGGCCTTTGGTATTCAAGTCATGGAGCCTATGTACAGTGTGCATATGCATTTTAGTTCCTTGGAAGTTGAATTGAACCAAATTTCTATCATATCCTAGGCGAGCTCTGCCATAGCCCGTCCAGGGAACATGACAACATTTTGCACTTTTGCTTGCAGGGACGATCAAATGTGTTTGTAATAAATGATTGGTATGGGAGATGAGTGCCTAAAAAAGTATCAGTAGGATTATGGAGGTGTGAATGGGTGTGGGAAGCAACAAATCCTATTGGAGAAGGCTCTTAACCCTTAAACCCTTAAAAAGAGCCATTTTGGGGTTCGTACCTGTACGACCGTATCAAACAACCTAACCTCTTGAAACTCAAAGTATGTCCAAAAGGGTATCTGGATCTCTAAAGATTTTAGGGGGTCTTTTGGAAGTTTTTTGAGCAATTGAGCGAAAATCGTGAAGGTAGGGCTAAAAGGGGCTCTTAGGGCTACTAGGCCTAGAAAATAGAAACTTGTGAAAGCAATGGAGAAATGGAGTGAAACAAGTCACAAAACTAGATGATGGGAGTTGATACACCATCTCAGCATCCTCTTAGTCCCCTGTAAGTGAAGGTTAAATATTTTGACAACTTGATGCTTAGACTTACCCTAGTGAGTTCTAGCCATGAACTTGAGCAATTTTGAGAAAACTAGTTGATAGAGAGCTTTCTAAAAGAGTTTAGATGTTGGGATTGATTCAAGAGGAGAGTAGGGTGTAAACAAGCATGGAATCCCACTATGACACCTTTTACCAACCTACTAAACAAAGTGCAACTCTTTTGTGAGATCCTCCCTATCAAAGTGGTATAAGAGCGAGTTAAGATTTGGGAAGAAACCAGTTGGTGTTAGAGACTGAGTCAGTAGGTGAAAATAGCCTCAAGATGGTGGCCAATGCAGAGTTAGCCAAAAGAGTATAATACCAAGAGTAAGAGAATAGTCTCCTTAGGGAAAAGTTTCAACGATTGGAGAACAAACTAGGTGAAGTAGAAGATAAAACAGAGAAGGTAACTATCAAAATCAATGAAGAAAAGGGTAAAGAAGTGGTAGAAGAGGATGGCACACTTGAACCAGATCCTATTTTTCTTGAAGAACCTTTCCTTAGAGCCATCAAAGCATTAGGAGGAAAGTCCCTACAAGGAGTACCACTTTTTTGCGGAAAAATGGAACCAGAAGTGGTTGTGGAGTGGATTGAAGGGTTAGAGAATCACTTTGAATGTGATGGAATTAGTGAAGCACAAAAGGTGAAGGTAGCCAAATCTAGATTGAGAGGAGCAACCTTGAATTGGTGGAAGTTCATCCAATAGGAGAGATAGAAGGAGAGTAAGAACCCAATTTCCATTCGAAAAGGAATGCTAGCCAAGTTGAGAGAAGCCTATATCCCTGAAGACTATGAAATTCAATTACATAAGAGGAGACAAAATTTGAGACAAAGAGAACTAGATGTGAGCAATTACACTGAAGAATTTCAGAAGTTGTATTCGAGATCTAAGGTGGTGGAAGATGAAAGCATCAAGTTTTCCAGGTACTTGAATGGTTTGCGGTGGAATATCCAAGAAGAGTTAAGTTTGTTGTGTCCTAATACTGTCCACAAGTGCTATCAATTGGCACTCAAGTTGGAAGAGAAGAGTAAAAAGAAACAAGAGCAAGGCAATATAGGCAAAGGTAGGGGAAGAGATGGCAGAGGTCATAGAGGTAGCTATGGTGGAAGAGGTGTAGACCAAAGATCCCAAGGGGAATCCAAGTTGGTAGAGAAAAGTGGGGATTCCAATAGCAAGAGAAGCTATAGAGGAAGGTCTAGTGGATCAGGAAGAGGGTACTATTCCTCCACAATGAAGTGATACAATTTCCATCAACTTGGGCACCCGACCTATAGATGCCCTAAGAAGTCTTCTTCATCCCAAGAAGGTAAAAGGAGAGTAAGTTATATTCAATAAGATGTAGCAAATGTGAAGACATCAGAAGTAAGCCTAGATTATGAGGTTGGAGAGAATCTCATGATAAGAAGAGTTTTGATCAAAGATCCTTGTTTAGGATAAAGTGCAAGATCATGGGTAAAGTGTGTAGAGTGGTGGTGGATTTAGGATCCACTGATAACATAGTGTTAGAAGAAGCAGTAAGCAAACTCAAATTGCAAAGAATCCCACATAGTGATCCTTATAGGGTTACTTGGCTCAACAAGGGGCAACATGTTTTGGTTAATAAGAAAACTTGGGTGGAGTTCACCATAGGAGGCTAAAAAGACAAGATTTGTGTGATATTTTGACAATTGATGCATGCCACCTACTCCTAGGTAGGCCTTGGCAATTTGATAGGAAAGCAATACACCACAGAGAAAATAATTCATATAACTTTCAAAAATATGGAGTTACCTATAAAATTCAGTCCTCAGGAGATCAAGAAGAGAGCAGATCTAAAGGTTCCAATGTGCTATTAGTTGGTGAGAAAGATTTCATACACACTCTCAAAGAAGGAGAAGGAGTGGGGTTTACACTTGTTGTGAAACCAAAAGAGGAAAAGAAGGATAAAAAGGTTATTATCCCTGTTGAAGTGCAACAAGTACTCAATCAGTTCAAGGAGATCATAAGCGATGGAACAAATGCAACCTTTCCTCATCAGCGAGCTATAAGTCATCAAATTGACTTCATACCCGAAGCCTCATTGCCTAATAAAGCAACCTACAAAATGACACCAGAGCAGAATAAAGAAGTGGCTAAAAAAATCCAAGAACTCTTGGACAATGGTCTAATAAGAAAAAGCATCAGCCCATGTGTAGTTCCCACCATTTTGGCATCAAAGAATGGAGGTACTTGGAGGCTTTGTACTGATTCAAGAGTAATCAACCGGATTACAATCAGGTATAGGTTTCCCATTCCAAGAATTAAAGATTTGATGGATTGTTTAGGGGGTGATAAGTGTTTTACCAAGATAGGCCTCAAGAGTGGCTACCACCAAATCAGAATCAAGGAGGGAGATGAATGGAAGACATCATTTAAAACCACATAAGGTCTTTATGAATGGCTTGTTATGCCATTTGGACTCACAAATACCCCTAGCACATTCATGAGACTCATGAATGAAGTACTCAAGGATTAAATTGGTAAATTGTTTGTTGTTTACTTAGATGACATCTTGATTTTTAGTAAGTTTAAATAAGAACATCTTAATCATATAGAGATTGTATTGAAGTAATTATGTGATGAGCAACTAACTATCAATTTGGAGAAATGTGAGTTCATGAAAAAGGAGTTGGTATATCTTGGGTTTGTAATCTCAAGTGGTGATTTGAAGATGGATACCTCAAAGGTGGAAGCCATAATTAGTTGGCCTACACCTAAAACATCAAGTGAAGTGAGGAGTTTCCATGGTTTGGCACAATTTTATAGGAAGTTCATCAGAGGGTTCAGTGAGATATGTGCACCTATGCTTGATACAATCAAAGGTGGTGTAAAGAATAAGTTTCAATAGATAAAAGATGCACAAAAAGGATTTGAACTCTTGAATACAAAGGTGGCTACTCAACCTGTCCTTGTTCTTCCAAGCTTTGACAAACTATTCACCATAGAATATGATGCAAGCAACATAGCAGTTGGAGCAGTTCTAAGTCAAGACAATAGATCAGTTGCATTTTTTAGTGAAAAGATTAATGAAGCCAAAAAAAGGTATTCTTCCTATGATTTGGAGATATATGCACTTGTTCAATCACTTAGAAAATGGAGGCATTACTTATTACCTAAAGAATTTATGGTTTATATTGATAACCAAGCTCTTAGTTTTCTCAACTCTTAGGAAAGGTTGAATCATAGGCATATCAAATGGGTAGAGTATTTGCAATCCTATACTTTTACCATTAAACATATGAAAGGTCAATGTAATAAGGTTGTTGATGCATTAAGTAGAAGGTTGCTAATAGTTCAGGAAGTACAGCTCAAAAACATTGGATTTGATAGTTTCAAAGGGCTATATCAAGATGATGAAGATTTTGCTCCCATTTACAAGGTTTGTCAAGAGTTTACGAATCACTTTCATGGTGAATATGCAGATTTTACTTTGCAAGATGGTATTTTATTTAAAAGAGGAAAAATTTGTGTGCCAAGAGGGTCCATGAGAGAGAACTTGATGCAAGAGAAGCACAATGGTTGTTTAAGTGGTCATTTTGGATTGAATAAGACTTTGGAACTTGTTCAAAGATTCTACTATTGGTCAAAGATGCAAAGGGATATCAGAAAGTATGTTGACTAATGTGTTGTTTGTCAAAGGGAAAAAGGAACCTCTTCTAATGTTAGACTCTATCAACCATTACCTATTCCAAACCAGCCATGGGAGTGTTTAAGTATGGATTTTGTTGTTGGTTTACCCAAGACCAAATTTGGATTTGATAGCATCTATGTTGTGGTATATAGATTTAGTAAAATGACCCATTTTATTCCATGTAAGGTGACTCATGATGCTAGTCAAATTGCTCATTTTTTTTTCAAATAATTCATTAGGATTCATGGCTTACCAATCAGTATAGTGTTAGATAGAGATACCAAATTCATTGGTCATTTTTGGAAAAGTTTATGGCAAAGATTGGGTACTAACTTGTCTTTTAGCTCATCTTACCATCTCCAAATGGATGGCCAAATAGAGGTGGTAAATAGGAAACTTGGTAAACTTCTCAAATATTTGACAAAGGAGTATGGACAAGCTTGGGATCAGATCATCCATCAAGCTGAATTTGCTTACAATGACAGTGTGAATAGGCCAACCGGTAAGAGTCCTTTTGAAGTAGTTTTTGGGATTCATCCAAGAGGTGTGTTGGAGCTTAGAGACATTGGGAGTATGGAGTAAAGGAGTGGACATGATTTTGACATGGCTCTGTCCATGAAAGAGATTCGTGAGCAGGTTAGGCAGGCTTTACAAGAAAAATCTCAAAGAATGAAGGACAAGGTGGATGAAAATAGGAAGATTGTACAATTTTTTATTGATGACTTAGTTATGGTTCATTTGAAAAAATCAAGACTTCAGAAAGGTGTCCCTAGAAAAATTCAAATGAGGAGGATTGGACCTTGTAAGGTCTTGGCTAAGTATGGGCAAAATGCCTACAAACTTGATCTACCTAAGGACATGGCTTTGTCTCCTATTTTTAATGTTGCAGACTTGGTGTAGTAAAAATAAACACTTCCAAAGGAATGCAGTAGAGTCTCAAAGGTATCTCAATCACTTTCAGACCTATCTTTTCCCCCTCCACCTATGCTACAAGCCGAGAAGGTATTGGATTCAAGAATCCTCAAGAAGACTAGGCATACCATCTATATGGAGCATTTGGTTAAGTGGCAACAACTTCCAGAATCTGAGGCCACTTGGATACTTGAAGAAAAATTTCCAAAGTTTGATATTTCCCTCTCTTTATTGCCTAAATGAGTCACTTGACTTCTTTCTCATTAGGGGAGTATGGTGCAGGAGCACCTAGTTTTATTGATGCATTTTCAAAATTTTGGAGTGATTGATCCTGTTTGGGGTCAACGAGTGAATAAAAGACTATTGAAAATTCCAAATGTGTGTTTTAAGGTTATTTGTAGTTTTGTTGTCTCTTGTTTTAGCTTATTTTCTCATTTTTGGCCAATGTGCCTTTGTAAGCCAAAAATGGCATCATTTTGCAAAATAGGGTAAAACTCCTTGTAAGGCCTCATAAGGCTTTTGGACATGTTGGTTTAATGTTAGGGAACAATCATAAGGGTTTTATATTGTGTGGGTACATTTAAGTTTCAAAAATGCATGGTGGAGCAAAAGTTGTCATTGTTGCTTGACAACTTTTTGTAACTTTTTGGAGCAACTTTTCAAAAATGATCAAATCGGTGGTTAAGAAATCGATGGGTAGTTGGTTATTGGTAAGTAGGAATATATAATTCTTTTTAAATCATTGTAAAAGTGTTGGAAGATCCAAAGAGAAAATTTTGAATAATATTTGAAGGCAATTTCCAGATTTTGCATAAAAAACCTGTAATTTGCTTATAGCAATCCGTACTAGATAGATTAATATTAGTATTGTTCTTTCATGGTGGTTTAGAATTAATTGTTGTGGTTCTTTGGAAGTTATTATACTCCTTCATTGTGCAGGTTTAGTTCTTTGTTTGAAATTTTTCTTGAATTGCACTGCTCTTGGTCTGAGCAAAGGGAATAAGACCCTGGCAATGGCTCCTGCTTGAAATCCCATTGTGTTTTCTCAATGGCCTTTGGGATTCAAGTCATGGAACCTGTTTATAGTGTAAATATTCATTTTAGTTCCTTTGAAGTTGAATTGAACCAAATTTCTATCATATCCTAGGCGAGCTCTGCCATAGCTCGACTAGGGAACATGACAACATTTTGCACTTTTGCTTGTAGGGATGATCAAATGTGTTTGTGACAAATGATTGGTATGGGAGATGAGTTAGTAATAGAGTATAAGTAGGATTATGGAGGTGTTATCGGGTGTGGGAATCAACAAACCCTATTGGAGAAGGCTCTTAACCCTTAAACCCTTAAAAAGAGCCATTTTGGGGTCTGTACCTGTATGGACGTATCAGACAACCGAACCTCCTGAAACTCAAAGTATGTCCAAAAGGGTATCTATATCTCTAAATATTTTAGGGGGTATTTTGGAAGTTTTTTGAGCAATTGAGCGAAAACCGTGAAGGTAGGGCTAAAAGGGGCTCTTAGGGCTACTAGGCCTAGAAAATAGGAACTTGTGAAAGCGATGGAGAAATGGAGTGAAAAAAGTCACAAAAATAGATTATGGGAGTTGATACACCATATTAGCATCCTCCTAGTCCCCTACAAGTGAAGGTTAAATATTTTGACAACTTGATGGTTGGACTTACCCTAGTGAGTTCTAGCCATGACCTTGAGCAATTTTGAGCAAACTAGTTGATAGAGAGCTTTCAAAAAGAGTTTAGATGTTGGGATTGATTCAAGAGGAGAGTAGGGTGTAAACAAGCATGGAAGCCCACTATGAAACCTTTTACCAACCTACTAAACAAAGTGAAACTCTTTTGTGAGATCCTCCCTATCACATGGGATTTGTGGATTCATGCGTGGTCACATGGACTGCTTGGTTATGGCTGGGTTTTCGAAGACTTTCGATAGTTGTATTGTAATGGACACATTGCTGATAATACATGGTGGATGATTATTTTTGAGGATGGGTTTTTTCCTCATGAGGGTTTTCCCAAGATATATCTTGTGTCACATTTTCATGGGTATGTTGTCTATTCTTTGCATATGGATTCTATGTGTTGATTTGATTAAGATCTTAAATGGGTTATTTGGAAATTGTTATAAAGATGGCTGCAAGTTTACTTACACAAAATAGGTCCCTATTGGGAGGACCAGGGTGTTCGACACTCTAGTCTTGGGGTGCCCTGGTCTTGACCAATCAAACACTAGAAAATAAGGGGAAATGAAGTGCATAGTGAAAATAATGACTAGTTTGTATACAGTGAGCAGAATTAGAGCTTTGATCAAACCTCAGGACACAAATGCCAAGGTGAAGCTCCAAATGAGAACAAAATTGTAAGGGATTAGAATTTAGGATGCTACACATGGATGCTTATGACATTGAATTTACACAAGTATTTACTATAACACATTTAGGTTTATTTTTGTGAATTTCAAACTTCTTCTTTATATATATTTGATGTTTTGAGTTTAATCTATTATTGTCTGTTTATTTGATGAATTCAATAGTCACACATCTTGGTATAACAAAAAATTTGGATGTTGGTATTAGTACAACAATTTCATCATTAAAGTGCATAACTTAGGCATGAGTATGAATATATATAATAATGTTTAATTTGTATCAATTGATATTAATACACCCATCACAAATAATTGATAAATATGTCTTTGTTATTCTATATATTGATGTAAACACCCTTTTGTGTGTGTGTGTGTGTGTGTATTTAATAATGTTTAATTTGTGTCAATTGATATTAATACACCCATCACAAATAATTGATAAATATGTCTTTGTTATTCTATAGATTGATGTAAACACCCTTGTGTGAAGACAAACATCTCTTGATGATATTGAGTATCATCTACGACAAGAAGAGATGGATTACCATTACATAGTAAATGTGCATATGATAGATATACCATATTAAATCATTTTAATTATTTTTGACTTTGGCATAATATCCAATTTTATATTTTATATGTATAGGTTTGAGTTGCAAATTAGTGAGGGGTGTATGAAGAATGACACAAGACACCGAGTGGTACAAGGGAGTGAGGTTTAATGTCTAGTTAGGCAAAAAGAGTCTAAATGCTTTATGAACAATGTTCAATATTCATAGATGAACATATTTTGTATGACATATAGATAGCATTTTTCGTGTGGCTATATGTACCAATGATATTTTGTAGATTGAGAGACAATACATTGGCCTCATGGCATTGCATGACATTTTGTGCGCCCTTACGATGACATGACATTTTGATGACATTGTATACATCCTCAAGGCCTTCTGGAGGTCAATTTATATAAATATCTTATGCATAAATTATCTTAAATGGCTTGAAATGTTCTCATGATGTACTTAGCCCCTAGCGGTATATGTATGAAGACTTAAAAGTTACAATAGTGCTTATATCTTTCTATTGGAACCACTTGCTACATTAATGCACTATCCTTTTGGTAGGTCCATACTTATGATGAGATGTACATTTTATATGGTGATATGTACATATTGATGTCTTAGCTAGACATGCCATTTTGGAGGGAGACTAGTAGGCTTGTTCCTTGATATCTTTTCACCAAAATGGGCATGGCCTCCTCTTGGACAAGACAAATAAATTTTATGCAATCAGCACATACAATTTCATAATAATATGAAGCTTTGGATGTTTATCTTGTAAAACAATGACCTAATGAAATAACATGTATACCAATTAAAAACTAGTTACGCTAAAGACATATTACGCTCACATTATGGATACAAAAACATCTATGAACAAAAACTACAAGTATAAATTTGATGTGTTTGTGACATTTAAATGCATGAAAATAAAAAATATTTTATTATTATTATTTAATTTTATTTATTTATTTTCTTCTCTCATGCATTTCATTAAATAATTTTAAATTGTTTAATACTAATTATATCTTCACTTCCACCTCTCAAATACCACTCACTCTCTTCAATCAATTCTTGTCATGGAATCTAGTTAACTTTGTAATTATCTCAATCTAATATTATTAATTATGGGGGATTGAAAATACCCTACATAAAATCTACTTTTTTCTCAAGAATAAGGATAAGAAGGAATATAAAATAAAAATATAATAATAATAATTTGGTACTAAAAGCGTTTTTTCTACTTTTGTAAATTTTTGAATGGAAATATAACAAGTGTCATGTAGTGGCAAGTATTTGTTGTTTTAATATTGTAGTAGAAGTAATAAATATAATAAGATAAGTATTGACTAGCATAGTTGGTTGTTTCCATAATTTATAAAAAATATATTTATAATTATATTATATTTCTATTTTATAATAATTAGTATGTAGTGTAGAATATAATTTAATTATCACATGACCCGTTCATGGGTTCCCTAGGGTTAACCCTTTAAATGTCCCTTTGGATGGGGAGACGGTGAAATGGTCAAAACCAGAGAAGGGGTGGGTGAAAATAAATTTTGATGGGGCGTCAAAAGGTAATCTAGGGATTTCAGGCATGAGATGTGTGGCTTGTGATGATGAAGGGAAGATCCTCTTTAAAGATGTAAGAAGGCTACGAGATGGCACTAATAATGAGGTGGAGGCTCAGGCGGCCTTACTAGCAGTTGAACTGGCAAAAAATATGAAGGTGATGAAGGTACAGTTGGAGGGTGACTCCCAAATTATAGTCCAGACCTTTATCAAAGGCAACACACCGTACTGGAAATTGAATAAATATGTACACAATATAAGTGAAAAGTTGAAATCTCTCCAAAATTATTGCATCTCGCATGTGAAAAGAGAAGGAAATGTCATTGCAGATGGGTTGTCGAATGATGCATGTGAGCTCGCGCTAGGTGAAGTAAGGTGGCGTGATTGCAAAAAAGAAATAGTTAGATGGAGTTAAGACTACTTGCCAAGTTGGTACGTCAAAAAATTCAAATTCCATGTCAGACAGTCGACTTTTATTCTGTGTAAGGTCGAGTTAATGAGCATTTATTGTGAAATGATTTCTGAAATGGCGGCGATGGTGGAGTTTCTTGCATTGAATACTGATTTTGAAAAGCTTGCACACTTAATGAGAAGAGTCGGTAAGTTGGTGAAGCCAATCTTTGATAGATTACATCAGAATTCTCTACAATTCTTCAGTGAGCACCGAAATGGAAGCCAATTTTACCCTGCAGTCTTCCAAACTTATGCTAGCTTTTCGAGGACCTGTCCCCCTGAAGAAGCTTGAGAAGATGTTCCTGGAAAAAGATCCATTATTTTTTAAGGCAATTCAACTAGTTTTGGGGGAAGAGGTGGTGGTTATCAGCCATCGATACAAATGCAGAGCAGATATTTACCCGCTTATCATGGCGTGGGGATTGGACCTGGGATACACCTGTGAGGAGGTAAGAAAAGTGCTAAAGAAAATTATTCCACTAGAGACCCTATTGAAATGGGTTGTGCCAGGATGGGGTTTGAACCTTGCTGAAGGCATCCCTTAAGAGAATGAGGAGCTGCGGGCGAGGCACTCTTGAATTCAATTCCTTCGTCGTCGTGAGGAAGCCAGAGTCTTCTTTAAAGACGATGCGAAGCGAGGATGGGAAGGGCTGACAATTTTCGTCTAGATTATGGATATTGAAGATGAAATTCGGCAGGAGGGTGGGGAGAGAGTGGCAGAGGAGTTGAGATACAGAAGGCCGATTATGCAAAAAGTATCAACGGAATTGGCAAAAACAAGAAGTAGTGGGTGGTGTGGTGGGAGGAAGTGGGGGTGAGACATAAAGACTAGCTACACGAGGGTCAGTGGCCGAGGATGTAGAAGGAAGAATTGGAGTTTCACACGCCTTAGCGAGAAGAAGAGGATCTCACTGAAACAGGGTACCTCTGGGCACATCTTTTTATTTAGATGTTTTCTTTTCAGTTGATAAACTTAAAACTTTAATTTATGTTAAGCGATAAACTTAACGACCAATTTTTGGCAAGATATAATTTTGATTTCTACTTCAGATGATATGGGGGTGGGGTAGGGTCTGAGCAGTAAACATCTTGGAATACCATGGTATTAGATAGTAGGACTGGATGGTGGTTGGGATGGTTTGAGGGAGTAGTTTTTCTTTTTGGAAGTTTGATGCATATGTATGTTTTAGTTTAAATAAATAAAATATAACTATTACCGATCAAATAAAATAAAATTAATTATCACATTAATATTAATATTTTATACTCCAAGGGGTTGAGCTTAACTGGTTAAAACACGAGGTTCTCACTGTGGAGACCCAAGTTCAATTCCCAATAGGGACATCTGAAGTGGAATTCTAAGTTGTGACTCTTGGCCTTCCATAGGATGGGGAAGATCTTGGGGTCAATCTAATCAAACACAATAATAATAATAATAATTCAAAGATATGTAATGGGGATGGGGGCTACTGTGTCCCCACTGGTTCATAGCTCCAGTCAAAAGCTATTCAGGCTTTGGCCAATTACCGATCAAAAAAAAAATATAAATATTTATAGTGATCAATTAATTATAATGATTAAAATAAATATAATTATCAATCCATTTATTATATGACAATATGTCTAATTTATCATTCTTAGAATCAAATATTAATACTAGTTTATGATTTTATGATTATATTATCTTTGAATAATAATAAATTTATAATAAATTAACCTTGGATTTCAATGTTTGTGAATCATCTTAAAATAAAAAATGATTTAAAATATTCTTAATTTTTTAAAATATTTTATTTAATATTATTAATTGTAAATGTTATATATTAAAATTATTTTTTTAGGGTAAGTTGTGGATAAGGGGTCCACTCCCATCTATAGTAAAGATAACAAACATTGATAAAAGCATCATCCCTATGATACAATTGTACAAAAAAAATGCAAGCCTAAAATTTAGCGGAGCAAACGAACAAATACTTTGTCTAACTCCATCCTATGATAGAACTGTCATCCAAAATGAGAGCTCTCTCCATACTATGTAGATTTTAATGACATGTGATTCTTTGGCCCAGTAAAGGGACATTTATTCTTCTTAGCTTCAGTCCAACCCTAATCTGGGAAGGAATGTAATCCAAGCTCTTTGCCACCATTTGAGTTGTTACTCCTATGAGATGGCAAAGAGGTGAAAGAGAAAAAGGCTCCTCTGAAATCCTCATTCACCTTCAAAGTCCTAGAATCATTACCAAATGCAACAATCTAATGTTCCACATGAGGAGTCTTAGGAGAAAAAACATGAAAATTAACCATAGAGGGGGTTGACAAAGATTGAAGAAATAAATTAGTATAAGCTAGAACTATTGTAGGTATTAACTCTGGCTTATCTTGAGAAGCAAAATTTATGTTATCTTGGGTGTTAGATTTTAGACATAGTGAAGAGGAATATTTAGTTGAGAAACACACTCTACATCTAAAAGCAATCCTTTCATAGTCCACCTATTGCTACCAATTTTGTTTTCCCACCTCCAAGTGAACCTCTGTAAGGAGGCTATTGGAGAGGTCCATCTCTATGCAAATCCAAGCACAAGTGGAACTCACATTATTAATTGTCTCCTCTTAGGCATAGATAAAATTTCCCAATGCGTTGCCAATGGCCTACAAACTATCCAACTCTCAAAATCGGAATGGGAGATTAGACAAATAGACCTAGAGAAAAGAAAAATTAAAGACTTTTGTTTGGGGATCAAAGGAGGGGTACCAAAGTTTGTCTTTATGCAAAGGAAATCCCCTTGGAAAACCTAAGTACCAGTTTTCAAAACCTTTTCCATATCTTTGATTGATTCAAACTCAAGTATGAAAAAACCTTTTGCGTATGGGTAGATGGTAATCTCATCCTCCAACCCCTCTTTCCTAGAATATGAGATCCAGGCATGAAGCTAGCTCATTTTCGACCACAAATTGACATATAAGAGCATTCTCTATTGGAGTACATTCAACACTAAGGGCATCGGGGGGGGGGGGGTGAATCAATGTTCTTAATCAATTTTCAACCTTTTATTTTTTTTGCAATTTTGATAGATATAATCAACATGGAATGACAAGTATATGCAACATCATGAACAAATCATACAACACAAATTGACACAATGAAATGTCCTGAGTGGAAACCCTCCTAGGGAATAAAACCACTTGAATTGCCTCACTGGATTATCTGAAAAATAATTACTTTTACAATGTCTCACTAACTCTTTTATGTATCTCACTGATAGACTTTTCAATGCCTCACTGGCTTAACACTTCCCACATAAATAGTTTGAATTACATACAAAGTTTCTTCTCTGTTTCATTTCTTACCATCTTCTAATTTCATATAAGAGTTAGAAGCAATAGTACAAAATTTCACAATTGTTCAGATACATAATACCATTGTACATTTATATACTCATACACAATAATATCATGTAGAAAATCAAGTATTCACATACACAACACTAATGTGCACAAAGAAGAAATGCACATTAGTATGTTGTATAGAACTATACAAGATACTGATAAAGTTTGTCAAATCTGTTTACAGTCTGAATAGTTCATCAAAATGATATCTCCTCAATTTAACTTCATGCACTATATATTTGAAATCCTTCAACAATATGCATATATAATATCTTTTGTTCACAAATAGAGTTAAGACTGTCATTGTTCAAACTGCCTTTTACATCAAAACCGCCTCTGTAAAACTATCAACCAACCCAAAATTGGGTTAAATCAAAGTTTGTCTCATAAACAGAAAGACCCATATTTAAATTTTCATAATACAACAAACCCTTGACTAGGGTTTGAATGAAAATATGTACAAGTATGAAAAACTCGTAGCTCGAAATACCCTGACTAGGGTTTGATAGTTAAAAAACAAATAAAATCATAAACCCTTTTCAAAAAATGCAGTTTGTAAACAAAGCCCTTAACCCATTCAATTTTCTTAGAACACAAAATCTAACCGAATACAGTAATGCATATACACAGAGAGAATTTTTTTTTTTTTTCAAAACTCACTAAACTCCTTTATTTTTTTGAAACGAACCCCCTTAATCCCTTTCTTAACACAAACCCCCCTAAAAAGAGGGTTAGAATCCCCAAGAAGAATATTGATGTCTTGTTGGTGGAGGAAACCTCTAGTTACAAGGTGAAGCCCAAGGGGAAGGATACGAGGTTAATTTTATCTGATTTTGATTCTAGGGAGGAGAAACCTCCTAAATTTTCTAAAAAATGGGAATTAGAACTGGTGGACTTGGACTCCCAGGACTTACAAGACAAGCCCGAAATGATGCTCGATATTTTGGGAACGACTAGAAGTGCCTCGGTTGATATGTATCAATTCCAACATTGGGTGTCTCATGAAATTAAGACTCTACATCTTAAGCAGAGAACTTCCTTAGCTAAGTTGGAAAGGATTGAAGGGGCTGTGGAGAAAGAGGGTCAGGATAGAATAAAGGAAAAGGGAAAAGGAAGTGCCTCAGAGAGAAATGAGTGCACCCTATGGAAAGAAGATGAAAAAATAATGATGCTAGAGTGCCTTCAAAAAAATGGGGAGGCCATAGAGATTTTTAAGAATAGATATGATGAAAAGGTTGGGGAGATCAGCCTAAAAATGCAGAAAATTGAGACTGTTCTCAAGAAGATTATGGAGAACAGTGTGGCAATGCTGAGAGTGTTTGCTACCAATATGTCATCTATGGTGGCTAGATTGGAGAAAATGCACAATGACAGGAACTTCCTGTATTTGGAGATGGATGTTGGGGGCTCTAGCTCCAAGGATATCACTCGCACCATGAGGAGGACCAGACAAAGAACCAAGGTGGTGGAGGTACCTATGCCTCAGGATCTTCTTGACCTCAAGGAAGTAGCTAAGACCATGTTAATGCTGGAGAAAGAGGCTACTAATAGTCTCAGTATTTTCATGTAACTGGTTATTGTTTTTGTTGCTTAGTTTTGCCAGCACCTCGCTGGTTTTTTGTTGTCTTTCCTCTGGCTATTGTGTTTACGTTGTCCTTCTTTCTTGTAGTCTGTTCTATTTTGTTTTTATTAATTTTGGTCCAGATTCTTTAATGATCTATCTTCAGATTATGATGTAAGGGGTTTCGGGTCCCCTCAAAACTTGTTTTTCCTTAATCAAAAACAAATAACGATTTTTCTCAAATAGTTTGAACACAAACAATGACACTACTAATTGGTGAAAGAGATTAACAAACACAAAATATGGATTTAGGAATGAAAACCCCTGATTAGGTGATCTTCGTGTTGAAAGGCTCTCGCAACACAAATAAAAAATTATCATGTTGTAATTGCCATGAGATTCTGCTAAAATACTGTCATGCATTGCCCATCAAAATCGTCATGCACAATCATGACATATTCCTTGGCCGAGGGTAAAACCAAACAAAATTGAATGTTATGAGTGTGCCCTAATTTGAGATTGAGGGCTTACAAAAATAATACTTTGACAAGAATGCTCCAAAAATAAAACATATAATATGTCTTAACAAAATGCTGCTCATATGCGATATCCCACTCACCAAACATTTTGGTGGGGAAATAATAAGCAAACTAATATGCTCACTAAGACCTTGGTGGTGAGGAATAACATTATAACATTTTACCTAGTCACTTGGGTGACTTAACCACTTTACCATCACCTAGTGACTTAGTCACAATTATATATGCACAATTTCACGAGGAACTAATCTGTTCAACCAATGCAACCAAGAAGTGACATAATTCATCTTTACCCTTGGAAAAGATCAAACATGATAGTGCCAAAGTAAAATAATACCGACCTCTTCAAATGTTCAATTGATATTAATAATCCCACAAGTTGATATGAGTCAATCTGAAATATTTGACACTAATTCCAAAAATGCCTTAGGGGTTAACATGCTCTTGTGGAAACTATAGAGGCACCATAATCACCTGTCACATCGAAGGTGTCGCTTGAGCCATGAGAAATCGCAACAACAAAAGAGGTCGACTATGCCGCAAAAGGAATAGTCTGAAGCATGTTGGAGTTTTGCATATGTTATTAAAATTAAATTATTATAATAAGAAAAAAATATTTTCCGAAAATTAATGTAATATATAAAATATTAAGGAAATTTCAAATTGCATTTTAGAAGGCTCAAAATTGATATAATAGTTTTCCATTTAGTTAATTAAAAGAGCAATGAATATACATAGAAAGAGTAATAGCATCATGACAATTGTTTTATACTTAATGGAAAACATAAATATAAAGATTATATTAAGAGAAATTTTTCATCGTTCATATAGTGACTCTAATTTTCTATAAAGCATATCACATGAATGTCTGAATATTAGGATTGTAAAAACAAAATGGAATCAGACTTGGTAGCAAAAATTGCAATGTGTTGGGTCAGGTGGAAGTAAAACAACTGAGTGAAAAAATAATTCCATTTTGCTTCTAAAAAAATAATGTATAAGAGCTAAAACATACTATTTAATCATTTGTAAAATAAACAAGGGACACAATGTATCAAGTTCCTACCAATAGTGTTAGGATATGTATGTAGAGTTAGGATTAGGTGGGGTTAGTACTGTGTTGTTGTATTCATTGATGAGAGTGCATAATTTGGAAGTGAGCATGTGCTAGCTATAATCACAATGTCTAGTAGGAAGGAAATTAAGACATCACAGGTAAATATAAATAATAAAGCTACAAAGTTCACAGCTAGGACTATGATAGTGACTTAGGTCAATCCTAAATGTATAGATCTAATATGAGGTGATGAAAAATGTATCACTGTTCTAAAGATCAATAATAGCATTATTAGGACATGAGATATTATAAGCTACATTAGTATGCAAATATGTCATTTGGAAACTAATAATTACATTTAAAACATTCTTACTATTTAAAATATATTAAATTTGAAGATATTTTAATTAAAGAAAACCTAAAACATAAAAAATAAACATTTGAACCTTTTATATTTATAAAATTAATTATGAATTTAAACTTTTGATATATACATACAATTGTCAAATTTCCATCGATAATAAAGAATATTATGACATTAAAGAGGGGAAGGAGGGAGGCATATAGGAAGAAACCTATTATAATAGAGTAAATAAATGAAATTTTAAAAGTTTTGATTTTTTTAAATGTTAATACATAGTTTATAATAAGTTATGAAAATAAAATGACAATTGCAAGAAAATCAAGTGCCACGTAGTGGCGAGTACTTGCCATCATAGTATTGCAATAAAAATATTTGGTCTAATTTTTAATTATTATAATTTTGAATTGTAATAAAAAAATATTTGAATTTTTAATTATTATAATTTTTTATTGTTATTTTAAAATTATATTAGAATAATTATATTTATGTAATATTAACTATAACTCTTATTTTAATAAAATAATATAAACTAGTAATTGCACTTTGGTGTGGAAGGTCAATTGGGAAAAAATGGTCTATTTTTTGGATAAATTTGTGTAGTGCAGAGGTCAATTTGTGGTCATGATGTTGCTTGTACAACAAAGGAATTAATTGAGAGGTGATAGATTAAAATTAACTTTGCATCCAGTTACAAGGATTCAATCATAATTGAAATGAAACCTTTGAATTGAGAAGATAATCAAGTTTTATTAGCAACAGGCTCATATTATCTTTGCAATAGGGTGAGCACAAGAGTGAGGTTGGGATAGGGCTAGAAAGAGGGATATATATAGGGGTAAGAGTGAGGGAGAGATTGGTAAAGAGATAGACATAGAGATAGAGAAGAAGATGAAGATATAGTTGGAATCAAAGATAGAGATGGAGAATGGGGAGAGGAAGATGGAGAGAAGGAGAGAGATATGAGAGAGACAAAGAGAGAGGGGAGAGGAATATAGAGGTATGAAAGAGAAAAATAAATAATTGGAGAGAGATGAAGATATAGAAAGATAACGATAGAGAGAGAGAGGGAGGGAGAGATAGAGATAGAGGGATAGATGAAAGAAGTGATAGGGAAAGATAGATATAGAGAGGAAAAGAGATATGGATATAGAGGTACAAAAAGAGGGAGAATGAGAGAGATGGATGGATAGAAGGAGGCATGTCTAGAGATTAGGGGGAGAGATGAAGATAGAGAAAAAGAGGAGGGAAAAAATGATTGAGCAAGGGAGAGGGGGAGATAAAGATAGAAAGAGAGGAGATAGAGAGGGAGAGACAAACATGAAGAGATAGAGAGAGATAAAAAGGAAGCGAGAGAGATGATATATATATAGTGAGATATAACTAGAGAGTTAGATATATAGAGAGAGGGGAAGAGGGAGAGAGATAAATAAATGGACAAATAGAGCTAGAGAGAGGGTGAGAGAAATAAGGGACATAGATATATATTGGAAGAGAAAGAGAGAGATATAGAGATATACAGGAAGAACAAGGGAGAGAGGTAGAGATAAAGAGATTAATAGGGGGATAGGTAGGGAATGGGGGAGGGAGAGATGAGTAGAAATAGATAGGAGGGATGGCCCAGAGAGAGAGTGGGGGGAAATTGATATAGATAGAGGAAAATATAGATAGATAGAGAGGGATAGAGAGAGATAGAGATATATCTGTATAGAAAGTGATAGATAGACGAGCCGAAAAGAGATGGAGAGAAATATAGAAAAATATATATTGTGCAAGAGATATGGAACAAATGAGAGAGGGGGGGGGGAGAGTGAGAGAAAGGAGCTGACAAAGACAAGTAATAAACAGAGAAAGACTTAGACTTTAGAGAGAAGGAGACAAATAAAGAGGGGGAAAGATGGAGATAGAGAGATATATAGAGAGAGGGAGAAACATGTAGTGTGTGTATAAACATTAGAGAGAAGAAGTAGAGAAATATAAAAAGAGGGAGTGATGGGGAGATAGGGAGAGATAAGATAGAAAGACGGAGAGAAGCAATATATAAGGATATAAAGAGATAGATATAGGGATAGAAAGGATCTAGAGAGTAAATATATCTTGTAAAATATAGAGGGGATGAGCAAGAGGGAGAGATAAAAAGAGAGAAAAGGGGAGAGAGGAAGAAATAGAGATAGAAATATGGTGAGAATTAGAGAGGGGGGGATAGAGAGATAGAAAGATAAAGATATAGGAAGTTATATATGGAGAGGTAGAGATGGATATGGAGAGAGTGGGAGAGATGAAGAGGAATGTATAATATCTAGAGATAGTGAGATAGAATAGAGATAGGGAGGAGGAAATAGGTTGGAGTGTTTGTTTGTGTGAGTGAGAGAGATATAGATCTAAAGATAAGGAGGGAGTACGACAAAATGTGTGTGAGTAAAAGTTATACAGAGATAGATATAAAGAGGAAGAAATATATACAAAAAAATAAAGGGGGAGAGGGAGAGAGATGATATAGAAGTAGAGAGATATAAAAAGAGGGGGAGGGAGAGAGAGAGAGAGAGAGAGAGAGAGAGAGAGAGAGAGAGAGAGAGAGAGAGAGAGAGAGAGAGTAGGGAGAGGTAAGGAGATATAGATAAAGGAGAGAGATGGAGATGGAGATAATGATCAAATTTCATGCTACCATCAACATAACTCCCCAAAGACATATGATATCCTTAAATTATTGGCATGAAATGAGTTATCAAAAGTTAGTTACTCTTTCTTTCTCTCTCGCTCTAAACATTTAATTTAGGTCTTAAGTTTAAATTTATTTTATTATATAATTTAGAATAAAATTCAAATATAATTATTCTATAATAAATAAAATTTAAATAAGACAAAATGTATAAATTCTAATATCTTTTAATTATTATTTGTAATTCCATTAAAAAACACAAATAATTAGAATACAATTTTAGCTTACTTAAAAATCAACCCTTAAAAGAAGTGGAAGAATTAGAATAAATAAGTAAATAATAGAATATCTAATAAAAAAAAGATAATATTAAAAGAAAATAGTAAGAAAAGAAATATTTTAATTCAAAATATAATTACTCTATCATAATTAAAATTTTAATAAGACAAATAATTATAGATTAAAATATAATAATTTTTAATTATTATAAAAAGACAAATAATTAAAATAAATTTTGAACTTAATGAAAAATTAACTCCTAATAAATAGTATTAAAATGTATATTGTTTTATTAAATTTTACTATAAAAGATCTCTTTTTTTAAATTAATATAAATTTAAGTGATTAATTCTATAGTCTTCATTCTTCTCCCCAATTTTAAACCATTGATTTCAATAAGTAGGTTGTTCACTTCATTTAGGGAATGCTTCGACATAATAATTATAATATAATAAAAAAATTATATAGTGAAAATATATTTTTTTCTTAAAAGCATAATCCTAATTTAATTTTAAAATTTATATAATTATAATTATAATAATTAAATTAATTTCAAATATAATTATTATTTTTTGGATAAAGGGGTAAAGATTTATTCAGAAATCATAGAGATACAAAGCCCAGGCCTTAGGCCCACAAAGACAACAACAAAACCAGAAGGAACCTAAAGAAACCACCAGCAGCACCACTACACAATCCAGTGACCATAACTAAAAACCAGACCAACGCATTTACACTGATAATACCTTTTCGGAAAGAACTCAAAAAGATGGCATTGCTCAAAGTAGGGCCAAAGGCCAACTACTTTGGAAATACACCAAAAACCAGGCTCATTCGGAACCCCGAAGGGCCTCAAAATTGACAATGAAAAAAGTTCCAAAATTAAAAGGGGAAATTTTCTCCACACCACTGGGTGCTCCTCCATCATCCTGTCGTCTAGCATTAACCTAAAACAAGAGACACCCTCAACCACTACCAAAGCCACCATTATCCTCCACTAAGATCCTCTCCAAGTCTTCACAATAAACCCGGGGTAGATTCCCCCATTCCTCAACCTTCCAATCATCAACATTCTTTGAAGCCCACTTGGCCAAACAATCAACAATCCTATTCCACTCATGCGGAATGTGGACAAAAGACACCTCCTCCATCCTTGAGCTAATATGTAAAATCTACTGAACAATCCAAACTAATTGCCAGGTAACATCGTTTACCTTCTAACTAATCAACAAATTCACAACAACCTGTGAATCAGATTCACAAATAACTTTATGCTAGCCTAAGCCATAAGCACGCTCAAAAGCAACCAGAATTGCTAATCCCTCCATAAATTTGTTAATCTATTGCCCTTTATGAATAGAGAAGAAGAACATTACCTCACCCATGCAATCTCTACCAACACATGTTATCCTGACAGGCCCAGGATTGCCATGAGCAAAACCATTTGTGTTAATATTCAAGAAATTCGTTGGGGGAGGTTGGCAATTGCCCTCCCTTTGAATCTTCTTCTTAGCACGTCTACCTCTTCTGACACAAGCAGAGCTACGAGATAGTCCCTGAAAATCCAATCTTTTAGTGATTTTTGCATCGTTTCTATCCAATGGGAACATCACCTCACATTTAGCTTCAATCATTTCCTGGACCATCCCCATAATTCTATGCCACACTTGTTGGACCAATAACCTCTCCCCCCAAAAAATCCCATGATTCCTTTCCAACCAAATCTGCCAAAGAATGAAATTAGGCCCAATACACCAAACAATCTGGAGAAAAGAAGTCATAGTAGGAGGCTTGCCCAAACTATTCCAGAATTCCACAAGGGATGTAGCATGAACACAAGGATGTTTCTAGACATTCCACCAAAAGTGCCAAATCTACAAAGAGAAAGGACAACGAAAGAACAAATGTGAAGAGTCCTCTTCAGCAACACCACACAAAACACAGATGGAAGGGTCGTGAAATCCTTTCTTCCAAATATTATCTCAAGTCAAGCATATGTTCCATGCTACCATCCACATAAAGCAATTACACTTAGGCCAAGAGAACTTATTCCACACAAACTTCCACCACTGGACCTCCCCCCCATTAAGCCTACGAACCAACATTTCTGGGTAGCCACCTGCAACCATATAAACCCCTTTAGGATTCAGATACCAAGCAAGGACATCCTTGTCCTTAAGGGAACTACAAAGCCTACCAGATAATATATTATGAAGCTCAGCACAATCTTCTTCCAAGCCACGCACCGACCATTCACCTTGGGTTTTCCACCTCGCAACCTCCAATTGCCCACAAGGGACCATAGACTTAAAATCACTCACCCTTGACCATCTTGCCATCAAGAAGCATTGACAAAGGGCCATCAAATGAGGGTGCTGAGAAACAATGGGGGAATAGCCATCCCAAGAATCCAACTAGAAGAGAGTCGCAGTTCCCTTTTTACATATCCAAAATAAACCTTCCTTGATCAATGCAACCCCCTTCTTCAGAGATCCCCAAATCACTGAGCCAACCAAGGGATATCAAGGAACCTCCTACTTTGGAATACCATGAAGATATTTATCAGTCAAAATCCTTGCCTAGATTTGGTCTTGCTCCACACACCACCTCTAATACAACTTAGCAACCAAAGCCATCCCCAACATAGCCGAATGCCTCAAACCAAGACCACCAAATTGTTTTGGACTACACACCATATCCCATCTGACAAGGCTCCATTTAGAAGAAGATAAATTACCAGCCCATAAGAACTGTCGAGCTAGAGAATCCAAATCCCTAACAAAGCCCATAGGAGCCACCTGAAGCATACCTCTATATAATGGGAGAGCTTGAACCACTGATCTGAGCAACTGCACACACCCAACAAAGGATAGCCACCAATGAGTCCAGTGATCAACATTTGCCCATAATTTATCTATAATATGCTACCAAGACTCCTTGGGAAGCTTACTCAAAGATATTGGAATACCAAGATAAGTCAAGGGAAGGGTCCCTATCAGAAATCTCAAAATATGAGCTATCCTCCGTTGAATAGTTTCCGGTGTGTTGAAGAAGAATATGGAGGACTTATCCTCATTAATCAACTAACCATAATCAATAAGATAAATATCAAGCACCCTATGAAAATTAACAACTTCTCTAATTATTGCCAACCCATCAAAGTTGTATCATCCAAAAATTACAAATGAGATTGAGGAGGAAAATCAATTCCCCACCTCCACCCATGTATAAGACCCAAATCGACATGATGTTTCACCAACCTCCCAAGACTCTCTGCCATAAGAAGAAACAAATAAGGGGATAGGGGATCTCCTTGCTGAAGTCCCCGAGAAGCACCAAACAATTTAGTGTGCTCCCCATTTATCAGAACTAAAAAGGAAGTTGAAGTCACACAAATCATAACCCACTGAATCCATTCCTCAACAAAGCCAAAAGCGCCCAAAATTCTCTTAAGAAAGGGCTAGTGAACTCTATCATAAGCATTTACCATATCCAACTTAATGAACACAACCTTATTTCGAGAAGCAGCCATAGAACAGATGGTTTCCATAGCACCAACCACACCATCAAGAATTTTCCAACCTGCCACAAAGCCACTTTGTTCCTCCGAGATAAGCCCTTTAAGCCATTTTTTGAACCTTTCATCAATCAACTTAGAAATGATTTTTTAAGTGACATTACAAAGGGAAATGGGTGAGAACTGGTCGAACCTATCCACACCATCACATTTGGGATGAGGACGAGAAAGGTGGAGTTTAGAGCCTTGAGCATTTGCTTATTCCTCTAAGATTCAGGAACCACCTCCAAAAGATCATATTTAATAGTATCCCAGAATTCCTGAAAGAATTCGATTGGAAAGCGATCAGGACCTAGAGATTTTCCTTTCTTCATATTGAAGACAATCTCCTCCAATTCCTCAATTGATATATTTCTCATCAGGTACACATTCATCTCTTCAGTAACCAAGTGGGGAATACATGAAAGAACTGGGGCCTCCTTAATAGACCCCCCTGTGAATCCTCCCTGAATAAAGAAGCAAAGTATTGCATGACCTCCCTTGAGATATCATGTAAGGATGAATATTTCTCACCCCTATCATTCACAAGGACATGAATAGCATTACCATACCTCCTAGCTTTCACAGAATTGAAGAAGGCAATATTTTTGTCCCCTTTTTACAGCCAGTCAACATGGGCCTTTTGTTTCCAATAAATTTCCTGCCTTAATTCCCATTCTTCTAGAGATTTCAAAGCTTTAGCTTCATCCCAAACCAAGGCCTCAGTCAGACCACACTCCCTTATTTCTCTAGTGATGGCATCTAACTCAGATTGAGCAGCAACTTTAGCATGAAAAATATTTCCAAAACTCTGTCGGTTCCATCACTTAAGTTGGTACTTAACAAATTGAAAAAGTTTAGAAAAGGTATACATAGAAGTGCCATGAGCTGGTGTACCTACCCTCCACCATTCAACAACATGATCCTATAAGGAAGACTCACGTAACCACATAAGTTGAAATTTGAATGGAGGAGAACGAGCCACCTGAGTAGCAGAAACCAATAACTTGATAGGCCAGTGGTCAGACCCACACCTGTCCAATATCTCAGAGCTGGAAGACCACCCACCACCAACTCAAAAATAGGAAACCAGAAAGCGATCAAGTCTCTCTGCGATACAATTTTCCCTTGTCCTTCAATTATTCCAAGTAAACTGGCCATTGTTAGGCTTGACATCCACTAGATTCAACATAGAGATGTTCTCATGTAACATGAAAGTAGAAGGCTCCAGTCAAGAAATACCATCCCGTTTCCCCACCAATTCCATTATAGCATTAAAATCTCCTACCATAATCCACAGATGAAAAGGAACCAGACTTCAGATAAAATTAATGTGGGACCACAAAATTTGCTTGCCCAGAAAGTCAGTAGGAGCATAGATGTTAGAGAGAAGGATAAACTCTCTTGTGTCAAGACTAGAAGCACCCATCAATATGGAGGATTTGGAAGATAACCACCAAAGAGGGCAAATCTTCAAAGGGTTCCACAAACAAGCCAAACCCTGCATAACCATGGGCCCCAATATACTGGCAATCACCCTGACACCAAAGCTTTGGTAACAAACCTACCATACTATCAACAAACAATTTAGTCTCCTGAAGGAAAAGAACATGAGGAGAATGAATTCTTACCAAATCTCGAAGAACTTTTTGTCGAGGGCCACTATTCAAGCCCCTTACATTCCAAGATAAAATGGTCATTTTTGAGGATTAGAGAAGTGAGAATCCAGTATCTTCACGCAACTTGATTCCACCAAGGACTCACCCATTAACTTTATCTTCTCTAAATCTTTCTTTCTTCCAATCTTGGAAGACTTCTCAACAACCCCTTTTTTAGTTCTTTCTGAAGGATCCCCAAAACTGGAGAGCTTTTGGCTCCTTTAGCCAAATCAAGGGCTGCCTTCCAGTTGGCTTGGTGGTTTCCCCCTCAACCATTATCCCATTTGCACAAGATTCAGGATCACCAGAATCCATTAATCCTAGATCAGTGTCCATTTGTAGAGCATTGTTCACCTATACATCCTGATCATTACATGGAGCACTGTCATCTTGGACAACATCCATTGTTCCCTGATCCATAGTCATCAAGCCTGGATTCACTTCTTACTAGCTAAGGTCATCCATAATATCAAATCAGTTAAAGGAATTTGCTTCTTTACGTTCCTTAAGGATCCTTTTCTGCCCCCGATTCTTATTATGTCCTTTGATTGGAATGAAATCTTCACCACCTACAACCACACTAGGCATAGGTGATTTTCCTTTGTCAGCCCTAGGTTGGTTGCGAGGCTTTGCTTCTATTTTACCGATCAGCTTCTATGTTTGATCTTGAGTAAATATTTTACTCCCCCTTTCACTGGCTTCCATTCATGTCACATCTGACTTCATCTCCCTTCATGTTCCATCTGAATTCACTCCCCCTTTGACAACAATGCCAAAGGTGTAGTCTAGACATGCTATTTCACATACTGTAATGACTGCTCCCCCTAACAGTAGTAGTCCATAATCGTCAATCGAAATACATGGAATTTTCAAGAAAGTCATATCAGATTGATGTTCCTATAATGTCGTAAATTGTACTCCCTTGCTAGGGTGGTACAATTTCACACTTAGGTTAGCACTTGCCTTAGTGTGTCTTGCATCTTCCATTTCTCATTCCCTTTTAAGTATTTAATTAATTGAATTAATTAAATCTAAGGTCATGTTTTATCACTTTACATATTATAAAGTTGGGCCTTTTACCCTAGGAGTGCACCTTTTCATCTTATTCCTCCAATGAATCATTTAATCATAAACCCTAATTAAGTCTTATTTTGACCATGTAGGCCTGATTTCGCATATCAAAACATCTGAAAATTGGCTATAACTTTGGGATGTGCTCTAATATCATCATATCTAATAACCTCGAAGATTTCATGAAAAGTTGGTCAGACTGTGGTGGGAATGCACATGGTCCATGGATTTTTCCTAGAAATTTTGAGGGCACAATCCTATGATATAATAATGCTTAACCCCAAAATATCAATGGAAAATTTAAATCCTAGGTCGGCCTAAACATAAAATTAATATCTAGGGTTTCATACTTAAGAGCTCTCTTTCTTCATTTGAAAGGGTCTTCTTCTAAGAATCTAAGAGCAGGTTTTTGGAGTATGATAGCCTTCTTTGCAGGGAAAGAGTAGATCTTTAAAGTCTTCAACAAAATTCAACATTCATCTATCAAACATTCATCAAGTATCATTTTATCAATTGGGGGATTTTGAAGATGTAGAAGAACAATAGGAGATCATTGATTGATGATTGGCTTGTACCTCTCCCTTGGGGTTGGGTATGGTTTCGTGTTGTTTTCTTGTCTTTGCATAAGCTTAATTTTGATTCATATTCATGCTTTAGATCACTTTGCATTGTTGATTTAGAGCATTTACTTTGTCAATTACAAGCAATTAGGGTTTACTCTTTAGGGTTGCCCTAGGTTGTTTACTTTCATTCTTAGGATCTTGCACACACATAAGGTTTTTGCACAAACATTTTCAGTACATTATCGGTTATTCATAGAGGTGGAAATCACCAACACAGGGGTTTGACTAAGGAAAAACCCTCTATTGCCACCCCAAACCCTTTTTCTTAGCTTCAGGTATAGGTTTGGATCCGAGCGTCGCTGAAATTTTCGGGACCGAAAGAGAACACAGGGACAATTCTGGGTTGTAGATCTTGGCAGAAACCCCAAGGATAGGGACGTGGTACCTTGGTCTTGCCCAGGATAGTGGTGTTGTGCAATGGTCCTATCCTCTATCAGCAAAAATTGACATAATAGTACTTTGCAGATCTCAAAATCCCTCCCGTCAGTTGCAGCTCCAGAATTCCAGAATCACGATAGTGGCGTGGCACCTTGGTCCCAGAAATTTTTGCTCAAATTTCAGATATAGTTGCACCTCTAATTTTTCCTTCTGTTATGTACTTTGCTACAGTATATTAGATTTTCTATGATCTGCCTTTTCACATTAGGGTTTGTTTTCTTACTTGCTTTCTAGGTTACATTGCATTTTGCATCATTCCTCTCTCTCATTTACAACAAAGGAATAGAAAACCTAAGAGTTAATCCATGGCTCTCTATTTCTCATAAGTAACCAATGTGCGTTACCTCCCTAGGCTCTTTCGTATTCCATGAGTGTGTATGAGAGTGGGATAGGGTCTTGTTACTTGGTCTCACTTTTTCCCCTACACATCTTTGGTGAACCTAATGTGAATCCAATTTTCATTTTCATTGCATTGCATTGTTAGATATAGAACTTGTTTTTTTCATTTTCTTTCAAAACCTAAAAAAAAAGAGATAGGTTTCTTTTATTTTCCTTGCATTGTGTGTTTAAGTTTCATGCAATTTTCATTTCAAAATGTCAGATTTTTATTTGCAAGAGGTTCATGCTTTTGATGATGTATGCAATTTTTTTGATTATGAGTTTAGTAAGGATGAATTAGATGAAGCTCTAGATGATTTTTTGAACCCTAAGCCTTCTAAACCCTCATTTTTCCAAAAAATAATCAACCTTGTTACTATGCCATTTCGTGGTGATGAGAAAGATAAGTTGAATGATTCCTCTCATGGGTACATTCCTATCAACTCGTCCACTAGATCTAGAAACATAGTTGACTCCCATGATTCCCTCTATGATGTTATGTCTCCTTTTGATTCCAAAGGTAAGACTTTCAATCAATATGACCATGATTTATTGGATGATGCCTTTGATGACTTTATGTCTTTGCCTAAAATTTCAAACAAGAATAATGCATCTAAAAGGTTAATCAATATGTTCAATGTGAATGAACATAGAAAACCTCTTTTTGTTATCCAAGGTATTTTTCCTTCTCCAAATTCACCTTTTCCTAATCAACCTCTTTTCATAGTTCAAGCTGGATATAGTCATGATTCCTTTAGCACTCCAAACAAACCTATCATTACGGTTAGAGGAAGGAATCCAACTAAGAGTCCTTATAGCTATGCTAGGCAACTAACTAAGGAGAGTTATAATGCAGTTTCCCATACCTATAACACGAGAAAAAATAGGAAACCTAACCCTCCTCTGGTTGTTTCGACTCCTCTACCTGATCCTCAACTCATTCTTCCTCAAGCACCTTGCATTTCACAAACCCTTGGTAAGGAATATGATCTTGTCGAAGAACTTACAGCTACTCCTACCAAGGTATCTCTTTGGGATTTTCTTAAAACTTCCTCGACTCATCATGGAATGCTACAAGATGCCTTGAAAACAATGAATGTCCCACCTACAGTGACATCCAATAATATAGCTTCCTTGATTCACTCTATTACAGTACCCAAGGCTCGGATTGTGTTTACACAAGATGAGTTGCCATCTAGTGAAGTTCAACAATAATATGATCCCTTAATGATTGTGGTTATCATAAATGATAGTGCGATAAGAAGAACACTAGTGGATAATGGTTTTGGACTTAATGTTTGTAGCATTAACTTGTTGTATAAGATCAATGTTGATACATCTTTTATTAAGCCCGATTCTCTCACCATTTTTGGCTTTGATAATGTTGCTAAATCTTCACTAGGTATCATCACCTTGCTTGTTAAGGTAGGTCCTGTTATTTTACCCACACCTATCCATGTCATGTCTGGAGAGTTGACATACAACTTGTTGCTAGGGAGACCTTGGGTTAATAACATGCAAGTTGTTCTCTCTACATTGCATAGGCAAATTAAATTCATTCAAAACAATACAACATACACCTTGTTAGGTGACACAAGATTCCTGGCCTTTTTACAAACATAAAATTCTAAATCCTCTTTAGTCAATTCTTCCCCAACTATCTTAAATAATTTCTCTAAAGCTTCTACTCTAATTAGTGTGACTATTTCATCAAACCTGACTCCTATATCTAGATCGATCCTCGATGCTTCCTCAAGTGGACCTAAGGTTCTTGAGGAAGAATCTTCTCAGCCCGGCTCTACGATTAAGAACACTTTCTCTCCTGAGAAGATTCTTGCAAAAGATGATTGGGGATCCCTTGATTTCAATCCTACTTTCATAGGAGAATAAAAAATTACCCTGAGAGAACCTAAGGTTGAAAATAAGAAAGAAGAAGAACCTAAAAAAGCAATCTACTTTGTCTGGGCCATTGGGTAATAATTTTTTGGCGGCTTCTCAGATTTCATCTCCCTTAGTTTATGGTCTAGAGGATTTTGTTCCTTCACTTTTTTTAAATCCTCCTTCTTCAGAAATGACTAACCTTAATGGTCCTGGTTTTCACATCCTAGCTAGGTGTGGATATAATAGAAATAGATGTGGTGCTCAAGAACAAGGGATTAAAGTTCCCTTGGAAAACAAATTTCATGATATGACATTTGGGCTTGGTTATGATCCTTTAAAGTCTACTAAAGCCTCTAAGAGACCATCTAATAGTGTTAATGTCATTTCTTCTTCTCTCTCAGTAAAATATCTATAATATATTAACTACAACCCTTCTTGTTTCTTTGCTTTGGATGTTTTTTCTACCAATGATTCCTTAGCTGAATTCTTGGGAGCTTATGACAACCTTCCTCGTTATCACCATAACCACAATTTTCCCTTTTGTTTAAATGTGAAAGCTTACTTTCAGAAACAAAGAAATAATGATGAAATAGTTAAAGAATTTCCTCAATTGAGAGATGCTCCTCAACAAATAAATCTCCTAATAAATGACACCATTGATATCAAGGTGGATCCTTGTGTTGAAGATAAGATCATCAAGATAGGGAAATGTCTTGATGAAGAAGAGCAGAAACAATATGCTGAGTTGTTACATGAATTCACTAAGATATTTTCTTGGATATATTCTGACATGCCTGACGTAGATCCTAAGATTGTCACTCATAACATTGTCCTAGTTCTTGATGGTAAACCTGTGAAGACAAATATTCAAAAGATTCACCCTAAAGTGGCATTACTTGTTAAAGATGAGATTGAAAAATTGATGGATGTTGGAGTCCTCCGTCCTATCGATTATTCCCCATGGATTTTGAACATTGTGGCTAGAGCTAAAAACAAGATTATGATGTGTACTGAATTTTGTGATTTGCATAAGGCCTCTTTAAAGGATGATTTTCCCCTCCCGAATATTGATATGATAGTAGATTTGGTAGAAGGGCATGCTTTACTATCCTTTATAGATGGTTTCAAAGGATATAATAAAATCTTCATCAATCCCCAAGATCAATATAAAACTACTTTCACCACTCCTTGGTGTACGTTTTGTTGGATTGTGATGCCTTTTGGATTGAAAAACATAGGTGTAGTGTCATAAACTTGCACCCCTTGCAATTTTGACCATGTTTTAGGCCCTTTAACTTGGCGAAATCATCTCCTACGCTTGATCGAGACCCACCTATGCCTCCACCATGGAACTGGGCCTTATTTCTACACTTTGCAACTTGTTTTGACCCTGTTATGGGCCCCAAAAATGGGAAGGACCATGGCATGGCGCCCTAGTCCTCCTTGGGACCATGGCGCAACACCATGGTCCTCCTTAGGACCATGGTGTGGCACCCTAGTCCTCCCTCCTAGGATGACCCCAAGATAGGTCCTCTGACCCTATCTATACTTCAAGATCCTAAATCTCCATGGCCTTTGGTGAGATGAATTAATCTTCTGAGGCATGTATAAAAGGGGATCTATTCTTCTCATTTGCCTAGGTGAATATGTGGAGGAAGTGGATCATAAGAAAGCATAGGTGAAGATATACATCATCAAGCATTCAAGCATTCAAGTCTTCTTCATTCACCCATTGGAGCAATGTTTCAACATTCATTTGCAAGCATGTATGTGTGTTAGAGTTTTGTCATGTTACATACCATTCCATGCAACACTTGTGATTAGATTAAAGAAGCAAAGCAATCATCATCAACAAGTCGCAGATCTACAAGGTATACATTTTCATTGTTTACATTCAAGCATTTGCAATTACTTTCTTTCAAGGTTGATTCCTCAACCGGGGTTTGATTGAGGCAAAACCCTATCCACAAACCCCTTTTCCTCCCCTTTCTTTGTGTAGGTTGCAGGTGCACAACTATAATTGCAAGTTTGGGCTTCATTTGCAGAGACAGAAGAACCCTTTTTGTTTCGTGGATTTTGTGAAGGACCATGTACATTCCCGCCATGGTTTCGATGAATTTTCTCCAAATTTGCAAGGAAGCTCCATATCAATCTAATTAGCTCAAATCCAAAGTTACAATGTGATCTCAAACTGGCAGCTCCTCATTTCACTCATTTTCTCTCTTTTCCACATAGTCAACAAGTCAACTTTCTCATTTACAAAAGAGCGCAAATCACACTTCAACCCTTGCAATCCACTTAGTATTTAGATCCTTGTTTCCCTTGGATTTGGATCTAGTGGATTCAACCCCTCTTTTGAATGTAAAGTTCTCCCAAGTGAAAATCATCCTAGTGGCTTTGTTTCTCTCTCCTAGGTGGGGAGTCACTAGGATCCAATTTTCCACTTTACATTTTGGTGAACCTGACATCCTACATCTTAATTCTGAGAGGCAATACTATTGCATTCAGTGAAGTTGCTTTATTCAATTAGTTTGCACCAACCAAAAGTGATTATTATTTTTTATTTTAAAAAGCTTGGTTTTTGTAAAGTTAAGATTTATATTTTAAAATTTAAGATATTATAAAAATTATTTATCTACACTATGATTGGTTTAAAAAAATTGGTGTTATAGGAGCAAATTTTTAGGGATGATAGATTTTATAGTTTTTTTTTGGATTTCTTTGTATTTTAAAAACTGAAATGTCTATTTAAATTTTTTTTTTTCATTTTTTATCATTTATAATATTGTAAATAAAATATTTTTTCTAAATAAACATATAAATTTTAATAATTATTTTTTATCTCAAAATATAGATAATAAAATAAATTATAAGGATCAAATTCATTGTATTATGGAAGGTTTCTGGAATGTTGATGCAAAAGTTCACACAGTTTAATCTAGAAAAATTGCATAATATCAATTATAAGGATTTCATTTAGTTTAAATGAAATTAAATTTAAAATAAAATATAAATATTTCTACTGAAAAATAAGCCTAATTATTATATGTATTCTTTATAATTATATTTTATATATTTTTTGAAATCATTCTATTTTTTATAATTTTTTAAAATCATAAATTTTTTAATCATTTTAATTTATACAAAATAATTTAATAACTTTTAGTCATAACTTTAAATATTTTTCATTAAGTTGTTTAAAAAATGTCTATTTTCACTTTTATAATTATTAATAGTTATTTTATTAAAACTAATCATTATTAATATTACATAAATATAAAAAATAATATAATATTATACTACAAATTAATAATTTTATTTATTTATTTGCGAAGGAAGCAAATGATGGAGATTTTATGTCGTCGGGAGGTTCTCAGATCCAGAAGGTGAATGTATGCCTTGAGCAGTCCAAGGAGAGACCCGTTTTGGTGATTCAGCCAGAGTCGATTGTTGAGGACATTGAGTATTTTTCAAACCATTCTTTGCTCTATAAATTCATGGGAATGAGAATTTCACTGCAATTTGTGGATTCGTGGGCACAAAGGACTTGGTTTCCTGAGGGGGAAATGGAAATCATGTTGTTGGCTAACAACTATGGTGGTTTCCAATTGCATGGCAGATCAAAACAAAGTTTTTGAGGGGGTCCTTAATTCCACAACCAGGTGGGTCTTTTCATGAAACCTTGGCATGCAGGCTTCAATTCATTATAAGAGCTATCAAATAGTGTCCCTATGTGGGTGCATCTTCCTCATTTTCCTGTTGAATGTTGGCACAATGATATCTTGCATAATGTGGTTGCATTGTTGGGAAAACTAGTCGGTGCTTCTCAACAAATGAGGGATAGGAAGGTAATGACTTTTGCATGCATTTGTGTTGAAATATATTTAAATAACCCTCTTCCAGATTATTTATAAATTTAGGTAGGTTCATATTCTTGGATTCAGCAATTGGACTATGAAACATTGCCATTTTGTTGTCATCTCTGCCATGAATATGGGCATCTATAGACATTGTAGGTTCTAGCTTGGGAGGAGGGGAGGTTGAAGGCCAAACTAAGAGCATCCCAAGAAATTAGAGAACCGTCTTTTAAGATGTGTTCAAAAGTTACAAGTCCTAAGTTGTGCCATTTCAAAGTAGAGCACCCTTGAAGGTAGGTCAGATGCTTCCCATTATGCAGTATTCCACCAAATAGATTCGCCCAAGTTAAGAGTACCTTTATTATCAACAATACCTTTGTTACTAATGAATTGTTTGACATGATTCCTTCTATGAGGACAAGATTTTTTGATAGACCTGAAATCGACCTGCCAGGGAGAGGAAGTTTCTGTTCCATTTGTTCAATTTTTAATCCACCTTATTCCTGAACCATTCCCACATTTCATTTAGATTTGGGGAGATAGAGAAAGGGATACCCAAATATCTAGTGATTAGGTTTGGTCCCCCCCATTCTAGGTCAAATTTAGACAGCCATCTAGGAGAGGAGTCAGTCCATCCTAGCAAGGTTGATTTATGGGGAGCAATTTTGTTGCCTGAAACTTTGCAAAAAATTTCAATGTTGTGCAACAAGGAGGAAAGGTTCTCCTCTTCCAAGACAAGCAGGATAGCTGTATCATTAGCAAACTGAACATTGATAATTTCCTCTATATTAGGGAGAGATATTCCTTTGACCTTGGGGGTCAAATTGCGATCCTTAAGTATATAGTACATAGCATCAACAACCAACAAAAATAAGGCCAGGGCAAGTGGGCAACCCTATCTAATTGACCTGGAAAGAACAATATTATCAGATCTGATTCTATTCACATCAACAAAAACATTGGCTTCACATAGTAGAGTTTTAACTATCCTACAGAATGCCTCTGGGAACCCCAGACTCTCCAGGATCTGAATTATGAAAGTCCACTCTATCCTAACATATACCTTTTCAAAATCAATCAGCAACATGGCCCCACTCTGCCCTGACTCTTTAGCCCACTCGAGCGATTCCCAACAGGTGATCAAATTCTCCAGGATATATCTGCCTTTAACAAAGCCAGTTTGGGTAGGACTAATTATCTTTGGAAGGATTTTAACCAACCTATTAGCCATCACTTTGGCCAAGATCTTATAGGAAACATTTAATAGCATGATCGACCTCCAGTTCTTTAGCAATGTTTTGTCCCCCTCCTTAGGGATGAGCTTGATCACTCCTTGATTGATTTCTTTGCCCAGAGTTCCTTTATTAATAGCTTCTAGATATAGGCTATGTAGGTCATCAACAATCCATGTAGTACTCTTCTTGTAAAATTCTACCGGCAATCCATCCAGTCCAGGGGATCTGTCATTGCCCATTGAGGAGATGACCTTTTCAATTTCCTCTTTTGAGATGGGTCTCCCTACAAACTCAATGTCCTCCTCATGAAGCTTAGATGGGATCAATTCCTTAATGAGCACCCTAGCAGCCCTATGTTCATCGTTTACATCTGCTGCAGTAAATAAGTTTTGGTAGAATTGGGTGAAGCACTTAAGGATCTCCTCTGCGTCAGTAATGTGGGTATTATTTTCCCAAATAGCATTGATACTCTCTTTTGTCTCTTTGATATTAAGCATTTGAAAGAAAAATTTTAAGCCCTTGTCTCCCGAGTCCAACCAATTCATTTTGGCCCTGGTTTTCAACCCTCTAACCTTCTCATTCTGAATTTTCCTAAGCTGGTTCTTGATTGACACCAAGGTGTTAGTGAGACTTTCATCATTAGGTGAGTCCTGAAGATCCATCTCTGCATTACACAGCTCATCCTAAAGAAGCCTCTCAAGCCTCCTAGCATCCTTGGCTTTCTTCTTCCCTACTATTTGGCAAAGGGTGGTCCAAACTTTAATGTTCAAATTCCATTTGTCAATATTAGAAATTCGATGCTGCTCTTTCATGTTAAACAATCTGATGAAGGCCAAGGAAGAACAAAGATCCTCATCCTCCAAGAGTCTAGTGTTTAAATTGAAGGAAACAGGTCTTGTAGAGGGAGGTGACAAGAGGAGGAGAGATCAATACCCATTATTATGGGATGATGGTTAGATAGTGTGTGTGGGGAAACAAAGTATTGATCCCCATTAGATCCTTTGCTAATGTCAAAGAGATTTTTATTAAAGTAGAGTCTGTCTAGCCTGCAATAGATTCTCTTATTCATCTGCTGGTAGTTACACCAAGTATACCACACAGTGTTTAGTTGGCCTTTCCTTCCATTAATAGGGTCCACAAGATGTAGTTTATTGATCATTTTGTCCTACTGTAGCCTTTCCATACCTTTCGACTCAAACTTGTTGCCTCCTTTTTTGTCATTTATGTGTTCAATCATATTGAAGTCACCCCCCACAATCCAAGGGATGTCCTCCAAACCTGCAATCCAGTTCCAGAGCTCCCCCCTCTCTTTATAATCATTAGGGGCATATGTAGAGCAGATTCCAACTTTTGGTCATCCAGCTGAATAGAAACCTAGATAGCCCTAGCACAGGGGGATTGACCCCATTTAATCACTTTATTAGCCCATCTAGGGCTAAGTAGTATGGTTGTACCACCTTTTCCCTTGGAGTGGTTGGTGCAAAAGGATGTAGCCTCTCTCCAAATACATTTGACGCTGATTTGTGGAGTGAAGCCAACAACTTTTAGCTCTTGAAGAAGAAGACAATCCATGTCCTTATGTCCATTAAGGAATCTCTTAATGATGTATTTCCTATCAGGAGCCGCAAGGCCCTTGATATTCCACGAGATTGTTTTCAGCATGGCCAACTTTATTGGGAGGGGTCCATTTGGGATTTAAATCTCTCAAAGCATTTAGGCCATTCCTCTCTATTTGTGATATTGCTAGCATCAAATGTAATGGAGGAGCAAGGTCTACCTTTCTTTTTCCTTGCCTCAAAAATCTGTTCAGATCCAAGGGACTCCTTCCTAGAGAAGCTATCTTTGCTATTTTTGAAGGATCTCTTCATTCTGGCCTTCCTGTATTTGACCATAGTGAACCCCTCTAGTGTTTCTACCGAGCCTTTCTCAAAATTGGTGCACCCAGGAGTAAGGGGGTCCATGTTGATCCCATTGTTTATTGTCGCAATCTGCTCTGCATTCAGGGCTTCAATAGGGGTGTCAGAAGTATAATAGGTACTAATACCAAGGTCTCTCATAGAGGCCTCTGACCCAATGGATTCACCTAGTGGATCTACCAATATTTCACCCACCGTGGGATTGAATTCTATTAGTGAACGGATTTTGCCTTTACTATAAATAATTAACTTCAAACTTTGTCGCCTTCTTTAAAGACAAAAGTTCAATTGAATAGTTGGGTAAGCGTAATATACTACTTCCTTCTAAATTTTTTCATAGGTACAACTCCCTCTATTAGTTATTCGAGAAATAATCTAATTAATTTCTAACTGATATGCTTTTAACCTGAAAGCACGTAAGGCTGCCTACTTCATTCCTTGATGAGAGGCTAATAATTTACACATATTTCAAAGAAAAATAAGCTTTCTAAATGCTTCAACATGAGAAATAGAAGTGACTGAAACAAAGTTCAGAACACCAATTTTACAGTTCATAAAAACAAATAAGAGAGACAAAATCTCTTTTCAAACATGCATCCTTTTAAAACTCATAGGAAGGAATCTCAGAAAAGAAATAACATTCTGCATTGAAAAGGTGATCACTGTCATTTGATTTGATCAACATATACAAAGATATGCCACGGTATAGATTCAAAAACTCAAAGGTTTTCTTTCTCCTAGAATAGTATGATCCTTTATATATATATATATATATATATATATATATCTTATGTAACAAAGACACAATCAATACAAGTATAAAACCCTTTTCAATTCCGAATCTTTAAAGTCTGATGACTTCCTTCAGCAAAATGGAACTTTTTAAAACACAAAGAAACCAAGCAAAAACTAACAAAATTCTAACTAAAATCTAACCCTTATTTCGTCCATCTTAGTCTAATTTATAGTTTTAGAACAGAGGAGGTCTCCCTGAAAACTCGACCTCCTCTAAAATAGTTATGAAACTAACCGAGTATAATTGGGACAGATGTCCCGAAGTCTTTTGCATAAACATGGAAAACACATAAAAATAGGGCCAACGCATCATGTTGCTTTCCCATCATCATCTTCTTCTCCACTTTCTTGGGCATCGTGGGTAGTTGCAAGTTCTTGGATTATTGATTGGTTTGGGATCTTCATCGCATTGAGCTTCACCTTTGCCGCTTCGTTGTTCCATTTGTGCTTGACCATCTTTTCGACATGTTTCGGTAACTGATCGTTGCTGATAAACATCATGGACTCGATCCGAGCAACTCCTCAGGAGTGAAATTGCCCTTGGCTTTGATTTTCTCCATGTATATCCTAAAAAATTTAGTCGCATCCTGCGTGTTCAGCCCGCAAATCCCCAACTCCCAGTTGTGGTCAAGATTAACCACTTTGTTGTCATTTACTAAACTGTATTGGAGGTCTTGGAGTTCAAACACAGAGGTCTTAGCATCAGAGATCACAAATTTGAAGGTGAGCACTCACCACATTATGGTCTTCTTCAACACGAATAGTTGACATTCATCTGTTACCAGCTTGATTGAATGTTCTGTCAAAAACTTGGTAACTCCATATTCCTCTATTTCAGCGAACATAGGCAAGACATTCTCCCATTTGTGTTCCTCTTTCTCCCATGGCGAAACCTATTTTTGGATATCTGCAATGAGCCTCTGCATCTCATTACATAATTTCTGGGAGCTCGTGATATACTTTTCTCCATCTTTAATTACTCCTTCAATCCATCTTTCAACAACCTCTGCATTGCTTTTAGCTCATTGAACCTGACTCATTAGCTTTTTATTTTCTGGTAAAGTAGGATCAAAGCTCTCTATGGCATGGGATATAGGAAGTGCTCCGAAGAAACCAATGATGTCGATGAATTGAGCAAGGATGCTTATATGCCGCTTAAGCTCTCTCTTTTCCCACCCATCTTTCTCCGACCTGATGAGCATTTTATTTGGGGATACCTGGAAGAAATGGTTATCTGAATCTCTACTCATGTTTCCCAGCTCCACCTTAGTGACCTCAAAATATTTTGCGCTGACTTCCTTGTCCTCTTCCTTGTGCTTGTATGAGGCAATCTCGACAACTCACTTTCCAGTTCCTTCATCACTATCCAGTCGAGCAGTTGTTTTGAACCTTTTTGGCTTGGGGCCTTTCTCTATGTACTTAATGACCATATCTTGAATTGGAATAGTCATGGGAATGCAACTCCATTTTTTGTTTACCAAAGAAGTCAGCCACTTAGGGGTTGCACTGGAACTAGTTGTTCCTACGGTCGTTTTGGAGGGCGGTGTTATAGCTATGGTAATCGCATGGGAATCCAAGGTATTAGCAATGTCACTGTCCAAATCTTCAACCTCAAATATCTAAGCTTCAAGAATCTTATCCTTCACCTCTGTATCCTTAGTTTGATCCATCCTTCTCTGAGCAGCACTTTGTGACCGGGTATGTCGAGGAGTGGAGAAATCCAAAGCTGGATTAGACTTGTGCCTAACCTGAGGCGGCTTTTTATCCTTACCTACATGAACAAGCATAGAAGAATTATTAGAAAAATACTTTGGTGAACGCAGAGTAATCTCACTATTTCTCACGGAGTTAGACTTGGTGCCTAATTTCCCTGCTTTCTTCCTTTCAATCCATTCTGCGGTTCTCTCCAAAACCCTTTTTTTTTCCGTTGTATATCTTCCTCTTCTTCCTCATCCCAGTTGATACAGGACACTTCGGTTTTGGCTTGAGCTAAGTATCCAGGTTCAAACAATTCTAGATAATCTTCTTCAAGCCCATCTATGCCAAGCTTTACCTGCAATGAAATGACTTGCTCCAACACCATCCTCATGTTTCCCCTTTTGAACACCTCGAGTTCATCATTGCAATCCTCCCAGAAGTCCTCTAATTGTGGAATTTGGAGATATGACATTAGAGAAAGACTTCGGGAGAAATCCTTAGTGTCAAAACCTTTCCTTTAATGGTACAGGGGAAAATTAAAGTTTTTCAGGTCCGCTCCAATACTCAAAGTGTCTGACATTAAACTGCAAGATAACATACCTAACGGAATGGGAAAATGACCCTTCCATTTGTTCCTAGGTTGAGCCTTTTTAATCACAGCAGTCGGCTGCCTACATATCTCTGCTAAAACAAAACAATCTAAATAGAAATGAGGAAGCTTGAAGCGCTCTTCCTCATAACCACCTATCCTTATATAGCAGAAGCAAGGAAACTAGGTAAAGAAGCCATCAAACCTCTTCACCAAGGCCTGTGCCTCCTCAAAAATTCTTTTGGTTTTTATATTCTTCAATTTGTAACACAAATCTCCTAGAAAGGCATTATGTACCCTCGTAAAGTCTTTCAAGGAATTATCCTTTTGCAACATAGGGTAAAAATTGTATACGAGGACCTCCTTTTTAGTGGGTTGTCTAGGTATTCCAACTATCTCCTTAACACACACCAAATAGTATATAAGATACGAAGACATGAAGAAATTCTACTTAAACTGGTTGGCCTTACTCAACTGCTCCCTCATTGAATCAGCAATCAGCTCCGCCCAATCAAGGTATTGCTTTCCTTCTAAAACTAGCTGAACATAGCAATAAATCCATTTGTCGAAACTGTAGACTTCCGCAGAGCCTCTGACTCGGTGTAACAATAACATGACATCATGAATGTGAGGCAGCATATGATTATTATTGGGATTCTTGGGCAACCTGGAACCACCCCTTTAAGGAACCTTCAACCAATATTTTTCTATGTTATTTCGGTGCCCGATTCTGTCTGCGTTGAAATTTGTGATTGACTGGGTGGGAGAAAACTTTGAGAAGTGGTAGTTAGGAAGCTTGAAAACAAAGGAAATTATTTCTCAGTTAATGGAAAGGAGGGTTTCACCACTGTCTCTCTGATGGTTTTGGAGGCTGGATCATACCTAGCAATACATTCGCTAACCAATTCCAGGCAAGGGATAGCTGGGGGAAAAGTTGCCGCCTCTATGACACCACTACTCAAAACTTCCACACCAAAATAACCATCAATTCCCTTGAACACCCTTTCTTTTAAAACTTCAAGATTTTCCCCTTAAGGTCGGTATCACTGATTATGGGCTCTGTACATGCAAGACTAGAAACATTCCCGAATAGGTGCAACGTGGACTTCATAATTCATAAATGACAAGCCTTATTTTCTTTCAGCAAACCTTACTACGAGAGAAGAAATGCAAGTAAAAATCACTAGAGAGGACAAGAAATGGACTCACCTTCACAATTGAGAGCAACCAGATGACTACCAGCAAAACAAACCTTCTATCGAAGAAAGATAACACCACAGCGACGAGGAACAAATTTTCAGAGAATAAATCCTCTCATACCTTATAGTAAGACAAATAATACGGACTTATTAACTGCAATAATTCCAATCGTCAGTTTAAGTGTAATGAGCTTGTGGATTGGACATCACACACATGCATTGAATGCATGGCAGCGTTTTTGAAGCAACCACCAGTTCCCGAAATGATTACTTGCTTCAAAACTCCAACAATTGATGTCACCCAAGATATGGTTCTCGTTTCTCACACTTGGCAATAAATGCAACATTAAATCTTTTAACTCACGGGACCCACCAAATTTGAACACACATGAACATTCTGAATAGACTTCCTTGGGGTTCAAGTAGTTCAAGGTGTACACTACGCCCAGGAGTAATCTTTTCTGAAAGGATTAACTATGTCATTTGTTGTTGACAATTTGAACTATGTTGAACATATTGAACACATTTGAAAATTTTGAACTAGGTTCAAAGAGTTCAACACCTGAAGAGAGATGACATAACACATCACCGAACAAGACCAATAAGGAACCGCTGCAAAACACTTAAGAGAATGTTAGTATGAAAAACCCCCAAGACACCTAAGAACCCGCGGAACCTAAATGAACCTAATGAACCCGGTTCAGAATGGTTGAATGTGTTCACGGAGTTCAACCGATTACCAAAACTCGACATTTTTTATTTAAAGACAATTTTCAAACGGACTAAGGACTTGAACCGGGGCATTGAAAAGAAAGACAAGGACTCCGAGTGAAATTTTATAGGGTGATTTACTCCTGTCATGAAGGATAAATGATGCAGTAACATTGGCTCTGACTAGGGATTGTATTTTGCGAAGGAAAATGCAAAGAACTCTAAATCTCTGGTTTCACATGACCAAAAATAGATAAGGGAATGAAGGAAGACCTACACCTAAATAGACACAAAACAAAACATCTAGACTACTATATACAGGAAATCCCAGTCACAGGTTTCACAATTTGTAGAGCTTGAGATCTTACCCATTGTAAGTATAGGGCATAACTATTCCACCGGAGTAGTTGAGTCTAAAAGCATTTTTTCCCACCACTTCGCAGATCTTGAATGGGCCTTTCCATAATGAGTCAAATTTATCATGGGCACCCTTTGGTTCTGTCCTTTTATCCCATAACAGTACTTCATCTCCTTTAAGGAAACCTCTTGGTCGAGCTCTCTTATCAAAAATCCTCTTCACTCTTTTCAGATGCTCTGTAATTCTATCCACCAACATCTCTCTTTCTTTCTCCAACTTCATTAGATACATAACCCTCTTCTCTAGAGAATTCAGAAAAAAAGAATCCTCCACTATTGTCTAAAGCTTGGCTGTTGACAATTCCAGGGGTAAAGAAAGTTTTGCACCGATCCCATACACAAGCTCAAAAGGTACCATTTTGATGGCTCTTTTAGGCGTAATTTTGTCTGCCCATAAGGCTTCATATACCTTCTTATGCCAATTTCGAGCATTTTCGTCAACCAACTTCTTCGTAATCGCTATCAAGTTCTTGTTGCTTCACTCTACCAATCCATTACCTTGTGGAAAGTAATCAGAGGAATGTGAGAAAGAGATTTGATGTTCACAACAAAACATAGTGAGTTCTTCAGAGGATAAGTACAATGCATTATCTACAACAATCTTTTGAGGGACCCCAAAACGGACCAGAATGTAATCCTTGAGAAAATTACACACGACCTCTGAATTTGTCCTTTTAGTGGGAATGGCCTCCACACACTTGGTAAAATAATTTGTAGCTGTCAAAATATACATGTGACCAACACTTGAATGCGGATTTACTGGCCCAATGAAATCAATACCCCACTGTTTGAAAGGTTCATCTATTACTACAAGCCTCAAAGGCAGAGCAGCTAAATTTGGTTTCCCAGAGAAAAGTTGGCACTTTTCACACCCCTTAACATGAACATATGCATCTCGAAACATACTAGGCCAGTAAAAACAATTTCTTAGAATCTTAAAGGTGATCATGGAGGTAGAGAAATGCCCACCACAGGCTTCATTATGGTAAACTTCCAGGAGCTTTTGCTGTTGAGGTTTGTCCACACATCTTAGATAGGTACCATCCAAACCCTTTTGTACAGAACATCCTGCCAAATAACATACTTAGCTGCTTTTAACTTAAGATTCCTTTTCTCCTTGGCTAACAAATGACTTGGGCAACTGCCGTAAGTCAAATAGTAGGCTACATTAGAAAACCACATATCCTGCAACCCAATATATAGGGTTAATGGTAACTCTTTTTCTGTTTCCATTATATTTTCTGCTATTAACTTGCACAAGCCTTGTCCTTTAATTGTCTTTGTAGGATGAATGTCTAGATCATACTCCTGAATTTTCATTACCCATGTCGCCCTTTTATTGAGTCTAACTTCCTGCTGAGTTAAAATACTCTTCACCACTGAATCAGGAACAAAAACCAAAGAATGAGAGTGCAAAATGTAGTATCAGAATTGTTTGACTACTTTAACCATAGCAAAAGCTTGTTTCTCTGAGAGTGAATACTTAAGCTCATGCTTCTTGAGAGGAACACTCATGAATGCAATGGGTGTCTCAATCCCAGATTCATCTACCTGTAACAACATCCCTAACATAGTATGTTCTGAGGTGTGGCAATATATAATGAAATCCTTTTTGAAATCAAGGTTGATAAGAGTGGGCGTATTAACAACTAAACTCTTGATTCTTTCAAAAGCTTCCTTGGCTTCTTCAATCCATTTGAAAGGATGCCTCTTGCTCAACAAGCTGATGATATGTTTGGTAGTTTCTGCGAATTCAGGTACAAACCGTCTTAGGAAATTCACCTGGCCGAAGAAAGATCTTACTCTAGTTCGGTTTGAAGGTAAACTGAGACGTTGAATTACATTGACCCTCTCAGGATCAATCTTGATCCCTTCTTTTGAAATGATATGCCCCAACAACTTACCTTCTATTACACAAAAAACTGACTTCTTTGGGTTCAAGGAGATTCCATGCTCACGACAACATTGCAGAACTACCCTCAGATCCTTGAGATGGTTCTTCCTCTTCTTAGAAAACACTATCAAGTTGTCTAGGTAAACAACAATAATCTAGTCATGAAAATCCTTAAAAGAAGAATCCATAGCCCTTTGAAAGGTTGTGCCAACATTTATTAAACCAAATGGCATACAATTATATGCGAATGTTCCCCATGGAGTGATGAAGTTTGTCTTGTGTTGTTCATTCTTCGCAACACTAATCTGATTGTAACCAGAAAAACCGTCCAACGTCAACATCATTTCTGACACAGACACTGTCTACAGAATGTGATCCATATTGGGTAAGGCGTAGTTGTCCATAAGACTCGCCTGATTCAGATTGCAAAAATCCACGCAAATCCAAATTTCCCCATTCTTCTTCCTCACGGGCACGATATTGGCTACCCAGGTAGAGTGGTGAATTGGATATATAATTCTAGCTTTAAGAATTTTATCTACCTCTTTAAAAATTGCGTTTGCCATCATGGGATTAAAATTCCTCAATTTTTGTCTAAAAGGAGAAACACCAGGCTTCAAAGGAATTTGATGCTGAAAATGCCCATCCCTAAACTCCTTTAAATCATCATAGGACCAAGCAAAAACATCAATGTATTCCTTCAATAGCTCACTAAGAATTCATTTATCCTCAGAGGAGCAACATTTACCAATTGTTACCACCTTAGGATTTGATGCATCACCTAGATTAATCTTTTCACAACTTCCTTTCCCGTCATCCTCAAGAGTTTTCTTGCCTATAAATGCATCATTTCGGGTGAAAAATCTCTCCAAAGTCACTAGCCCTTTCAGAATTTTTTTCCCTTTAAGCTGAATGAAATTGTTTTCAGAATCAGCACTCGAATCTGGACTAAATTCCTTGCAACTATCTTCAGATCCTTCAAAATAAGATTGAGAAAAAGAATGAATGCCCTCCAGGAAGTCTTTGATCTGCACATCTAAATCAAATACTTACCAATGATCTACATTATTAGGAACACTAGGCCTATAGATCATTTCAATTCTATATGAGTCATCCTTAAAGTCCGGGTGTGGCAACAAAAGAAAAAATGAAACTGCCAACGAATCCACCCTAGTGTTTTGATCCCTTGGTATTGCTTCAATTGAAAAAGCATCAAAAGACTCTATCTCGTCCCAAATCCTATTTCTGTAATGTTTCAATCTATCATTCTTGACTGAATAAACATTTCTCACCTGTCTGACAATCAGCTCCGCATCCCCTTTTACCTTGAGCAGTTTAATACCTTTACATTTAGCTTCATTTAATCCTAGTAGTAATGCCTCATACTCTGCAATGTTATTAGTATTCTTGAAATCTAGCTTGAAAGAAAAAGGAAAAATGTTACCATCAGGGGACAACAAAACTACTCTTGCTCCAGAGCCAGAGTTGGCACAACTTTCATCAAATTCCATCTGCCATAATTCACCATGGTCATCAACTGTCTTTTCAAATTCTTTTTCACCAGGTGCAAGGATGAGATAGTTTCCAAATTTGCATTCTTGAAAAAGAATCTGGGCTTTGGGATTGTCATAGGGGAAGACTGTGTATTTATTTTTTGGTTCGGGTTCGAACTTGATTTTCTATTTCCCAAGTGGAATGATGGCTTCTGACCAAGTTCTTTATAGAAAGTTCTACTTAAGAGCATCCCATCACTTGCAGGAATGTCAGCCACCAAAATACTCAACTTTACTCTTTTATCAGGACATGCAGCTAGCACTGCCTAAGCATCTTTTACCTATCCAATAAGAGGGACCTGCTTCCCATCCATTGAATAACATCTCCCAAATGTCTTTGTGAGTGTTAATCCTAAGGACCTAGCAATAGATGAAGGCATTATGTTATCTGATGCTCCCGGATCTATTATACAATTGCTAAGCTTTTGACCATTCAGGAGAAGGGATATGTAGAAAGGTTCAGGTTATAGAACCTCAATTTCAAGCCTATCTTCAGCATTATGAAAAGCACAGGGATTAACCAAGTCAGTGGAAGGGTGTGGGACAAACGCAGGTTTTTCAGCAATAAACAAATCACTATGCCGCACACATTCATGCGCTGAGGAGTCTGAGGAAGAATCTCCCTTTACATACTTGACCAGTTTGTCTAGTTCCTTCGGGTTTAGTTTCAAATATTCTATAGTGGAAAGTTGCACATTTGAAGCTTTACAAAACTCAATTATGTCAAAGGAGGGGGAAGGAGAAGAACTATTTTTACTTTCAAGATTCCTTTGAAAAATCTTAACTTCAAGGGTCTTTGCATGAGAAGGAAAACCATTACTTGTGGGATTTTTACCTTTGTAATTAGCCCCAAAAGAGCTCGGGAAAGGAGCAGGCTGGGAGGTCCGTTGATTTCTTGTAAGGATTGTACACGCATGATCTTCAAGAGTTGCCAAAATATTACCACCTCTTTCTGAATCTGACTCATATTCAAGGTAGAATGATCCAGAGTCGCCAGGTACCTCTTGAATTTTCTCTGCTTCAGAGAACTCACCTAGTTCATCCTTTGTGTTTTTCATTTGAACATGTCTTATCATATCCAGACAAGAACCTCCATCATGGTCTGTAGTGAAGTGAAAAGAGCACATAGCACCCTTCTCAGGAGGAGCCTCTATTTGCAATCTTTGCGGGGTAGCAGGTGTTAGGATTCCTACAAATACTGAGAGGGGGGGGGGGGGGTGAATCAGTATCTAACCGGTATATTGAATTTCTTAACTTAAAACATGTAGAACATATTAGAATAGTGTACCGGTAAACAAGAAGTAATGCAATAAACAAAGATAAAAGCAACCACATGAAAAACACACCATAACACAAAGATTTAATGAGGAAACCTGGTGTGGGAAAAACCTCAGTGGGATTTGTGACCCACAATATTCACTTACTAGCCAATAAGAGAATATTACTGCTACAAGAGGGGCCTGCACATGCAGGAAGGCCAAGTGCCTAGAGCTCACTACTCAATAACAAAATGGGAAGTCTCAGTGACTTACAAAATGGATTATATAAATCCAATGTCTTGTACTACTTCAGAATAGCATCTATAATGCCAGATCCAATACCAGTTTCTTCTCTGCTTCTTACATAAACCCTTAACCTATAATTCGCATAATAGGTCTGCCTTATTTCACCTAATTACCTTCTGTCCTACCTCTAGATATTCTACAATGATCTCTTATATATGTGAGTCATTTTACAATGTTGCCAAGTCGGCTTATAAATATTTTACAATAATAAACAAAATATATTACAACAAAAATCTTGTCGGCCTCTATGCTGGTATGCTTCCTTTCACTGCCGGTGCCGGTAGTTTGAGTTCCAGTGTAGAGTCTGATCTTGCTAGTGCCGGTGGAATGTCTTTCCAATGTCATAGGATTGTAAGGTTGCCATCAATGACAAAACCTTCAATCACCTACAATGTCTCATTGGAGTGTGCATATGCCAACAATCTCCCCCTTTGGCATTGATGGCAACACTCATGAGAAAATTTCAAAAGTGTATCCAAAACTTGTAATCCAAAAATGTTTACCAAAAATATTTGAGCTCCCCTTGAGTAGATGAGTCCTTTGCTGATTATTTTCTCATACTACTACTCCCCCTTTGGCATCAATGACAAAGGTTGTCAAGGTGTCAATAGAGTTGTAGTTTTCTATCTCAACCTTGTAACTGGGTGGTTACAATTTGAAAAAGATCTGCCAAAATTAAATTTATGCTTTCCATAAACTTCTTACTATCTTTTATTGCTGCCTCTATTCTTTGAACTGTCCCGGTAAGGTGCTGCATATGCTCTGCCAGTGTTTTCTGTCCTTGTACTAATGCCTCAGATATTTCCTTCCTGAAGGATGCTAGATAGTCCAGTCTTGGACTTAGTCTTAGTCTCAGATTCTTAGCCTTGTTTATTATTCTCTCCTTTTCTCTTTCTAACTTAAGTAATTCTTCCTCAAAACTTGTTATCTTTTGTTCAAAAACTGATAATGTATCAGGTGAGTTAACAAAATTGTCAGCAAGTTTATTTATTTCTTCTTGTACCTTGCTCATTTTCTTATCTATGTCAACTATCAAGAAATTTGTCTTGCAGATGTCTCTATATAGAGTTTTAAATTCCTTCAATGAGCTGCATAGTTCCGGTAGAAGTGTGTCAAATTCCCTAGTACACTTCTTTATTTTATCCTCAAAGAATTTTTGTTTTTCATTTTGCAACCTGTTTTTTAATGCCTCTTCCTTTATTTTCTCAACTGTCACTGTGTTCTCAGTAATGTACTTAGACAAAGTATCGAGTTGGCTAAAAGAATCCTTACTACCTACATTGCAGTTTGGAGCTATCATCTTCAAAATTGGGATTGTGTCATCTATAGCTTTATAGGCTTGTGAACTACAATCTGTTATTTTCTTCAAAGAATCTAAAAGAACTTCAATTACATTTGTTGATTTGTAACCTACTGAGGAGGAACCAACATTCTGAATTTCGCCGATGGAGGAAGTAACCATGCTTGTAGTGACCTCTAGTAGGTCAGTTTGTGTTTCCATTTCCTTAAGCAAGGGTTTTTGTTTCTCTCCTGTTGCCGGTGGCACTATTTCCATATGAACCTGTTCCTATTTCGAATCCTGTTGCTCTGCTTGACTCTCTGTTTGTTGATCTGTCTCTATCTTTGTTTGAGTCTCTACCTATTTCCCTATGCTATCGTCTTCCACTTTTCCTTCAGTGTTATCAATGTTGTCAGTTACCGGTAGCTCACTAGCCATGTCAGTCTTACCGGTTGTGTCTTTATCTACCATAATGTTGACCTTTTGAGTATCAACATCCACTATGTATAGTACCTCTGAATTAGAATTTGTATCCTCTATATCCATACTCTCATCTGCCAGTTGATCTTTAGTTGTTGTTAGCAGTGGAGTAATCAGAGGCGGTGGGGATAAGTTATCTTTTATTTTAATGCTAGGAGGTCCACCAACCTTTCCTTTACCCTTATCTTTGTCCTTTTGATAGACATTGATAGGCTTGGAGTTCCTGCACTCTTCCTCTTTTCCTTCTCCACAAGGAATATATCCCATCCATTTTCTATTTCTTCTGTTACCTCATTTACTCTTCCTGCCATGAGTGCAATATGCCGGTGTGCAGTGGAGAATACTGACCGGTTGGCTTTTACAATCAAGTCATCTATCTCCTTTGGTGAGTTTACTGGGTAAACAACAAGTAATTTTTCAATTTTAATTTTCTTATCAAGCTCTACCACAGCTTGTCTTCTTGCTTCCAGTCTCTTGAATAACTAATCTGGTAGTTCATCTACCACTTGCATTAAGAACTTCTTATAGATATCTAGGTGTAAAATAACACTATTTTCAACTTGCTCTTTCTCATCTGCTGATAGTGTATCATATAATTTTTCTATGTTCTTGAGTTTTCCTTCCTCTGTGATTTCATCTAACAGTCTGTCAATCGGAGTAATGTTTTGTTGAGTCCTTTTCTTCTTAGGTGTTAGATTTTTCTTTGGGGTTGTCTTCTTGACCGAAGACCTCACTGCCTGTTGTTTTTGTCTAGTTCTTCTAGGCGAGGGTGTGGATGCCGGTGAAGGATCCCTTTTCCTTACAACTCTTTTAAATGTTGCTGGCATATCATTCTCTGAAGAAGTTGCTACCGGTGATAGGTGAGTTTTAGGCTATAATATTGCTAACTCTTCCTCAGTGATATCAGTTTGTTTCAGTACATCTTCTTTGATAGCCTTAGCCTGCCTTGAGCCTCTTCTCACAATTGCTTCAACTTTCTTTACTCTCTTCTTAGATTGAATTTGGCTTTCAATGGTCTCAGCACTACCGAATACTTCTTCCTTGGGTTCCTTGGGTGCTTCCAGAAGGGCTTTAGCATAAGTTTCAATGATGTGATCATCAGTCTCATAACCCATTTCAATAACCCAAATTGTTCTTCGGATAACTGCTTCCATCTAGATCTCATCTTTCTTGATCACAAAACATATGTCATCCTTGTATTTGTCCACAATTTTCTATGACAGTCTGATTCCTTTGTTCATTCTGGCCTTTAGTGCTTGGAAATACTCATTGATATTCTTTTCCTTGTTTTCACCCATGTTGTTGAATAGGTTTGATAACTGTTTCCCTACCGGTATGTCAAATCCAAGGTTCTTGTTGCCTATACCGGACACCTATTTTGTTATATGTAGCATAAAACATACACGTAAATTACCAAATCTGAATGTCCCTTTCTTGTCCTTCTTGATCTTTCCCAAATTGTCAATAAGTTCATCCTTTAACCTTTCACATACATCAATTTTCACACTATCTTTAACCATATCATGAGCACTTTTTATGCATAAGCTGGAAACTGAGTTAAGTCTGTTTGCATGAGTTGTTTTGTAACCTAAAATCATGCTAATGAATCTCACATTTATGTCAATTACATCATTCACCCTTAAGGACATTTTGTCAGATGTTGCACCTGTTAGGTTCATTACTAGGTCATTTGAGACCTTCTTTGTCTTGTCTGGTCTGTTACCGGTGGAAGGTAACCCTGTTACAACTTTCACAGCTTCCTTGGTAATTTTATGAACCAAATCTAACCAAAAGAATGCACCATGTACCCTGCTCAATACTATCCTAATAACTTCCTTAGGGAAATCCGGAATATTGAGGATTTAAGTGAATCCTAGGGTTTCAAAAATTTTGTGTTCAGGTTTTACATTACCGGAATCATGACATAGGATAGTCTTGTACATGTTTTTAATTTCTTCATCTCCTAATTCTTCTATGTGGCAATGAATATACATCCTAGGGTCTTCTGCAAAAACAACTCCTTTGGGGATTTGGGAAAATGCACCAATATTATCATCCTTTTTAGCTATCTTGGGAACTAGCTGAAATACAGGCCTAGGGCGTTTGATTACCTCGACTACAATAGGGTTTGCTATGAATTCAGGTACAGAAGAGGATGCCATGATTATAAATACCTTTTTCTGCCTTTGGAAAGATTGATTTCTGAAATGCTTTGCCTCTTTGCTCGAAATGCCTTAGCTCTGGAAAATTTGTGCTCTTCGAATGTTTGAATGCTCGGTGAAGTGAAATGGAGCCAAAACACTAATTTATAATGTCAATCTGCCAACTACCATATTTAATGCTTGTCGGTTAAGTAATCACTTAACTTTGTCTGCCGGTATAGAAGTAATTTCTACCTTTACCATCAACCGAGGGGATAATAGCATAATTCACATTGATTACCAAACCCTCAAAGAAACTTTCTTCAATTTGATGAAGAGCTTCCTGCCGGTGGAGTACTACTCTATTCTGTCGGTGGAGTGTTGATTGGTTCTACCGATGGAGGAGTATTTCCAACATTATTTAGGTCTGACTTTCTAATCCATTGTTTTGAGAATTCTTTCTTAACCTCTTCAACTTTTTCTTTTCCTTTCAAACTAGAACTTTTGTTGTCTGCCGGTGATCCTTTACTTCTGCAGAATTTTGCAATATGTCCAATCTTGTTACATGCATAACAAGTCACATTATTCTTCTGAATAGCTTTCCCATAACCTATGTCGGTTTGTGTTCTACATTGATTAGATAGGTGGCCAAATCTTCCACAAACATAACATCTCACATTCATTCTGCAATTTTCAGAGTTATGACCAACTTTGTTGCATTTTGAACATTGACCGGTGGGTGTGTTGATATTTTGATAATTTCTAGATCTACATTGATTTTCTCTATGACCATACTTATTATAGTTAAAGCATTTTCCATTAAATTTGTAAGCAGTAGGTTGTCTTACCGGTTTTCTATGATCCTGTGTGTTTGCAATACCAGAGATTTCTCCTGCCTCAAAGCCAATTCCACAAGTGTCACCTTTAGGTTTATGTTTCTTCAACAAGTCACCAAGTTCTTCCTAGCTTTTCTTGAATTTTTATTTGTGTTGATTTGCAATAGCCAGTTCTCTTTCTAAGATCTCTTTCTATCTCATCAGTTCATTGGAGTCATTCTGTGTATGCATCAGATCTGTCTTCAACAAGTCATTTTCATAGCTAATTCGTGTGTTCTCATTTGTTGCATCACTTAGTCTTTTACTCAAATCTTCTTCATTCTTCTTCCTATCTTCAATTTCCTTATAGAATCTCATGTTCATATCTTGCATCTCATTCCTTGTTGTTATGTTCTCTAGCTTTAGCTTGTTTATCATATCATTAAGAGTTTCTTTTTCATCATCCTCAATTTGCATTTTTTCACAGAGTTATCTTCTCTTGTTTCTTGCAATGGTAAGATTTTCTTGAAGTGCTTGAATAATTTCCCAAGCTATCTTTAGATCATCTTCAAGTTTGATGTTTTTCACTTTTTTTTTATCATAGTCTGAGAGAGTTGCTTCTAGTTGCTTCATCAGATTTTCCATCTCTACCGGTGTCAAGATCTTCCTCAAGCTGTTAGGCTTCTAAAAATAGAGGACCAAGCTCTGATACCAATTGTTAGGATTCCCACAGATACGGGGGGGGGTGAATTAGTATCTAACTGGTATATTGAATTTCTTAACTTAAAACATGTAGAACATATTAGAATAGTGTACCGGTAAACAAGAAGTAATGCAATAAACAGAGATAAAAACAACCACATGAAAAACACACCATAACACAAAGATTTAATGAGGAAACCCGGTGTGGGAAAAACCTCGGTGGGATTTGTGACCCACAATATTCACTTACTGGCCAATAAGAGAATATTACTACTACAAGAGGGGCCTGCACATGCAGGAAGGCCAAGTGCCTAGAGCTCACTACTCAATAACAGAATGGGAAGTCTCACTAACTTACAAAATGGATTATATAAATCTAGTGTCTTGTACTGCTTCAGAATAGCATCTATAATGCTAGATCCAGTACCGATTTCTGCTCTGCTTCTTACATAAACCCTTAACCTATAATTCGCATAATAGGTCTGCCTTATTTCGCCTAATTACCTTTTGTCCTACCTCTAGATATTCTACAATGATCTCTTATGTATATGAGTCATTTTACAATGTTGCCAAGTCGGCTTATAAAGATTTTACAATAATAAACAAAATATATTACAACAAAAATCTTGTCAGCCTCTTTGCCAGTATGCTTCCGTTCACTGTCGGTGTTGGTAGTCTGAGTGCCGGTGTAGAGTCTAATCTTTCTAGTGTCGATGGAATGTCTTGCCGGTGTCATAGGATTGTAAGGTTTCCATCAATGACAAAACCTTCAATCACCTACAATGTCTCATTAGAGTGTGCATATGCCAACAGCAGGCAACTGCAAAGACCATCCATAATTATACTAGTTTGGGGATTTTTTGCTTATATCTTGATAAGGTTGTGGATAGGAAACTCCAGGATTTGGTATCTATCTCTTCAAAGCAATCATATCATTGACTAACCTTTGAACAACTAGATCAGTGGAAGAGGTGGAAGCTTGGGGTTGACCTTGATGAATTTGCACATCCTTTATCCATTTCTCGGGTGTTATTAAGTCATCTTCGAGTTCTATAGCTTCATTTTGTGCAATCTTGAGATCAACTGGCCTAGTTCTTCTAAGGTGGAAACCAACATTGGGAGGCATGGAGTTTATAAAGAAACATTGTTGATTGTCAGCAGTTGGTCTTTTAGCTTGGGGAATTTTATGGATAATCTTATTATACCTGGCTACATAGTCCCTCATTGGCTCATGAATTTCTTTTTTCATTTGTGTGAGTTGAGCCAATAGTGAGTGTTCATCATCAACACTCTTGAACCTATTCTGAAAAGCAGTTTTCATTGTTTGCCAATCAGTTATAGATTCCACTCGCAGATGACTAAACCAATATGTTGCTCCCTCAGTAAGAGTTTGAGCAAAAAGCCTAACAGCCACATCCTCAAATTGTACCGCTAGTATCCTAGTGGCTACATTAAAAGAATTCAAGTTTTCCTCAACTGAGACTTTTCCATCTCCATTAAACCTAGGTAGAACATCCCTTTCTCCTTTTGGAAGTGGATTATGAGCTCTGAGGGCAAGAGGCTTGACTGCGGCACCCCATGGTTGGGCCATAATGAAAACAGGGTAAATGGTAATAAGAGGAGGAGGTTGAACTCCAGTAAGCGTTAGTGCTTGCCAGTGACTAGAAGAGGAAGGTATAGAAGTGGTTCTGGTAGGAGAGGAAGGTCTGCTTTTAGCGTTTCTCTTGGGAGTAAAATTTGTGGCAAATGATAACCCTTGCAAATCTTCAAAATGACTATCAGTTACTCCCTCTCTCCTTTGTGATCTGGTATAAGGACGAGAATCCAGTGTTGTCACCCCTAGAGCTCCTAAGACCTCTTGAGTTACAGAAATTTGTCTCCAACAAAGCAAAACTATGGATATTGCTGATTATGAGTTCAATTCTATCATGCCCATGGCATGCTGGTCTTTTGAATGTTTGACTTATTTTTTCCCCAGCAGAGTCGCCAAAAATCTATTAGCGAACGGATTTTGCCTTTACTAAAAATAATTAACTTCAAACTCTGTCACCTTCTTTAAAGACAAAAGTTCAACTGAATAGTTGGGTAAGTGTAATATACTACTTCCCTCTAAATTTTTTCATAGGCACAACTCCCTCTATTAGTTATTCAGGAAATAATCTAATTAATTCCTAACTGATATGCTTTTAACCTGAAAGCATGTAAGGTTGCCTACTTCATTCTTTGATGAGAGGCTAATGATTTACACATATTTCAGAGAAAAATAAGCTTTCTAAATGCTTCAACATGAGAAATAGAAGTAACTGAAACAATGTTCAGAACACCAGTTTTACGGTTCATAAAAATAAATAAGAGAGACAAAATCTCTTTTCAAACACGCATCCTTTTAAAACTCACAGGAAGGAATCTCAAAAAAGAAATAACATTCTGCATTGAAAAGGTGATCACTGTCATTTGATTTGATCAACATATACAAAGATATGCCACAGTACAGATTCAAAAACTCAAAGGTTTTCTTTCTCCCAGAATAGTATGATCCTTTATATATATATATATATATATATATATATATATATATATATATATATATATATATATATATCTTATGTAGCAAAGACACAATCAATACAAGTATAAAACCCTTTTCAATTCGAGATCTTTAAAGTCTGATGACTTCCTTCAGCAAAATAGAACTTTTTAAAACACAAAGAAACCAAGAAAAAACTAACAAAATTCTAACTAAAATCTAACCCTTATTCCGTCCATCTTAGTCTAATTTATAGTTTTAGAATAGAGGAGGTCTCCCTGAAAACTCGACCTCCTCTAAAACGGTTATGAAACTAACAAAGTATAATTGGGACAGATGTCCCGAAGTCTTTTGCATAAACATGGAAAACACATAAAAATAGGGCCTTGATCAATGCATTATGCTGCTTTCCCATCATCATCTTCTTCTCCGCTTTCCTGGGCGTCGTGGGTAGTTGCAAGTTCTTGGATTATTGATTGGTTCAGGATCTTCATCGCATTGAGCGTTGCCTTCACCGCTTCCTTGTTCCATTTGTGCTTGACCATCTTTTCGGCATGTTTCGGTAACTGATCATTGTCGATAAACGACATGGACTCGATCCAAGCAACCCGTGTTATATCCTCAGGAGTGAAATTTCCCTTGGCTTTGATTTTCTACATGTATATCCTAAAAACTTTAATCATATCCTGCGTGTTCAGCCCGCAAATCCCTAACTACCAGTCGTGGTCAGGATTAACCACTTTGTTGTCATTTACTAAACTGTATTGGAGGTCTTGGAGTTCATACACAGAGGTCTTAGCATCAGAGATCACAGATTTGAAGGTGAGCACTCACCACATTATGGTCTTCTTCAGCACGAAGAGTTGATATTCATCTGTTACCAACTTGATTGAATGTTCTATCAAAAACTTGGTAACTCTATATTCTTCTATTTTAGTGAACATAGGCAAGACATTCTCCCATTTGTGTTCCTCTTTCTCCCATGGCGAAACCTGGTTGTGGATCTCTGCAATGAGGCTTTGCATCTCATCACATAATTTCTGGGAGTTCGTGATATACTTTTCTTCGTCTTTAATTACTCCTTCAATCCATCTTTCAACAACCTCTACAATGCTTTTAGCTCATTGAACCTGACTCATTAGCTTTTTATTTTCTGGTGATGTAGGATAAGAGCTCTGTATGGCATGGGATATAGGAAGTGCTCCGAAGCAACCAATGTTGTCGATGAATTGAGCAAGGATGCTTATATGCCGCTTTAGCTCTCTCTTTTCCCGCCCATCTTTCTCCGACTTGGTGAGCATTTTCTTTGCGGATACCTGGAAGAAATGGTTACCTGAATCTCTACTCATGTTTCCCAACTCCACCTTAGTGACCTCAAAATCTTCTACGATGACTTCCTTGTCCTCTTCCTTGGGCTTGTATGACATAATCTCGGCAACCCACTTTCCGGTTCCTTCATCACTATCCAGTCGAGCTGTTGTTTTGAACCTTTTTGGCTTAGGGCCTTTCTTTGTGTACTTAACGACCATATCTTGAATTGGAATAGTCACAGGAATGGAACTCCATTTTTTGTATACCAAAGTAGTTAGCCACTTAGGGTTTGCACTGGAACTAGTTGTTCCTACGGACGTTTTGGAGGGCGGTGTTATAGCTACGGTAACCGCATGGGAATCCAGGGCATTAGCAATGTCACTGTCAAGATCTTCAACCTCAAATATCTGAGCTTCAAGAATCTTATCCTTCACCTCTATATCCTTAGCTTGATCCATCCTTCTTTGAGAAGCACTTCATGACCGGGTATGTCGAGGAGTGGAGAAATCCAAAGCTAGATTAGACTTGTGCCTAACCTGAGGTGGCTTTTTTATCGTTACCTACATGAACAGGCATAGAAGCATTATTAGAAAAATGCTTTGGTGAACACAGAGTAATCTCACTATTTCTCGCGGAGTTAGACTTGGTGCCTAATTTCGCTGCTTTCTTCCTTTCAATCCATTCTGCGGTTCTCTCCAAAACCCATTTTGTTTTCCGTTGTATATCGTCCTCTTCTTCCTCATCCCAATTGATATAGGACACTTTGGTTTTGGCTTGAGCTAAGTATCCAGGTTCAAACAATTCTAGATAATCTTCTTCAAGCCCATCTATGTCAAGCTTTACCTGCAATGAAATGACTTGCTCCAACACCATCCTCATGTTTCCCCTTTTGAACACCTCGAGTTGATCAGTGCAATCCTCTCAGAAGTCCTCTAATTGTGGAATTGGGAGATACCGCATTAGACCAAGACTTCGGGAGAAACCCTTATTATCAAAACCTTTCCTTTCATGGTATAGGGTAAAATTGAAGTTCTTCAGGTCCACTCCAATACTCAAAGCGTCTGACATTGAACTGTAGGATAGCATACCTAACTGAATGGGAAAATGACCCTCTCATTTGTCCCTGGGGTGTGCCTTTTTAATCATAGGAGTTAGCTGCCTACATATCTCTGCTAAAACAAAACAATCTGAATAGAAATGAGGAAGCTTGAAGGGCTCTTCCTCATAACCACCTATCCTTATATAGCAGAAGCAAGGAAACTAGGTAAAGAAGCTGCCAAACCTCTTCACCAAGGCCTGTGCCTCCTTAGAAATTCTTTTGGTCCTTATATTCTTCAATTCGTAACACAAATCTCCCAGAAAGGCATTGTGTACCCTCCTAAAGTCTTGCAAGGCATTATCCTTTTGCAACATAGGGTAAAAATCATATACAGGGACCTCCTCTTCAGTGGGTTGTCCAAGTATTCCACCTATCTCCTTAACACATGCCAAACAGTATATAAGATACGAAGACATGAAGAAATTCTGCTTCAACTGCTTGGCCATACTTAGCTAGTCCCTCATTGATTCAACAATCAGCTCTGCCCAATCAAGGTATTGCTTTCCTTCTAAAACTAGCTGCACATAGCAATAAGTCCATTCGTCGAAACTGTAGGCTTCCGCAGAGCCTCTGACTCGATGCAACATTAACATGAGATTGTGAATGTCAGGCAATATATGATTCTTATTGGGATTCTTGGGCAACCTGGAACCACCCCTTTGAGGAACCTTCAACCAATATTTTGCTGTGTTATTTCGGTGCCCGGTTCTGTCTGCATTGAACTCGGTGATTGACTGGGCGTGAGAAAAGTTTGAGAACTGGTAGTCAGGAAGCTTGAAAATAGAGGAAATTACTTCTTGGTTAATGGCATGGAGGGTTTTAACATTGTCTCTCCTGATGGTTTCAGAGGCTAGATCATACCTAGCTATACATTCCCTAACCAATTCCAGGCAAGGGATAGCTGGGGGAAAATTTGCCGCCTCTATGAGACCACTACTCAAAACTTCCACACCAAAATAACCATCAATTCCCTTGAACACCCTTTCTTTTAAAACTTCAAGATTTTCCCCTTAAGATCGGTATCACTTACTGTGGGCTCTGTACATGCAAGACTAAAAACATTCCCGAACAGGTGCAACATGGACTTCATAATTCATAAATGACAAGCCTTATTTTCTTTCAGGAAACCTTACTACAAGAGAAGAAATGCAGGTAAAAATCACTAGAGAGGACAAGAAATGGACTTGCCTTCACAATTGAGAGAAACCAGATGACTACCAGCAAAACAAACCTTCTATCGAAGAAAGATAACACCACAGCGACGAGGAACAAATTTTCAGAGAATAAATCATCTCATACCTTATAGCAAGAGCAATAATATGGACTTATTAAGTGCAATAATTCCAATTATCAGTTTAAGTGTAATGAGCTTGTGGATTGGACATCGCAGGCATGCATTGAATGCATGGAGAATTTTTGAAGCAACCACTAGTTCCCAAAATGATTACTTGCTTCGAAACTCCAACAATTGATGTCACCCAAGATATGGTTCTCCTTTCTCACACTTGGCAATAAATACAACATCAAATCTTTTAACTCACGAGACCCACCAAATTTGAACACACATGAACATTCTGAATAGACTTCATTGGGGTTCAAGTAGTTCAAGGCGTACACCGCACCTAGGAGTAATCTTTTCTGAAAGGATTAACTATGTCATGTGTTGCTGACAATTTGAACTATGTTGAACATATTGAACACGTCTGAACCTTTTGAACTAGGTTCAAATAGATCAACGCCTAAAGAGAGATGACATAACACATCACTGAACGAGACCAATAAGGAACCACTGCAAAACACTTAAGAGAATGTTAGTATGAAAAACCCCCAAGACACCTGAGAACCCACAAAACCTAAATGAACCTAATGAACCCAGTTCAAAATGTTTCAATGTGTTCACGGAGTTCAACCAATTACCAAAAATCGGCATTTTTGATTTAAGGACAATTTTCAAATGGACTAAGGACTTGAACTGGGGCATTGAAAAGAAAGACAAGGACTCTGAGTGAAATTTTATAGGGTGATTTACTCCTGTCATGAAGGATAAATGACGCAGTAAAAAATTCATAATCCTTCAATTCTAGGGTAGGAGGATTAACCTCATCTATCTTAGTTTCTTCAGCAGGTCCCCTACATGCAACCAATTCAAGGCCCTGTCCAAAGGCACTGCTAGGGGTATCTATTATCGGTGATGCACCCCTATCCAAGCCCTCAAGGCTAGGCATCTACCATGAGGAGGCTTCAATTTCCAATTTATGCTTATGAAGGTTTTGCTCATGAATCTTCCTAGCTTCAACAACTCTTCTCAATTTTTCCAACACAAGTTGTTGTACATTGTGGGATCTCGGGCATGAGTGAACTTTAGGGTTAACAACAGACACAGAGGGTTCCAAGGGGGGAATTGAGCAGCGGATAGGCCATCTTTAATAGCATTATTGTAGTTCAAGATAGAAGCAGTCATCGAGGGAGCCGAAGAGACAGGAGGGGGCTCGGGGGTGTGGGGGGATAGCCGAAGATGGGGGGAAGATGTTTGATGGGGGAGGAGTGGGGGGATGAGAGTGAGAAGAGGTAGTCATAGGAGGTTCAAAGGGAGTGGTTGGGGGCTCGGCAGGCAGAGGGCCGGAGGAGGGGTTTTTGGCCTTGATATTTTTCTTAGTCAGGAATGGGCATATGCTTCTGAAGTGACCATTCGCTTTAGAATAATGACAGGCATCTATACCACCCATGTACTCAATGGAAAAAAAAGGTTTTATTATCAAAGCAAATATCAATTTCGTCGAGATATACGAGACCCGGTTTTAAGGCTATGAGTAACCTAGCATCGAGATGTCGAAGAACCGAGGGGGAGGAATCAATTTTTATAATTTTGCCCATGGGTTTGACTGTCCTATCTATACAAGACCATAGAAAAAGGGGAATATTTTTTATAGTTATCCATTTTGGACTAGAGAGGGCCATAATTTTATCGTTACAAGACTCAGGGTCCCAACAAACTGGCCTAAAAGTCAAATTCCCCACTGACCAGTACTAATTATTAACAATTTTGCTTTGGCTTTCCTTATTATCAAAAAAGATTAAGAACAACCCCTTTTGAATCATTCTACAAAATGAATAATGAAACCCTAGTTTATTGGCCCAAACATCTTGCAGCCATTTGTTCATATACTGATGAGATGGTACCTTATTTACATCAAACACAACAAAAAAAATAGCCAAGTCCCTAAGCCTTGAAATCTCAGAAGAAATAGCAGAAAGCATTGAACCATTGGGTTTAATGATGATGGGATTGGAGGGGGAAACCTCACCTTCTTCTTGGGCGATATTGGTTGCATCTTCATTCTGAGATGTAGCCTCAAATCTTGCATCAACTGGGAAAAGAAGTCATTTTCCCTCCACCACCTGGCTGAAGGTCTTCCGTTTCGAGTACTCGTTCTTGGTGGCATGAAGAGTGTGTGGTGTTTCATTGCCTTGAACTCCTTTATTCGCCTCCATTAAATGTGGTAGGCCTGCAATAAATGATCGAGGACTACTCAGTGAAGCCAGGGAGCCCTCACACACGGTGGTGGTCTGGAACTAGTGATACCCTTGGAAGATGTGCCCTAGTTGCAGATTGTTTGGACCATGTAATATTAAATACAAATATTGAAAAAATCACATGAATTTATAAATACTTTTTAATAAATAAATCTCTCGAATGTTAATGCAAACCTAAATCATCTATTATAAAAACCTAAATCCTTTGAAACATAATTTTTCTTACAAACTAATCCTATAAAAAATATTTTTAAACATTTTCAGTAAAATAAATAGTATCATTATTTAATTTTTATATTTAATATATATATATATTTAAATTAATTATTTTATATTTACGGTGAAGGCAATCCTTATATGAAATGAGCATTGAGTATCGATAGTTACAATTTCCTCAGTACAATACAAGACCCTATTGGATGTCATCAGATATTTGGTCATTTTAATTTTCCTCTTACATTTATTGTTCACCGTCTGCAGAATCATATTTAAAGTTGCATTTTTTGGTGAAAGCCACGCTTTATCCCATATTTTACTTTAGCTGCTATTTGAGGTTTCTATGTTCTTGCAGATCTTCAGCCCATCTTGACTTGTGTCATGGGTGAAATTAAACTAGCAATCACACCTTAGTGTGCAATGGGTACGCCGAATAGGTGTGGAAGCTCAGCTAAAAAAAAGTAGTCTATTTTTTGCATACATTTAATAAATGATGTTGTTTGTGCAAAAAAGGTCCCAATAGAGAAGCATCCTCTTACTATAGATCTGAGCATGACTTAAACAAAACATTTGAGTAAAGAATGTTATGTTTTCAATCAAGGGAGAGGGCGAGAATGAGAGAGAGGCTACCAAAGAAATAGGGATAGAGAGAGATAGAAATAGAGGGGGCAATATTGAGAGAGATATATGGAGAGAGAGGTAAGTAAATAGAGATAGAGAGTAAGATAGAAATAGAGATGGATATGAACAAGGAGATGGACAAGGAGAGGTATATATATAGGTGAAGGGGAAAGATAAAGAGGGAGGGGAAATAAGGATAGATAGAGATGGAAAAGATAAACATATAGACGCGAGAGGAGAGAATGAGAGATGAAGAGATAAAAAAATATAAAGATAGAGATATATAGAGATATGGGGGTAGAGAGAGATCGAGAGATAGTGAGATAGAGATAGAGCGAGAAATGGGATAAGATATATGGAAAGATAAAGCTATAAATCCAAAGAGAGATAGATATATAGGGCTAGAGAGAGAGGGGGGAGGTGTAGATGAGGAGATAGAGGTAGAGATGAAGATAAAGAGAGATGGATAGAGAGAGGGAGACATGTCTAAAGATAGAGGGGGGGAGAAGAAGATAGAGATAGAGATCAAGATTGAGGGAAAGAGAGAAAGAGGGATAGGGAGAGATAGAGAGATATAGATGGTGAGATAGGGTGGTAGAGAGTTAGACGTATAAGGAGATATAGAAGAGGGAGAGGACTATAGAGGTAGAGATGAAGATAGAGGGAGAGATAGAGCTCGATATAGAGTAAGGGGAAGAGGGAGAGATAGAGACAGATATAGTGAGATAAGGTGATCAAAAGTTAGAGATATAAGGAGATATAGAGAGGGAGAGAGGGAGAGAGATTTAGAAAGACAAATAAAGAGGCATAGAAACATAGAGTAGAGATAGATAGAGAGAGAGAGAGAGAGTTTACAATAAATTTGTCAACTGTCAAACAAGACCTTTAATGCAATGTGTCTATATGCAGGGATAAATCTCATATCCATAAATTTCCCTCTCATTGTCTTTGGCATTAGATCTCTAGAAACGGTTCTACCCCTTCTATGGGTTAGTTATTTACTTTTAGGGTTTATCTTGGAGAGTTGGTCTAGTGGTGGAGAACTTGTGCTTTTGAAAGAGAGCTCATGAATTTAAATTCCACAAGGAGGTAAGGTACGTATGCCTCATTTGTAGCATAATTAGGTGTCTTCAACAAGGAGTGTGGGTTAGTCCCATATTTCTCTAACCCATATGTAGAGCCATATATAGATTGTTGGCATTATGGACTATAAAAGATCCTTCATTTTCCTAATCATTGTTTAGTTTAGCTATTCTAGAACCACATGTTTTCAAGAGCTTTACTCTTTGAGTCATATCATAGTATTGTGATTAGACTCAAATATCTGGAGTGATGATTCTTTCCTAGTTTCCATCAGGTAGATAGGTAAGTCATAATTCATAATTAATAAAAAATTCCTAATAAATTTTTAAAGACTTTTTCTTAACAACATTATAACCCATGTACATGCACATATTACCCCTATGCCCTAAATCAAGCGGTCATTTCGTAACACTCTAATTAGCTCATCTTCTTTTGACTTATGGTAATATGAAATGCTCACAGTATTAGCATCGAGAACAAATGTAGAAAGCGTTGAGAACAAACGCTCCATGAGCAACCAGTAAACAAAATAATCCCCACAACAATTTTAGCAGTCAAATGACATTATTTCATCCATGGAATTTTAAACTTCATAAAAGAGAGTCCAGACAAGAAGAGGAAAATTGCATGATATTCTCATTATATGAATCTCTCCGCAACTATAGAAAAGTCGACACATAATTATGTATGACGCTCTCCTCTCTTCTCTACTCTCAAATTTTAGCCCTCTCTGCTATTCAACTAATAAGTCACGTGATTGTTAACATTCCGACTCACGTCAAGTGTCACCTCTCATTATAGATTCCCAATATCTTAAGTACATGTACAAGAGTGATTTGAGCTACAGATAGAAATATAAGTCATTGCATTGTGCAGAGCGTAATTCATGGTCTTGGGATAACCAAAATAAATAATGAATTGTATTTTAGTAGACAACTATATAAAATAGCATGTGTACAACAGCCAGACAGGAGAACACTGACAAATCCATTGTCATCATCAAAGACTGCATTGAAATATGAGATGACAAATCTAATGGCAACAAAGTCTTGAATGGTCTTGCATGGTTCTAAGAGGCTACAAACCATTGATTTGCAAAGTCAGCCGATGCATCTCATATAAGAGATTCCTTCGGCGTAAATATTTGATAGTTCATTAATACCAACATCACCCAATCATGTGGAATGGAGTTAAATTATTTGAGCGGCCTCATGCAACATGAGAAGGAAATAATTTATTAGAATTAATAAAGAATATAATACTATATGATTATGTCGAGAGATATCTACAATGACATCAAAATGTTCGTAAACAAAAATTCAATTTTGAAACAATTTGACATGTAAATGACGGGTAAATGAATGAAATATGCCATCTTTTGGTTTTTGTGGAGGTGTTATTTTATTACTCCAAACAAAATAGAACCCTTGCCACTTGTCTCCAACTATATGAAATTGTTACATTCAAATGATAGTAAAAGAGTGCCATAATATTTAAAAGGGAACAATCAATCGCCAAATTCCCTTCTATTATAAGATATCTAGGCATAATTTATCTATATTTTTTTAATATAGATACACTAGTTCCATAGCCTCATTTATAGCAAGGCATATTTATATTTTTCTCTTATAAAAGAACTTTTTAAATTTTTATTTAGAATAAAATTTATGTTTATTTGAAGTTAAAAAATTAAAAGATGATTATGTAAAAAAAAATTAAGGATACAATAAAATAATAAAAAAATCATAGATAAAAATAATATGTCTAATCACTTGTAAATCTGAGTAAAATATAAAACTGACATTATTTTTTATCATTACACAATTTAATATTTAAGTTGAACAAATTATGCTTGCTTAAATGATTTTATTTAAAATGATTATAGTTTGAATATAATACAAAATATGTTAGATTTAAATATTTCTTAGTATAATAATATATATTTAATATTTATTTGAAAGATATAATTAAATTATATTTATTATTACATATTATATGAAATATAATGCACACTATTAAAAATAAATGTTATATAATGTTTTTGATAAATAATACTTATTCAAATTAAATGTAATATAATATATATTAATATATAATATCTATATATTTTACATAATAATATTTATATATTATGTGATATGTTTTTCTAATTTTAAGGGTTCTGTACATTTTATTTTAATAATAATTTGTATAATTCCTCTTCAATTGTGAGACTTACTTCTCTTTCTTCAATTTCATATTTTATTTATATTTTCAATTTTTAGTGCACTCCTCTCTCTCTCTCTCTCTACACACACACACACACACACACACATACATATACATATACGTATCCCTCTCTCTGGTGCAGGAGCACCTTGGTCATATTGATGCCTTATAAAGGCTTTTTGTCATGATTTTTTGTTTTGGTGTTGTGTCAAGTTGTATTAAGGTCCTAAGGACCATTTGTTCTCATTTCAATCCATTTGTAATTGTCACCTAAATTTTGCTACAGCTAAATTTTGGTAGCCTATTACAGGCCTTACACATTGCATTTGAAGAAAGGTAGACGAAATTTTTTCACAAGTTCTTCATTTTGTATATTATGGTTTAAAAGTCAAATTTTATTTCATATAGACAAGTATTTCAAAGAAATGACAATAAAATGTTGCATAGAAATAGCTTTTATATTGAAAGAAAATGTGTAAGGTGTCCCACACAAGCCGTGGGAATAGCTGATAGATAGCTAAGATATTTTCATACAAATATGAAAATAAACTGTATTATAGAGGAAAAGAATGAATATGAGAGTAAGATGACCTGTCATTGCCTGGAATGACGAGTCCAACTGGGAAGAGTTGTTGAACTTTATCTATCTATCCACTCCAACTTCTTCTACTCCCATTCTAAGAATATCTGCAAGATAATTTATAGTTGAGTTAGAGCAATGAGGATAATCGTATTTTCATATTCAAACTCAACGAAATATAGTTCATCTACATAAAGTTACCAAAATATATGCCTACAACTATCAATGAGTCAGACTCAGAAAGTAAATATCAAAGGTACATATTGCATTTTTGTTTATCATTTAAGCATATGGATAAAATGAGGCTCCCACAAGGGTTGAGTGCAGCATGCTAACATGTCAATATGGCTTCAGTGAACAAGGGCATTTCATTCACAACAATGAACATTCGATATCACTGTTATAAATGGCATGTCAGTGTCCAATGGAACCACACTAATGTGTTAAAAGGCCAAATAGCCCTAGTAAAGTCTCAATACAAAAGATCAGTTAACATGACTGTCATGATGTGTCAGGCCTAGAACAGTGAATGGAGAAACAATGAAGTATTAAAACATTGCATCTTGTTGTAACATTGGTAAAAGGTCACATCAACCTTTTTAAGGAAGGTCTATGGTTACAATGAAAGGAGCAGGTTACCCTTACACCAAAGCACATAATGAATCCACAAACTAACAATCTTATCGCTGTCATAAGAGAGTAGGAGCAACTTTTAGAAGAAGGCAATGATAAGTGCAGCAAATAGAGATTTGCTACAAATGATACTATTAAGATTATATAACAATGAGAGTGATCATTGGACAAAAAGTAATAACCAAGCACAATTCATAATTACCAAACCAAATCTTAATGAGTATGAGTGAAATTTATAAGGTAGTCATCGATAACCCATGAGAAAAGATAGCATCAATTAATAACAGTCATCATGATCCAGAGACCTTAGAGATAGTAAGCAAGGTGCAGTCTATTACCAGGGTAGACAGTAAGACCTTCTGCATATTCAAAGTCTCAGATTAAAACTCAAAGAGAAGTCACAGAGGAAGTAGTCTCGAAATAACAAAGGACAGTAAAAGAATATTGTCATGCCGATATTGCATAATAAAGAAAGCAACATTAGAAAAAATGGATCATAACCACAATTTTGTAATAACAACAGACTATCATTTCAAATCTATAGACATTAAAAGAGTAATATACAGTCTAAAGCATTAGAAATGGCAGTGATCTTCAAAGGCTATCACCAATACAGTTAAAGAGTGCAATATTTGAGCAGCAATCTCATATTTTTTGAAGGGCAACAAGGTCTTAGTAAAATTGAGAAGGCTTACGACAGACCTCTTTGGAGCAGCTTTACACAAGGACATCTATGTTGGTACATTAGTGGAAGGTGCATCATCAATACCAAATTATTGAAAGAGTGTGCATCTACTGGTATTAGTCAAGAGAGCAACATCATGATATTGCTGACAGCTCAATGACTTCATGAGCAATATAAGAACACTATAAGCAACCTATAATAAGGGACATGAACTCAAAAGCCATAAAGGCAAAAGCATTGATCTTTTAGCTTAATTCATTGTCGCCTGCATTTTATGGACACAAAAAACTCTTTGTACTCCTTTGATGCTATAGGTACCTTCACAGTCATTATATTAGTTAAGTAAGAAACATTAAATATTGCATCCATTAAAGAATGTGACAGAAAGCATGATAACAGTGGCTAAGGGCATGAGAAGAAAAGAGGATCAAAATGCACAAGGACGATCATTAAGTCCTAGAAGGGTCAAGTAGAAGTACTACTGTCAAAATGATATAAAAACACTATCTTTATATCAAGAGACAATATTAAATAAAGTTGCACAGTGATGCCAATGGTTACCTTCAGAACAAAGGGAAAGCAATGAGATTCCTATAAAAAAAAGACAATGATAAAAAGCTTTCCTTAGACTGATAATTAACAGTAACAATAATCATGCCACTGCAGTGATTTGTAAAAGTAACAAGTGATATTCTCAGAGCACAAGTTACAATACCCTTACTCACTGCCAGGCATAGCAGCAGTCCTTAAGACAACCAAATGATGCTATAGTACAATGACAATGTTCAAACTAATGAAGAATCTATTTTGAAGAAAAGGTGGGAGGTATACAAAAGTTGACATCATAAATCATAGTGCACTCAAAGAAATGATACAAAAGTCATCAACATCTATAGATCCTTCCTAATCATTCATTATGTTACGATAGAAGCCATGAATAAGGACAGACATTTAATGGCAATGCATGATCAAGACCCTAGTATAAAGGGTTACAGTTTAAGGTTTTTGACAAAACACGGAGCCCAAAGAGAAGTCATAGGGCCTTTAATAGTAAAAGGACTGCCATGGTAGGAAAAAAGATCAGTTACAACTAATAGAGATAAGCAGTGTAGCTTTAGAGCAGCATATAGAGACAGTACCCACAAAGGACAGGGAGGACAGTGCAATTCTGTGTAGTATTCTTCATATTTGAGCCTATTGCAGCATCTCTACAAATACAAAGTATAGTTACAACTAGATTAGCGAGTAGCAAAGGTTTGAAAGGGTTGCTATTTGATAATATTGCAACAATTCATTGTATTCTCGCAAAAGAATAACAATCCAGTAAGAATACCAGAGGAGGTAACTGTAACACAGTCAGCATATAATATTAGTAATGAAAGACAATAGTATACATAATAAAACCCCAATTCAAATCATAGTTTATATTGTATATTTTTGTCTATAGGGTCACTCAATGATATGATTAAAGATAAAAGAGTTGCAAAGTAGACTATGGCAATGATGAGTTAGGACAGCAAGAGATCCATGGTTCGTACACATTAATGCTATTAGTGTAACCAGAAAGTTGTAGTCATTATTGGATCATGATGATTATGGTCACACATCTAGAACAAAGACAATGATATAGGAGCACCAAGTACAGTCTATTGCATGGTTTATTCACAGTGAAGATCAAATGACAAAGGAGCCCTCAAAGACTGAGTAGAGAAATATCTAGAGAGCATGTAAGAAGTCAAAGACCTTAGCCTGTTGGCATTTTGCATATAGATTGCATTGTCATTGATGTCAATTGTAAACCGGTAAGAAGAGATTTAGGAAAATGTTGTAACCGGTATGTAAAGTTTGTGAGTAAAACCAGCAAACCGGTATGAAGGGTTAAACCTGTCTATGTAATGTAACCGGTAAACCCCAACATGTTGATAAACCCTAACTGATCAAGTTTGTTGGTTTATTACCTGATGAGCAAAAATGATGGAGACAAGTGTGATCATTGTATGAGGATAAGTTCAAATTGATTTGGCACATTTATTTATTTTCTTGGAAAGGAGCAAAGTGGATTGCATCTAATGCACAGCGCGTGATGAGTTACAAAGTCCAATGAAGCAGTGATCATGGAGTGGTTGGAATTTTCTTGAAGAATGTGACGAGATTGTCATGATTTCTAACGGTCAAGATTGTACCGACTTGTTTGTAATCTCGATGATGAGAATTAGGTTTTTGTTGTGTTACCGAGCTAATTGTTTGTGTATTTAAGGTCGATGAAGTTGTTTGTAAAAGTGTTGGCAAAGTTGACAAGATTGGCAAAAACTTGTGATTGTGTAGTTGCCTAACTGGTGGATGGATCTATACTTTGAGTAAAGACAAATTGAAGCTTAAGAAGGATCTTATCAAGCAAATGTAGTGCTATTCAGACAGATCAACAAAACTTGTTGTTTTCTAACAATTACAACAAAAGTGAAATCCCCTAACCGAGTAAGCTCTAACAAGCTTGGTTACTCATTAAATCCTCTAACAAGGTGGTCCATTAGCTTGGATTCTTAAATCCTCCAGCGAGGTTACTCCTAACAGGGTATTGTGTTTGTCATCAAGGCATATTTGTAAATCCCTTAACCGGGTGATTCATAAACAGGAATTAGTTCTTAACAGGACTTATTGTAAAGCTCTAACAGGCTTTGGCTCCTAACATGGTGAACTTCAAAAGAGTTCTGATAGCTATCTTTGTGAGTCCCATCTCACCTTGGTTTTTACCTATTTGGGTTTTCCACATATAAACATTTGTGTCAAGTGGTGAATGCTTTTGTGGATGTGATATTATATGTTGATTAGATTAATTTGTGATGAAGCATTAAAGGATGAATATGTTTGAGTTATGTTTAAGCATTGTTGAAATTCATAAAAGTTGAAGTTGTTTACTGTTAAGTTGTCATAATAGCCAAACCGATTAATGTTAAGTATTCTTATGAATATTGATCTTGATTGAGAAAAGTTTACTTTGTGAGATTGAATTTGAGTTTGGAAAATTTGTATCAATTTTTCAATATACTGATTCACACCCCCCCCCCTTAGTATTCTACCGGATACTTTCTTTCAATACCATCAATTGGTATCAAAGCATCTTAGGTCCTCTTTATCTAAAAGCCTAACAACTTGAGGAAAAAGATCTTGTAGATCATGATGAAGAAAGAAGGTTCGAAGTTCAACAAAGATAACTATAGAATATGGAATGACAGAATGAAGATTTACATCAAGAGTCTTGGTAGTCAGTATTGAGACCATGTAGAAACTAAGTATAACACACCTACTGGAATCCTAACTGATGATCAGAAGAAAATCATCAAGCATTAGAGGCTATTATCAATTCCCTATCTGATGCTGAATATGTAGATGTTCATGGTCTTGAAACTGCATATGAAGTATGGAAGAAACTAGAAGATATCTATAGTGGTGATGAGCATGTCAAGATTGCTAAAGAAGAGAGACTAAGAGGAAAATTCGATGATATGAGAATGTCTCAAGGTGAGAATATCTAGCAGTATGGTCAAAGGATAACATAGATAGTAGGAGAGATTAAGAGTGCAGGAGGGAAAGTGGAAGATGCCACAGTGATTAGTAAGGTATTTAGAACCTTGTTACCAGTCTATACTATCCAAGTTGCAGCTATTTAGGAGTTGAATTCCATTGACAAATATAAGGTATCTCTTGACTCTATTATTGGCAAACTTACTACTTTTGAACTAAATGGCTATGATGGTAGTGTATAGAGATCAGAATCTGCATTTAGAGCTTCTGTTTCTAACACATCTATGAGAAGAAGTAAAGATGCTAGCCATAGCTATGAATCTAGATCCAGCAAAGATGTTGATGATGAAGACAACTTAGTGGAACTTGAAGCATTGTTGGCAAGATGACTTCCTAGAGGCACCGGTAAATATAAAGGTAAGCTACCTTTAAAATGTTTTGCATGTAAAAAAATTGGTCATATAGCAGCTAATTGCCCTAATAGAGAAAATGAGTACAAAAGAAACAAATTTAAAAATGAGTAGCAACTAATCTGATGATGATGCTAGTAAAGATATTGTGTTTGTAGCTATTAAGGAAGAAATATCAGATCAGAAGGAACTAGTATCCAAAATGGATAACTCTGATGATTGGATCATTGATAGTGGTTGTTCACATCACATGACTAGTGATCGGAGAAAATTTCTTTCCCTGAAACAATTTGATGGCGGTGTTGTCAGATTTGGCAATGACTCACCCTGTATGGTTAAAGGGAAAAGAGTTATTTCTCTTAATGGGAAAAGCAGTGTTGTTGATGTCTATTGGGTTGAAGGCCTAAAGCACAATCTTCTAAGTGTGGCACAACTTAATGACAAAGGATACCCACTGGAATTTAGAAATGGTATGTGCGAAATCTTTGACAACAAAGGTGAATTGATTGCAACCAATAAACAGACCAGAGGTAATCTATTTCATCTCAATCCTAAAGTCAGCAACTGTTTGATTGCAAAGATGGATGATAGATAGCTTTGGCATAGGAGATTTTGTCATGTAAATTTTGACAATATTGTTAAAGTAAGAAAGTTTAAGACAGTAAGAGGTTTGCCTCATCTAGACAAACCGGTTAATGCTCTTTGTAAAGAATGCCAATTAGGAAAGATGACTTCCTCAACTTTCAAGAGCAAGTCCTTCTCAGTGGAACACTTGTTAGATTTGGTTCATACAGATCTATGTGGACCAATAAGAACAAGAAGCATTCAAGGTGATAGATACTTCATGATCTTCACTGATGATTGTTCAAGGATGATGTGGGTCACATTCTTGAAGGATAAAAATGAAGCTTTTGCTAAATTCAAGGCATTTAGAGCCTTAGCTAAGAAAGAGAGTGGAAAGAAGATTAAATGTCTGAGAAAATATCAAGGCAGTGAATTTATTTATGAGGAATTCATTAAGTATTGTGATGATAATGGTATCAAGCACCAGCTTTATGCACCTAGGACACCACAGTAGAACGGTATAGTTGAAAGAAACAATCGGACAGTAGTTGAAGCAGCTAGGACAATGTTGATACAAGGAGATGTGGCAAAAACATTTTTGAGAGAAGTTGTAAGCATAGCAGTCTACACAATGAACCAGGTTCTGATGAAAAAAGGTAAGGACAAAACCCCTTATGAATACTTGTATGGGAGATCACCTGATGTTAGCTATTTTAAAATATTTGGAAGAAAATGTTTTATTAAAAGAGGTGATTACATAAGCAAGTTTGAAGCTAAGAGTGATGAAGGCATATTCCTTGGCTATTCCACCAAGAGTAAGGCCTATAAATGCTTCAACAACCGGACACAGAGAATTGTTGAGAGTGTTGATGTTCATGTAGATGAATGTCCTTAAGTGGTTGAAGGAACAAGTTCAGACAAAAAGGATGAAGATCCTTGCATTTTGCTTTTGGAACCCAAAACTGTTAAGACAGAAACCGGTAAAGCAAATCTTGATGTACTTGTTCATCCGGAACAAATAAATTCAGAAGAAGATGACAATGAAGAAGCTAAACCTGAAGAGAATGATCACGTTATACCTAGGTATGTGAGACTGAATCACAGTCCTGAACAAATTATTGGGGATAAGGATGTTGGAGTATTAACTAGAAGGAGACTAAAAGAGAACTCTTCCATGATATGTACCATTGAACCTAGAAGTGATAAAGAAGCATTTGGTGATGATCATTGGGTGAAAGCTATGGAGGAGGAGTTGGATCAAATTGAGAAGAACAACACTTGGACCCTGGTACCCTGACCGGTAAACAAGAATGTCATAGGTACTAAATGGGTATTTAGAAACAATTTAAATGAAGATGGTGTTGTAGTTCGCAATAAGGCAAGACTAGTCTACAAAGGTCATGCACAAGAAGAAGGAGAAGACTATGAAGAAAATTTTGCACTAGTAGCAAAACAAGAAGGTGTCAGAACATTACTTGCATTTGCAGCACATAAAAAGTTTAAGGTATATTAAATGGATGTCAAGCCTGCATTTTTGAATGGGATATTGGAAGAAGAAGTTTATATAGAGCAGCCTGATGGTTATGCATTGACAGATAAGGAAGACATGGTATGCAAATTGCATAAAACTTTGTATGGATTAAAGCAGGCACCTAGAGCTTGGTATGAACGACTTCATACTCATCTGATGAAGATAGGCTTTGCTAGAACCAGTTATGACAACAATATTTATCTAAAGTCTAAAGGAGATGATATACTGGTTAGTGAAGTATTTGTTGATGACATTATATTTGGAGGTAATGATGACATGAGTAATTGTTTTGCTAATGAAATGAAGAATGAATTTGAGATGTCATTAGTAGGGGAAATAAAAAATTTCATAGGCTTGTAGATATAGCAAATGAAGAATGGTATTTTCATTACTCAATCCAAGTATGTGAAAGAGGTTTTGAAAACTTTTGGTATGAGTGACTGTAAACTAGTTGGAACCCCAATGGTTATAGGTTGTAAATTATCCAAGGATGATGAATCTAAGTCTATAGATGAAAAGGAATACAGATCAATGATTGACAAATTACACTATGTTGTTCACAGTCGATCGGATATTGCCTATGCAATTGGTATTGTTGCTAGATTTCAGAAAAGTCCAAAGGAAGCACATCTAATGGCAACTAAGAGAATTTTCAGATATTTGAAAGGTACTGTTGACTATGAGTTATGGTATCCATATGGTGGAAAGTTTGATTTAAAAGTGTACATAGATGTTGACTGGGCGGGAAATATTGATGACCGAAAGAGTACTAAAAAGCAAAGTTGATGACCGGTGGAGCTTTCTTTCTTAGAGGAAGATTAGTTTCTTGGAGTAGTAAAAAGCAAAGTTGTACTTCACAATCTATTGTTGAAGCTGAGTATGTAGTAGCATATATGAATTGCACACAAGCTATGTGGATGAGACACATTTTGGAAGGTTTTAAGATGAAAATCTTAGAACCTATAAATATTATGTGTGATAATACAAGTGCAATAAACATTTCTAAAAATATTGTTTTTCATGCAAGGACTAAGCATATTGAGTTAAAGTATCACTTCTTGAGGGAAAAATTTCAATGTAAAGATGTTATCTTGGAGCATGTTTCTACCACTGAGTATCTTGCAGATATCTTTACCAAACCTCTACCTAATACCACTTTTGAGTATCTTAGAAGTCAATTGGGGGTTGTCCCTCTTCATGAAGTTAGTTGAGCATGATGTTGATTGCATTAGTCCTTGAATTACTTGTACAGTCTTACACGGATTGATGAAGAAGTGGATGTTTTCCACAAGGGGAGCATCTAGGTGCAGTATGATGTTGATACACGCGGAGAGCAGAATTACATGTTTTTACTTTCACTTTGGCATTGCTGTCAAAGGGGGAGAATAATTATATGATTGAAGAGAAGAACTATATGTCTGATTATGTGAACCAGTGACAGATAGAGCAAGATGAATACTTGGTAATGTAAACTAGGATTCATATTCACCAATCACAGTAGCAATCAGAGTCATTGATATTTGTATTGCCATCAATGCCAAAGGGGGAGATTGTTGGCATTTTGAGATTGTTGGCATTTTGCATATAGATTGCATTAATGATATGTTGTCATTAATGTCAATTAAACTAGTATAATGGTATTCATGATATTGCTGATGTTATTATTGTTATTGCTTTTATCTTGTAAACTGGTAAGAAGAGATTTATGAAAATGTTGTAACCGGTATGTAAAGTTTGTGAGTAAAATGGGTAAACTGGTATGAAGGGTTAAACCTGTCTATGTAATGTAACCGATAAACTCCAACATGTTGATAAACCCTAACCGATCAAGTTTGTTGGTTTATTACCTAATGAGTGGAAATGGTGGAGACACGTGTGATCATTGTATGAGGATAAGTTCAAATTGATTTGGCGCATTTATTTGTTTTCTTGGAAAGGAGCAAAGTGGATTGCATCTAATGCACAACACATGATGAGTTACAAAGTCCAATGAAGTGGTGATCATGGAGCGGTTGGAATTTTCTTGAAGAATGTGAAGAGATTGTCATGAATTATAATGGTCAAGATTGTACTGACTTGTTTGTAATCTCAATGATGAGAATTAGGTTTTTGTTGTGTTACCGACCTAATTGTTTGTGTATTTAAGGTCGATGAAGTTGTTTGTAAAAGTGTTGGAAAAATTGACAAGATTGGCAGAAACTTGTGAGTGTGCAGTTGCCTAACCGGTGGATGGATCTGTACTTTGACTAAAGACAGATTGAAGCTTAAGAAGGATCTGATCAAGAAAATGTAGTGCTATTCAGACAGATCAACAAAACCTATTATTTTTTAACAATTACAGCAGAAGTGAAATCCCCTAACCGGGTAAACTCTAACAAGCTTGGTTACTCATTAAATCCTCTAACAAGGTGGTCCATTAGCTTGGATTCTTAAATCCTCCAGCGAGGTTACTCCTAACAGGGTATTGTACTTTTCATCAAGGCATATTTGTAAATCCCTTAACCAGGTGATTCCTTAATAGGATTTAGTTCTTAACAGGACTTATTGTAAAGCTCTAACAGGCTTTGGCTCCTAACAAGGTGAACTTCAGAAGAGTTCAGATAGCTATCTTTGTGAGTCCCATCTCATCGTGGTTTTTACCTATTTGGGTTTTCCATGTATAAACATTTGTGTCAAGTAGTGAATGCTTTTGTGGATGTGATATTATATGTTGATTAGATTAATTTCTAATGAAGCATTGAAGGATGAATATGTTGAGTTATGTTTAAGCATTGTTGATATTCATAAAAGTTGAAGTTGTTTATTGTTAAGTTGTCATAACAGTCAAACCAGTTAATGTTAAGTATTCTTGTGAATATTGATCTTGATTGAGAAAAGTTTACTTTGTGAGATTGAATTTGAGTTTGGGAACTTTGTATTAGTTTTTCTATATACTGATTCACCCCCCCCTCGCCCCCCTCTCAATGTTCTAACGGATACTTATTCTTTCATCATACCATCATAGCCAAGGTATAGGGCAGAGATGGAAGTTTTGACAACATAGTCTGCACATCAAATATTAGTTTAGTCATAAAGTTGTTGCCGGGATGGTTATCTTCATTAGACATGTCTTTTGGGTTAATGTCTATAGACACCTAAAATTGTCTTGTCTAATTAAATAAATTTCTTTATTTATTTAATTATTTTAAGCCTAATTCTTCTATTAATTAAATAAATCTTTATTTATTTAATTAATTCATTTATCATCTTCTAGCCTTATTTCTCATTTAAATAAATACATTTATTTATTTAAATTGTTTTTCCCAAATTAAATAAATACTTTTATTTATTTAATTGATCCCACTTCTTCTATTAATTAAATAACTCTTTATTTATTTAATTAATTCATTAACCTTTTCTACCTATGACACATGTCATTCATCTCTTAATTCCTACACTACCTACCCTCTCATTATTTTCTTATTTCTTTTACCTACCCTCTAATCTTAGCCGACCATTTATTCCATTTCTTATAGTGTCTTCTATATAAGGAGATGCTTCCTTCATTATCAACCCTAATCAATCTAATAATTCTATTCTAATCAACTAATCAAGCATTCTAGCATTTGAACTTTCATATGTGATCAAGCCTACTTGCAACCACATTTCCGTTCTTTGTTGAGCTCTTGTGCACACATAAAATCTGAGAGCAAATATATCAAGCAAGATCAATGGAGATAGGAAGAATGGAGATTCAAACCCTATTGGACATGTGATGGTATAATCTTTGTGATTTCATTTGATTTGCATTGTCTTAGGTAATCTTCATATGTTATGGTGGATCTTTGTTGATTGTTAGGCTAGGGTTTTGTGGTTGAATTCATTTAGTCTTTCAATATTATTGTTGTTTCCATTTTCACCATAAACATTTTGGCATGCTACGTGGGACATGGATTTTTGTTAGATTTGTGTTTTTGGTAGGTTTTCCTAACCATATATTGTTGTTTTGTAAAACAATTTGGAGAATAACCTTGTGCAGCTAGGGTTTTGGACACAAAATCAAGATCTTGGAGAGATTTGATCCGATCTCACAAACAGCTTGGAAATTTTGCACCAAATTTTGTTGGCAAGTTGAATACAGTATCAAGAGCTCTTAATCCAAAATTCAGAATTTTTGGAGCACATTTGGATTTTCCATGAATATATTATGAATTTTCATAAAAAATTAATTTTGAGAGCAAATGAGTGAAGTTTTTGGATTTTCTTATATTTTTGGAAAATTCTCTGATTTATACATAGGCTCTGTTCTTTGTGATTTTAATTTTGATGCAAAATGTGTACTCAAAAATTGGATCTTTAAAAATTAGGGTTTCTCATTATTTTGATCAGATCTCACAAATGGTTTTGCATTTTGGCATCAAATTTTTTTAACGGTCAAGAACATTATCATAGGTGCTCAGTAAAAAACTTGAGTTTTTGAAGCATATTTGAAATTTCTATGAATTTTTTATGTATTTTCATAAAAAAATTAATTTTGAGAGCAAATTATTGATTTTTTTGGATTTTATTACATTTTTGGAAATCTCTCAGAATTATACACAGGATTTGTTCTTTGGGATTTTAAATTTGATGCAAAATCATTTATAAAAAGTTGGATCTTTGAAAATTAGGGTGTTGCATTACTTTGTTCATATCTCACAAACTGCTCGTAATTGTTGCAGGAATTATTTTATGCAGGTTTGGAAGACTATCAGGAGTGTCTAGTAAAAATTTCAAATTTTTTGGATCAATGTTGCATTTTATATGAACTTTTTATGATTTTTCATAAAAATTAAATTTTGGAGAAAATTAGCAAATTTTTTGGATTTTCTTACATTTCTGGAAATTTATTGAAATTTTACAGGTGGTCTTTTTTATTATGATGAATAAAATCTTTGAATTGGTCAAAAAAATGCATTATTGAAGGCCCCTATTTCACAAAGTCTTTTGGATCTAAAATTTACCTAACTTGTGTGCTTGCAGGAGGGGTATTATTGCAAAAATACTAACAAATCTTTGTTGCAGAATTTTGGCAAGGGTTTTTGATCTTTATTGTGTTCCTTGTTTTCATAGATTACCAAACACTTCAATTGGTGCACTAAAATTGAACCAGTGTCTCTTGTGTCTTGGGAAATAGGCTCTTTTTTTTAATCTCTAGAGAGCCTGTCTCCCCATGTGGTCATTAGGACTACTACTGAGGAGAGAATGACCCAAGTGATAGCAAGTAAAATCCATCCTCTTCCAAACCACTATAAACAACCATATCCATGGTGAAAGCCATGGGTAACCTGTGTTGATTGGTTCATATCGACACTATGTCTCCCCATAAACCCATTTGATCAATTTATTTGATCATTTGTAGGGCGTAACCCCTACCGGCTGGGAGCCTTCTATATTTGCAGAGATGAAAGTGTCGCATGTATAGCCATACGAACGGATGCCCTTACTAGCACCTTTTTGTTTTAGAAAGACAAAATCCTTCTAGTTGATGGGGCAAGAGGTCAGACCTCTGGAGTGGCCCACACACATACGGTTCTTAGTAGAGATACAAAGTTCACCACGGGAAGTTTTCATGGGGAATGATGCTTGGCTTCACCAGAGAAGTGAGTGCCGAGGGTGGAGCCAGTGGGGTCAAGCATCTAAGTATCCGCTCTAAATAGCGTAGCCTCGGGGGAAACCCCATGTGGGATCAACAACTATTGTCTTGGCCAACCATAAGAATTGTGCTTGTCTTATTTTAAACAATCAAACATTCAAGACCAAACATCAAAAACATTGTGTCTTTTGTGTCTTCAAGTGTATGCAAAACATTTTTACATCAAACAACACACTTTTCTTTGAGTCATTTTGAATCTAAACACTTGCAAACATTGAGTCCTCATGTCATGAAAAAACAATCAACAAATTCAGATTTGGTCACAATAGCAACTTGACAAATTGGAAAAATTGCACTAAAATTTTAGAATCATGTCTATGAAGTATACAAGCACATCTGTGTTTAGAATTCAAAAAACTTGCAATCTGGCAAAAACAAGAGCAATCAGTTTCAGATTCATTGAGCTTCCTAGGTTATCTCTTTGGATTTTCATCTAGAATTCAGTCTATTTCTAGGTCTCACAAAGTTCATCATTTCTTTACACCTTGCATTACATTCACATTTGTCTAAACTTGAGTCAAAAGGTCACTTGCTTGTCCTCATCTTACTTTGTCAACACACTACATACAACAACATTTTGCTAAGTGGTCCCTCATCAACGTCTATCACCTTTGGGTCTCATTTGGTCTTACTTAGAGTCAAGGTCAACTTACCTCATCAAGAGAAACTATCATCTCTTTGGAAGCCACACCTACTCTACTACATACATACTTGGTCTTACACTTTGGACATTGCAAGTACACTTCAGATTCATTTACATTACATCCAACTCTTGGTCTTTCATACTCTTTCCATTTTCATCTAGTCTCACACATCTTGGTCAAGACCTAGTTCATGGTTGAAACCCGTTCCCAAAAATCTAGGAGAAGCTAAAGAGGCTCAAGAGTCCGCAAACATGAGTGCCTATGAGTATGATAATGATGTCTTTTTTTATTTCTGATCATACCACATTACTTGACATGGATGCCTATAGAAACATTCCAAATGTTGAGAACATGGACACTACAAACAACAATGATACACACAATGACAATAGGGACAACTTTTTCATACATTCAATAGAAGTGGAAGACTCCATTATGGATCCATGTTTCAATCGATTGGTTGAGGAAATAATGAGGAGAGATAGACAATATTTCCTACAAGTGATGGCACAAAGTGGAGCCAAGATACCTCATGATTTTGACATGTCTCAAATAATGGAAAATCGACCTTTGCAACAACCTCACCTCAACATGGATCAAAGGAGGCCTAATAGTGGAGGCACTAGAGGATCACATCTTGTGCTTGAATCACCATCATCTTTGTTTCAAAAACCTGATCAAGCATATGATACTCACTTTCGCAGACCATTATAGAAGTCTTATGCAGAAAAATATACTCAATCACATACCAATGCTAAGGACCAACCACCAAAGCAATTGGATATCCAAAGGCATGATCAAAATTGGACACAAGGAAACCCTGTGTCAAATTTGGGGGCAACACATTAGAACAAACTCATGACATGCCTGTAGAGTATGGTATACATGGACAAAACAAATATTCCATTCCTTATCATGATTCTATGCCAAGTGATCCATATACACAACATCACTATAGACCTCCTCCATATGAACATGTGTATGATCAATACCATCCATATATGCAACATGCTCCTCCCCCACCCAATGGTTCAAGCATGGGGTATGGTCCAAGAAGTCGGTCTCCACCTAAGAACAATTTGGAGAAGCAAATTAAGGACTTACAAAAGAAAATGGAGGACATAAATACACCGAAGCCAACTTACACAATGAGAGACATATGTCCCTATCCATTTGACAAAAACATTCCAATGCCTCCATTTCCTACACACTTTGTGACACCTAATTTTGATAAGTACAGAGGAAAAGGGGATCTTAAGGCACATATAAGACAGTTTTTCACAACTTGCATTGAGGTAGCAGCAGAAGAGACATTTAGCAGAGGCATTTATCCAACATTTCTCATACAACATAGAGACAGACATATCAGTCACTACTTTGTGCAACACCAAGCAAAAGGAGGGAGAGTCTTTTTCATCATTTTTACAAAGATGGAAGAATCTAGCTAGCAGATGCTCTTGTGAAATTCCACAAAAACAAATGGTAGAGATGTTCACCCAAAATGTTAACAAAGACATTGGTTATGACCTAAGAAAATCTTGTTTTTCCACCTTCAAGGACGTCATTGAGAAAGGCTTAGTGATAGAAAAGGTCCTAATTAAGCAAGGCATCATAAAAATATTCAAAGAAAACAAAGAGGACTTTAAAGGAAAAGACAAGCCAAGATTTTGGAATAAAAACAAGAACACAATCAATGATGGTGTTGTTGATGCCAATACAGTATGACCCAAAATCATTTTTTCTAGATCAAGCTCTACAAACAATCAAGTGAATACTCAAACAACTTCAAAATCACGAAGGAAGTACACCCCATTGGGAGAACCACTAGAGTCAGTTTTCAAAAAGCTATTGGAAAACAAAATAATAACAATTCTAGATCTCCCTCCATATGAGCCAAAGGTTAAACCAAATTGGTGGAATGATGATGAGTATTGTGAATTTTACAAAAACAAAGGTCATAAAACAGGAAATTGTCATCGACTGAAGAACTTTATACAAGATCTCATTGATAGAGGCGACATTGAGATCTAGGGACACTCATCCAATCAAGAACATGAAATATTTAAAGAACCATTCCCAAAACATGACAAGGGAAAAGCTAAAGCCACAGATGAGCAGACTAACTGTACCAAAGCATCCTATAACTATGACTCAACTGTCAATCACATTTCGATGGATAATTATGTCTCTACCATTATCATCAAGGACAAAACGCCTAAGAATTCTACCCAAAGACCTAAGATTGTCCTAAAAGGCATTGGATCTTCTTCTGAATCTACCTCTAAATGTAATGTTACAACTCATCGAGGAAAATTCACTTTGCAAGGTGCTCCAACTAAAAACATCGCTTCCTCATCAACCAAACCTGAGTATGACCTTGTAGAAAAGCTAGGGAAGATACCCGTGCTTATCTTCATCCTTGAACTCTTACACATATCCCGCACACATAAATACATTCTTGACAAAACTTTGAGAGACACTTTTGTCCCCACTAATCTGAACGTGGACCAGTTTCAAGCCATGGTGGGATACCTTTCTGTTCCACATTCTCTTACATTCACAAAAACTGACGATGCCTCTATGAGCCAACCACATAATGCACCTTTACACATTGAAGCCTTCCTACACAAACATCAAATAAAATGAGTCCTGACAGATAGAGGAGCTGATCTCAACATTTGTACATTGAGCACTATTAAACAATTGGGATATTCTGAAAAAGTTGTGAATGCTACAAACAAAATTACCATCAAGGCATATGATGATGAAGAGCATTTATCAAAAGGAACAATCACCTTACCTCTCAGAGTTGGGCCAATTACAAATGATGTGGTTTGTCAAGTCCTTGATCTAGATCTCACATACAACATACTCTTGGGACGCCCATGCATTCATGAAATGATAGTTGTTCCCTCAACATATCATCGATGTATCAAGTTCCCACATAATGGAGTTGAAGTGACCGTCAAAGCTGATCCAAATCCATTCATATATTGCAATAATATGTGACCTAGATCAGAAATAACAATACCAGTCAATCGAGAGGTTGTTCCTTCATCAACATATGTTGATCCAAAATCCTTGAAAGCTTCTACATCAAAGTAAGGAGAGATCAAAGAAAAATTCAGGGTTAAAGAAATGGGATGTGGTGAGTATATCTTTCATTTTGATCAACTCCCAATATCTTCTAAGGTATTCAGTCAACAAGAACAACCTACAGACAACTTGCAATACCAAGGAATTGGGTGTGAACCACCTAGTGTTGTGGCTACTAAGTCTGAATGCAAATCTCCTCTAGTGGTGCAAGTGTCTCTTGATATAAATAGTCCTAAGAGTGGTTCCAATGAAGAATCTATTGAGCGTATCGCTGGCCCTCTTGAGAAATCACATAGCTTTACCATTTCATTTGCTCATTCTATTTCCACTCCACTCCTAGACTTGGATCAACAAGAATTACAAAATCCCTTACTCATTGGGGATAAAAAATCAAGCTTTGAAAATAAAAATATAAAACTCAAAAATAAAGAAAAGTCCTTTAGTCCAAATCAAAATCAAAATCTATTGGACTCTGCAAATATCAAAGTCAAGGATAAAAATCCTATGAAGAAAAAAGAATAAGAGTTGATCTCCACTAATATCAAAATAACCGGGGGCAAAAGTTCTACAATTTTAAGTCAAAAACAATACTTGTTGATCCTAATTCTCCATCATGCCATCCTAATTTCACTTCTTTTTGCAATCATAAGCCTTCATCACTCAACCACTTGTTCCACACATCCTTTCCCTTATGGTGATACATCATGGACCTTTAATGGAGCTTCCTCGAGGGACTTTGTTGTCAGGGATGGCCAAACTTCTTTAGGTGACATGTATATGGGCCTACGTAGTCCACACATTAGCAATTCTATCTCAGTTCCTTTATCAAGGAAGATAGTCACTCGAGATACACATCATTCAATCAAGGAACAATGCAATTACAATCATAATATAAAGCCTCACACATTTGCGGTGGTTGACTTAGTTTTCAGAGAAAATTCTAAGAATCAACAAGATAGAGAGAAGAAGGGCAAATTCGAACCAAATTGGCTTGGTCCTTGCATCACCACAACAGTTTATGGATCAGGTGCATATCAACTTTTGACACCAGAGGGAGAAAATTTGGAGGATCCTATCAACAACATGCACCTTCATAGGCTTTACACATAGCTCTTCAGCATATCCTAATTCAAAAATGCAAAATATAAAAAATAAAAAATAATAAAAAATAATATATATATATATATATAAATCATAAACATAAAAAATCGTTACTCGGTGAAAACCTGGCAAACAAGTGCCTTGTGACACAAAAAAAATTGAAAAATAAAAAAAGTAAAGAGAAATAAATTCGTCCAACGGCAAAAACCACTTCAATGGAGCCTTGGGCAAGTACCATGGTGAAAACTGGGTCACTAGCATCATGCGTAGAGACATTGCTCCTCCCTCCTTCGGGATTCCATCTCATCATTTCACTTTGCACACACTCACAACCTATCCATCCATAAAAAAAACTTACCCATTCCCATCATGGCTTGTTATTGATCTACCTAAGAATTGTTAGCAATTCATAATAATCCCTCCTTTTTCACACCTTTTCATCCATAATAAATCAGCTCCTATCTGTGGCTAAGGAAAATCCTACATCTAGTGATGGGTGTGGAACTGAGAGCATCACATGTTTTGATGAGTACAATTTCTTCCAATTTTCTTCAGTCTATCCGCGTACAATCCACAATAAAGCAACATTTGCATCACCAATCCGCAATACAGTTCCGTCTTCTCCACAATAAAGTATCAGTTTCATGGATTCAGTCAGTTTTAGATGAGACACAGCAGCAACAATGGGCTTCAAAAAATACAATCTTTCAACAGACTCAAACAACATTATGGTTTAGTGCTATCTATCCTTTTGTGAACGAAAACATTGTGACCACAATCAAATAGACTTATAAAAGTGACAAGAGACACTAAACTTGAGGACTACAGTGGATGTTGGTGTCGAGTCTTGGTTTTCTTTTGATTTTATCTTTTGGTTACATGTCTTTTAGCTTTTCCAGGATGTCTCTGACTAGACATTCTATCTCCCGGATGTCTTTGACTAGAAACACGAGGATGGGGTATCGTCACCTATTTTCTTTGTTGTCTATGGATTGTCTCTTAGTAATGTTATTACCTATCCAAGGATATGAGGACACTATGAGTCTAGTATGAAGTGGGGCATTCTTTGTGTGCAACTATCTGATCTCCATGCAAATGGGTACAATGACTTTCTGGGTCGAACATATGCCTCGATTGTCATAACCTACTTGCCATAATAAAGCTCAACGATGATAATAGCACAAGAAGTTCTTTCACTTCCATATCTTCTATCTTTCATCCCCCTTTCTTGATTGACCTCCATCATCTTTCTTGAGTCCGTGTAGTCTATTATCACATGATTGAGTATAATGACACGCCAAAAATATTTGCATTTCATGTAGTTTCTCACTTGCATTACCACATATTAGCATTTGATACATACATATAGATATCATAATTGCATCACATCCTATACACAACACATGTTAGTACATTTTATATTCTCATCATGTAAATAGTTATTTGCAATATCATATTCATCTGCATTTCATACATTCACATTGGCATAACATATTAAAAACATAAAAGAACAAAAATATTGCATTTCCTCATGTACATATTTGCATCCATATAATAAGCATCACATAGAAATCATGCATTAACATATAGAAACATCACATAGGTACACATGCATATAGCTGCCGCAAGGATGAATCATCTCATATATATAATCATAAGTGTCATGATACAATGATGTCAAAATCATATGGCTACAATCACCCAAAGGTGTCATCATAAAAAAATGGTACAAAAACTGATACATAGGGAGCCCTCTAAGGCTATAATGAACTCCCTCCCTTGGAGCCGGCTGGCCTCGACAGAGTTTGAGCCCTAGAAGGACCCACCCCAGGATCATCTCTCCTACCCCCTCTATCTAGTGGTGGTGGAGGACCCATGAACCCACCACTAGATGCCTATCTCTTGTCTCTCCATCCAGTGGTCATCGTAGTCCATGATGGTCTCCGGAAGCTCCTAGCCTACTGATTTGGTGGCACCGCTCCATAGTACAGGTCTTGCCAATAGGATATCTCCTCCCCTGCCTACAGAACATTGGCATATCTGGCCCTTGTGTCCTCTACTACCTGCCTCCCTGCCCTCAGTATTGTCTCAGCTTTCGTGCATCCCTGAATAGCCTGATCCCTCTCCCGTTCAGTGTCCCTCAGCTGTCACTTGAGCCTAGTTGTCTCCCTCTCCAGATACTAGATCTCATTTGCCTATCCCTAGAAGATCTCCCTCAAGGATAGTAACTCATCCTCCTCCTTTGCCCCCTGACCTTGTCCCTGTGGCTACTCCTGTCCCTATCCCTATGGCTACTCTTGTGGTTGCTCTTGTCCTTGTCCCCATCCTTGTACCTGTCTAGGAACCTGTACTACTAGCACCTGTAATGGTAATCCACCTTTGCCCCTTACTACATGAGTCTATCTCTCCTTTGAGCCACTCTCCTCTCTGCTATTGCACCCCACCTCCGTCATCAACCTCTACCTCCACCATTTCCACTATCATCTCCATCACCTCCATCGTCTCCCTCTATCGGCTCCCCTAGATCCATTAGTCATGGAAAGGGATGCTCTCCCCAATATGCAGTGTACTCTACATCCATGCTTGCATCCTCTATATTTGCCCATATATCCAAAGGAAGGCTAACTATCTCTACCATATGTGTCACAGCCTGATCATAAGAAAGTAATGGCCCCAAATGCACCCGATCTCTCACTATCTGGGCATACATCCCTGAACCCTATGGCATCCTATGAATCCCACCAAACTACCTGCATACCCTGTCTATCAACTACCTCTCAATAGCATATGGTGTTCAACCAATCAGATACCTGCTCTGGAATACATATGGCAGCTCCACTGTGTCATCCTCCCACTCCTCACAGTCTAAATAAGGCCTCCATATCACACTGGCTATCTCATCCATAATCCAATGCCAATACTCTAGTCTCCCAATTCGTTGTTGTGACGTAATCATATCATATAAATGTACATAGCTATGCCCGTGTCCTCTGCCTCTGAAATGTATTGGTTGTGTAACCAGTAGATGCTCATATGCCCACACCTACAACAGTGTCACTCTGCATCCCAATCCTACTGAACCATGATACACAAATTGATGTAGCTCATAATACAAGTGTGCCAGCAGACACAACCCCCATGTAAACTTGGTGTGCTCTGTCACCAATATCTCTAGTGTCCTCCCCCATCCCACTGCCAACCCTCGTGTCGCCCGAACTGGACACATGAACCCACTGATCACTCCTGGCAGTACTGTTGGTAGCGCTAATCCAGTCTGTGTCATGGTATCCCAAGTCACGTGTCCTGCCCTCATCTCTAGTCCTAGATTCTGAAACACTCATCTCAGTGCATCCTTGTCTTTGTCTCAATTGTAAGGAACTAACTCCCCATTGATCGATATCCATAGTATCCTATATACATCCTCTAAGGTGACTATCATCTCACCCATCGGCAAATGAAAAGTACATGTCTTTGAGTGCCATCTCTTAGCTAGCGCAATCAGCAATCCCATGTTCGCCCGAAACTCAGGTACATACAGAATATGTCACAATCCCATAGCCTGAACTACTGCTCTATCTTCGAATGTCAGCTCTTCTTGTAAACTCTAAGTCGAAGGGAATCTCTCCCTTGACTCCAGCATCGACAAGTCCTCATGCAGTCAAGCAAATCAACTGTGTCAATCCTAGTGGTACTCCCTATTCATCACAAAGTACTACCTTTTAGCATTCCCTGTTCATCACAAAGTGCTGCTCTTTTTAGTACTCCTTGTTCATCACAAAATACTACCTTTTCGCATTCACTATTCATCACAAAGTGTTGCTCTTTTTAGTACTCCTTGTTCATCACAAAGTGTTGCTCTTTTTTAGTACTCCCTGTTCATCACAAAGTACTACTTTTTTATCCTAGTAGCATTCCCTGTTCATCACAAAGCGTTTCTTTGATCCTATCCTAGGGCCTTTGCTTGTGTATCCGCTTGAGTAGTTTCCTAATTGGCAACATATGTTCTATCACAAAAATATCAATCCTAGCCCGATCTGCTATCCTAGTCTTCCCTAGAGGACTTGCTTGAGTGTATCCTCTCAGCAGCTTATCCAATAGACATCGTATGTTTATCACAGAACTGTCGATTTGACCTTGAAGACACAAACGCGCCTTAGTATTTTTTTACCACGCTTGACATTTTTTGCAACATACCTAAAGCACATTTATTTCCTTGCTTAACATGCATTTATGACAATAATTAATGCACCAAAGTACAAGGAGGTTTTGTGGTACTCACCGGCTCTCTTGCATCTGTTGGCCTCTGATATCGGTGAACGTGATCGAATCTATGCACCAATGTCATCGCTGATGACTACTCATTTCTCTATGCACTCAAATCTCTTAGGTGTGTGGATGACAATGAGGATGTTTTCCCTCGTAGTCTATCTTATAGACTACCCTAGCCCTAGTCTCCCAAGTCAGTCTTCTTTATCCCGTGACTCTGTCACTCTATCCTATCTGATCAGTCCTTTCTAGCCTTTCTTTCTTATCGAGAGATTGTCTGCAATCTTTTCAGACATTTTCATCCAATCTCTCAAGGGGGCATATCATTCCCATCTTGGGGCAACTTTGTATCAGTTCATCTTATCTTCTTTGAAACAACGTGACAAGTTGCATTGTCTCAAAGAGGGGCAAAATGTAGACACCTAAAATTGTCTTGTCTAATTAAATAAATATTTTTATTTATTTAATTATTTTAAGCCTAATTCTTCTATTAATTAAATAAATCTTTATTTATTTAATTAATTCATTCATCATCTTCTAGCCTTATTTCTCATTTAAATAAATACATTTATTTATTTAAATTGTTTTTCCCAAATTAAATAAATACTTTTATTTAATTGATCCCACTTCTTCTATTAATTAAATAAATATTTATTTATTTAATTAATTCATTAACCTTTTCTACCTATGACACATGTCATTCATCTCTTAATTCCTACACTACCTACGCTCTCATTATTTTCTTATTTCTTTTACTTACCCTCTAATCTTAGCCGACCATTTATCTTTTACACCTCTCAATCTTATCCCTCCATTTCTTATAGTGTCTTCTATATAAGGAGATGCTTCCTTCATTGTCAACCCTAATCAATCTAATCATTCTATTCTAATAAAATAATCAAGCATTCTAGCATTCAAACTTTCATATGTGATCAAGCCTACTTGCAACCACATTTCCATTCTTTGTTGAGTTCTTGTGCACACATAAAATCTGAGAGCAAATATATCAAGCCAGATCAATGGAGATAGGAAGAATGGAGATTCCAAACCCTATTGGACATGTGATGGTATAATCTTTGTGATTTCATTTGATTTGCATTGTCTTAGGTAATCTTCATATGTTATGGTGGATCTTTGTTGATTGTTAGGCTAGGGTTTTGTGGTTGAATTCATTTAGTCTTTCAATATTATTGTTGTTTCCATTTTCACCATAAACAATTTCATCAGTCCTATATTACATATAGGTTATGTTTCAATGTATTCAATGCTTAAGACATGAATAGTACAATAATTTGATAGTTACCAAAAGGGTCTTGAGAAAATAAAACTCAAAAGAAGGCAGTGAATAAAAGATGGCAAGATCCAATACAAACATATCTCAGACCTAGAGCACCTCATTTGATCTAAATGATTCATAGGAGGGTTAGATAAATTTTCCCTTTCTTCAGTTTACAGTAAACGAAGAAATCAGTCTTTCCTACATCAAAGATAGAGATCTCTAAATCAATGTTTTAGACCAAGAAGACAATCTTGAAATAAAGAGCCTTATTGTCTTCCTAAACATAAGACAAGCATATCTCATCATGAGGCCAATACAATGGACATCAAGCCAAATCACTATTTTAGCAATTCACAAACCTCATAATAGTAGCAAATGCATTTCACAGTGATGAGAACCTAGTCCGGGCAGTGAAAGGAGTTTTGACAAAGATCAAAGATAAGATGATGCATAATCCTAGTCATAGGTCAAACCATCAAAAGAAAGATCATCAGTTAAAAAAATAATTCGTGAGTTGATTAAGCTTAAGACAGTGGTCTCCTAAATAGTAGCATCATTGACAACCACAACCCTATTCTTATAAGTGAGTCTTATAGAGAGAAAAATGAATAAAAATACAGTCATAATACAAATGAGAACCTTTCATAGTTGTGGGCCTAGTTCAAACAAGAGAATTAAAGACCAGTTGATCAAGAAGTAGTTATCATATGAGGACATTCATCATCAAGGTACAATGATAGCATAGTAGTCATAATAGCAATATAGATCATAAAAGAGAAGCCAAACTATTTTTCACGAGTTTTTGTCAAAGCCTCATAGGACAATGTAGTTTCATATCTTCTATAAAGGAGTCCTTGCCATCACAGACCTCTGTGTAGGGTTTCATGGTGTGATAATCCTAAAATGCTATATCATTCAATAGAAATGTGCAGACCCAAAATTGTCATTATTCAAAATGATACAATGAGAAAACCTTTACCTATTAATAACACATAATAAGATTCAAAAGGTAGAGCTTGTATTGTCAATGCATGCAATAACACTAGTAGATCAACTAAAATGACATGCAGTCTTTAAGCACAAAGAAAATATCACGACAAGTGACAATGTCTTGATCCAGAAATAATAGCACAAATTAGACACAATTAATAGATATACACACATTCTTAAGGATATACAGACACAACCCATCAAGAACAGTCACGAGAACATGGTGAAAGTAAGAAAGAGCTATAGCAGAATGACAGTGAATGATGAACAAAAGTAGCAGTTAAGAATGCTTTAAACCAAGATAAAATGAGACAGTAAGCTATAGGATAAAGTCATGGACCCCAAATAGCAGTTGATATAGTAGAAAAACACAGTCATTAGAAAATTTTGTAGTCATAAAGCAACACAAGTTAAAAATAGAGTTTAAACATAGATCATAATGAGGACAGTGATGTTTGAAAGGTATAAGATCACAGGGGATTCATCACATTTAGAGATGATGTAATGCCTTGCCAAGAAACCCTAAAAGATAAAACTAGATACACTCGAAAAGAGTGCAATTTTTTTTTTAACAATACTAAACTAAAAGATGCATTAAGATAAACATCACAATTAAATTTGCATACGCGGGAAGACTTAACTCCTAAAGGGTTACCAACAAAGATTACTCAATTAAACTAATAAGAATAATGTTGATTGATCTAACTCAAGGTCAAACGGTTACAACATGAACATAGCATTTAAAATTTCATTAGGAGATTACAATAAGCATATATGAATACATACAACTATATTTATTCACATTACATTTTGAAAGATACATTCAACATAGTTCATTATATTGCATTTAAACCATTATTCCATTCATACAAATAAAAGATCTATCACCTAGGTTACATCATAATTACATTTCATTAATAACACCAAGTCTCATAAGAGTACATAATGATTACCTCAAAATTACATCTTGCCATGAAGGCATACATAAACAAATGATACAACCAACCACATAAGGTTCAAGAAATAAAAAAATGCTCCAAGAAGAACAAAGAGGATCCAACTAGTAAATGAGATGATCAAATCCAAAAAGAGAAACTGAAGCACCTGCGAAGCCAACCCTTGCAAGAAAGGAATGAACACTCGATGGAAAGTGACACTACCACTCGACCATGTGGCCCATAAAGGAACCACCCCTCTGTGCTAGGAGATAGTAATAAAATTGTTGGCTTGATGATGATTGTAATGTATTCATCACTTGTTGTCATTGATGAAACACTCTCACACACACATATGATTACATTGACTATCAGTGTAGCTTCATTGGTTTACACTGTTAACCAGTATGTTTAAGGTCTATCTCTAATCGGTACTTTGTATCAACCAGTATGTGCTTAAGAGATAACCTGTGGCTACATTAAGTCAACATCAAAATGAAGATAAAGATGAAGATGGAGTTCAAGCGGAAGATTCAAGGACAACGGATCACATGTTTTGTTCCAACCGGTATTGACTGTTCTAATAGGTATCTGATTTTGTCATGAGTTACCAGCACCGACTTCTTGACAATCATTTTTGTGATGAGTTATGTCTACCTGTCTAGATACACTGCACCTAGGAAATTGTGTTTTGATTTCCTATGGCCGACATAAGATTTGAATGTCTATTTAAAGACATCTTAGTGAACCATTTGATACCAATAGAGAATGATGGTATGCAAATATTGATATGCATCTAGAGTGAAATCTTTTTTTGAAGAGTGATAAGTGTTAAGATGAAGAGAAATATTGAATGTACTTAGAATGATCTGATCAAGCAAATATTGTGCTACTCAGAATAGATCAATCCATTCTTGTTGTTTTCTAATAATTACAACAGAATCAAACCCCCTAACTGGGTAAGCTCTAACAAAGCTTCATTGTACAAATCCTCTAACAAGGTGATCCATTAGTTTGGATTCTCAAATCCTCCAGCATGGTTACTCCTAACATGGTAGTACTCTTAACAGGGTATAAGCTTCAAATCAAGCTTGGGATCTCTAACAATATTTGCTCCTAGTAGAGCACTTTGTAAGACCTTAACTGGTCAATTATCTATTACTACATATAGTTAACTTGTGAGTTCCATCTCACCGTGATTTTTACCTATTTGGGTTTTCCACATATAAACACTTGTGTTATGGTGGATGTTCTACTTTTTGTGGATGTTATTTTATTTTGGATAGAATGTATTTTGTTTAAATGCTTGGTTAAGTTCATCTATCGATTAGTGTTTGAAGTTGTGTTTATTTTAGTGTCATTGATTCACCTCCCCTCTCAATGCTTTTCAAGTCCATCAATTGGTATCAGAGCCTAACTTCTTTGAAGCCTAACCGCTTAGAAGGGAATCTTGAAACTACCATGGGGGACAAAATCTACTTCAAGATGGTTAGAGAGATAGAACTAGAAGAAATGAAATTGAATCCCTTAGGGGCAAACTGAAAGTTTCTCAAGTCAAAAGGAGAGAGCTATCTAAAAAACTGCTAGAAATATCTGATAATAGTTCTCCAGATGAAGCCAATATTGAAGTTTTAGCTGATGAAGTTGAAAAGGCGAACGGTGAAAAACTGAATCTAAGAAGATAGCTAGAAGGTCTCACTATCCACATGAGTCGGGAACTGGAAGCTAGAAGAGGTGCTGAAGATCTTATCAAGGTAAGAGATCATAAAGATCAAACAGGAAAGAGACACTATGCATGAGGACTTGATTGTTGAAACAAAAGAAAAGGAGAACCTAAAGCTAGAACTTGAGTTGGCATCGTCTCTGAAAGAGAACCTATCTAAGCATAATGAAGATCTTGTCAAAAATCTTACTGAAGCCAATGAGAAATTGGAGAACTTCATCAAAAGTTCTACCACACTGGAAGAACAAATTTGATCACAGAGAATGAAGGGTGATATCTCTGGACTTGGTTTTCGTACAACTAATAAAGGAGAATCCTGCGGTACAAAGAACAAAACTGCTCCTAAAGTCAATAAGACTACCGGTAAGAATGTTTTTAAACCTATCTACTTTGTTTGTCACAAGCCTAGTCATACTGCAATTTTTTGTAGAAACAAACCTAATAGAAATACAAATTACAATACTAATGCTAGGTATGTGTCTAGAAAGTTTGAAGGTCATTGCTACACATGTGGAATATATGGGCATAGACATATTGAGTGTAGATATGGATCAAACAATCTTGTACCACACATGCATCCTAGACCAAATGGTGATCGGATAAGGAATTTTGATAATTGAGTAAACCAGAATTGGCAAAGATCCTATGGCAACCGGTTTAGTCCATTCGAAATGGAAAAGACATCAAATGTTGTTTGTACCTTTTGCAATAACTTTGGTCATGTGGCTATGAACTGCAGAAAAAGAATAAGAAGAGGAAATGAAGGACCCTGGAGATCATCTGGTATGGTCTGTTACCACTGCAACAAACCAGGGCACTTGGCAAAGTTTTGCAGATCAAGGAATAGTAGACCGGTCAACTCTTTCAAGGATCAGAAAGGCAAGCAGAAAGCTAATGTTGAGGAAACTAGAGAGGATATGAATCGGACTTGGAAGAAGAAAAGTGAAGATTTTCCTAAGGAAGAAACCATTCCTTCACCAAGTGAAAAGAACCCAACACTGGTAACTTAAACCTGTTTAACATGGCTAAGGGGAGTGTAACGGTAAAACATCTTCGGGCCCCTTGTAAAATGAGAGGGAAAGAATTTTTGAATTTTGGTATTTTTGTTCATGTGTTATCAACTGGTATTTCACGTAAGCGAAAAAATTAGGGTTTGTAACCTAAAGTGCGAGCATTTATTATAGTTGGTAAAAAGGGATAAAAGCAAGTTTTACTTTATCATTTTCACCCTAACTCTTTCAAGAAAAGAAATTTGAAGCCATTGCAAAGCCGAACAAGATTGTCTTGTTGTCAATTGGTGAATTGCTTTGTGATTAGAGAAATTAAGTTGAATCGAAAGTTGCAGAGTGGTGAATGGGTGTGTATTTGGGAATTTCAACTAGGAAATGCAGCGACACGCAAGAAACAAGGTATTTCTTTGAGTATACCGCTTCAAAATTTGCTTATCTAGAATGGCATCTACGTCTAAGGCTATAGAGAGGTTGATGATCACTGCTAAGACTAAGGAAGCTCTAAAGGCAGATGAAATTATGTCTTATAATGCATTGTCGCAAGTCCCGAGCGGTGTTGTGGTAAAAGGTGACTTGTCCAGCTATATAGATTGTAAGATAGAAGATTTAGGAACTTTACACATCTATACATAGCTGAAATCACTCTGTGATAAGAATGGAAAAATTGAAGCAAAATATGCTAGGGTTTTTGAATAAGGGTTTCATAATGCCACCTATTTTCTTGAAGATTTTGAGGATGAGCACATAAGAATCATTTTGAGTCGAGTCCACGGTGAGAACATGTATTTAGAAAGGACTAATACAATAACCAAGAAGGATATTAGGGCTGTAACGGGTTATTTCTCAACCGGTGAAATTCGTGTGCTAAGAAGAATTTCAAAAGATACTTTTTTCAAATTAACCGGTTCTACATCTGATAAGCGTTCTTTTTCTATCAACAATATTAGAGACCTTGTGGTGAAACTTGCAGCAATGGTGATAGGCTACTGGGTATTCTACTCCAGTAGACTTAATAGTGTTCCATTTGCAGCAATTCACACAACACATAGAATGATTGTTGATAATGCAGACTATGGTATTAGTGAAGCCATCAAAGACCAATTATTTCAAAATTTTAAATCCATTAAGAAGAACAACACACAAAAGTTCAAATATGATCAACTATTAGCCGGGTTATTTTTCTATTTTCAAAACTTCCTACCGGGCATTGGAGATATTGAATGGTCCAAGGAACAACCGATCAATGCACAGATCAAGAACAACATTAAGGCTGTGAAGAATACTTTTTCAGCTACCTTGAACAAGTGTTTTAATGAATTTCAGAAAAAGATGAGCATGAGAATGAGGTTACCTGAAGATATGCTAAAACACTTTGGAAAAGACATAATCTTCATTGTTACCACCAAATTTTTCTTTATGAAAGCAATTGAGCCTAAAGAGGAAGAGATGGAAGATATGAGCTATGAGTTTAATCATGATTTATTGGTCAGCTATGCTAATACCCTGTTAGCATCGCCTAAAGATAAAAAGAAGGCAAAATTGGACATTGTGGCAGTCCAAGTTGCATCAACTGAAATTGGTATTGTACCTACAGCTAAGGAGAAAGAAAAGAAAAATAAATCTGATGAAAAATCTCTTGTGAAAAAGACCACAAGGGTGACTCGGAGTGTCCTAACCAAGAAGGAACCAGCACCTAAGTTATATGAAAAGAAGGAGAATGCACCAAAGAAGAGAAATCGGAAATTGATTTTGCAACCAGAGTCTGAGGGTACAGATTTTGAAGAATAACCAAAGAAGGAAAAGGCAAACGGCAGAACACCCAAGAAGGTAAAGGTAGTGTCAAAGCCAACTACACCTACAGATATTGCTACCTACAAACTGGACACAATTTTTGAGAGAACAATGAAGTCATTCGGAAGAAACGGGTTTGACAATATCAAAGAGCATTATGATTCTTTCATTGAAGATGAGTAGAAGCAAGTAAACCCAACTTATTTGGGTCATTACAATAGATTTCTGCATGACTTGGAACAAGATATTTCAATCTCTCTGTACAATACTCTTTTAGATAAATGGGAAGAAGCTATTCAATTAGAAAAGCATATTTTTTATGAAATATTTGTACAATATTTTCCCAACTTATCATCGGATGGAATTAGTGCTTTGGTTGAGGAATACAAAGCATATTTTTTATAGTTCTGATACTTAATGTAAGTACAGATCCAATAGCCAACAAGATGAGAGGGGGGGTGAATCATACAAACTTAATCTTCCATAAAAACAATAGATTCAACCTTGGTAACATATACTTTAGTAATATAACCAAAACTGCTAAACATGCAAACTCAAAAGCATATAAACATCATAATCCTCATAACACCAGATTTAACGTGGAAACCCAAATAGGTAAAAACCACTATGGGATTTCGGACTCACTAAGAAATATACTCTTCTAGAGTATGCTCGGTTAAAAGCAAATCCTGTTAAAGATTACAAACACATTGCTAGATGTGACCCGGTTAAGGGATTTCCCTCAGACCTGTTAGGATCTTCACCTTGTTAGAAGTGACCTTGTTAAAGGATTTCAAACACTCAATCAGAATGTCACCTTAGTAGAGGGTTTTACAAATAAGACTGTTAAGTCCACTCGGTTAAGAGATTTTTTGTCACTTCACAAAATAACAGTAATAAAATCTATCTGCAACTTCACATCTAAAATGCTAAAGTAGATTCTTATTTGCTCAATACAATATAGGACTTATCTTGTCCATCTGTTGGGCTCTATAATTTGTTATTCAAATAGGTCTTCAAGCTTCTGTGCTCGGTAATCACTATGTAGCATCCCTGTGCATACACTTGCCTGTATGCATTGTTTATCAACAGTTCCTTATTTATAAACAATTTGCCAACCGCTTAATATCCTTGATCACATATCCCATGATCAATCATAGCCATTAGATCTTCAAACTTGACTAGGTTCAATGTATCCTTTATTCTGAAAAATGTTTTACCCTACCTTGGAACTTACATACATTTCTTGGAACTTGTGCTGGGGTAATGCGGTTCAATATGAGTTGTAGATCTTCCTACCAATTTTCCTTTGCCATAGATTCTTTAACAAACTTCATGCATGGCATACCAATCATTTAATCAGTTCCAGCTCATCAGCTTCCTTCATTAAATAATGCGTGTAATCATTTAATGCATTCTGTTATTACTTGGTGGCAACTCGGTAAATACTAAACTTCACTCGGTAGACATTCTGTCTTCATTAACCGATAGTGATAACCTTAGGGTTTACCGACTAGGTTCCTTAGGGTTTACCGACTAGGTTCTTTGATCGGTAACATAGTATAGTATTAACCTTACAATCAACAACATATGTAGGATATCAAAACAATCTAATCATCATGATCTCATCATTGTCTAACTTGGTAATAGTTGCCCATTGAATAGCTTATTTCTCCCCTTATTCATCACAATCTTTCTGTGTCTTTTACCGACATCTTTATACTCATCAAATCATACTTCTTAAGATATGGCAACATCAAACTGAATTAGAAAATCAATTTCTTGACATCAATGACAAAATAATAATATTAAGCTAGTAAACATCCTTAATCAGTTATATCCATAATCATCAACAACCTTCTCAATATCCTTATTGTAACAATCTCCCTTTGTCTGTTATAATGCCAACAATCTCCCCCTTTGGAATTGATGGCAAAACCAATTGATTTGACCTAAATGATTCAGATTCAAATTGTTGTGATTTTGAAATGCTCTCCCCCTGTCATCAGTCTTCTCCCCCATACATTAGTCTTCTCCTCTTTTCTTCAGTCTTCTCCCACTTTGACAACAATGCCAAAAAGTAAAGAACTTAAAACATAATTTCTTCCTGTATGAAGTGATTTCCTGCTGTGATGTGTCAACTTAATCTCAGTCAGAACATTTTGTATTCAATTCCTGTTCCCTGTATTGTTTCTTGCACACCTTTAGAAAACCTCCTAAAGCGTGTAAATTAGCATCAACTCCTAAAAGATATTTTGTAGAGTCATCGAATTGATGCTTTCACCGAACTCGGTCAGTGAATAGAAGATAGGGGTAGGACCCCTAACTTACTTCTGAGATACTCAAAGGTGTCCCTTGGTAGTGGCTTGGTGAAGATATCTGCTATTTGTTCCTTTGTGCTAACATACTCCAACACCACTTTCTTCTCTTGAGCTTCTTCTCTAAGATAATGATTTTTGATAGAGATGTGCTTTGTTTTAGAGTGCATAACAGGATTCTTTGAAATGTTAATGGCACTAGTATTGTCACAGAATATAGTTACTGGCTCGGTAACTTTCTCATTTATACCATCCAATAGTTGTTTGATCCATGCTATATTAGTACAATTAAATGTTGCAACAACATATTCAGCTTCTGCTATTGACTGTGAAACACATCCTTGTTTCTTGCTAAGCCAACTCACTAGTCTTTCTCCTAAAAAGAAAGCTCCTCCACTTGTGCTTTTCATGTCATCAATGTTGCCTGCCTAATCAGCATCAGTATAAACTTTTAAATCAAAGTCATTTCTTTTCTAATATACTAAGCCATAATCCTTAGTGCCTTTCAAGTATCTAAAAATTCTCTTGATTGCTGTCATGTGTGTTTCCTTGGGATCTGCAGAAAATCTTGCAACTATACCTACTACATGTGCTAAATCTGGTCTGTTGTGAACAACATATTGTAACTTTCCAATCATGGATTGGTAAAGTGTCTCATCAACAGATGTAGATTCATCATTCTTTGATAACTTACAGCTGGTACTCATAGGAGTACTTACTGGTTTTGAATCCTCCATTCCAAATTTCTTCAAGATTTCCTTTATGTACTTGGATTGAGTAATGAAAATCTCATTTTTCATTTGCAGTATTTGTAAACCTATAAAATACTTTATCTCACCGATTAATGACATCTCAAATTCTTTGCTCATTTCATTTACAAATTTCTTGCATAAAGAGTCATTTCCACAAAATATAATATCATCAACAAATATGGTTAAGATCAGTATTCCATTTTCATCATTCTTCATGTACATATTGTTGTTTTCACTTGTTCTTATAAAACCAATCTTGATTAAATAAGAGTGCAATCTTTCATACCATGCTCTAGGTGCTTGTTTCAGACCATATAAAGCTTTGTTCAATTTACATACCTGATCTTTATTCTTGTCTTCAACAAATCCTTTGGGTTGTTCAATAAAAACTTCTTCTTCTAATATACCATTCAGAAATGTAAATTTGACATCCATTTGATATACCTTGAAATTCTTGTAAGTAGTATATGCCAATAATGTTCTTACTCCTTCAAGTCTTGCTACAGGTGAAAAAGTTTCACCATAATCAATTCCTTCTTCTTGAGCATAACCTTTGCAAACTAGTCTTGCTTTATTTCGAATGACCTCACCTTTTTCATTCAGCTTGTTTCTAAAAATCCACTTTGTACCGATTACATTTTTGTCCTTCGGTCTTGGGATTAGTGTCCATGTGTCATTCTTCTTGATTTGATCCACCTCTTCTATCATAGCATTTATCCAATCTTCACTGTTAAATGCCTCTTTCACTATCCTCGACTCAAATTCAGATATTAGACATGTGTTCTGTCTCAGTTTGTTCCTTGTCATTACTGGATCATCCTTATCTCCTATAATCTAACTTGATGCATGATGTCTTCTAACATACTTGGCTAATACAGGCTTGGTAGGCTCTGTATGATCTTCTTCATCACTCGGTAACTAGATATTCTCTTCATTTTCTTCAACAGTTCTCTCGGTAAGACTTGTCAATTGAACATAGACAAATTCATCATAATCTTCTAGTTCTTTGGAGTTTCCTTCATCATTTCTTTCTGCAAATTCATCAATTTTCACATTTGCACTTTCTACTATTTTGTTAGATGATTTGATCAGACATTTAAATGCTTTGCTTCTAGAAGAATAACCTAGAAATGTTTCATCTTCACTTTTATGATCAAACTTTCCATTTCTATCATCTTTGTGTACATAGCATCTACTTCCAAATATTTTGAAGTAACTTACATTAGGTTTCTTGTCATACCAGATTTCATATGGTGTCTTCAAAGTTCCTTTCTTCAGTTGTACTCAGTTCAGGGTGTAAACTATTGTGCTTATTGCTTCTCTCCAAAATGTTTGTGGCACTTTCTTTTCAATTATCAAGGTTCTGGCACAATCCACAATAGATCTATTTCTTCTCTCAGCTATTCCATTTTGTTGTGGAGTTCTCGGTGCAGAGACTTGTCTTTTTATACCATGATCATTGCAGAATAAGTTGAACTCATCAGATGTGAACTCTCCTCCTCTATCTGATCTAAGACATTTCAGTTGTCTTCCTGTTTCATTTTCAACTCTTGCCTTGTACCATTTAAACATTTGAAAAGCTTATGATTTTTCTTTTAAAAACATTACTAACATCATCCTTGAATAATCATCCACAAATAATATGAAATATTTATCACCATAATAACTTTGAACTTTCATAGGACCACAAAGATCAGTGTGCACAAGATCTAAAATTCCCTTAGAAGTGTAGGACTTACTTGTAAAGCTTGATCTTGTCATCTTACCCATCTAGAATCCTTAGCACATAGCATTCTCAGGTTTTTTCAAACTCGATAGACCTCTTACTCAGTGCTTCTTACTTATTTTGACCATATTATCAAAATTTATATGACAAAACCTTTTATGCCATAACCAGGTATCATCTATCTTTGCATACAGACACTTATTTCAAGTTGATTCAAGATGAAATGTATTACCTTTTGTTTGTGTCCTAGTAGCAGCTAACTTTCCATGCTTGTCATGAACTTTGACAATTCCTTTCTGAAATTCTATTCAGTATCCTGTGTTGTTTAGCTGTGCTACACTCAACAAATTGTATTTCAAACCTTCAACCCAATAAACATCATTACATTTAGCATTGTCAAGAAGTGTTATGGATCCTTTACCTTTTACCGGACATGGTGCATCATTACCAAATCTTACATAGCCTCCATCATAATCTTCTAACATAACAAACTTGTGTTTATCACCTGTCGTGTGATATGAGCATCCACTATCTATGATCCAAGAATCATTAGTATTTATGTGAGATATTAGGGCTTTTTCTTCATACCTTTCTTCATCTGATCCATCTTTGATAGCCACATAAACTACTTCCTCTATATCAGTTTCATTTGATTTATCATCATTGGATTCCTCATCAGCTATTAAGCATGTCTTTCTATCTCTTCTTCTGAAGTCTCGGTGTCCTCTGTAATGATTATCTCTCTGTCTATCATCTCAATAATCTCTCTTTTCAGTAGAATCTTTGCTAGGACAGCTAGAGGCCATATGTCTTATCTTATCACAATTGAAACATTTCAAAGGTAGTTTTCCTTTATACTTACCTTTGCCTCTCAGTAACCTTCTAGCTAATAGTGCTTCAAACTCTTCTTGCTTTCTGATTTCCTCATACAATTTGTGTACTTCTTCCATGTTCTTATGAAATCTTTCACTTGCTCCACTGTGATCTCCTTCAGAGTACTTATACTTTCTTTCATTGTAATCATTAGATTCATCAAGATGGAAAGAACTAAATGCAAATTCAACTTTATTTACCAAAGACCCACTGTTATCAAAATTACTTAACTCAAATGCATGTAGCTTACCAATAGTAGCATCTAAAGAAACTAGCATATTGGGTACAAACCTAAATTCATTGATTGCAGAGACTCGGATTGCATAAGCTGGTAGAAGGGTTCTTAACAACTTACTTGTTATATCCTTTTCTTCAATGGTTCCTCCTGCTCCTTTGATTTGATTGACAATCTCCTTTACTCTTGTACTGTACTGGGTTATGTTCTCACCTTCATTCATCCTCATAGATTCAAGTTGTCCTCTTAGACTATCCACTTTTGCTCTTTGAATATGTTCATCACCTCCATACATAGATATGAGCTTGTCCCACATTGCCTTTGCATCATTGCAGCCTTCTAGATCATTAAACTCTGAGTCAGTCAATGCAGATATTAATTCAATAATTGCTTGGATATGATCTTGCTTTGCCTTTATCTCTTCCATTGTCAATAGATAGGTGCTAGGTGTAATGAAATCATTCTCCAGATAATATACAGCATATTCTCCAACTCCTGATAGGTGCAACTTCATCCTTTTCTGCCATGTAGAGAAACTTGACTTGTTCAGCTTTGGTGCATCCCTCTTATACATCTTTGGATCTTTGCCTCAAGTACCTTTAAACTTTTCTTCTGGAGTCCAAAGCTCTGATACCAATTGATAGTTATGATACTTAATGTAACTACAGATCCAATAGCCAACAAGATGAGAGGGGGGGTGAATCATACAAACTTAATCTTCCATAAAAAACAACAGATTCAACCTCGGTAACATATACTTCAGTAATATAACCAAAACTGCTAAACATGCAAACTCAAAAGCATATAAACATCATAATCCTCATAACACCATATTTAATGTGGAAACCCAAATAGGGAAAAACCACTGTGGGATTTCGGACCCACTAAGAAATATACTCTTCTAGAGTATGCTTGGTTAAAAGCAAATCCTATTAAAGATTACAAACACATTGCTAGATGTGACCCAGTTAAGGGATTTCCCTCAGATCGGTTAGGATCTTCACCTTTTTAGAAGTGACCTTGTTAAAGGATTTCAAGCACTCAATCAGAATGTCACCTTGGTAGAGGCTTTTACAAATAAGACTGTTAAGTCCACTCGGTTAAGAGATTTTCTGTCACTTCACAAAATAACAGTAATAAAATCTATCTACAACTTCACATCTAAAATGCTAAAGCAGATTCTTATTTGCTCAATACAATATAGGACTTATCTTGTCCATCTGTTGGGCTCTATACTCTGTTATTCAAACAAGTCTTCAACCTTCTGTGCTCGGTAATCACTATGTAGCATCCCTGTGCATACACTTGCCCACATGCATTGTTTATCAACAGTTCCTTATTTATAAACAATTTGCCAACCGCTTAATATCCTTGATCACATATCCCATGATCAATCATAGCCATCAAATCTTCAAACTTGACTAGGTTCAATATATCCTTCGATCTGAAAAATGTTTTACCCTGCCTTGGAACTTGCATACATTTCTTGGAACTTGTGCTAGGGTAATGCAGTTCAATCTGAGCTGTAGATCTTCGTGTCGATTTTCCTTTGCCATAGATTCTTTAACAAACTTCATGCACGGCATACCAATCATTTAATTAGTTCTAGCTCATCATCTTCCTTCATTAAATAATGCATGTAATCATTTAATGCATTCTATTATTACTCGGTTGCAACTCGGTAAATACTAAATTTCACTCGATAGACATTCTGTCTTCATTAACCGATAGCGATAACCTTAGGGTTTACCAACTAGGTTCTTTGCTCCGTAACATAGTATAGTATTAACCTTACAATCAACAACATATGTAAGATATCAAAACAATCTAATCATCATGATCTCATCATTGTCTAACTCGGTAATAGTTGCCCACTAAATAACTTATTTCTCCCCTTATTCATCACAATCTTTCTGTGTCTTTTACCAACAACTTTATACTCATCAAATCATACTTCTTAAGATATGGCAACATCATACTCAATTAGAAAATCAATTTCTTGACATCAATGATAAAATAATAATATTAAGACAATAAACATCCTTAATCAGTTATATCCATAATCATCAACAACCTTCTCAATATCCTTATTGTAACAATCTCCCTTTCTCTGTTATAATGCAAACAATTTTGATTTTAAAATGAGGAGATTGAAGCTCTTTAATGCAAAAAGGGAAATTGAGTTTGAGACTCATCAGCTAGCCTGTGTAATCAAACAAAGGGAAGAACACATCCACTCTACCTATAAGGATGATACTACTAATGATGTTCCTCGATCGCAAATGGATGAAGAGAAAATTGTTCAAGCTGACGTAGTCTATCCAATCAAGAAGAAGGATGATTCCATTATTCTTGTTGATGAAGTTATTCAGGACACAGTAGACCTATTTGGAGACATTACTGCACCAGATATGTATCCTCCTACAATCACGGAAGTACAAGTTACATTAGTTGAACAACTGGGTAGTCAAATAATAGTGGGCAATGAACCGACAAAAGAACAACTGGAGAAACCCCAATCTCCACCGGTCATTGAAACTACTCAAAAGGAGTCTACTAAGGAACTTGTCACTCAGCTAACTGAAGATACAATAGAGAAGAACATAGAAAGAGCTATAATTAAGAGTGTACCCCCTGAATCGGTGAAGAAGAAACTACTTGAAGATGATGATGACTCTTTAAGTATCTTAGGACCCATTGACATGAACACTTTGAGTGCATCAGAAATGATGAAGATTGCTAATGTTATGCAATCTTGAGCACACAAGAAGAGACTAAAAGAGAAAAGGATTGAAGCAAAAACAATCCAAAATGCAGTAGAAATTTTGTCTAGTTTACTACCGGAAACAACTATTGCACATCTTCATGTCGTGCTCTATGAAGTGTGTACCTATTATACCTACAACTACAACACAAAAAACTCAATAAATCATTACAAGCAATGGTTAGAAAATTAATCAATGAAAGATAAAACCATTGCTAATCGATCTATTGCCTCCTAGTAAATGCGAGTATGAATTTTTCTCTTAGATCTGATTAGGCAAATTCCAGTGACTTGACTACATCTAGATGGAGGATTTAAATGATGAAGATGCATAAGCTAGCAATGATAGCATGATTAAGCTACATGATTTCATGATTATTCTAGAAAATAAGCTAGAATGAAGATGCAATTAAGCTAAAATTGAACATGATAACAATGCTAAAAATAATTTTCTAAGAGCTATATGACTATAATAACAATGCTTGAATGCAAATGAGATGGGATGATTATTGCTCCAAAATTGGGTCTATTTATAGGATTTCCAAGGCTAGGGGTGAGGTGGCCGGAATCAATGGTCAAGATTAAGTCTGAAGATATCAATGGTGAAATTGGAGGAGTTTGGCAAAGAGGTTGGATTAAAGGGAACATCTGTCATCTCTATGGTGACAAGTGTCAAGAGGCTTCTAGAAGAGGTTGGATGAAAGGGAACACTTTGTGACAAGTGTCACAAAGATTCTAGAAGAGGTTAGATGAAAGGGAACATTTAGTGACAAGTGTCACAAAGATTCTAAAAGAGGTTAGATGAAAGGGAACACTTAGTGACAAGTCTCACAAAGATTCTAGAAGAGGTTAGATGAAAGGGAACACTTAGTGACAAGTGTCACAAAGCTTTGCTCATGAGAGGGTAAAGTTTTCAAGGAAAGGGGACATGTGGTTAGGTGGTTAAAAGTTAGGAGAATTTGTGGGTAATTTGAATTTAGAAATTCAAATAATAGGAAAAGGCTAATTAATTTCAACAAATCATAATTGATTTGTTTTAATTGATTAGAATATTGGAAGAAATGATTTTGATGGGGAAGAATTAATTAATTTGAATTAATTAATCAAAGGGGGTTATTGAAATGAACCTATTAAATAAATCCTTAGATTTATTAATAAGTAGATGAAAGGGGGTATTTTAATCCAATTGTTGATGAATTTAATTAAATTGGGGAGGGAGATTAATTAAATAATTTCTTATTCAATTAATTATCTTCAGAGCATTTTTAGGTGTATACACTTCCTACACCCATCAGCAAACTTGGTCAGTTAGTTGCAGATGCATCTGATCAAATCAAATCACTTGAAGATGCTGCTCAAATATCTGCTGAGAAGAGCCACAAGAAGAAACATGGAGATAAACTGGCCAAGAACATTGAAAGTGGCAAAATGGCTTTATCTCATAATGGAAGTATGTTGAAGAAAGCTATTGAATCTGGAGGGAAGTATCTTGGCTCTACCTCCAATGTTACTTTCTTTTACTCTGACATTTCTAAGAATCAAGATGAAACTGAGCAAGAAATGGAAAGGCTATACAAGGCATATGTCCCACTCTAGGACTCCATTCATGCCTTTAACTGATCTATAGATTATTTGCATGACAGACTGAATAGGAATGATAATGAGAAGGCTAAGAGATTCTGATCTCTAAGAGAGCTCAAGAGTCGGCTCACCTCACAGGTTGACATTCTTCAGAGAGCCTACTCCAATGCAAAAGCTATCCTCGCTACTCTTGAAACCTACACGCTAGACTCATTGGAAGAATTCCATTCCCAGTTGATGTCTACATTTGAGTATACTGCTAACATACTGGAACCATGGGAAAATGCTTTATCCCAGATGAAGCAAAATTTCAATGATATTTTTATGAGACTAGCCAATGCATGAACTTTTTAAAAAATTTGTACTATATGCTAAACACTTTGATACATATTTTCTATATATATGTATATATTTTACTTTATCATTTTGGAATTGTTGTCAAAGGGGGAGTAATAATATATATGTGTGTTTTGAAAATTTTGTATTTATGCATGCATTAAGGGGGCATATTGCATTAAAAGGGGAATATGGGTACATGTGTAAATATGTTGTGTATACATACTTAGTGGTATTATGTTACTCTAAAATTTTCTAAGTGTTGCCATCAATGCCAAAGGGGGAGATTGTTGGCTTGATGATGATTGTAATGTATTCATCACCTGATGTCATTGATGAAACACTCTCACACACACATATGATTACATTGACTACCGGTGTAACTTGATTGGTTTACACTGTTAACTGGTATTTTAAAGGTCTATCTCTAACTGATACTTTGTGTCAACTGGTATGTGCTTAAGAGATAACCTATGGCTACATTAAGTCGGCATCAAAATGAAGATAAAGATGAAGATGGAGTTCAAGTGGAAGATTCCAAGACAACGGATCACATGTTTTGTTCCAACTGGTATTGACTGTTCTAACTGGTATCTGATTTTGTGATGAGTTACCAGCACTGACTTCTTGATGGTCATTTTTGTGATGAGTTATGTCTACTTGTCTAGATACACTACACCTAGGAAATTGTGTTTTGATTTCCTATGGCCGCCATAAGATTTGAATGTCTATTTAAAGACATCTTAGTGAATCATTTGATACCAATAGAGAATGAAGGTATACAAATACTAATATGCATCTAGAGTGAAAGCTTTTATTGAAGAGTGATAAGTGTTAAGATGAAGAGCAGTGTTGAATGTACTTAGAATGATTTGATCAAGCAAATATTATGCTACTCAGAACAGATTAATCCATTCTTGTTGTTTTCTAATCATTACAACAGAATCAAACCCCCTAACCGGGTAAGCTCTAACAAAGCTTCATTGTATAAATCCACTAACAAGGTGATCCATTAGTTTGGATTCTCAAATCCTCTAGCGAGGTTACTCCTAACAGGGTAGTACTCTTAATAGGGTATAAGCTTCTAATCAAGCTTGGGATCTCTAACAAGATTCATTCCTAGCAGAGCACTTTGTAAGACCTTAACCGATTAGTTATCTATTATTGTAGATAGTTAACTTGTAAGTTCCATCTCACCATGTTTTCTACCTATTTGGGTTTTCCACATATAAACACTTGTGTTATGGTGGATGTTCTACTTTATGTGGATGTTGTTATTTTATTTTGGATAGCATGTATTTTGTTAAAATGCTCGGTTAAGTTCATCTACCGGTTAGTTTTTGAAGTTGTGTTTGTTTTAGTGTCACTGATTCACCCCCCCTCTCAGTTCTTTTCAATTCCATCAAAAACCCACTAGTAAACCACAAAGAATGCACACATAGTCTAAACATAACATCGGGTAACCACATAAAATATACACACACAAATATGACTTCACAATAATACTTTAGGTGACATCAACAAGAATACACATTAGTGAACATAAGGGAAGAGTGTCATCGTATAACTTGGAATGGTTATCCTGGCAGTCCTCCATAGGCCCTGACCCCCATATTGGTTATCTTGGTAGCCTCTCCCGAACCCCCGACCCCATCCAAGTCTCATGCGGACCCAACCAACCTTTCGTGAGGACAAGGTGGTTGGTTTTTCAATTACAAGCCTTCCCACTACATCCTAAGCTTGTACGAGCACTCAACCATGAGTGGGGTACAATTAATATTAACTAGTATTTAAGCTACCCAAACCCCCTAATATATTATTAGGTTATCACTTAATTATCCAACTTCCAAGGGGATTATCCTGGCAGCCACTTTGGGCCCGACCCCCACTCAAAAGCCACTCTTCCTTATGATACTACACAAACCCAAAGAACACCAAGGCAAAAACACAAAATCCAACCATACACAAGGAGTTCAAATACAACTGAAGAAATACACTTGGTCACACAAACCCTTCCATCTAGGTTTAACCAATTGGAGGTGTAATATAGACAATTCGGTCTACTCACGAGACAAGACCACAAAGGGAAAAAAGCATGAAAAGGTCTTAATCAACATATAGCCAATTGACTTGCACGGTGACTTGATTAAGAAGCTAGACCCACACACGCTGAAAATTTTCCCCTTTAAATAAAATTAAACCATTAAGTTCTTGAACCAAATGACTAAAAATAAGTTTCATTTGCAATATAATTTATAATTAATCAGTAATGCATAAAACCAACTATATAAGAAACAAAACCATTATCTACATTCAAATATAGATTTTGTTTTTCCATTTGGCTCAAAATGACCAAGTTTTCTTATAATTTAGAAATTTCAATTAAAAATCATTTTCTTACAATAATTTCCCAAAAACAATAGTAACCTCCAATCCAAATTTACTAACATCAATTATAAATTCTAAAAAAACAATATATATATATATATATATATATATAATGTGGGCCCCCACGAAGGGAGGAGGACGCGAGGGTATTTGGGTTCCCCACGTTGTGGGAAAAGCCCATAGTCGTGGCACCCACGATGTGGGTTCCCATAACCGTGGGTTCCCACATTGTGGGCTGCCCACTTTGTGGGTTAGCCCATAGCTGTGGGTAGCCCACACCGTGGGTTCCCCATAGTAATAAAAAAAAAGCCCAAAACAAAAAAAAAATAACAACAAAAAAAGAAATTGATGCACAGATAAATGTTTAATAAATTTAGTAAATAAATTGAATTCTCATGCATTCAATAATATACATTTAGTAATCTGAGAGAAAGATTCAGAGACAATTTCTAATAAGAAATTGTAAAATAGTTTTCTTTCAACTCATCTAATTTCACAAACAATTTATTTTCTCCCAAAATTGGAAAATCTAGAAACCCCTATCCCAATTCCACAATTATGAAAATAATGAACTAATCATATGTTCATAAAATTAATTTGATATCCCTGAATACCTAGCTGATAAAAAGGAATTTCTAAAACATCCATTTCTTTCAATCAAACAATGAAAGTGAAAGGCGAAACAGTAAGAGATGTTTTCACAATCACACTTCACAAAAGATAAAAAATGAACAAAACAAGAGTTTAAAAAAAATTCAACCTTAAATGTTTTCTTGGAAGAAAATTTTGAAGATGAATCCAATGGATGCACACACAACAAACCACACCAATCCCTCCAAAACTTTTCATGAAAATAAACCCCTTCAAAATATCATCAACACCTCCAGGGAAAAACCCCCAATCCACAACAGAGAGGAAATTTTCCAAAATGCAAGAACTCCATATTTTGGAAAAAAATCCCCAATATAAAGAATTTTTTTACCTAAATATCTTTTTAGGGCAAAAATATTTTCCTTATGAAATACCACTTTTGTAAAATTCAAATTTAAATTTATTTTCTCCAATTTAAAAAAAATTGTATTTTTAATTTAAAATTAAATTCCCTCACACACAAAAAGGCCATTTAGATATTTAATTATTTTAAAATTTAAAATAACATTTTACAAATACACATGACACAATATTAAATCCACTAGATGATATATTTTAAATAATTTATTTATTTATCAACCTAGTATGATTTATTTATTTATTTTAACATAAAAGGTGCCCATATAATCTATCCTTACTTTAGTTTATGCAAGACAATATGCATTAATTATTAATTGCCCTAAGGTATTAATAATTAATTTCACATAAAATAACACTAGAAGGATTTAATAAAGTCACAAAACACATAACACACAAACTCATCTAAACAAAATAAATACATGACCCACATACCAACATAGGAAAGGTTGAAAAAAGACTCACAATGCTCACTATTGAGAAAGGCTAGGGATGACATAGACTATCTGCTCCACTTGCATCAAGTAAATTAGGTATGCTCAGACTTGTGGAGCTAGGTGGAGTTAGTACCTTGTACGTGGAATTACACATACATACATACATATATATTCAATTATGGTAGACACACCAGTGAAGGAGAATCATGACGTTCTATGTCTCATCGAAGTGAGTGAAGGAAAATCATCTTCTCACACCCCATATAGACTCCATACATACATGAAGATAGATACATAATGCAACTCATACATAAGATGAATGTGTTAGTCTGTGGTCAATAATACATAATTAAAGTTAACATCTAATCATACATAAGCAAATAAAGCATAATAAACATTCACTGAATCACACGTCAAAGCATAGTCCCTCATAGCATAATATCTGAATAAAATATCACCACATAGTGTATCCACAAAACCACTAAAAAGTCAACCATGGTCAAAATAAATATCAAAATAGTTTGATCAAGGTAGGGGTGCTACATCCTCCCCCCCAAAACTAGGCTTACTCCTAGAAGCCTTAACTAGAAATGGATAAAGATATCTCATCTTCACTTCATCCTCCCACGTAGTGGAGGTCTCATCATTTGGGTCCCATAGGACCTTTACTTGGTCGATGGTACAACCCTTGAGGATCAAACCCCAATACTGAAGAATGTGCATGGGCTCCATGGAAAGTTGCTCATCCTCGACCTGCAATGCATTCCAATCAAGAACATGGGTCACATTAGGATGATATGGTCTAAGAACAAAAATATTAAAGACATCATGGATGCGGGGTAGGCTTGGTGGCAAGGCAAGATGGTAGGCAATAGGTCCTATCCTATCAAGGATATCAAAAGGGCCAATAAAGCGAGGTGCCAACTTAGAACCTTTTCTATAATGGATCATACTCTTTCACAAATGCACTCTCAAGAATACTCGATCTCAAATAGAAAAATGTCGATCCACTCTATGAGCATCGACATACTTCTTCTGTCTATCCTACACTACTAGAAAATCCTCACGAATCCGCTCAACCTGTTGCTTCATCTCTCAAAGCATATCTAGACCTATATGCACCATGTCCTCTAATTGATCCTAGCTCAAAGGAGTATGAAAAGGAAGACCATACAATGCCTAGAAGGGAGACATACCTATAGAGCTATGATATTCATTGTTATAAGAAAACTCCACAAGATAAAGATAGTCCTCCTAGCATGACTGTTGGTCCATAACATACATGTGAAGCATGTCCTCCAAAATTTGATTCACACGCTCCGTTTGACCATCGGTCTCTAGGTGATAAGATAAACTAAAGTTCAACTGTGTCCCCAAAGCATGCTGAAGTGAGGTCCACAATTCTGAAGTAAAGATAGGATTCCTATCTGAGATGATCCGCCTAGGAATCCAATGTAGTCTCACCACATCCTCCATGAAAACTCGTGCCACCACTACTATTGTATAAGAAAATCGTATAGGGATGAAATGAGCAACTCTGGTCAACCTATCAACAATGACCATGATGGCATCGTGACGATGTGAAGAAATCAACAACCCCACTATGAAATACATGGAAATGGTGTCTCATTTTCAATCTGGTACCAAATTAGGATGTAAAAGCCTTGTAGGATGTTGATTCTCAACCTTAACCTGCTGACACTCCAAAAACTTCGACACAAAATCAGCAATGTCACGTTTCATGCCAACCCAATGATATATCTATCTCAGATCTGTGTGCATCTTCTTAACAACAAGATTTGTCGAGGAAGGTGCACGATGGACCTCAGTCATGATCAAAGTATAAAGTCCATCCAATGGAGGTACATAGATCTGCCCAAGATGTCAAAGAAGACCATCTACCTCAAGGTTATATCTAAAATATTTGCCCTCTAATGGTCTTCCCGTCTCAGTCACAGCTCTAACCTCCTGATACCAGGTGTCCTGTGGAAGAATCCCAAGGATTCTCTCTCAAATCCACCCTAAGGGACAATGCTAGAACCTCATGTCATCTCCGACTCAAAGAATCCGCTACTACATTCTCTTTCCTTGAATATATCGAACCTCAAAATCATATTTACAGAGGAAATCCATCCATCTCTGATGTCGAACATTCAAGTTTGGCTGAGTAAAAATGTACTGCAGGCTACGATGATCACTATGCAACTAAAAAATGTTGCCACCTAACTAAAGAATGAACACTAAGTCATTAATAGGATAGTTTAGCTTGTGGCCCTTGAATTTGTGAGACTCAAGCCATGATGCGACCATCCTGCATAAGAACTGCTCCTATGCCTTCTAGAGAGGCATTTGTACAAATAATGAAGTCTCTGGATGGATTAGGAACTACCAAAATTGGCACACCAACAAGAAGTTCCTTTAGAGTAAGAAAGGCTTTCTCACACTGCTTCAACCAAACACATTTCTTCCCTTTCCTTTGAAGAGAAGTGATCAAGTGAGCTATCCAAGAAAAAATTTGAACAAAATAGTGATAGTATCTGGCCAAGCCCATAAAACTCCAAACCTCAGAAACATTAGTCGACGCTAGCTAATATACAATGGCTTGGATCTTAGAAGGATCCACGGATACACCTTCTCCCAAAACCACATGACCAAGATATTTCACCTCAAGTTGGAATAAATCACACTTAGACAAGTTGGCATAAAGTTGATTCTCCCTCAAACACTGTAATACCAGCCTCAAATGGTCCTCATGCTCCTGCATGGTTCTAGAGTAAATCAACATATCATCTAAGAACACAAGGACAAAATGATCTAGATAGGTGTGGAAAAACCCATTCATGAGGCTCATGAACATCGAAGGCACATTCATCAACCCAAATGGCACCACTATGAACTCATAGTGACCATAACGGGTACGAAAGGTCATCCTATGAATGTTTGCATCATGGATACGCAGTTGATGATACTTGAATTTCAGATCAATCTTAGAGAGCACCTTGGCTCCCTTTACTTGATCAAAGAGATCATCTATACGAGGCAATGGATATCGATTCTTGATGGTTGCCTTATTCAATTGTTGGTAGTTAATGCATAACCGAAGGGAACCATCCTTCTTCTTCACAAAGATGACTAGGGCACCCCAAGGAGAAACACTGGGAGATATGAACCCCTTGGCCAATAATTCCTCAATCTACAACTTCAACTCACTTAATTATTGAGTGGTCATTTGATACGGTGCTCTTGAAATAGGTTCTTCTCTAGGAACTAACTCAATGCAGAAGTTTATATCTCATTTTGGAGGCATACCAAGAATGTCACTAGGGAGCACATCGGCATACTCCTGAAGAAGAGAGTGACTATCAAAAGTGACTTCCTGACTTTTCTCCTCATCCAAGTCCTTAAGAGAAACTGCAAAAAGTTGGCATCCCTGACACAAACACCACTTGAGCTGCATAGCAAAGATCATATGGAGGGATGTCAGTCTATGAATCCCAACTATCTCCACTTTCCTACCATGGTCATCTAAACATTGTATTGTCTTTTGATGACAGTCCACACTATCACTATGTGATGCTAACCAACCCATCCCCAATACAACTCCATAAGACCCCAAAGGAATAACTTGAAGGTCAACTATGGGAGAAAAGGGTCCTAGGTCTAGCTCACAGCTTGGAATGAAGGAATCTATAGCCATGAGAGAATTGATAGCCAACTCTACTTGCCACCTATCCGCCTATCTAGCAGATGCAAGCCCACACTGCTCCACAAGGGAAGAAGATAAAAATGAATCAGAATAACTTGAATCAAATAGTACTAAAATAGATATACCACCCAACACACCTGTGGTTTCAATAACGGTTCCCCAATGCTCTACTTTGCAGTTACCAACTAGTGCAAATACTCTGTGAGATTGTCCTGCATCCCAAATAGTAGGTTATAAAGCTGAAGGTCTCTAAATAGATTTCTGATTTCATCACTGAGGATAATGCACAACTATGTGACTATAGACTATACTGAACATAGGAAAAACATGCTCCTATGTCAAGCCCTCTACCTCTAGCCAACACACTAGACTGCTAAAAAACTACCCCTACTAGGGTTCTAAGAAACACTCTATGAGGACTATCCTGAAAAACTCTGCCTAGCTCGCTGCTAGTTCCTATACTAAGGATTACCCCCACAATGACCCTGAAAATGTTTCTACCTAGGTTGGAACTTTTGATGTTGCTGCTGCTAACCACCCTTGGCAGGTGCTTGAAAACTCCTAAAAGGTACAACAACCTGAGACTGACCACCTCTAGCCCCAAATCCACCAGATGGTGCAATACCAATTTGAACCCCAGTCTGTCCACCAAGTGCACGAGATAAATTCTACTCCACTAGTTGAGCTTTCACTATGGCTAACTCTATAGATGTCGGTTCAGACACCCAAACTCCTCCACTGATACATTCATTCAAACCTCTAATAAAGTGTTGTACAAACATAGCCTCATTGTTCCCTATACCATCACACTACTTGAGCTCATAAAATCTATGCTCATATTTCTGTACAATCATCCCCATCTGGCACAACTCATGGAACTTGTTTGCAAGAGGCTACCTCCACTAAACTGAAAGGAAACGAGTCCAAAGTCTCTCCAAAAATAACTCCCATGAAGTTGAACCTATGTCCACATTAATCTTATGCTCCTTGATTCTCCACCAAGTGGAAGCAAAATCTTTGAGATGCATGATGGCACATCTCACCTTGGTGTTACTGCCATACAAATGCATGGAAAAACACCAATCCAAATCAATAAACCAGGTCTCAGGCTCCAGTTCATTGCTTGAACCATAAAATGTAGGAGGACGAGATCTCAATAAATCCCTCATGTGACCAACATCTACAACCTCTTGATCAACTTCATTCTCTCTCCTCCTAGGGGACCTCTCTCTATCTCTATCCACATGCTCAAACTGATGATATTCCCCAAACTACATATTACCCTACTGCTCAACCTCAGGTCTAGGGCCTAATCAAGCCAGGACCTCTTGAAACATCTGATGCAACTCAACCCTCTCAGAAACCTACTCAACACTAGGTTTCTCACTATGTTGAATCACATCCCTTTGCTCACTCGGGTGATTTGACTGATGCTACTCTGCCTCAACACTCTCATGAGTATCCTGAGGTGATGGATTCTGACATGTAGTCCTATGACCATGTCCTCTACCTCTACCTTAGCCATGACCATAACCACAACCACGACCTCTACCCCTACTAGGTATAATCCTAATAAAAACACCACAAGAATAAAAGTTAGATCTCCAGCAAGCATACTAACAAGGAAGACACATGCACTAAGTATTAGCAATTGGTCTAGTAAGATGAGCTCATATGAAACTAGAGTACCCAATGTTGAAACTTGGGATCTGATAAAAAATATAATGATCCGCCAAGAAACCCTAAAGGATAAAACTAAATACATTAAAAAAGAGTGCAAAATATTTTTTGTTAACAATAATGAACTAAAAGATGCATTAAGATAAACATCGCAATTAAATTTGCATAAGCGGAAGACTTAACTTAACTCCTAAAGGGTACCCAATGAAGATTACTCAATTAAACTAATAAGAATAAGGTTGATTGATCTAACTCAAGGTAGAACGGTTACAAAATGAACATAGCATTTAAAATTTCATTAGAAGATTACAATAAGCATATCTGAATACATACAACTGTATTTATTTAAATTACATTTTGAAAGCTACATTCAACATAGTTCATTATAATGCGTTTAAACCATAATTACATTCATACAAATAAAAGATCTATCACCTAGGTTACATAATAATTACATTGCATTAATAACACCAAGTCTCATAAGAGTACATAATGATTACCTCAAAATTACATCTTGCCATGAAGGCATACATAAACAAATGATAAAAACTAACCACATAAGGTCCAAGAAATACAAAAATGGTCCAAGAAGAACAAAGAGGATCCAACTGGTACATGAGATGATCAAATCCAAAAGAGAAACTGGAGCACCTACGAAGCCAACCCTTGCAAGAAAGGAACGAACACCTGATGGAAAGTGACACTACCACCCGACCATGAGGCCCATAAAGGAACTGCCCCATCGTGCTAGGAGATCGTAATAAGACCCACTAGAAAACCACAAATAATGTACGCATGGTCTAAACATAACATCGGGTAACCACATAAAACATAAACACACAAATATTACTTCACGATAATACTCTAAGTCACATCAACAAGACTACACATCAATGAACATAAGGGAAGAGTGTCATCGCATAGCTTGGAATGGTTATCTTGGCAGACCTCCATAGGCCTTGACCCCCATACTAGTTATCCTGACAGCCTCTCCCAAACCCCCAACCCCATCCAAGTCTCACGCAGACCCAACCAACCTTTCGTGAGGACAAGGTGGTTGCTTTTGCCATTTCAAGCCTTCCCACTGCATCTCGAGTCTATACAATCACTCAACCATGAGTGGGGTACAATTAATCTTAATTAGTATTTAAGCTACTCAAATCCCCTAATATCTTATTAGGTTATCACTTAATTATCCAACTTCTGAGGGGATTATCCTGGAACCCAATTTGGGCCCGAACCCCACTTGGAAGACACTATTCCTTATGACACTACACAAACCCAAAGAACTCCATGGAAAAAACACAAAATCCAACCATATACAAGGAGTTCAAATACAACTGAATAAATACAATTGGTCACGCAAACCCTTCCATCTAGGTTTAACCAACTGGAGGTGTAATATGAACAATTCAGTCTAGTCACGAGACAAGACCACAAAGGGAAAAAAGCATGAAAAGGTCTAAATCAACATATAGCCAATTGACTTGCACAATGACTTGATTAAGAAGTTGTACCCACACACACATGAAATTTTTTCCTTTTAAATAAAATTAAACCATTAAATTCTGAACCAAATGACTAAAGACAAGTTTCATTTCCAATATAATTTCTAATTAATCAATAACGTGTAAAGACAAACATATAAGAAACAAAACCATTATTTACATTCAAATATAGATTTTGTTTTTCCATCTGGTTCAAAATGACCAAGTTTTCCTATAATTTATAAATTTCAATTAAAAATCAATTTCTTACAATAATTTCCCAAAAACAACAATAACCTCCAATCCAAATTTACTAAGGGAGGAGGAGGCGAGGGTATGTGGGGACCCACCATTGTGGGTTCCCAACGTTGTGGGAATATGATGTGGGTTCCCACAATCATGGGTTACCCACAACTATGGGTTCCCCCACGTTGTGGGAAAGCCCATAGCCGTGGGTGGCCCACACTATGGATTAGCTCACAACCATGGGTAGCCCACATTGTGGGTTACCCATAGTAAAAAAAAAGAAACCCAGAACCAAAAAAAAATAACAACAAAAAAACAAATTGATGCATAGATAAATGTTTAATAAATTTAGTAAATAAATTTAATGCTAATGCATTCAATAATATACATTCAGTAATCTGAGACAAAGATTCAAAGAGAAAATTTGTAATAAGATATTGTAAAGGATTTTTCTTTCAACTCATCTAATTTCACAAACAATTTCTTTGCTCCCAAAATTGGAAAATCTGGAAACCCCTATCCCAATTCCACAATTAGGAAAATAATGAACTAATCATATTTTCATAAAATTAATATTATATCCCTAGATGCCCAGCTAATAAAAAGGAATTTATAAAACAACCATTTATTTCAACCAAACAAAGAAAGTGAAAGAAGAAAACAATAAGAGATGTTTTCACAGTTACACATTCACAGTAGATCAAAATTGAACAAAACAAGAGTTTAAAAAAAATCCAACCTTAAATGCTTTCCTGGAAGAAAAATTTGAAGATGAATCCAATGGATGCACACACAAACCACACCAATCCTTTTAAAGATTTTTACTAAAATGAATCCCTTCAAAATCTCATCAACACCTCCAAGCAAAAACCCCCAATCCACAACAGAGAGGAAATTTTCCAAAATGCAAGATCTCCATATTCTGGAAAAAATTCCCAATATAAATATTTTTTTAGGGGAAAAACTCTTTTCCTTATGAAATACCACTTTCTAAAATTCAAATTTGAATTTCTTTTCTCCAATTTAATAATATTTGTATTTTTAATTTAAAATTAAATTCCCTCACACACAAAAAGGCCATTTAGATATTTAATTATTTTAAAAGTTAAAATAACTTTTTACAAAAACACATGACACAATATTAAATCCACTAGATGATATATTTTAAACAATTAATTTATTTATCAACCTAGTATGATTGATTTATTTATTTTAACATAAAAGGTGCCCATATAATTTATCCTTAATTTAATTTATGTGAGACAATACACATTAATTATTAATTACCCTAAGGTATTCATAATTAATTTCACATAAAATAACGCTAGAAGGATTTAATAAAGTTACAAAACGCATAACACATAAACTCATCTAAACAAAATAAAGATATGACCCACATACCAACATGCGAAAGGTTGACAGAAGACTAACAATGCTTACTATTGAGTGTCTACCCCAACATTGATAACAATAATATCTCTATTTGAAATCTCAACCCGAGGTTTGGATATTCATATGGTAGAGTTTACTATTCTCATGGTTGGTGTTCATTTAGTTGTCAATCCAGGAACGTAAAACTTGAAATGGGTCTGCAAGATATATGCACTAAGCTCCTTGAATGATTATTCTCAACTACTGGAAGAAAGGTAGGAATAAAAACCAGAAAGACTAAATGAAAGCTTTTCAAAATTCTGTTGAAATGAATTAATGAAAATAACAAGAATAACACTATTCTGCCTTGGCTGCAGGAACAGTCACAGGATCTGTTTCCAGTGGCTGCAGAAACATCCTAGTCATGAACTTCTACTGCAACTAAGTAAAAACTAACTTCAATAATCATAAACACAGGATCACTCACCAAGTGGGCCCCCTTGGATGAGTGATATCAAACTCTCAGTAAAGAACTCTTAACAGATCAGAATAACATGTTTTTATTCATTTCTTCCTGCAAGATAATTACATATCCAAAAGATGAAAATCTAGAATGTGTGACAAAAACTGCTCAATCCTTTTCCATTCTGTCTAACACTCAGAAAAGAAGGGAGAGCTTATTAAATAGAAAAGACAATCTACAACAGATAACTACAATTACGCCCAGAAGAAAAGGCAGATCACTGCCAGATGAAGGGGATAACGGAGAGCTTGGCTACAAGAACTATGGATCTATAACCGAACCACAGTCCTTTGCACGCCAAAGAAATATTTTACAAATTAAACATGTACTAGAGTTAAACTCCCATGGTGAAGTACAACTACTCTGATTATGCCATAGATTGTGCTTGCTTGAATCTCCTTCAATTTGACCTCTAGCACTCTAGCGTGATTCTCCAGTCTTTAGGCACGGAAGAGAATTCTTCACTGCAGCATCAATTATTACCTGCACTAAAATAGAAATAGAATACAAGGACATGCACATGTATCTTACTTTAACTAATACATTCATTAACTCACATATGAAATCATCCTAAATAAACCGCATATCACTAAGACAAACCGTTTGGCTGCAGGAAGAAATTGGCAAGGTTCAAACATAATTTCTTAAGTTCGGTTTTTAAAACATGGATTACATATAGTCAATGCACAATATTTTACTATCATAATGCAACCCAAAAGATACCAAAAACCTAAAAGTTCTAATAAAAACATGTCAATACACCGACTTATCATGCCCCCCAACTCTAAGGGTTTGCTGCTCCTGCAGCAAAAGGAAAATTTCTAACTTTTGCTGAGACTTTGAAATCACCCACAGTGTTCTGTTTGGTTCCCTTGGAAGGCAAACTCCAGTAAAATCCCTTCATTTTCTCCAACCTGGACCATCTAGTTGTTTCTTCAACATTCACAACATAATTTTGTTCTGTTGGTTGGCATGCCGAAAGTGGCCACATTAGGATAGGAGGCTGAAAGATTAATGGTAACCAATTATTGGCTTTCTCCTTTCCTAGCTATATATATTTGGAGGCTCTCTGTATAGCTGCATGAAAATTATGCAATGAATAGGGTTCTCCCACTTTTAGATGATCTGGTAGATGATTCCAGCATTGAGTTAGTCCCTCTAGTTCTATTGTCCTATGGGTTTGGACTAATTGCTCAAACGCTTGATATACTTCCTCTCTCTTTGGAAGTACTATCTTTCTAACATCATCTCTTATTAACAACTTTTTCCAGTCATAATACAGAACTCTGGGTTCTTCTGCTTCCCTCCTCAATGGCAATGGAAAATTAAGTTCCAGTTTTTCAAACTCCCTGGCTTGTGGTCCTATAATCATTTCATTTTGTATCCATGAGATTAGAGCCCTGAGATGAATATCCCCAATGTATAACAAGGGATTCCATTCTCTGTCTTGGGGCACAACATAATTATGTAAATATAATTCACATAATAGGTTCTTTATAGAATGTGGGGAGGTTTGAAAAGCATGATAGTATTCCTCAGGTGTTTCCAAGGATGGGCTAAGGTCTCTTACTATGCGGTTTAATCTGAAATTTGGATACCATTCTTTCAAGTGCACTGCATAAATTCTTGGGGGAGCTCTACACTGCATTATCTCAGGAACCATACTATAGATTTCTTCTACCTTAGTCTCCAATTCCTTAATTCTATTGTCTTTCTTCTCAATCTCTTTTTGCTGCTTATTAATTATTCCTTGCAACCTATCCTTCTCTATTTCCCATTGTCTAAAGAATGTTAAAGCAACTGACAAGCTAGTTAGGGATGAAGGAGTTTTTATGGGTCCTACCTTAGACCGGAATCTCTTCAATAACTTCCTCATTCTGGATTGGCATATTCCCCATGTTTTCTTCAGGTTGTTGTGCAACATCATCAATTGTCTCCTCAGATTGCAATGCCACTGAAGCTAGATTTGCAAGTTTATCAATTACAATTTCCTCCTGAATTGCTTCTTGGATTTCTTCACCTACAGGATTTTCCTTAATTTCATCTTCTGTAGGGTTTTCTTGCATTTCCTTTTCTGTAGCATTTTCTTCTTCTGAAGTGTCTACTACAATGACTTCTGCTGGCTTACTCACTGATTGAGTTTTTTGTGTCCTTCTTCTTGTTCTCCTAACATACACTTTTGAAACAGACGTAGGAGTTCTTGTTTTTGTTCGAAGCCTCTTGGTTGCAGGAAGAACATGCCCTTCCTGCGGCCGAACAACAAATTCTTCACCTAACTCCTCCTTCTCTAATTCTTTTCCTTCCCTCTGCAAAATAGGTGAACCTCCTTGAAGACATGTAGAGGGTTGTTCTTCAGTTAGCCTTGCTTCAATAATTTCTTCTAAAATTATTGCAGCTCCTTCAGCAAGTAACAAACCCTCTTCTTCACTGGAAAGATCTTCTGCAACTCTCCCTTCTTGAACCAGAGGATTATTTTCAACAGTGGATTCATCTACTCTAAATTGTAGAATATCTTCAAACATACCCCATTCCATCTGTGAAACATCTCTCAGGGACCATTGTACCAGCAACTTTACCAATCCATGATGGTTAACAGAGCGATTGCCATATTTTTTAGTCTCCTTAGCACTTATAGAAATGAGATGATACAAGAAATTTGGGACATTAACCCACCTGTTATGATGCAGATGACTGAGTAGCTTGAAGTGAGGCAAGTGGAGATTTGAATACCTTCCTTCACAGGTGGTATATTTCATGATATATAGAGCTACCTGAGGCCAGTGTGCTGGCAAAGAAACCCTTCTAGTTCCTTGCCTATCTACCATTAAGGGTTTGTCTATAGCAATTGTGAACTCTGGCATGGCACTCCTTGCATCCTTTGATTCTGGAAAGAGTTCTCCTTCCTGCAGCAAACCTGTGACCTCTGCTATTCTCTACTCTGTAGCAATTACCCTCAACCCCTTAACTGTAGCTTCTCCTTTGTCAAAAGAATGCATAAATTCCGCAGCTATTTCGTCATTGAAATCCCTAATCTTCAAGAAATACTCCAGCCAACCATGGGTTTGGAAATAGTGCACACAGATAACATCATACAGCAACCCTTCATGTACAGTAGGTTCATGGCGAATCAGATCACCTCTCATCTTTCACTCTGATACTTTCGCAGCTTCACCAAAATGTTTGAAAGATTCCCAAAAAGCTAAAATTAGGCGGCAGAACTTATTATTCACTCGCGTGAAATAATAATCATCATAAGTAATGTCAGTTAGGAAATCAGTTCGGGATAATCAATTTTACTGGGAAAAAGGACCATAAAGTACCCCCCCCCCCCAACTTAACCTAGCACGTGTCCACACAGGCCAAAAAGATGTCTGGTTTGAAGAAGATTAAAAAAAAGGATTAAAGTCATAATGAACTAATAAATGCAAAATTAAAATAAAGTACAATATACACATACCTGCAATTGGGCGAAAATGATGGCGAAATGAAATGAAGTGATAGATAAGAAGGTGGGATGGAATGTAGTGTATGGAACTTTATGTACGGAGAATAATATTTCACATGGAAATATCTGATTATGATACAGCATATAAGTTCACTGCAAAAGCTGTAGGAACATCACCTTTATTAACATGCCCAAGTGCAACAAGAAGCTCATGATTTGTTGCTGAACCATTATCAATTGCTACAGGTATATCACCAATTGCTGCATGAATATCACCAGTTGCTGCAGGAACTTCATTGGTTGCTGCAGGAACTTGTGTTTCTTTTTTAGGAGCAAACTACTGCAGAAACTCTTCTCTAGTAGCCGGCTTGTGATAAAGGCGTAGTCGGTGTCCATTCACTAAAAGTTTGAATCTAACAGCATCTATGGTGGACAACCGAACTGCTCCATTATGAAAAACTTCTTCTATTTTATAAGGACCCAACCACCTTGTTTGGAGTTTTCCCTGAGCATCCTTATATCTGGAATCATACAAGAGTGCCTAATTACCAACTTTGAATTTCTTTTCTCTGATGTACTTATCATGCCATCTAGCTCTTTGGTTTTGAATCAACTCTATTTGTTGAACAACTATTTTTCTCCATTCATCTAAAGCATTTAACTGCTAAATGCATTCCTTTTGTGCTTCAGATAATGTCATATTCAGTTGTAGGGCTGTTGTCAAGGTTTTATGCTCAAATTCAATAGGCATCATTGTTGTTTTGCCATAGACCATCTCAAAAGGTGTGAATCCAATTGGTGTTTTCCAAGTTGTTCTATATGCCCAAATTGCCTCTAAAAGTTGATTAGACCAATCTATCTTGTGGATAGACATTGTTTTTGTAAGAATACCCTCAAGTTCTCTGTTGGTAACCTCTACCTGACCATTAGACTGTGGATGGTATGGAGTAGATTTCTTGTGTCTTATATTATATTCATTGACCAAAGCTTTTATCAATGTTGATGTAAATTGAGGTCCTTGATCTGAGACAATTTCCCTGGGTACTCCATACCTTGTAAATATTTTCTCATATAGAAAATCAGCTACCTTATTATCTCTTGCATGTTGCATAGCTTTAGCTTCTACCCATTTTATCACATAGTCTGTACATACCAAGATATAAGATTTGCCATTAGAAGGTAGATCAATGGGGCCAACAAAATCTAATCCCCATTTATCAAATGGTGTTACAGATATTTGAGGATATAAAGGCATTTCATTAGATTTTGTAGGTCTGCCCATTCGCTGACACCTATCACACTTCCTTGTGTACTGAGTTGCATCCTTATGTAGTGTAGGCCAATAATAAGCAGTATTGAGTATTTTCAATGTTGTCCTTTTGGCAGCAAAATGACCTCCACATGGTTCATCATGACATGCATGCAAGATGTCATATGTTTCATCTTCTCTGACACATCTTCGCATAACTTGATCAGGTCCAGTATAGAATAGACAATCAGCAATCCATGAAAAATTAAAACTTTTTTCAACCAATAACCTTCTTTCCTTAGGAGAAAAAGAAATTGGCATCTTAGTTGTAGCTAAATAGTTGGCAATATCAGCATACCAAGGTGTATGAGCTTGTATGAGAAACAAATGCTCATTTGGAAAAGTTTCATCTATCATTGTAGAGTCTTCCTACAATTGAAGACGTGAAAGATAATCTGCAACAACATTAGACTTCCCTGGCTTATCAACAATTGTGATATCAAATTCCTGCATCAACAATAACCAGTGAGCCAGTCTACCAGTGATTGATGGCTTATTCATAAGATATCTAATTGCAGTATGATCTGTATGCACAAATATTGGATGCCCTATAATATAATGTCTAAACTTGTTAAGGGCATATATGACAGCTAGCATTTCTTTTTCAGTAACTGTATAATTCAATTCAGGTCCTTGCAAATTCTTGCTGATATAATATATGTCATTTTCTAACTTGTCAACTTTCTGTCCTAACACTGCTCCTATAGCATAATCAAATGCATCAGTATGCATTTGAAATGGTAGAGACCAATTAGGTCCTTTGAGAACTGGTGCCTGAGTCAAGGCATGCTTAAGGTTTAAAAAAGCTTCATTGCATGCTGAGGTCCATTTAAATTTTGCATCTTTAGTAAGCAGTGTATATAAGGGACTTGCAATTTTGCTGAAATATTTAATGAACCTTCTGTAGTATCCAGCATGGCCAAGAAAACTTCTCACATCTTTCTGCTTCACAGGGTCATTAATTTGCTGAATAACCTCAATTTTTTCTTGATCCACTTGTATACCTTGTACAGATATATGATGACCAAGGACTATTCCTTCTTCCATCATTATAAAACACTTTTCACTGTTTGGAGACAAGTTGTAGTCTTCACACCGTTGCAACACTTTCTTCAAATTATTCAATGCTTGATCAAATTCAGAACCATAGGTTGTCAAGTCATCCATGTAAATCTCCATTATGTCTTGAGAAATATCAGAAAAAATACTAATGACCGCCCTTTGAAAAGTGGCTGGAGCATTACACAACCCAAAAGGAAGAACAAAATATGCATAAGTGCCCCATGGACAAGTCAATGTTGTTTTCTCCTGGTCTTTAGGGGCTATTTGTATTCGATTATAGCCACTGAATCTATCCAAAAATGAAAAATATTTCTTACCAGCAAGAGAATCCAATACCTGATCTACAAAAGGTAGTGGAAAATGATCCTTCCTTGTGGCTAAGTTCAAGGCTCTATAATCAACACATACTCTCTGTTTGCCTCCTTTTTTAGGAACTATCACCAAAGGTGATACCCATTTACTGTCAGAAATAGGATAAATAAATCCAGCTTTTAACAATTTCTGCAATTCTTCCTTAACTATCTCTTTCAGGGCTGGATTGACTCTTCTTTGAGGTTGTCTAAGGGGACAACACTCATCCTTTATATAAATACGATGTGTACAAACTGCTAGATCAATTCCATTCATATCCTTGTAATCCCATGCAAAGGCATTTCTATGGAGTTTTAGCAAGTCTACCAAGCTATCCTTCTGAATATCTGCTATATTCTTGTTGATGTTCAAATATTTATTCAATGCAACCTCTATCTTGATAGTAAGATCAATCTTATTTATATCAGAAACATGAGAATATAACAACTCCTATGGCAACAAAGTGTGCAAAATATCAGTGGCTGCAGGAAAGTCCAATCCTGCAATATTCGGAACCAGTTCCTGCAATTCTCTGTCTTCTATTAATTCATTTGTCAGAACCTTATAAAGGATCAATTCCTCATCATATAACTACATGAGTGGTACTCGATTAATCTTCATGAGATGACTAATAGAGTCTATCTCTTCAGATTCCTCTCCCAAAATAGGCCAAACAGCCTGCTGCTGCTCAAGATGAGGTTGTGCAGGGGAATACAAAGCCAATGTTTTTGTGGAACTACCATCTGAGATAGTCATGTCTCCTGATCTACACCCAATATATGCATCTGCTATGGCAAGCCATGATCTTCCCAAAATGACTGGGTATCCTCCCAATGTTGCTTTTGGGGATAAAATCATAAAGTCTGCAAGGTATTCCCAGGAATCTAGTATGACCACTATATCTTCTATTATACCATCAGGTCTTACTGCAGAGCCATCAGCAAGTTGAAGAACTGTAGGTGTAGCCCTTAAACTATCTATCTCAAGATGTTTCATTACTTATCTTGTCATTACATTAATGGCTGCTCCTAGATCAATTAAAACATTCTTTATTTGACTGCCATTAATGACTATTGTCACAATAGGACTGCCTGGATCAGAATATTTTGGAATAGCAACTTTTCCCAACATAATATCAGCTAATTGACCCATAACATGAACTGTTTGTGGATCATTTTTCTTTCTGCCAGGATTCTTTAGGCATGCCTCTCTCAATGCCTTACCATATATTGGAACATCCTTTATTGCTTGTAGTAATAGAATTTTAACACAAATGTGCTTCAGTTGGTCAAGAATATCAAAGCTTTGTTGTTGTTCAGTTGAAACTTCTTTGTTAGACAATCTTTGGGGAAATGGTGGTAATATTTGATTCTGGGGTATTACATCATTAGGTTCAGAGGTTGGCTTCTCTTCTGGTACCTCAGTAATAACTGGCTGAGAGGGACTGGGCAGGGTTGTTCCAGATCGAAGGTGAATATCTTCTAGTGATAAAGAATAGGTTGGGTATTGGTTAGCATCAGCTGAATAAGCTTGTTGTTGTTGCTGAGATTTAATATTTGGATTAGGCAACGGTTGAGTAGGTAGCTATGTTGGCTTTGGAGGTGGTGTTGTGGCTATAGGAGGTGGCATTAAAGCAGGAGGTTGTGGTTGTGGAGTAGGAGGCTGATATCCAGAAGGTTGGGATGACCATGATAGGTTTCCCCTCCATTGAGAGTTAGGTTGCCAACTCCCTTGAAACTGGTTCCCTGCACCCTGTGGTGGATACCAGTTTCTTTGTGCCTGCTGCCACTGGGGCATTCGATTAGCAAATTGTTGTCCTTGGCCTTGTGATCCATACCAATGTGGATAATTACCAAAATTTTGAGAATACTGCGGTTGCCATTGGTTATTTGGTGCATAAGAACTACCACTATAACCAGAAAAGGAAAGTGGATCAGGTGGCATACCTTGTCTCAAAAAAATTGGTCTTCTCTGAGCAACATAGAAGACTTGTTCATCCTCCCCTTGAATTGGTTTGAAATCAGGTACTTCAACATTTGCAACCATTTTACATCTACAATCTTTCTTCCGCTGCTTACAATGAGGACAGTATTCTGCAAGGATTGCATCAGCTTCCTCATGCTTCTTCTTAGTTGCCAATGTATCCAACTGAGTAGCCATATTATTTATAATGTCCTCTTTGAAATCTTTTAACAAATGACTAAGTTCCAACCTAGAAACTCCATTTCCAAATGATGATGATGGTGCTCCTGGCTTAAATCTCCTATTCTTCTTAGAAGTAGATCTGGAATACTTCTTGCAAATTTGTTCTATTTCAGCCCAAGTAGCTTGTGTAATGTCACCCCCCCCCCCATGAGATCTAAGGAATCAGTGCATCCATCACTAATACCCCTCAAGAATATCAATTTGAGGGAATCTTCATTCAAGGTACTATGCTTGGACTTCCTGACACTAAACAAAAACCTTTCTAGATAATCCTCAAGGCTCTCATCTGCAGTTTGTGTCATCCTAAAGATGTCATCCCCATGCCAATCAGTGCCTCTACAGTAATCTTTATATTTTGCAAGAAACAACCATTTCATCTCATCCCATGTATTGATTGTGCTACTACCCAAACTCATAAACCATCTCAAGGATGACTCCTTCAAAGTGGCTAGAAAATTTTTAAGTCTATGGGTATCTGTGGTGTAGTTAAAACTCCTACAGAGAACATCAAACTCAAACAGAAATGTATCAGGGTCTTCTGTGACCAACCCATAGAACTTAGGTAGTGAAGATGCTGGAATGTTCTTGAGGCTAGCATTATCATGTTGGTCAGAGATGGGAAACTCAAATGTTGGACTAGGTGGTGGTGGTGGATTATTTCCACCAGGGAGTGGGTTCCCTTGCATTGGACTTGTGGGGGTTATTACAATAGGCAACTCTTCCTCTTGCGGATCAAAGAGGAGTTGAAGACTATCTCCTATAACTTCAAACTCAGGGTGATTCAAATTTTGTGGAACTTGATACAACTCTGAAAAAGGGTTTATATCTGAAGAACTATCTTCTTCTTGGGTAATATGAGTGGGTAAAAATCTACCTCTGACATCTCTTCTTCAATTATACATGAAAATTCATGAAAGACAAACAATTAACTAAAACCTAAAACAATCATAAAAGGCTCTTAGCTTGACACCATCCCCAACAACGGTGCCAAAAATGTCTACCCCAACATTGATAACAATAATATCTCTATTTGAAATCTCAACCCGAGGTTTGGATATTCATATGGTAGAGTTTACTATTCTCATGGTTGGTGTTCATTTAGTTGTCAATCCAAGAACGTAAAACTTGAAATGGGTCTGCAAGATATATGCACTAAGCTCCTTGAATGATTATTCTCAACTACTGGAAGAAAGGTAGGAATAAAAACCAGAAAGACTAAATGAAAGCTTTTCAAAATTCTGTTGAAATGAATTAATGAAAATAACAAGAATAACACTGTTCTGCCTTGGCTATAGGAACAGTCACAAGATCTGTTTCCAGTGGCTGCAGGAACATCCCAGTCATGAACTTCTACTACAACTAAGTAAAAACTAACTTCAATAATCATAAACATGGGATCACTCACCAAGTGGGCCCCCTTGGATGAGTGATATCAAACTCTCAGTAAAGAACTCTTAATAGATCATAATAACATGTTTTTATTCATTTCTTCCTGCAAGATAATTACATATCCAAAAGATGAAAATCTAGAATGCATGACAAAAACTGCTTAGTCCTTTTCCATTCTGTCTAACACTTAGAAAAGAAGGGAGAACTTATTAAATAGAAAAGACAATCTACAACGGATAACTACAATTATGCCCAGAAGAAAAGGTGGATCACTGCCAGATGAAGGGGATAACAGAGAGCTTGGCTGCAGGAACTGTGGATCTATAACCGAACCACAGTCCTTTGCATGCCAAAGAAATATTTTACAAATTAAACATGTACTGGAGTTAAACTCCCATGGTGAAATACAACTACTCTGATTATGCCATAGATCGTGCTTGCTTGAATCTCCTTCAATTTGACCTCTAGCACTCTGGCATGATTCTCCAGTCTTTAGACATGGAAGAGAATTCTTCACTGCAGCATCAATTATTACCTGCACTAAAATAGAAACAGAATTCAAGGACATGCACATGTATCTTACTTTAACCAATACATTCATTAACTCACATATGAAATCATCCTAAATAATCTGCATATCACTGAGACAAACCGTTTGGCTACAGGAATAAATTGGTATGGCTGCAGGAAGAAATTGGCAAAGTTCAAACATAATTTCTTAAGTTTGGTTTTTAAAACATGGATTACATATAGTCAATGCACAATATTTTACTATCATAATGCAACCCAAAAGATACCAAAAACCTAAAAGTCCTAATAAAAACATGTCAATACACCGACTTATCATTGAGCAAGGTTAGGGATGATATTTAGGGCCTTAAGACTATCTCCTCCACTTCCATCGGGTAAATTAGATAGGCTCAGACCTGTACAGCCAGGTGGACTCAGTACCTTGTACCTAGAATTCTCGCATCACCAAACCATACATACACATACACACACATACATATATATACATATACATACACACACACACAATACACACACACACACACACACACATACATATACATACACACACACACACAAACATGTGTGTGTGTGTATGTGTATTTGTGTGTGTGTGTGTGTGTGTGTGTGTGTGTGTGTGCAGGAGCACCTAGGACTTAGGCTAATAGTCGTTGAATTTTGGCTTGTATTGACCTTAACCAAGTCAGATTTCTAATAAGGACTCCAGGAGGGTCCAAGTTGTGTGTGTAATGTTTGGTTTGAGTCAAGTGTAGGCCTAGTTGAGTTAGTTTTCTTTCTAGGTTTTTACTTTGTGAGTGGGTGTCAGGGTGAGTAGTTAAAATGGCCTTCTTGATGGTCAAAAGAGGTATAACTTGTTGAGAGAATTGGAGAGGTTTATAATAGTGTTAGGAATGTTGAAAAAGACATGAATAATAACTTGTAATAGGTTGCCTAAGTTGGCAAAACAAAATGTGGAAAATTGTAAAAGTTGTCATGATAACTTTGGTCCTAAAAGAGCTTAGTGGTGGAGTTAGGGTTAACACATTGACCTAATATTCCTCCACAAGTGGGGAAGACTATTTAAACCCTCTCTTGCACAGATAACAAGGTTGGAAGTTTTGATTTTTATGAATGACAATCTGAAACCACTCATTTTCGGACTGTTATCACTGTTTTTGTCTTATTTTGCATAGAAAGTGTATACAAATGGATTGAATCCATTGATCCAACTTTGGATTGTTGTTCTTTGGTGTATTCTAGTGCCAATCAATCCATTTCATGCTTTGTAAATATATTTTACTAGTTCTTTTACTATTTTGTTTTCAAACATCCAGTTTTGGCTTGTAAATAGCAACTTGTGTAAAAATGGTTGCTCCATAAAATCCCTCTGTGCTACCATCATGACCTATTGGAAAATGGAAGGCAACCCTATGTAAAGTTTAAATATGTAGGGAGGAGTTCTGGAAGTGAAGCTTATCATAGTTGTCACCTTGTTCTAGGTGAGTCCAGGAGCAACCCGGCTAGAGAAAACAAGGTGTAAATTGAATGTATATTACAGGGGTGACTTCAAAACCAAAAATTTAGCATTTGGAATTAAAGGATAGGTCCATTTAGAGTTCCAGATTAGAGGGGAAGCTTTGAAAACCTCATTTCATAGCCTTACTCCTTTGTTGAACAGTCACAACCGGTTGAAGCCCAGAAACCCTAACAAAACCTCCATTTTGGATTAGGGCATTGTACGGCAAGTTGGGAGACTAAAACCAACAAAATATCTTGAGGATGGATGAGTGATTGAAGAATAATATAAATTTTTGTAGGATCTTTTGGACTGATTCACTCAATACCCTTAAAAACTGGATTTAGGAGGCCTAATTGGGGCTCATCCTTGTAGCCTTATTTCTAGGCAACTTTATGAAATCGATAAGGGAGGAAGATTGCAAAACCTCAAAAGGACCTATTTGATCTCATTTCATGGTAAATACCACCTCCACACCTATGCAATGTCTCATAATAATACGGGGGTGAAAAGAGAGAAGTTGACAAGTTATTGTCAAGGTTGCAAGATGAGTCTTTGAGAAGCACATTGAATTGGTAGAGTTCCTAGTCAAAAAACTTGTTGCAAACACCTTAAGATTGGCAAAGAGAGAGTCCTAGAAGAGATTGGGAAGGACTTGGAGGTATTGAAGTATAGTTAGACCTGGTAAGGTTGGTGGAATTGAGCAACACCAACTAGGTGAAGTGTGAGCAAGCTAGGCGAACCCTATCAGTGTGTGTCTATGTATATGTGTATGTATGTATATGTATGTATGTATATGTATATGTGTATGTATATGTGTATGTATGTATATATATGGATATATGTATATGTATGTACATATATATATACATATATACATACATATATACATATATGTACATATGTATGTATGTATACATATATGTACATATACATCCATATATATACATGTAGACACCTAAAAATGGTCAACGCTTGCGGAATCATACTTTAACATTTGTGCATTTCCTTATTTTAGGGTTTTTGCGTCGCATTAACATTTCTCCTATGATTCGCACTTGGTTTTTATCATTTGTGAGCATCGAGTCATTCTTCTGCATTCTTCAGTTGTCTCGCTCTCAAATTTGGTCTTGTCGACAACATCTTTCAATCATGATTTTGATCAATCCTATCTTGTTGCATCAATGTGCATACTCATTTGTCATCATTTTGGACATCATCAATCCTAATTAGGGTTTTGTCCTCTTTTCAATCTTGTCATTTTGCGATCGATTTTGTCATCGATCGTGGTCATTTTCAATCTTATCATCTATTTTGTCATCGATCTTTATCCTCTTATCAATTTTGTCATCTTGCGATCAAATTATCATCAATCATCGTCGTCTTCTCAATCATGTCAATTTGGATCAATTAGTCATTGTTCCTCATCAATTGGTGCATTTTGTCAATCAAAGTCATTTATCAATTCAAAATCATGATCAAATCGAATCGACATTAATTATCTTTTGTCAAGACCTAATTGTCATTCTTGCATTACTAGTTTATCTTCTAAAGTTTTATGATTTATTCATTTAACCTAATTTGTCATTTCTTCCTCTAGGTTAAATAATTTATTTATTTATCCTAAAAGTCTTCTTGTCACAATTAAATATTTATTTAATTGGCTAATTAATTCCCTCTCTTTGTGTGAATTAATTGATGAATGAAAACTTGTTAATTAATTCACTTAATTTCTAATTTCTCCTAATTTCTAATTTTCTAATTTTCCTAATTCCTAATTTCCTCATTTTCTAATTTTCCTAATTCCTAATTTCCTCATTTTCTAATTTCCTAATTTCAATTTCCACCTAATTAATTTCTCTCTAGTCTCTCCCTATTTTTGTGCTTCGGTGGAAGCATGAATTTCTCATGCGTCATACTTTTGGCATAGCAAGATGTCATAAGCTTTTAGTCCTCTAACCTTTGCATTGGCAATATGTCATAATTCATGACATAGAAGGTGTCATAACCTTCTTCTTTTCACTCAATTGTGCCATTTTTGAAATCAATTGCCTCTAATATCAATTTCATGCTAATTTGATCTTTTCTCCAATTTGTCTATAAATTGGATGAATTTCTTCAATCCCAACTAATCACATTATCAAACTACTTAATCACATTGTCAAAATAATCACTTTGTCGAATCAAATTATTGAATTTCTATTCACTTTGTCAAATCAATCACGCTTCGAGTACTCTTGTGCCAATATCTTGTCTACTTGCTTTCATCTCATGTGTATGCACTTGAAGGTGAGATCCACAAACAAAGGCTATTTGGAGAAGAAAGAAGGACAATGGAGCCACATGAAGGAAGCATTTAGATCTACATTTGGTTTGCATAGTCTTTAGTTTTGAATGTTTTGCTTTTCATGTCTTTATTGAGTGTGTTTAGGATTGATCATTGCATTTTAGCTTTTGTGATTGAGCTAGATTAGTATTTTGATTTGCTTGTGATGATTTCCACATTTCCTACGACAATACATATGTATATATATGTATGTACATACACATATATATACAACACCCTGTTAGGAGTGACACCCGGTTAAGAGTGATTTAGCCTAGTTAAGAGCTATTACAATAAGGCCTATTAGGACCCAACCCTATTAAGAGATACCTTGATAGAGGATTTACAAAACACAAGCTAATGTGTCACCCTATTAGAGGATTTAACCTTTGGAATCCTACCACACCCTATTAGGAGTGACCTTGTGAGAGGATTTTCTTCCTACAACTACTAGGGAAAAACTAGTTTTAGTGATCTACTGTTAGCACCTTTGTGCCTAATTAGATCCGCTTCAGATCTGCTTCTTTCACTGACTAAACATCACAACCTAACTCCTTCCACTGCACAATCAAATTCTCACTAATCATATATGAATTCATACAATATTCATCTCCTTACAACAAACTCGATTAAGTCGGCTAAGTACCTTCGAGCAATTTCCTAGGTACATTGAATCTAGTCATCTTGCACAACATACTTTCCTTATATTGGCAAAACAACACTTGACTCAAAAATATAACATTATGTCTACCAGTGACCGATCAAATTGTCTCTACTTTATTGGTTTTGTGTTCTTCATGACTGTCATTGTTCTACTGATCATAACTTGCTCCAAACTCTGAATTTGTTGATGTAGTTTCATTCATAGACTCATATCTATGTCATAAACATGTGTTCCAAACCACAACAGTTAATTCTTCACCAATCATCTGTACCGGTCGTTTGATTAATGCTTTGTTCTTGTTTATCGGTTCCACTACTAGTTAGGCTTTACCAGTTGGTCTAGATAACTTATATGACTAACAAAACATGGTTTCCATCAATGACAACACAAATAAAGTCATCACTCAACCTATTACAACAAAATCATCATCATCAAGCCAACAATATATATATATATATATATTCAAACACGGTAGACACACTAGTGAAGGTGAATAGTGACATATTGTGACTCACCGAAGTGAGTGATGAGAAATCATCTCCTTGCACCCCATACAGACTCCACACATACATGAAGATAGATACATAATGCAACTCATACATAAGATAAATGTGTTAGTCCATCGTCAATAACACATAATTAAAGTTAACATCTAATCATCCATAAGGAAATAAAGCATAATCAACATTCACTGAATCACACATCAAAGCATAGTCCATCATAGCATAATATCTGAATAAAACATCACCACATAGTGTATCCACAAAACCATTGAAAATTCAACCATGGTCAAAATAAGTATCAAAATAGTTTGATCAAGGGAGGGGTATTACAGATGAACAACCCATATCATGGTCACTGTATTAGCAAGAGCACGACTGTCACAGTGCCCAAGATTAATTGAAATATCTACATCAAAAGCAATCAAAATGATCAATATTCAGAGATGAAAAGAATATAAAAGGCCTTATCATAGTCTTGATATAAGCATGGTATATATAAGATTGGTTTTAAAGCCAACTCCAAAAGTGCAAGGTCAACATTTTTTAGAAGCAAAACCCTCAAGATGTAGTAAGGTAGACTTGAATAATAGTGGGTTGCCAAGGTCATGGAGCCAATAAAATAAAAAACACATGTATCAAAGGATTTTCATGAAAAACCTTAAATAGAGGCATGCAAAAGCAACGATACTACATATTTTCCTTCCATTCCAAGATAAAATAGCAGTAACAAATGAATAAACTGCATACCATGTACAGGGTTCATACAGAAAAAACCAATCCAGTTCGAACACACAATAGATGCATGGTGGTTTCCAAAGAGTCTCTTTCCAGAAAATACAAAAAGAATGAAATGATGGAATAATGAATAATGTTTTAAGGATTAGAGCCCTCTTTGTTTGCATGCCTTAAATGCATCGTTGGGCTTTTTTTCCTTTATTTGTTTTTTAGAAACAAATCATCCATCTTATTGTTTGCCATTGGTAAAGATTTTGAGTTAGCCCTCATGCATAAAGGGGTTGAGAGCTTTCATAAAGCTCCTTGTTTGTTTATTTCACTTTGTTTTATCACTTAAATATTTATTATGTAATAAAAGAAAGTAAAGATATTTAAAATATAAAAAGAGTGAAAGGATAAATGAGAGTTAAAACTTTACCATGATTGCAAAAGAAAAACATTGTAAATAAAAGATTAAAAAATAATCTTTTATGATTACTTTAATATTTTATCATAAAAAGAAAGTTAAATCATACAAAATATTAAAATAATCATAAAATATTATTTTTAATATTTTAATTAAATAACTTTCTTTCACAAAATCATGCAAAAGATGAAAACTTAGAAATGAGATTCAGTTACTAATTTGTTTGACTTTTAGGTCAAACTTGTTTATTTTAGAGTCCCTTTTCGGTTATGTATAGATGGAGGATCAGTTTGGAGGTGCTTATCTTCAGTTTTGAGTAGGTTGGACACAGTTATGGATTTTCACTTTTGCTCATGGATTGATATTTGGAGATAATTTTTAGGGTTTTTGAGAGTGGAAGTTCATCTCCACTTGGCTTTTTGAGAGCCTCATTGTATATAGAGGAAAAAAAACTTGTATTTTTTCTCTAGTTCTTTCTCTCCTCAGCATGATTGTAGACCGATTTTCATCTCTTTTATGCTCAAGGATAGAATTGTGGCTCATTTTTATGAGATTGTAAGACCAACTCCTTTTTTCAATAAAATAGTAGTATTTTCCTTCTTAGCACTTCTTGTATTGTGTTGCGAGTGAATAATTTGATGTTATTATTGTGATTTTTACTTAAATCCTTTAATTATGTCTTATTCAATTATGATTGGTGGGAGGAGTTCCATGATAGGTGTAGGTTTTAGCTTGTGTTAGCTCAATTTAATAGCTTGTAGCTGTGAAAACCTATTTTTTTCTCCAAGCAAACATTATATTTAGCTCTTTCTAAGAAATATTTATGCATTTGCTTGTTTAGTAGAGTTGTGAGTAATTGAAGACTACGAGTTGAAGGGTTTTGTGAGTTAAGTAGGTTGCAGGTTTTAGGAAGAATATTTGGTGCATCACCTTGTAGGATAGGTTTAATTTCAGTATTCCTTCTATCCCTTTTCTCAGCAGAAATTAGTTTGTAGGAGATTCATCATATAGATGTAGACACTTAAATTAATTATTTCAATTAATTAATTTAATTGTCTTTGTATGATTAATTTGTCAGTTGTGTCAATCCCTATTCTTCTTAATATTAATTAAATGTAATTAATATTATTACTATAGTCCAGTGAATTGATTTATTTAATAAATCAAATCTACATTCATTCTTCTCTCTAAATTTCTCTTTTAATTAATTAATCTCAATTAATTAATTTATCCAGGTGATTCCTACAAATCACCTTTTTCTAATCCATCATTAACTTAATGAATTCTTCTAGAAGCACTAATAATCTTACTTACCAATATTCTTCTAATTTTTTATTCCATCCACTCATTCTCTCTCCTAGTCAAATCCTCCTATAAATCCTGTAGTCACATAAATCTGTCCACTTAATTAAATGAATACTTAGTATTTATTTGATTATTTAACCATCAATTAATAATTAATTAAATTAATATTTAATTAATTCATCTTAACCCTATTCTCCTATTAATTAAATAAATTATTCAATTTATTTGATTTAATTCATTTAACCAAATTCAGACCATTAATTAAATAAATAAATCATATTTATTTAATTAAATCTTCTCTCACATTTAAATAAATTAATATTTATTTAAATCCCCCAAAATCCCACCTCTCACAATTATTTTAAATAAATAATTTATTTAAATCACCTTTATCCTCCACCCACTTGTATTTTCCTACAAAAGCAAGTTGCACAACTATTTTAAATAAATTATTTATTTAAAATCCTATTTATCCTCACCCACTTGAAACCTTTAATGGTTTCCCTTAAAGTATTCAAACTTGATGGCTTTAAAGTCTTCAAACTTGATGGCTTCCTTCTATAATCTTCTTAAGACTTTAATGGTTTTCCTTAAAGTCTTCAAGCCTTTAATGGTTTCCCTCAAAGTCTTCAAGCATTTTAATGCTTTATCTTCATTTTTCTCATTTAAATAAATTAATATTTATTTGAATATTTATCCAAATGCAAATTACACCATTTAATTGAAATAAATGATTTTATTTTAATTGAAAATACCAAAATTTCTCCCACTTGCATTTTCCTACAAAATCCACTTGTATGCCTAAACCCCTTCTAGATTCTTCTAAACCCTTCCTAATTAGCCTAATCCATCCCCTAAATATTGTCACATTCCTAAGCAAAATGGAGTCACTTCTCAAAGCCTAAAAGTCTTGGATAACCTTTGAAAGCTTCCAACCTTCAACCACTAAATGGCTCAAAGTCTTTGATAACCATTGAAGGCTTTCAACCTTCAACCACTTAATCCCCAAAGTCTCCAATAACCATTAATGGCTACCTCAAACCCTCCCACATGGTTAAAACATTTGTTTTGACTCAACCTCTACCCAACCCAAGGGTCTTATCAAGCCTTTAATGCTTTGACCATGATTATCTCTTAATCATTTGCACAAAGGTTTATCCTTGCATTAACTCCTAATCCAGTGGGTAATCCTAATTTAGACTTGACCCTTACCTTCTAGATAACCATGAGGTCTTCTCAGGCCTTTAATGCCTCCAACCTCTTCTCTCAACCCAATCCTATGTTGACACTTGTCACCATTTTATTGGTGCCAATTGTGCACATGGATCCCCAACTTTCAAACTTGGCCCTTGATTAAACCATTCAATCTTAACCCTTCATTTCCCCATTTCTTCTATAAATAGAACCCTTCTCCTCAAGCAAAAGGAAGCATTTTAGAGTATTGTTGTTATACTGGCATTAGCATAGAGCTTTTTCATAGCATCACTATCTACTCTTGCATAGTATTTGCTTATCATATTCAACCATTTTGAATCTCCATATGGCATCCATGGCTAGTGCTAAAAGTTGAGAGCTACACTCATTTGGGACTTGGAGAGGAGAGAAACAAGGGAGAAGCATCAAAAGGCATCATGGAAGCATCTTAGGGAGGCTCTTCTCCTTTCTTTTATTTTGTTAAACTTCTTTCATGCTTTTTGAAATCTCTCTTGATATGTTTGGAATGGTTTTTAGTTCTTTGTTTTGTTTTTATGGTTGAAACTAACTTATTAACATTGAACTTTGTTGTTGCCTTGTCCCAAATGATGCTCTGCAAAAAGGATTAGAAAATCTGTTTGATGGCAACACACACAAGAGAACAAGAAACAAACGTTAGTGTTAGCAACAAAAGATTATCCTAAACAGGCATATCAAGAGAGATATTAAGCATGAAATAGAAAGCATATAAACATAGAATGAAATAGCTAATCAAGATGCTCATAGTTGCTCCTCCCTTGTTCCTCTCCTCTCCAAGTCCCAAATGAGTGTAGCTCTCAGCTTTTAGCACTAGCCATGGATGCCATATGGAGATTCAAGATGGTTGAATATGATAAGCAAATACTATGCAAGAGTAGATAGTGATGCTATGAAAAAGCTCTATGCTAATGGCAGTATAACAACAATACTCTAAAAATGCTTCCTTTTGCTTGAGGAGAAGGGTTCTATTTATAGAAGAAATGGGGAAATGAAGGGTTAAGATTGAATGGTTTAATCAAGGGCCAAGTTTGAAAGTTGGGGATCCATGTGCACAATTGGCACCAATAAAATGGTGACAAGTGTCAACATAGGATTGGATTGAGAGAAGAGGTTGGAGGCATTAAAGGCCTGAGAAGACCTCATGGTTATCTAGAAGGCAAGGGTCAAGTCTAAATTAAGATTACCCACTGGATTAAGAGTTAATCCAAGGATAAACCTTTGTGCAAATGTTTAAGAGATAATCATGGTCAAAGCATTAAAGGCTTGATGAGACCTTTGGGTTGGGTAGAGGTTGAGTCAAAACAAATGTTTTAACCATGTGGGAGGGTTTGAGGTAACCATTAATGGTTATTGGAGACTTTGGGGATTAAGTGGTTGAAGGTTGAAAGCCTTCAATGGTTATCAAAGACTTTGAGCCATTTAGTGGTTGAAGGTTGGAAGCTTTCAAAGGTTATCCAAGACTTTGAAGGTTAATTTGTTGAACACACAAAGCATTAATTGTTTTTCAAAGACTTTGGAGTCTTTGAGAAGTGACTCCAATTTGCTTAGGAATGTGACAATATTTAGGGGATGGATTAGGCTAATTAGGAAGGGTTTAGAAGAATTTAGAAGGGGTTTAGGCATACAAGTGGATTTTGTAGGAAAATGCAAGTGGGAGAAATTTTGGTATTTTCAATTAAAATAAAATCATTTATTTCAATTAAATGGTGTAATTTGCATTTGGATAAATATTCAAATAAATATTAATTTATTTAAATGAGAAAAATGAAGATAAAGCATTTAAAATGCTTGAAGACTTTGAGGGAAACCATTAAAGGCTTGAAGACTTTAAGGAAAACCATTAAAGTCTTAAGAAGACTATAGAAGGAAGCCATCAAGTTTGAAGACTTTAAAGCCATCAAGTTTGACTACTTTAAGGGAAACCATTAAAGGTTTCAAGTGGGTGAGGATAAATAGGATTTTAAATAAATAATTTATTTAAAATAGTTGTGCAACTTGCTTTTGTAGGAAAATACAAGTGGGTGGAGGATAAAGGTGATTTAAATAAATTATTTATTTAAAATAATTGTGCAACTTGCATTTGTAGGAAAATGCAAGTGGGTGGAGGATAAAGGTGATTTAAATAAATGATTTATTTAAAATAATTGTGCAACTTGCTTTTGTAGGAAAATACAAGTGGGTGGAGGATAAAGGTGATTTAAATAAATGATTTATTTATTTAAATGTGAGAGGTGGGATTTTGGGGGATTTAAATAAATATTAATTTATTTAAATGTGAGAGAAGATTTAATTAAATAAATATGATTTATTTATTTAATTAATGGTCTGAATTTGGTTAAGTGAATTAAATCAAATAAATTGAATAATTTATTTAATTAATAGGAGAATAGGGTTAAGATGAATTAATTAAATATTAATTTAATTAATTATTAATTGATGGTTAAATAATCAAATAAATACTAAGAATTCATTTAATTAAGTGGACAGATTTATGTGACTACATTTGCCCCTCTTTGAGACGGTGCAGTTTATCGCGTCGTTTCAAAGAAAGAAAAATAGGTGTGAAGAAATGCCCCATAAAATGTAAATTTAATGGGTGGTATGCCCCCTCGAGGGATGGGCCGAATTTTTTTTGAAAAATCGGGCGATCTCTCGAAAAAGAATGAAAAGTGGAGGGGATGTAGAATAGAAGAAATTAGAACTAATGATGAAAGAATGGGAGAAAATGGAGTGAATATGAAGAAACAACAAGCCAGCGAGTACCCTGAGGTCATGCAAGAGATACATAGCAGATGTAGTGTGGGGTTTTGATTGATGCTATACAATTGATCAAAATTGGTTGGACAATCTGGTGCAATCGGTTTAATTGCCCCGGTCAAGTCAAAGCGTGACAGTTGATGTCAGTTGGTCGCTTGAACATGATAAAGTCTGAGTAAGTGAATCAAAGTGACCTGATGGTGACTTAGACAATTGATGTAATTGTCCGATGAAGTCAAGGTATATGAAGCAAAATACTCGTTGAGACGTAGACAATTGATGTAATTGTCCGTTGGATTGTGTTTGATTGGTTGATCAATTGATAGTATGTGCGTGTGATGGATGGTTGTGGGGAATCATGGCAGCCCCGTTGAGACTAGGTCATTATGATAAATACCTGATGTAGTCTAGGATTACCATAATCGATTACCTGTTGAGACCCGAAGATACTTGATCAGAGTATCTGTTGATAGTCTAGGTGTGTGGGAGTCGATGTATCTGTGTAGACAGAGCAACTTGCTTGATTGTGTGGATGAATGAGGATGGGAAACACAATCCCTCGTATTAGAGATGGATGGTGATGAACGTGGCTTGATTGGGTTGATGGGAAACGATGAAGGATATGTGATGCTGATTATCGAGATGGGGAGGGTGGGGGGGTTCAATGTTAAATAGAAGAAATGGAGGACCTATTACATTCCTATGGAAGAAGAGGAAAATACAGTATCCATTGTCATTACTATGTATGAATGATATGAAGCTATTTATGAATGTATGGATGGATGGAATGCAACAAAATGCAATATATACAGATGAGATGAAATGACGATCCATGGTGCTTTATTTTTCATCATTGAGCTTTAAAATGTTGTAAGAAAATACAAGCAACTTGACATAAAGATTCAAGATGACCAGAGTATTTCTTACATGGATTTTGATATAGCAAGTTAATACAAGCAACTTGATATAATGGATCAAGTTGACCTGAGTATTGCTTGCGGGATAGACAAGGATTATCTCCGTTCATGCATGACTTGGATCGTCCTCCTTGATCTTAGGCTGATCATATCGTGAGACAAGTGCATACCGTACTAAGAGATAAAACCTTTATCCAGTTTGGATGAGGTAGGAGGAACCAAAGGAAGAGCATTGTACCTGCAAACAAACAGTATATACATAAAGAATAAAGAATAAGGATCCTTGGTAATGGTTCATGCTCATATGGTCGAGGTATACGTTGTAGTCAGCAAGCCGTAGTGATCTATGACTATATTTTTGTCTATGATCACATAGCTTAGTGAACTTCCCACGTAGACACCATTAGTACATGCCCCAGAACTTCATCGGAAGTAATGCGCAAACGATACAAACAATGCTGAAAGATCCTGATACAGATAAACAAATGATTGTACTCATAAATCAACCAAGTATTTGATAGCTTAACATAATTTTCTTGTCAAATAAAATGTCATCTTGTCTTTGTTTTGATAAGGAAGGATGCATCCTTGTTTAAGACAGTTTGGATTGTTGATGTTGATTGTGTTGGTCGAGTGATAAGTGGTCATTTGTGTGAGTATTTTGTATCTGATCGGATGAATATGTACAAGGTGTTGTCATATTTTTTTGGGTGATTTTCGATGGTTTTTCGATGTTTTTGGATTTTGTGTAATAGTTTTTGAATGTTTGTGGATTTTGTGAGTCATTTTTGAATGTTTTTGATATTTTGCGAGACATTTTTGAATGTTTTTGTATTTTGCGAGACATTTTTGAATGTTTTTGTATTTTGCGAGACATTTTTGAATGTTTTTGCCAATGAATCACCAGTAATGTAGAATCCACTTCCATCATCTAGATTGTAAGGGCATTGCCCCCAAGTTGGACATGATTTATGAAAAAGCGGGATGCTAGACGCATGAAGTACTTTCTTGGATGACAGATCAAATAACAAGCCATGGTTAGATGGATGGATGTGTGTATGTATGAATGTGATCGCAATGAGCCTGAAAGATACTGGAGCCATTGCCTTTACGAGTGGCGCCTGTTTGCCAGGTTTTCGCCATCGTACTTACCCAAGGTGCCACTGGAGTGGTTGTTCACCGTTTGGATGCATGATTTTTCTTTACTTTTTTGAATGTTTTTATATTTTCTTTAGGACATTTTCTGAATGTTTTTGATATTTTCTTGATATGTAGGGGAGCCTGATGCTCTATACACCTTAGGTATAAAACCGTTTGAGGTGCATGCTATTGATTGGATCTGCGAGCGGTTCTCCGTCTGATGTAGCCAACTGATATGCCCCGGACCCAAATACAGCAGTGACAACATATGGGCCCAACCAGTTTGATTCAAACTTGCCCTGGTGTTCTCGGTTTGGTTGGTTGCGAGGATTCTCTCAAAGAACAAGATCACCTACCTCAAATGTACAAGATCGAACTCGGTGATTGTAGCTTCTACTCATGCGCTGCTGATAGGCTTTGAGGTGATTGTATGCAGCTTGTCGCTTCTCATCAAGTAACTCCAAGTCCTGAAGGCGTGAGACTCTGTATGCGTCATCATCAATGAGATTGTGCAAGGAAACCCTTAGTGATGGTATCTCGACCTCAATAGGCAAGATAGCTTCTGCACCATAGACCAATGAATAAGGAGTTGCACCTGTAGGGGTTCGAATGCTAGTTCGATATGCCCATAGCGCTGGATTCAATTGAACATGCCAATCACGACCGGCATCATTGACTGTCTTCTTTAGGATCCTCAATATGTTTTTATTGGATGCTTCGGCCTGACCATTGCCTTGTGGGTAATAGGGAGTGGAAAAGCGGTGTTGGATATGAAATTTCTCACAAAGCTCACGGACATCCTGATTTTTGAAAGGAAGACCGTTATCTGTGACAATGGACATGGGCACACCATACCGACAGATGATGTAATTGAGGATGAATGAGGCGATCTGCTTGCCGGTGACTTGGGTAAGTGGAACAGCTTCGATCCACTTGGTGAAATATTCGGTGGCGGTAATAATGAATTTATGGCCATTGGATGAAGATGGATGGATTTTACCCACAAGATCAAGACCCCATTGACAAAAAGGCCATGGTGTTGTGATTGGTTGCAGTTCTTGAGCTGGTGCATGTATTAGGTCGCCATGAACTTGACATTTTTTTGCACTTCCTAACAAAGTAGTAGGAATCCTTTTCCATAGATGGCCAATAGTATCCAGCTCGCATGATCTTCTTGGCTAGTGATGGACCACTTGAGTGAGTCCTGCAAATTCCTTCATGTACCTCTTCCAAAGCCTTTGTTATCTCACCTTGTTCTAGACATCGAAGGAGAGTACCATCAAGACTACATCAGTATAGGGTTTCGGCAATAATGGTATATCGAGCAGTTTGGCGAATGAAGGTTTTACGTTGGTTATTTGATTGGTTGGGAGGAAGGGTGTGATCGCGGAGATAGGTGTAGAACTCACCGTACCATGGGGATTCAGAACCAACAAGGCAACATATCATTTCAGATTCGGGGATATCATAAGCGGGGATCCAAAGTTGTTCTACCAAGAACTCGTAGCGTGTTGAATTCTGTGGAAGATCTAGTAGAGATGCGATGGTAGCCATGGCGTCAGCAGCTCGATTCTGATCTCTTGGTATCTGCTCAAAAGTGATAGTAGTAAATGATGTCTTTAGAGTGTCCACCATTTGCTTATATGGCATGAGTTTATCATCTTTGGTCTGATATTCATCTATTGCTTGTCGAATGACTAGTTGGGAATCGCCATATACTTGTAGTTCTTGTAATTTCCATTGTACGGCTAACCTGAGTCCTGTGATCAAGGCCTCATACTCTGCTATGTTGTTTGTGCATGGAAATGTGAGCCTGTAAGACTTCGGGATGCTATCACCTTGAGGTGTGATAAACAGAATGCCTGCCCCCGAGCCGTGCCTAGTGTATGAACCATCAAAGTATAATTTCCATGACTGTGCTTCTGTAATCATGAATATCTCTTCATCTGGAAAATTGGAAATGAGAGGATGATCGCCTATGAGAGGTGCATCAGCCAACTGATCTGCAATAACTTGACCTTTGATAGCTTTACGGTCCACATACTCAATGTCAAATTCACTTAGAATCATTACCCATTTGGCCAAGCGACCTGTCAATGCTGCTTTGCTGAGTAAATACTTGAGTGGATCAATCTTTGCAATGAGTTGTACCTTGTGTGTTAATAGATAGTGCCGCAATTTAGTGGCTGCCAGGATTACTGCTAGGCAAGCTCGCTCAATAGGTGTGTAATTGAGTTCATAGCCAACCAGTGTACGAGAGATGTAGTATACAGCACACTCTTTGCCTTCTGCATTATGTTGTGCCAGTAATACACCTAATGCTGTACTTGTCGCTGAGATATAAAGTAACAACGGTCTACTTGGATCTGGTGGCATCAACAATGGTGGATTCATGAGATAGTCTTTAAGGGCCTGAAATGCTTGCTGGCATCGGGCATCCCACTGAAAGCGGATGTTCTTGTGTAGCAGGTGTGTGAATGGGTGACACTTATCAGCCAATTGTGCAATGAATCTGCGGATGGATTGAAGCCGTCCTTGTAGTGTCCTTAGCTGACTGATATTCCTTGGAGGTGGCATGTCCATGATTGCCTTAACCTTTGCTGGATCGACCTCAATACCTTTGCTTGAGACAATGTATCCTAGAAGCTTCCCGGAGGTCACTCCGAAGACACATTTCTTTGGGTTGAGTCGAACATGGTATTGTTCCAGTCTATCAAAGATTTTATCTAAGATGTGAAGATGTCCTTCTCTAGTAAGTGATTTTGCTAGTAAATCATCCACATAATCTTCCATTATAGTATGCATCATGTCATGGAAGATGGTGGTCATTGCTCTTTGATAGGTCGCTCCTGCATTCTTTAGACCAAAAGGCATTACATTCCAGCAGTATGTGCCCCATGGACATGTGAAGGCTGTCTTATGTTGGTCCTCTGGTGCGATCTTTATTTGATTGTATCCTGAAAAGCCATCCATGAGTGAAAGCATGGCATGTCCTGCTGTCAAATCTACTATGATGTCGATATTTGGTAGAGGGAAGTCATCCTTAGGACATGCCTTATTCAGATCTCTGAAGTCTGTACAAATGCGGATGCCCCCTTTTGGTTTGCCGACTGGCACAATGTTGGAGATCCATTCTGCATAATCAATTGGTCTAATGAAACCAACATCCAGGAGTTTCTTGAGTTCTGTTTTGACTAGCACGGCAATCTGAGGATGCATCTTACGAAGCTTCTGCTTGACAGGTTTGGCTCCTTTTGCTACTGTGAGATGATGCATGACTAAATCAGGATCAAGCCCAGGCATGTCTGCATATGACCATGCAAAGTTGATCTGACGCTGTTGGAAGAACTCTATAAATTGAGGCTGTTCCTCTGGAGTGAGAAGAGATGCCAGATGTATGATATGAGGATTTTCAGGAGTCCCCACATTGTATTCTTTGGTTTCCTCGATAAGAATCGTTGATCGTTCCTGTTGTGTACTAGCAGGGAGGATGTCAAACCCTTCATCCTCAGGCACCTCAGAGAGGTTTTCACCATTGGATACGCTCTTTCTTTTTACTTTTGTCGGATCAAATAGTGCCACAGTGTGGTTTTCACTGGAAGATCCATGTTTTATTGTTATATTTTTGCAGCTGAAGGATTTGGCATCCGCCCCGAAGTATGCTGCGCTATTAAGTTCAATGGCGAATCCAGCTTTGTGATCCCCGCTTGGTAGATTATCCCTTAATTCCAAAAAGTCAATGATAGCCTCATCGTTCTGGAAGAGGTCAAGACATGGGGGATTTGGTTGGTTCCATTCAATGAGTTCAGGGTGGATAATGGGCATTACTTCATCGATTAAGTTAAGTGCGGGAGATGTATCAGTGAGGGTTAAGACAGTGTGGTGAAGGTCGTTGATGGTACTCTCCCTGTCAGAATCCGGCGTAGGATGAGACGTAGGGTCTGTGGAAGATGTTTCCAGCTCAGGTACCCAAGTGGTCTTTATCTGTGCTTCTCCGTAAACAGGAATGTCTTTGCGTGGTGGAGGTGGTGATGTGTCTTCCTCATCTGAAGTGTTAAGCTGTACAGAATCAAATTCCCACTCATGTGAGTCGGTCTCTGAATCACTTTCCAGCATCCGATTGCTATACCATACTGGGATGTCTTTGGAGTTAAACACGGCAGGCGTGATTGGTTTATGTACCTTTGAGGTAATCGGTGCTGCAGGAACCGTGATGGGGTTTAAAGGATTTGTTACAGGAAGTATCGGCCGTGTTGCCTCAGTGGCTTCTATTGGAACGGCTGGTGCCATAGATGCTACTATGGGTTCCAATATAGTTGTGGCTGCGAATGATTTTATTGATGTGATGACTGCTGTGGATGGGATTACTAGTTCGATTGGTGGGATTTTTGGCACTGATGACGGTTGCGGTGGGTTTGTGAGCCTCGATGGGGCAGTGACAATATTGCTTGATGGTGCTTTGATTATGAAAGGTGTCCTCTTTACAGTAGGTGGGCAAAATGGTTTGCTAGGTTTTCCTTTAAATCTGAGTTTAGGAAGGATCTCTTTTTCAAAGCCTAGGCCTGTATTACCTTTGGGCTTGAATTCTGGTAGCAGCGGTTCATGTCGTCCTTGTTTGCAGTATCCCAAAGCACTCTGACCATCATATCCCATTCTTTGCATAATGAGGAGGCCTTTGCCATATTGTTCCGTAGGAAGTGTAACTTGCGGTTTGTCAGTGGTGATGGGATCTTTATAGATCCAGTCCGCTAGGTCCTCATCTTGTGTCTCTTCCTCTTGACTCTTTCCAAGAATGAAAGGCGTTAAGGCACATGCAGGCATGATTAGTGGTTGCTGGAGCAACTGCTGTGGTTTACCATGTGTTCTAGGAGAAGTGGGCATTTGTCCCACACAAAAGAGCTGACTCAAGTTGTATTCTCCAGGACCTTCCTCTGCGATTTTCATCTTAAGCTTTTCTTGCTTGGGTATAGGGGTGTTTGAACTGGCAAGAGAGGCGGGATTTACATATGATGTGGAGGAAATGGCTTCCCTATTATTAGGAACAGTAATTTCTGGTTGATGGCTGATATTATGGCAAAATGCAAAGGGATTTGCATCGCCCAGGATTGTGATCTCTGCACCATTATGTGGGAACTTGATACATTGATGGTAGGTAGATGGAACGGCTTGCATGGCATGTATCCAAGGTCTCCCTAATAATAGATTATATGGCAGAGGAAGGTCCAGAACCTGACAAATGATATTCTTTACCACAGGGCCCACTCGGATTGGTAGTACCACAGCTCCTTTGGATGAACGCTCTGCATCATCATAGGCCTTGATGGTGATCTTCTTGCGAGGATCCACTGATTCTATTGCATATCCCAATGCTGTGACCAACTGTAGTGTACAGATGTTTAGGCCTGCTCCATTATCTATCAAGACTCGCTTGATCCTGTGTTGGTTGACAAAGCCTTCAATGTGGAGTGAGGCGTTATGAGGTTGTTGGAACGAAGAGTTGTCACTTTCGGAAAAAGTGAGACAAGGTGATGACTTTAGAGTTCCAACCATGGCTTGAAATTGGTCCGTGTTTAGGTTTGCAGGGACTGACGCCTCTTGGAGTGCTTGATCCAAGATTGTTTTATGAGAGGGTGACAGACACAAAAGCTCCAAAATGGATATAAGTGCAGGGGTTTTGTCTAATTGTTCCACAAGATTGTACTGCTTTGGGACGGAGGTGGTGCCTTGTGGAGCTGCCTTGATGGTGACCTTGCCACGACGTGTAACAACATTGCAATTTGAGGTGGGATTTTTGAAGGTTATGGTTGCAATTTGTTCACTGGCATCATACAGGTGATTTACAGTGTAATTATACGCAGCTTGCGTATAATCAGTGGTATCAGGACCTCGTCTGGACGTCGAAGGACCCCTTTGATCTTGCGATGGAAGTGGATTCTTGAATATCTGATGATCATTATTGGTTGTTTTTGGGTCATGCCCTTCAATTTCAATTTCTCCTCGGTCAATAAGATCCTGAATGAGATCTTTCAATCGGTGACAATTACTTGTCTTGTGTCCTCTTCCTTGATGGAACTCACAGTGTTCAGTATCTTTCCACCATGCTGGTTTGACTTGAGGCTCATAGTTTGATAGCTTAGGTAGAGTGACCAAATTTTGAGAGAGGAGTTGTCGCAACACTGTTTCAATGGGTTCCCCTAAGGGAGTGTATGTGCGTTTTTGTTTTTGTGGACGAGGTCTTGGTTCATCATGAGATGTGATGCGACCTTGATTAAGAGGAACATTTGTGTTATTTTGAGGTGGAGGATTTTGTCTTGCAAACCGAACCACAGGTTGTGCATTTTGGACAGTCCGAGCATCCACAACTCCATCGTTGACGATGTTCTTATTCTTGTTCCAGAAGTTCGGTTTATCGCTATTGAAGCGCGGGCGAGGAGCATCTTTTGGTTCATTAAAGATTTTGATGAGTCCTTTTTTGATGAGTGCCCTTTCACATTTTATACCCTTGGTGATCATATCGTTAAAAGAGTCTGTGTCTTTGACATCCAGGTGAAATTCCATTTCTTCGTTTAAGTTGGAAATGAAAATTTCCACTAGTTCTCGTTCAGGTAACTGAAGAGAACGTCTGCTAGACATTTGGCGCCATCGTTGCAGGAATACTGAGAATAATTCACCTGGTTTTTGTTTGGTGTTACATAGATCAGCCATGGTGATGTCGCGTTCAATATTATAAGAGTAATGAGATAGGAACTTCTGGATGAGTTCCTCAAATGTTCTTATGCCACCTGGTAGTCGGGAAAACCATGATGTGGTTGTTCCTCCCAAGCTTTGGGGAAAAAGGCGCATTAGGTATGTGTCCTCATAAGCGACTTCGAGACAAGCGGAATGAAATTCTCGGACATGATCACGGGGATCTCCCTTTCCTCTATATTTTTCGAATTTTGGTGTTTCGAACCCGCGTGGAAAGGGTGGCATATAAAGATTCCTATCAAACGGATAGGGACAGATGTCGTTAAGTGAGAATTGATTGGTCCTAACACCACTATGAAGTTGTTGGGCGAGATTCTCGACTTGTTGCCGCAACATCTCCATTTCATTTGGAGGAGGAGGTGGTGGGTTACCTCGAGGGATGTTATATCTGATGTGATTTCTACCTCTTTCCTCCTCATGGCGACTTTGTCTTTCTGATGCTTGTCTTAATTGGGCAAGATCAAAGTCTGAGGGGAGTTTGGCTCCTTCTTGAGCAAGTCTTAAGAAGTGAGCATCTGCGTTGCTCCTTAGTATTTCATCAAATAATCTGTTAAAATGAGGGTTATGCTGAACCCTTTCGATTGTTGAAGGAGTGGGTGTACCTGGGTTTTCATCATTCCCAGTTCCTCCAAGTGCTTCTTGAAATTCATTGAGGTTGTCCTCTTCTTCCTCAATTTCTATTTCTCGCTGCCTTGATCGTGATCGGGTTTGAGCCATTTTGTTTGCAAGTTTGTTTTGAAGTTGATTGAAGATGATGATGAGTTGGTGATGAAAGATTGATGATTGGTGATTTGTGTTGTATGGGGATCTCTAGCACTTTTAAGGTAGATGTAACCGAAATTCCTTTCTTTGAATTGCTTGTTTGTTTGATAAGTTTGGATGTGATAAGGTGTAGAGAAATCTGAGATGTGTTACAGATTTTGACTACCTAGCAATGAGAGGATTCACTCATGAACTAGTTTTAACCTGCGTAGATGTGTCTCTTAGGATGAGCTTATCCTAGATGTAGAAACAATCTAAAAGTGATGTGATGTGTTTGATTTCAAGCAATATCTAAAAAGGAATCTTGGGACAAGAACCTCTTAATGTTTTGAGAGTTGGGATGGATTGATGATGAAGTGATGATGTATGAGTAAGATGATGGATGTTTTGTTTTCAACTTTAATAAAAACTTTGTGTTACAAATGGAACAAACTCTACTTCTTCCCTTTCAGGCGTTGGTGGCATTTCTCGAGCTGTGTTGTAGGTGATACAGATGTTTGGGAAGAAGTTGGGATTAATCTTTCCTCCTTGATTTTTGTGATAACTCAGAGCTCTATATTGCATAAAAGCTCTGCGGTTCAATGATTCTGAATCAAACTCGTTTGTTTTACCTTGAAGGTATAGACGCATGCGATGTAGAAAGACTCTATGGGAGACAAAGATTTGTCGATTGATATAGAAGAATTTCCTCCTTTTGATTAAAGCCTTTGAGCTTAGTGGTCTCCTTTTCAAGGTGATACTCTGATGACACTTCTTCTTTCGCAAGATGTGAAGAATGGTCATAAATTTTTGACTCTTTGTTTGTTTGCACTTTGTTTTTGGTATTTTTGGTTGTGTTGACAGATGTTGGATGAATACTTTGTTTTTGGGATTGATTTTCTGATTTTTCTTTGACAAGAAAACAAAGCAAGCACACAAACACAAGATTGTAGCCTCAAAGGCACAAATGAGTATGGGTCTAGATCAACCCAATTCTTGGACTTGTTTTTGACCCTTCCTTTAGATGTATTTTAAGGTGTATTTCCAAAGCCTGAAGTCGGCTCAATTTGCTCTAGGTCTGTAAAACGAACACACTTCAAACACTCTTTATCCCTATGGTCAAATGGCCAGTTGTGATAAATTTAGCCCACATCTTGATATTTCTTCGACTTTGGTACTACATACCTTATGAATCCCGCCGTGGCAGGTAAGGATGTGATATACTAAGTCTTGCACGAGCATAACACATAGATGATCCCTATGATGGGGGAGTCACCACTTTTATCAAGCCACAAGTGACTTTTCAAAAAGCTATGTTTCTACTCAAGGAAATATGTATGGTGAGTATCTTGGGAGCAAAACCATCTATGCTCTTGCACTAAATTATATCTCAAATATCCTCAATCAATAGAACAGGTGGGCTACTACTTAAAGGTGTTTAGTCATGTTCGATGTTTTTGGACATAAGTTCATTCTGCAGTGACTCATTTAAGAGCCTTGTAACTGGTGGTGGGGCCCATTTGTCCTTTCGGCCAGTTACACTGTAGGAACAGCTATACCCAAGGCTACAGCTTTCGCTCTCACCTGATTTCTATAGCAGCTCAAAGGATTTACCGCTCGAGGTCGTTCCCAAGAGTATCGATCCCTTGGCAGGCCTCTCTTAAAAAGATAAAATTTGAGTGTTACTAACACTTTTCTCTTGCACCTAGGACCACGAGAGCCAAGGGAGAGGATAGTGTGTGTTAGAGGTAGGACCACTCGACCAACTCTTTGCACAAGTGTGCCAAGCACGAAAAACACTTGTTCTTTTTAATCTATCATTGCAATGTAATCTAACTATTTGGAGATGTTGCTCCAACAATCATGGTGTTCTTTTTAATTTTCAAAGGCAATTGTTTGAGTAAACTAGAATTTGAAATCCTGGTCAACTTAATGAAAAACACGTTTGCATGAAGTAAAATTGCTTTAAAAATGAGACAAGTTGATTGTGAATTTTATTTGCACCAAAAATGGAAGTGTGGATTGTGAGTTTTATCTTGATGCAAGAAATAAATTTTGCCTTGTTTATTTTAAGCACCAAAACGAAGTTTTTTTTTTTGCAAGTTGTTTTTGTGTAAGTTTGTGGTTCTTTTTACCTTGGAACAATGAAATTCTTTTTAAGAGCCCCAAACAAATGTGTGATTCTTTTTTTAAAAGCCCAAATTTGAAATGTGAAGTTAATTTTAAACCAAAATAAAAAGTGAATTCATTTTTAAAACCAACTTCAAAAAACAAGTTAGTAAAAAATATAAATCTACTTTTTAATCTAATTTAAATCTGCACAAAAGAGAAAAATAGTTAGAAAAATAGTTAGTAAAATAGTTTGATCAAGGGAGGGGTATTACAGATGAACAACCCATATCATGGTCACTGTATTAGCAAGAGCACGACTGTCACAGTGCACAAGATTAATTGAAATATCTACATCAAAAGCAATCAAAATGATCAATATTCAGAGATGAAAAGAATATAAAAGGCCTTATCATAGTCTTGATATAAGCATGGTATATATAAGATTGGTTTTAAAGCCAACTCCAAAAGTGCAAGGTCAACATTTTTTAGAAGCAAAACCCTCAAGATGTAGTAAGGTAGACTTGAATAATAATGGGTTGCCAAGGTCATGGAGCCAATAAAATAAAAAACACATGTATCAAAGGATTTTCATGAAAAACCTTAAATAGAGGCATGCAAAAGCAACGATACTACATATTTTCCTTCCATTCCAAGATAAAATAGCAGTAACAAATGAATAAAATGCATACCATGTACAGGGTTCATACAGAAAAAACCAATCCAGTTCGAACACACAATAGATGCATGGTGGTTTCCAAAGAGTCTCTTTCCAGAAAATACAAAAAGAATGAAATGATGGAATAATGAATAATGTTTTAAGGATTAGAGCCCTCTTTGTTTGCATGCCCTAAATGCATCGTTGGGCTTTTTTTCCTTTATTTGTTTTTTAGAAACAAATCATCCATCTTATTGTTTGCCATTGGTAAAGATTTTGAGTTAGCCCTCATGCATAAAGGGGTTGAGAGCTTTCATAAAGCTCCTTGTTTGTTTATTTCACTTTGTTTTATCACTTAAATATTTATTATGTAATAAAAGAAAGTAAAGATATTTAAAATATAAAAAGAGTGAAAGGATAAATGAGAGTTAAAACTTTACCATGATTGCAAAAGAAAAACATTGTAAATAAAAGATTAAAAAATAATCTTTTATGATTACTTTAATATTTTATCATAAAAAGAAAGTTAAATCATATAAAATATTAAAATAATCATAAAATATTATTTTTAATATTTTAATTAAATAACTTTCTTTCACAAAATCATGCAAAAGATGAAAACTTAGAAATGAGATTCAGTTACTAATTTGTTTGACTTTTAGGTCAAACTTGTTTATTTTAGAGTCCCTTTTCGGTTATGTATAGATGGAGGATCAGTTTGGAGGTGCTTATCTTCAGTTTTGAGTAGGTTGGACACAGTTATGGATTTTCACTTTTGCTCATGGATTGATATTTGGAGATAATTTTTAGGGTTTTTGAGAGTGGAAGTTCATCTCCACTTGGCTTTTTGAGAGCCTCATTGTATATAGAGGAAAAAAAACTTGTATTTTTTCTCTAGTTCTTTCTCTCCTCAGCATGATTGTAGACCGATTTTCATCTCTTTTATGCTCAAGGATAGAATTGTGGCTCATTTTTATGAGATTGTAAGACCAACTCCTTTTTTCAATAAAATAGTAGTATTTTCCTTCTTAGCACTTCTTGTATTGTGTTGCGAGTGAATAATTTGATGTTATTATTGTGATTTTTACTTAAATCCTTTAATTATGTCTTATTCAATTATGATTGGTGGGAGGAGTTCCATGATAGGTGTAGGTTTTAGCTTGTGTTAGCTCAATTTAATAGCTTGTAGCTGTGAAAACCTATTTTTTTCTCCAAGCAAACATTATATTTAGCTCTTTCTAAGAAATATTTATGCATTTGCTTGTTTAGTAGAGTTGTGAGTAATTGAAGACTACGAGTTGAAGGGTTTTGTGAGTTAAGTAGGTTGCAGGTTTTAGGAAGAATATTTGGTGCATCACCTTGTAGGATAGGTTTAATTTCAGTATTCCTTCTATCCCTTTTCTCAGCAGAAATTAGTTTGTAGGAGATTCATCATATAGATGTAGACACTTAAATTAATTATTTCAATTAATTAATTTAATTGTCTTTGTATGATTAATTTGTCAGTTGTGTCAATCCCTATTCTTCTTAATATTAATTAAATGTAATTAATATTATTACTATAGTCCAGTGAATTGATTTATTTAATAAATCAAATCTACATTCATTCTTCTCTCTAAATTTCTCTTTTAATTAATTAATCTCAATTAATTAATTTATCCAGGTGATTCCTACAAATCACCTTTTTCTAATCCATCATTAACTTAATGAATTCTTCTAGAAGCACTAATAATCTTACTTACCAATATTCTTCTAATTTTTTATTCCATCCACTCATTCTCTCTCCTAGTCAAATCCTCCTATAAATCTTGTAGTCACATAAATCTGTCCACTTAATTAAATGAATACTTAGTATTTATTTGATTATTTAACCATCAATTAATAATTAATTAAATTAATATTTAATTAATTCATCTTAACCCTATTCTCCTATTAATTAAATAAATTATTCAATTTATTTGATTTAATTCACTTAACCAAATTCAGACCATTAATTAAATAAATAAATCATATTTATTTAATTAAATCTTCTCTCACATTTAAATAAATTAATATTTATTTAAATCCCCCAAAATCCCACCTCTCACAATTATTTTAAATAAATAATTTATTTAAATCACCTTTATCCTCCACCCACTTGTATTTTCCTACAAAAGCAAGTTGCACAACTATTTTAAATAAATTATTTATTTAAAATCCTATTTATCCTCACCCACTTGAAACCTTTAATGGTTTCCCTTAAAGTATTCAAACTTGATGGCTTTAAAGTCTTCAAACTTGATGGCTTCCTTCTATAATCTTCTTAAGACTTTAATGGTTTTCCTTAAAGTCTTCAAGCCTTTAATGGTTTCCCTCAAAGTCTTCAAGCATTTTAATGCTTTATCTTCATTTTTCTCATTTAAATAAATTAATATTTATTTGAATATTTATCCAAATGCAAATTACACCATTTAATTGAAATAAATGATTTTATTTTAATTGAAAATACCAAAATTTCTCCCACTTGCATTTTCCTACAAAATCCACTTGTATGCCTAAACCCCTTCTAGATTCTTCTAAACCCTTCCTAATTAGCCTAATCCATCCCCTAAATATTGTCACATTCCTAAGCAAAATGGAGTCACTTCTCAAAGCCTAAAAGTCTTGGATAACCTTTGAAAGCTTCCAACCTTCAACCACTAAATGGCTCAAAGTCTTTGATAACCATTGAAGGCTTTCAACCTTCAACCACTTAATCCCCAAAGTCTCCAATAACCATTAATGGCTACCTCAAACCCTCCCACATGGTTAAAACATTTGTTTTGACTCAACCTCTACCCAACCCAAGGGTCTTATCAAGCCTTTAATGCTTTGACCATGATTATCTCTTAATCATTTGCACAAAGGTTTATCCTTGCATTAACTCCTAATCCAGTGGGTAATCCTAATTTAGACTTGACCCTTACCTTCTAGATAACCATGAGGTCTTCTCAGGCCTTTAATGCCTCCAACCTCTTCTCTCAACCCAATCCTATGTTGACACTTGTCACCATTTTATTGGTGCCAATTGTGCACATGGATCCCCAACTTTCAAACTTGGCCCTTGATTAAACCATTCAATCTTAACCCTTCATTTCCCCATTTCTTCTATAAATAGAACCCTTCTCCTCAAGCAAAAGGAAGCATTTTAGAGTATTGTTGTTATACTGGCATTAGCATAGAGCTTTTTCATAGCATCACTATCTACTCTTGCATAGTATTTGCTTATCATATTCAACCATTTTGAATCTCCATATGGCATCCATGGCTAGTGCTAAAAGTTGAGAGCTACACTCATTTGGGACTTGGAGAGGAGAGAAACAAGGGAGAAGCATCAAAAGGCATCATGGAAGCATCTTAGGGAGGCTCTTCTCCTTTCTTTTATTTTGTTAAACTTCTTTCATGCTTTTTGAAATCTCTCTTGATATGTTTGGAATGGTTTTTAGTTCTTTGTTTTGTTTTTATGGTTGAAACTAACTTATTAACATTGAACTTTGTTGTTGCCTTGTCCCAAATGATGCTCTGCAAAAAGGATTAGAAAATCTGTTTGATGGCAACACACACAAGAGAACAAGAAACAAACGTTAGTGTTAGCAACAAAAGATTATCCTAAACAGGCATATCAAGAGAGATATTAAGCATGAAATAGAAAGCATATAAACATAGAATGAAATAGCTAATCAAGATGCTCATAGTTGCTCCTCCCTTGTTCCTCTCCTCTCCAAGTCCCAAATGAGTGTAGCTCTCAGCTTTTAGCACTAGCCATGGATGCCATATGGAGATTCAAGATGGTTGAATATGATAAGCAAATACTATGCAAGAGTAGATAGTGATGCTATGAAAAAGCTCTATGCTAATGGCAGTATAACAACAATACTCTAAAAATGCTTCCTTTTGCTTGAGGAGAAGGGTTCTATTTATAGAAGAAATGGGGAAATGAAGGGTTAAGATTGAATGGTTTAATCAAGGGCCAAGTTTGAAAGTTGGGGATCCATGTGCACAATTGGCACCAATAAAATGGTGACAAGTGTCAACATAGGATTGGATTGAGAGAAGAGGTTGGAGGCATTAAAGGCCTGAGAAGACCTCATGGTTATCTAGAAGGCAAGGGTCAAGTCTAAATTAAGATTACCCACTGGATTAAGAGTTAATCCAAGGATAAACCTTTGTGCAAATGTTTAAGAGATAATCATGGTCAAAGCATTAAAGGCTTGATGAGACCTTTGGGTTGGGTAGAGGTTGAGTCAAAACAAATGTTTTAACCATGTGGGAGGGTTTGAGGTAACCATTAATGGTTATTGGAGACTTTGGGGATTAAGTGGTTGAAGGTTGAAAGCCTTCAATGGTTATCAAAGACTTTGAGCCATTTAGTGGTTGAAGGTTGGAAGCTTTCAAAGGTTATCCAAGACTTTGAGGGTTAATTTGTTGAACACACAAAGCATTAATTGTTTTTCAAAGACTTTGGAGTCTTTGAGAAGTGACTCCAATTTGCTTAGGAATGTGACAATATTTAGGGGATGGATTAGGCTAATTAGGAAGGGTTTAGAAGAATTTAGAAGGGGTTTAGGCATACAAGTGGATTTTGTAGGAAAATGCAAGTGGGAGAAATTTTGGTATTTTCAATTAAAATAAAATCATTTATTTCAATTAAATGGTGTAATTTGCATTTGGATAAATATTCAAATAAATATTAATTTATTTAAATGAGAAAAATGAAGATAAAGCATTTAAAATGCTTGAAGACTTTGAGGGAAACCATTAAAGGCTTGAAGACTTTAAGGAAAACCATTAAAGTCTTAAGAAGACTATAGAAGGAAGCCATCAAGTTTGAAGACTTTAAAGCCATCAAGTTTGACTACTTTAAGGGAAACCATTAAAGGTTTCAAGTGGGTGAGGATAAATAGGATTTTAAATAAATAATTTATTTAAAATAGTTGTGCAACTTGCTTTTGTAGGAAAATACAAGTGGGTGGAGGATAAAGGTGATTTAAATAAATTATTTATTTAAAATAATTGTGCAACTTGCATTTGTAGGAAAATGCAAGTGGGTGGAGGATAAAGGTGATTTAAATAAATGATTTATTTAAAATAATTGTGCAACTTGCTTTTGTAGGAAAATACAAGTGGGTGGAGGATAAAGGTGATTTAAATAAATGATTTATTTATTTAAATGTGAGAGGTGGGATTTTGGGGGATTTAAATAAATATTAATTTATTTAAATGTGAGAGAAGATTTAATTAAATAAATATGATTTATTTATTTAATTAATGGTCTGAATTTGGTTAAGTGAATTAAATCAAATAAATTGAATAATTTATTTAATTAATAGGAGAATAGGGTTAAGATGAATTAATTAAATATTAATTTAATTAATTATTAATTGATGGTTAAATAATCAAATAAATACTAAGTATTCATTTAATTAAGTGGACAGATTTATGTGACTACAAATCCCACTTGCCCTAATTTCACCTAATCATTCTTCTAAACCCTCTCCTAATGAGTTACCAGTGTCTAATCCTCATGATTAGCCAGAAAGTCAACCCCTTTGTCCCTTCATCCAACCACTTTCCATAAATAGCCCTTTCACATTTCTGCATGCATCTCCCATCCAACCACTTATCTTAAATGCTCCTTTCCTGGGTGAATGTGAGATTTTCAAAAATCTCACATTCCTCTAGGCATCTCTACCTCCAAGGAATTTTTAATTCCTATCTATTCCTCCAATCCCTATGACTCCCTTTCTAAGGAATTTTTAATTCTTCATCCTCATTTCCCAAGGAATATTTTATTCCTTTCTCTTCCCCAAGGCACATTGGGAAGTCTTCCCAATGAACCTTGAGCAGTGTGGAGACAAGAAAGGCCTTTATGGCATATCTCCTGGTCTCCACACTTGTCTTGTCACCCTCCATTGATCCATGTGTGGGCTCACAAGAAATCTTGGCCCTTCATCTCAAGTCAATCCTAGCTCTCCATTTCTTCTCCTCCCCCCCTATAAATTGAGGACTTCATTCCCTTATTGAACATCTCCAAGTTAGCTAAGTTTATGTTGTCCAATTGAGTCTAATAAATCATCCATAGCATCCAAAATATACTCAAATTCCTATCCATCCATCACTTAGCCAAATCTCTCACCCATTCCATCCCATCATCTTGTGCACAATCTTGGAGAGCCATCCACATTCAACAAAAATAACCAATCCAATAAAGCTAAGCAAAGGGTGTATCTTGGCTTCATTAAAGGCTCAATCTGAAGGAGAAGGTGAAATTGACAAGGTGTAAATGGTTTTATTTGTGTTTTGAATCTTTGTTTAAGTGTTAAGCATTAATATTATATTTTCTCATTTTCCCCCTCTTCATTTTGGCATGCCCGGTGCAACCCAAGTCCCTAAAATTTAACATTTTTTTGAGTTTTTGTGAGGTTTTTTATCGCAGGTATCAGAACAACACGAGCGGATGCAAATCAGCGTGAGCGCCTTGGGTTCAGCGTGAGCAACAGGAGAGTTAGCACATGAACACATGCTTTAGTGCGAGAGCTCTAAAATTCGAATTTTAACTCGTATGTTTTGCAAGTTTGCACATCATCACGAGTGCTACGCGATCAGGGTGTCCTCCTACAACGTCATCTTATTTAGTTTTAGCATTTTTCCCTCTTCCTTTTTCTCTTTTTGTTTAATAATTGATAACCTAAAAACACCAAAAAAGTAAAAAAATTAAAAAATCGAAGAGAAGTTAGTTAATTATCATTTTTCTTTTAGTAGTCCTACTTCAACATGAGTGCCTTGCGAATAGCATGACCGCTCTGCTAGATTTCCCACTTATTTTTAAATTTTTTGAATTTCAAATCTCTGCTCTATCTTTATTAACTTGTTTCAACATGAGCACACGCATTTTGATGCCTCCAAAAAATTATCAGCATGACCGCTTAGGTATATTTTGCATCTTTTTATTTTCTGTACAGTTTTGCATTTTCTTTTTTCTCTTTTTTTCGGCACCCTTTAGCATGTACATAGGCATTTTAGCACCTTCGCAAGCATTTCAGCGCAGGTGTCTGCAAAACAACGTGAGCACTCTTTCTGCAAACCTTGTTCTATTAATCAAAATTTTGAAGTTTGTGCAAGTTTTTTGATCAGTCCAAGACACCATCCTAGACTACTAACAATTGTTTTGGAGCTCGCTTGCCAAAGAATGCATTGATCAAACTACTAATTATTTGTTTTGTAGGTTGCCAATGGAGATACAAGCAAACCTCATGTCTTTATTTTTTTTATCTTAGGCACCTAGATTTAATTAGGGGGGCAAAGAACAAGTGTTTGATGTTGTTTGGGAAAAGTGTGAAAGTAGGAAAGTATGCTCTTGTCTATCTAGACAATCAAAAATCTAGACCTTTGGCACTTTTCTAGTTTGATTGAGTGCTTTCCTTTAGTGGGCCTGCCCTCCTAATTTTCTTAGGCATTGGTGAGAGGGGAACGACCCAAGTGAGTACGACTGGACCTGGACATTTTTACTCACTATAATAAATAGGCCTCTTGAGATGAAAGTTTCTGAGGACGGAGCTATTTGAGGGTTCACTCTCATACTGAGCATTGTGTAGGGCCTTTAGGTCTCAATCACGCTTACGTGACTACATCTTGCTTGGTACTTTGTAAGGCTATAGGCCTCAATCATGCTTGCATGACTACAAGGAGTAGTTTTAGAATGGAAACCTTTACTAAGAACTCTAGGATAGAGACCGCCCAATTCACCTCCAAAAGGTGGATAATCTTTGTGCAAGGGAGATAGTAACTCCCCCAAGAGACTTTCCATTTAGTACCCCCATTAGCATTTAGAGTCGACTAATACAGCATTGGGAATCCATTGTGTGAGACCCATCAGCCATATTCTGATTAGCTATTGGGTGTGTACCTAAGTCAGCAAGCAAAGGTTTTCCTCCTAAGCCAACTTCCTAAGGTAGTTTCATATGCTTGATTTTCTTAATTGCATCAATGACCAATGTGTTTGCTTTGTCTTCTTGCCAAGAGTAGAGTTAGTCAACATCCTAGTAATTAACATCAAAGGTCAAGTATAGTCCAAGTTCTCAATCATATTCATGTCATACAAAGATCATGTATGAGACATACAAAGTCTTGAACCAACCTCAATCAAATCCAAAGTCATAACAAAGTCCAAGTCTTTCAAACAAGGTCCCAACTACGTCAAAACTCCATCCATCTCATGTTTCATAAACCCAAGTTGTATAAGCATCCCAAGAAGTCAATCTACTACCCAATCAAGAAAAAGAAGCTCACATAAGCCCAACTCCTTAGGCATCGAAAGTTTTGGTACACCAATCGTAAGATCTTGCTTAAACATAGGACCTTGTTGCATCATTACCATGATTACATCCATGATCATATCAATGAGTTTTATGCTAGTCATGAATTGAGGGTATGTGCCCTCCATCAAGGTTTAGGTTTGTCCTTTAACACCAATTATTGTCAAAATCAAGGTTGTCACATCCCTTCATACAACTTGCTATCTTAACCAATCATCTATTGAGTCATGTTCATGTCAAGAATAGTCTAATAATCAAATTTTCTTCTAATCATTAATATCATCTCTCTTTGATCAATCATCCTCAATCTTCACTAAGGACTTAGCACATAAACCAATCCGCAATCAATCATATTTAAACAAATAAACCCTTAGTTAACCATCATCATCATTTAATCAACCTCACATTAAGGTTTTATACCTTGTGAATTTTTATTTAGACCCCATCTTTAAATCAATCAACCATTTGGGCTTTTTGTGCTTTAGAGAAGAATCATCTCCAAATACCTTTGCCCCAACCTTTGAGTTGATCAAGACTCTTGTCTCATGTCTTTATTTTGCTTAGGATCATTAGTCAATCCTTAGTAGAAGAAAGACTTTGATCATAAAGGACTAAATTTTACCCAACTTGGTTGATTACCTCGCTTATGGTTTTATTAGAATTCCCTACCTAAAGTACTCATCCAAGGACTAAGGTACAATCTTAATCAAACTTGTGTCCTAATCCAAGGACTTCATCAATCAATCAAATCCAATTTCACCAAATCCTTTGCTAGGTAATTTCATCAAATCTTTCATCTAATTAAATCCCTTCTATCTATTCTTATATGGTCACAACTCGATCTCAAAAGAAAAAAATGGCCAACCAACAATATGGCATGTCGGACATTATTGTCCTATTTCCGGATTCTAGACAAGGTCCTACTCAAAGTTCACAACCTAGCACCCAAAATAAACCACAAGAGGACCCTAATATGGTTGATCAAGATGAAATCTCTCTCAAAGTGCGGACATTTTTAGAAGACTCCTATAACCAAGAAATGATGGAGAAATGTATTCAGCATAATCTGAGCGCTCTCCTAAAAACTCTTATTGAAAATGGAGCGCGCCTTCCCTCTTATTTTGATAGATCCATCCTTGATCAACAACCACAAGGAAAACATGCTCCTACTAAAATTTTCACACCCATCCTTCAACATCAATCAATTCCACCACCACCCATTATCCAACCCCCATCAATAACACCCATGACATTTGTCCTCGTAATCTCTATCCCACCCTCTTCTTTCTTAACATACGTGCCAACATCTAACCCAATCACATCTATCCTCCAACATTCCTCTATGCCATCTTATTCCACTCTACCACATGTCTCATTTCCACAATCCTCCATTTATCTTAATAATGCCGCTAATTTCATACAAGATTCATTTCCTCCTATCACAACAATTTGGGGGTCGCAACCAATCATTGTTGAAGTCCCCGTAACATCAGTTATCACATCCCATATCCCCGCTTTCTCACCATATCAATATGTTAGTGGTGGTGGCCCATCTTCTATGATTCATCCGATTCTAGGGACAAACACAATTCCTTATGTCCAAATTCACAGCAAGACATCATCAAGGAAATCCAGGACATGAAAATCTTTATCAAAAACATGAAGGAAGGGACTAACAAAAGAAAACCTTACTCATTTGAGAAATTTTGTCCTTGTCCCTATGACCCATCTATATCAGTTGTACCATACCTACTAGGGTTTGAAATGCCAAAGTTCACGAAGTATGAGGGCAAAGGGGACCCCCAAGACCATGTATGAGAGTTTCACATCTTATGTCAAGAAGTCTCTTATAGTGACTTATATCTTCGAAGGCTCTTCCCTAAGAGTCTCATGGGAGATGCTCTAGCATGGTTCTCATCTTTACCTTGAGGTTCTATTACCTCCTTCCTAGACTAAAAATAAAAGTTTGTGTCTCACTATGCCTACAATATTGCTAATGGTGTTTCTATGATGGACCTTTGTAACACAAAACAAAGTCCTGGAGAGACCTTCGCTAAGTTCTTGCAAATATGGAGACATCTCATCAAGAAATTCCAATGGGACATGTCAGAACAACACCTAATTGAATTATTTCAAAAGAATCTGGTGCCTGAACTTTCAAGACCTTTAACATTTCAATGTATAAAGTCTTTTCAAAAATTGACTGACAAGGGCCTAGCCCTTGAACGTGTCTTGTTAAAGGAAGGAACCTTAAAAAATTACAAAAAATCAAGTCAAATGTTTTCCTCCTACCATAATGATAAACCCAAATTTTGGTCCAAAAACAAGAACGTAGTCATTGATGGTGTTACTAATGCAAAATGGGTCCAGACTGTCGCTCCTCCTCCAAAGCACACCACCAACAATCATCAATTCAATAATCAAAATAATAAATATCAATCTAAAAAATTCCTTAAAATGTCTCAATTTAGGGGTGACCACCCCAACCCAACAATAGGACTCTAGGAGACTTCACCCCTCTTGCGGAACCCATCGAGGTTGTATTCCAAAAGCTTGTCCAAGTAGATGCAGTAGTCTTCTCGATAACTCACTCGTTTGATCCAAATCAACCAAAACCTAGGTGGTATAATGAGAACGAATATTGTGAATATCACTATATCAATGGACATGATACATGGAAGTGTATTAAGCTAAAAAATCTACATACAAGATCTCATTGATAGGGGTGATATTGAGGTACCTAGCAATAACAATGACAAGCTCAAAATGTACCAAGAACCATTCCCAAAGCATTATAAAGGTAAGGGCTCATCATCAAATGTTTTGAACTATGATTACACCAACCACATAACAAGTTTTTATTCCTTGGTAGGTCACATTGAGCCTGTAGATATACATGTTAATGTCATAACCATACAAGGAGCTAATCATGCCCCATCCCAAAGCAGACCTAGGATTACTGTCCAAGGTGGTCCTCCCTCATCCTAGCTAGAAAGTTGACCAAATCCGCCTAAGATAGTCATTCAAGGTGTTACACCTTCCCATTCCCAGAATGATTGCAATGTCACTACCCATCATGGGAGAGTAATTGTCCAAGGAGCTCCTCCACCACAAAACCCTCCCCCCATGTCTTCCACCCACCACTATGACCTCCTAGACCATCTTGGGAAGACCCCCGCACAAATCTCCATCCTAGAGCTTCTCAAGACTTCTCCCATCCACAAGGATATTTTGGAACAAGCGCTCCTTGAGTCTTGCGTCTCTGATGATATCAATCCCACATAATTTTTAGTGCTTATTGGTAATCTTACCACACAACAACACCTTATGTTCACTTCCAATGATGCACCTGTAGATGGAGATCATAAGAAAACCTTTGCAAATTGAAGCCCTTATCCAAAAACACAAGGTTAAACGTATCTTGATAGATGGTCAGTCTGGACTAGATTTGTGTACATATAAATTAATAAAACAATTGGGGCTTTCTGAGGACCTAGTAGATACATCAGGAAGAATCACAATAAAAGCATATGATGATGTAGAAAGGATTTCTAAAGGAACAATGACCTTAACTCTTCAAGTGGGCCCTATTATAATTGAAACTTCTTTCCAAGTCCTGGATCTTGACCTCCCCTATAATATCCTTCTCAGTCGCTTGTGGATTCATTTCCTGCAAGCCATTCCATCTACCTGCCATCAATGCCTCAAATTTCCTTACAAAGGTAGAGAGATCACTATTAGAGGTGATCCCTAACCCTTCCAATATTGCAAACTCCTAGAAGGAAAACATCCCTATCATTTCCAATTAAATAGACCCACCCCCATGCCTCCATCTGACACATTCAATGTTGCCTCCACCTCATCTCAAGCAGATCCCAAGGTCAAGGTCCTTGACAATGGTTGAAGAGAATATAAACTAGAAGATGTCTTATTAGTAGGCAATCTCCCTTTGTCTCAAAAATCATTTGGCAAACCCAAAGAAATAAAAAAAGGACCAAAAACTTGTTATACAATGCAAAGATACCACATTCAAACAATGGGGCCCACTTGATGAAGAAAGCCTTGAGGCAGATGTTTCTGCATGGTTATACCATGAAGAGGATGACACCCCAGCAAAAGTACCAAATAAGATGTATCCAAAAGCATCCTCCATATTGGAGAAGATGGGCTACAAAGGATGTGGCCTAGGGCCAAAAGAGGAAGGAATCAAAGAACCAATAAATCCTATCTCATACAAATACAATAGGGGCTTGGGTTACACTCTAATGCCTAAAATCACCATCATAGGTGTCCCTTCAAATCCTACTTTGGATGTCAAAGACTCTAATGAAGAGGAGTTCCATGAAATGCCTTTTAAATACGAAGATGACCTTTTCTTAGATACCCATGTCAACACTATTGCCCCCCTAATTCCTTCCATTCCACATGAACTCAAGCTTGTCCACTGTTAGCATATGCACACTCCAATGAGACATTGTATGTGATTGAAGGTTTTGTCATCGATAGCAACCTTGCAATCCTATGGAACTAGAAAATACATTATATCAGCATCAGTAGATTACACTCTACACCAGCACTTAGGACACTAGCACCGACACAGAAGAAAGGAAGTATACCGGCACAGAGGCCGACAGGATTTTGTTATATTATATTTTGTTTATTATTGTAAAAATGTATAAGCCGACTTGGCAAATTGTAAAATGACTCTTATATATAAAAGAGATCATTGTAGACATTTGATATAGGTGATGTAGAAGCATTAAGGAAAATATTAGGCAGACCTAATGTGCGAAATATAGGTCAAGGGGTATATGTAAAGAATAGAACAGGAACCGGTAATGAATCAGGCATTGAAGATGATATTGTAAAGCAGTACAAGATATTGGATTTGTATAATCCTTATTGTAAGTCAGTGAGACTTCCCATTGAGTAGTGAGCTCTAGGCAATTGGCCTTCCTGCATGTGCAGGCCCCTATTGTAAGTAATATTATCTTATTGGCCAGTGAGTGAATATTGTGGGTCACAAATCCCACCGAGTTTTTTCCCACACTGGGTTTTCTCGTTAAAATCTTGTGTTATGGTGTGCTTTTCATGTGGATGTTCTTGATTCTGTTTATTGCATTATTTCTTGCATACCGGTACATTGTTATATTATGTTCTGCATGTTTTAAGTTAAGAAATTCTAATTACCGGTCATATACTAATTCACCCCCCCCTCTCAGTATCTGTGGGACCCCTAACATCCACCCTAGGCTCATTGACTTGGACCAGCGAGACAAACTCGCTTTAGACATCTGCGTCGAAGATGAGACTCTCATGACACTTTTGACTATGGGAAATTTGGAAGACTGCAACAAAATACATGGGACTCAATTTGATGAAAAAGGATACTTAGGTAGCTAGGTTAATGCCCTTAGTCACAAAAAAGACAATAAAAAGAAAAATCATGATTCCCTGGGTGAAAACCTCCCCGAGGCACCTTTGGATGAAGAAAAAGTAAAAATAAAGGGTGTATCTGAAAGTGAAAATCTAGATCACGCACTTGAGGATGAGGGCCTTGACCTCCCTACCATTGTTCCTCTCGAACAAGACAGGTCAAACTTATTGATAGAAGAAACAAACACTATCAATATGGGCACTAAAGATATTCCAAAGAATGTGCTCATCGCCAAGTCCTTGACAGATCAAGAAAGGCAAGACTTCATTAGTTTTCTCACAGAAATAAAAATCAACTTTGTCTGGTCATATGCTAACATGTTAGGCCTTGACCCTGACTTGGTGGTTCACAACCTTACTATTCGACCAGATGCAAAGCCCATAAAATAGAAGCTATGCAAGATACATCCGCACATTGCACTCATGGTCAAAGTGGAACTTCAAAAGATGTTGGATCTAGGATTCATTAAACCAATAGATTACCTTGAATGGGTATCCAACATTATACTTGTTGGGAAACCTACTGGGGGCATCCTCATTTGTATTGACTTCCACGATTTGAAAAAAGCTTACCCTAAGGATGATTTCCCACTCCCAATATAGATATGATTATGGACCTCACAACGGGACATGAGATGATCTCCCTTATGGATGGATTATCTGGATACAATCAAATCAAGATCACAGAGGAAGACCAACACAAAACAACATTCACAACACCATGGGGCACCTTTTTCTACCGAGTCATGCCCTTTGGTCTCAAGAATGTCAGAGCTACATATCAATGTGCAATGACAACAATTTTCCATGACCTCTTGCACAAAATTATGGAAGATTATGTGGATGATCTTCTAGGAAAATATAAGACAAGACATGAGCACATCCCCATCTTAAGGCATATCTTTGAGAGGTTGGAAAATTACAAATTGCATCTTAATCCTAAGAAATGCATCTTTGGTGTTACATCGGGAAAATTGCTAGGTTTTATTGTTTCCTGTAGAGGCATAGAGGTTAATCCTACAAAAGTGAAGGCTATCATGAAAATGCCTCCCCCTAAGACTCTTAGACAGTTGCACAGTCTTCAATGAAAATTATAATCTATCAAGCGCTTCATCTCACAGCTTGCAGATAAATACCATCCATTTGCACACCTATTGTGCAAGGACACAAAATTTAGATGGGACTGCATATGCCAAAAGGATTTTTAAAAAATCAAAGAATAGCTTGCATCACCTCTAGTTCTTATGCCTCCCATTTCAAGAAAGTTGCTTCTTTTGTACATATCTGCTATTACAGTGGCATTGGGAGCATTATTGGCACAAATAAATGATTAGGGAAAAGAGCATGTTATATACTACATTAGCCGCACACTAATAGGGTATGAACTCAATTATACCTCTATTGGAAGAGCATGCTTATCACTTGTCTTTAGTACACAAAAAATCTAGCACTACATGGTCAACAAAAAAATAAAATTGATTGCTAAGATTGACCCCCTTAAATACCTCTTGTCCAAAGCTGCCCTCATTGGCAAAACTGCTAAATGGGTCATCTTATTAAGTGAATTTGACATTGAATATGTGTACAGAAAAGAAATCAAAGGACAAGTAATAGAAGACCAATTGGCCAATGCTCCACTTCCAGGGGACCATCCAATCCTCATAGAATTTCCATGTGAGTTTATAATGACTGTCACCACATCATCCACATGGCAGTTTTATTTTGATGGCTCTTGTACCCAAAATGGATCAGGGGCAGGAATACTGCATCCCTAAATCATACAAGATAGCCTTTGCATGCACCAACAATATCGCAAAATATGAAATGCTAATCACTGGATGATGCCTGACTATCTAATGGAAGATATTGGAATTACATGTCTATGGTGATTTCCAACTTGTCATTAAACAAGTCAATGATGAGTATCAAACAAAAGATGACAAGCTCCTTCCTTACCGAAGTATGGTGGAAGATCTCAAGCAACATTTTACATCAATCAAGTTTGATAAGATTCAACGTACAAACAATAGAGCTACAGATGCAATGACCACTATTGGTTCTCTTCTTTAGATGCCAACACATAGCCAAAAATGCGAGTTCTTGATTGAGCAACTCTTCATACCGGCATATGAATTACCAGAATTTGAAATGGTGTGTGTACTCATTGGTCCCAAATCTCCTTGGTATAAAGAGACATTTGCTTACCTAAAAGACAACACCATTCCCCCACACCTTACTAAAACCCAACAACAAACCTTCATCTGTCGATGTGCTCACTATAGTATCCTTGGAGACACCCTATTCAAAAGGCATGTTGATGGTTCCCTCTTAAGGTGTTTAGACAAACAAGAGGTTGAGTGGGAACTACATGAGGTACATGAAGGTATCTATGGGGCATACTCAAGTGGCCTTACCCTAGCTAAAAAGCTTTTGCACACTGGATACTACTGGCCTACAATGGAAGTTGATGCCTACAATTATGTGAAGAAATGTATCCCTTGTCAGAAGCATGCCAACAAGATCCATGCTCCATCACAAGATTTGCAGCCTTTTATCACACCCTGGCCCTTCTCACAGTGGGGGCTCTATCTCATCAATAAAATTCACCTTACATCCTCCAATGGTCATAAATTCATCATTACCACCACTGAATACTTCACCAAGTGGGTGGAAGCCATTCCTCTTACCTTCACCATTGGTAAAAAAAAAAATCTAAATTCATCCTGAACTATTTAATCTGTCGATATGGAATCCCCAAAGAAATCATTACAGATAATGGTAGACCCTTCAAAAATCAGGATGTTACAGAACTTTGTCAGAAGTTTGATATCCAACACCGCTTCTCCACCCCATACTACCTTCAAGGTAATGTTCAAGCTGAAGCTTCTAACAAAACCTTAATCAAAATCCTTAAAAAGACAGTTAATGAAGTTGGTCATGATTGGCACCTCCAAATCCATCCTGCTCTATGGGCTTACTGCACCTCCATCCGCACCTCCATCCGCACCCCCATAGGCACCACTCCATACTCCCTTGTCTTTGGCTTTGAAGTTGTCCTCCCTCTTAAAATCGAGATCCTCTCACTTAGGGTGTCACTATAGAACATTCTCCCAGACAAAGAATACAGAGTTTCCAAACTACAAGAGCTAGAATTATTGGATGAAAGGCACCTCAAAACCTTAAACCATCTCTGGGTGTATTAGAATTGCCTACACATGAATTACCACAAGCGAGTCAGAACTCGAGAATTTGAGGTCGGTGATCTTGTCCTCATGGAAAATTAGAAAAACTTGCAAGAAAGAGAAAAGAAAGGCAAATTCGAGCCTAATTGGCTTGGACCATTTGTGATCACAACAAAATATGGATCAGAGGCATACCAGTTGGCTACTCCTAAAGGAGAGCCCTTGGATGAGCCAATAAACATTATGCACCTAAAGAGATTTTATACCTAGTCCTCAGAAGGTCACCGATAGTCAAAAATCATGAAAAATAAAAAAAATAAAAATAAAAATGAAAAATTCAAAAAAAAAAAGGGTAAAGAAAAATCAATATCCATTGTCTATTAGATCAAGAACCGCTCCACTGCTTGCCCACCTCATATCCATTATCCTTGCTATTCAGTTTGATCACCATGACCTTCCTGCGTTCCTATCAAAATAACCACGCGTATGATGATGAGTCTTCGCCCAAATCATGAATAAGAATTATCCCATCGAACTAAGCTTTTGTCTCTCGTTTCTTGAGCTTGTGCCTCCGTGTGAGCTTCATCAAGTCTTCATGTCAGTACTGAGTCCGCAGGTTAGTCCTCATGGTCTTCTAGTCAATTGCCTAAATAAATTTCACTCCCCCCATCCTTGCTCTTGGGATGATTCCTTCCCTCAGCTGGCAGTTTAATCCTTCATACTAATCCTACTCTTTGAAAGAGACATAAGTTGGTCATGCATGGATCACTTATTTGATTTCTTGGATTTGCATTTTTTGACTTGCATCTTTTGTCCTATGACTGTACCTATCTATGATTGTTCAGATCTTCCATCTCCGAGTATGTTTACAATAGGTGTATACTGGGACATATTTTATGGTATGGCATGTTTTAGATCTCTCTTGTATGAACCAACGACTTGGTATTAGTGTTTATCAACACTTACCTTGTCGTGTACAAGGGATATCAGTATCCACAACTCTGTATCAAGTGTTCCTCAACACTTTCATAGCTATGTGTAAGGAATTCCCATTTGACTATGAGTCAGTCTACACCTTGGGTTTCTCATGGCATCTTGATTCCTATAATCAATGGTGTGGATTACCTAGGGAAATATCAAAACTAGGTTAGCTCTCCACATTTCTTTTTGTGCACAACAACAACCCTCCCCCTATCGTCCCATATGTTCCAAATTCTCCTCACCTAATAATCCTAAGCAGTCTTCAGTTCCCCCCCCACTATTCTTCTAAGTCCCATCTGAGATCATTGTATTATTATCGACACATTCATAATATATATATATAGTGGTACGTTTCTCATTTAGAATGCATCATTCATTACATTATCCATTCATTTTATCTTTCATTAAAGCCATTTATATTGTATTATTCGTATAGATTACATTGCATTCATTTTACCATATAAATTGCATCATTTAAGTTGCATTGTTCATACATTATAGATCATATTCATTCATTCTATATCCATTTCATCACCCATTTAGGTTGCATTACATTTATCATTTATTTTTCCACTTACATTCATCATCCATCTAGATAGAATTCATTACTCATATAGATCCATTTATCATTATACATTAACCATTTTCATACATGATCATTGTATTGCATATCCATTTTTCACATCATCATATCTATTACACATAAGCATTATATACATGTGTATATCAAAAAATCTCAAAAATCTATCCATCCATCCTCCATCCATGCACATATTAGCAACATATCATAAACATAAACATATATTAAACATCCATCATCACAAATAGTTCATCCCAATACATACATAATCATAATCATATATCATATCATGCAAAATCCTAAATAAAAGTTCATCATAATTTCCATAATAAAATCCATGCATAACAACCATCAAATCCATATATATATAGCTCAAAAATGAATATGTCTGATACAATGATCGCCCCAAAGTCTCAAAATGTAACACATGAGTCAAAATGGAGCTAACTCTCACAACCTATCTCCTCGGTACCCTCCTCATCATCGCCTCCCCTGACTCCTCTTATCCCTCCTAATTTAGGTGGTCAAAAACCCACTGATCCACCTGTCTGTTGGCTCTGTGTAGGCCGCTGGTTGTGTGTCTTGTGGGATCGCACACTCTTTGTGTACGAGGTTGCTCGCTGCTCAACACGTACCACCCCATGATATAAGCCTCTATAATAGGCTGCCTCCTGGCTTTCCCTCTCTGCCCTATCCCTTTGTTGTATCATATCGGCATACATCTACCCAAGCCCTATGGGGACCAACATCTATTGTGCTATATCTCTCTCTCCCCCTACAGACAAGTGACATCTACCTCTTCTCTCTGTGCTCTGGCCTGCAACCCCTCTAACTCCTCATCCTGCTATCGTAGCACATCCTACAAGGCCCCCATAATTTTCCCAGACTTAACCTCCTACAACATCAACTCATACTCCTCCTTGTCTCTCTTGAGATCATCCACCTCTATCATCGTTGTTTGGAGGCTCTCTATCAACTCTCCCATCTCTCGCCGCAACCACTTCACCTCTACCTCCAGGCTCTCCCTCCTCCCCCTCTCCACTTATATCTCATTCTCAATCAAGTGTATCCTCGCTCGAGTGGCATCCCTATGGTACTAGAGTTGGTCAAAATCGGCCTGTGGCATTCCTCCCACAATCCCTGGACCTCTGCCTTGTGCCTCTAGAATATCCATAGGAATGGCCTTGTGTACCTCTACTAGCAGTGTTGCCTATCCCTCCCCCTCCTTAGGTTCCCTCCTCCATACCACCCTAACTCTCTCCCTCTGTTGCCTACGACCACCCCTCCCTACTCCTGCCAAAACCCTATCACTAGGTGCATCATCCTCTCCACCCACTATCTCATCGACTACCAGCTGCAGCTCATCATCCTCCAAAACTCCAAGAATGGTTAGACGTAATGGAAAATATCCCTCCCACTAACTCATGCACCCACTGGTAGTCCCAGGATCCTCCCCTGGTCCCCTTCGCTCATCCCATACCAAATAGGGCATTGACTAGAAGTTGGTCCTCCCCTCCAAAGGGCTCACTGTCGGGCCCCATCTCGCTATCTCCCATGTCATCTAGGGATATAGCAGAATGTCCCCCAGTATATACTGGACTAGGTTGAACTGTCTCACCACTCTAAATGAAGCATAATAATCCATCACATTCACGGATCGACCGAAAAAGCCACATCTCCACTTCGGCCCAATTTAGCTACCAATCTCCCCTCCACTCCTCACTATCCAAAAATGACCACCATGTGAACTGCATGAGCTCATCCAAAATCCAATTCCAAAACCATAAAGATCCTATCTGATGGTAATGAAGCAAACATCTATACCTATCAATATAAGGGCCTTGGGCCCGTCTATCCTGCACTCCTAGTGGCCGAGTAACTGCAATATGCTCCCATGCCCAGATGTGGAGAAGCATCAATCCTGCAAATATGCTAGCACACTCTCGGTACACAACAAGATACATGTCATGACATAGCTGATCCAACATCGTGGCTCCCTAAGCATACTCTGTGCATTCCTGGATCATATAGTATATAGATCGACTCCACCCAATCAGGAACCTGTGTCCTCCCAAATCAGGCATGATCCTCTTGGTAAAAAATCTGCAGATGACCAAAACTAAACATGGGATATGTCTGATCTCCATAGTCTTGCCCAGATGCATCCTACTCTTGTCCATCATCGGTAATGTCACGTGCTCGTAAATCTCATGTAGGTAGAAATCTGCTATGTCCAATCTATACTCTGGGATCACGCCACGAATGGGGATCTTCAAGATCCTCCATACATCAAGTAGTGTAATTGTTGCCTCTCTAGTAGGTAAATGAAAAGTGTTATACCTACTATCCCATCTCTTTACTAAGGTTGTCATCATGGCAATGTGATCCCTAATCCTTGACCATCGACTAACGAAATGCAATCTTACAATAGCTAGGATCTCTATCTCGTCTGCCTGCAACCACCGACATAATCTCATGGTAGTCGGTCAGTGCTCTCTCAATGCCAATGGTCCCAAATCCGCTTGCATCCAAGCAATCCATTTCATTATCTCATATTCTTGATTCTATCCCATCCCTCGATGCACCTATGACTTATCCTAAACCAAATCCTAAAACTATCTTCGCATCACTCTCTTCCCTAGTGCACATGTTGATTTAATCAGTGCTTGCACCATTCTACAAGCGCACGTGCTGATAGAACCCCTTAATCTAATCAACGCGAGCGTGTGTGTTGAACTACCTTTTCCACCCTCCTGTCCTAAACCTAACCTACATTAGTGTGAGTGTATGCACTAGTTTAATCCCTCCCTAGCTAGTAGCCAAACCCTAAAAACCTTTGTACCACACAAAACATGGTTGCTCGCCCCAAAACCTCCTTTTATTCCCTTCAATCCATGAGCGCTTATGCTAGTCACTAACACTCACGCTACCCTACAAGTGCACGCATTGAAATAGCAATTAGCACATCTGCCTCGCTAGACTTTATATCCTATTCTAAGCTCCTAATTCTAACCTAAATCCTACAAATTCACGGAGGAGGATAGTCATACATAATGGTGGTCCATATGACATAGGTCTCTCATATCAACGAATCCTCTCGACACGATGCTCATGTGTCAAAATGCGATCCATCTCTTCTTCTTTTGGCCCAATAGGGCTTATGTAGCCCCCCCCCCCACCTCGTAGGCCCACTCCCTTCATAATCAACCTTTCCCCCTTCTACTTCTTCTATTATTTTCTCTCTCTCTCGTCACTTCTCCTCCTTCCTTTTCGAGAATTTTCCATCATTTCTTTTTCAAAAAATTCTCGAGGGGACATACACCACCGACGTTTTCACTAGGGCATCTCTTTTCTTCTATCTTTTACCCATCACCAAATTTACCACTGCATAAAAGAGGGGCAAAATGTAGACACTTAAATTAAATATTTCAATTATTTAATTTGATTGTCTTTGCATGATTAATTTGTTAATTGTGCCAATTCCTATTCTTCTTAATATTAATTAAATGTAATTAATATTATCTCTATAGTCCAATGAATTGATTAGCTTAATGAATTCTTCTAGAAGCACTAATAATCTTACTTACCGATATTCTTCTAATTTTTTATTCCCTCTGTAGACACCCAAAATTGTCATGACTAATTAAATAAATATTTTATTTATTTAATTAATTTAGCCTAATTCTTCTATTAATTAAATAAATCCTTATTTATTTAATTAATTCATTTATCCTCTTCTAGCCTTATTTCTCATTTAAATAAATTCATTTATTTATTTAAATTATCCTTTTCCTAAATTAAATAAATATTTTATTTATTTAATTGATCCCACTTCTTCTATTAATTAAATAAATATTTATTTATTTAATTAATTCATTAACATTTTCTACCCATGACACATGTCATTCATCTCTTAATTCATACACTACCTACCCCTCTCATTATTTTACTATTTCTTTTACCTACCCTCTAATCATAGCCGACCTCCTTTTTACACCTTTCAATCTTATCCCTCCATTTCATATTGTATCTTCTATTTAAGGAGATGCTTCCTTCATTATCAAACCCTAGCTAATCAATCATCTTAAGGACTTGACTACACTACGATCCTACTTGCAACCACATTCCGTTCTTTGTTGAGCTCTTGTGCACATAAAATCTGAGAGCAAATATATCAAGCAAGATCAATGGAGATAGGAAGAATGGAGATCCAAACCCTATTGGACATGTGATGGTATAATCTTTGTGATTTCGTTTGATTTGCATTGTTTTAGGTAATCTTGATATGTTATGGTGGATCATTGTTGTTGTTAGGCTAGGGTTTTGTGGTTGAATTCATTTAGCCTTTCAATATAGTTATTATTGTTATCCATTTTCACCATATACATTTTGGCACGCCTGGTGGGACTCTTGTCCCTTTTGCATTTAACATTTTGTTGTAGATTTTGTGTTTTAAAGTTGCAGATCTGACATTTTCGGTAGCATTTTGATATTTTCGCGTCTGTGCACTTTTGGATCGCATTTTTGATTTTCTAGCGCGTCTGCGACATCTGGAATCGCGTCCATGTTATCAACAATATTTTATTTTGCAAGTTCCAGAAACCGCGTCTGTGTTCAAAAGTCGTGTCTACGGTGTTTTTAGCCGCATCTATGTCTAGAAATCACGTCTGCGTTCTGGAGCTGCGTTTGCATCGCACAGAGCCGTGTCTGCATCAAAAAGCCGTGTCTGTGTTCACAAATTTCAAAATTTTGGATTTATTGATTCGGTTTTGGGTTTTGCATTTAAGGTTTCAGATCTGGTTTATTTTGAGCTAACATTTTCAGATCTAGCTAACAAAATTGGTGCAGCTTGTCTTCAAAGCAAAATCGTTTGGTTGAAGGCCCCTATTTTCACAAAGTCTTTTGGGTTTAAAATTTACCTAACTTGTGTGCTTGCAGGAAGGGGTGATTATTTGAAACAATCCAAACTACTAACAACTTTTTGTTGCATGTCCTTGGCAAGGGTTTTTGGATTTTTATTGTGTGCCTTGTTTTCATAGACTAGCAAACACTTCAATTGGTGCACTAAAATTGAATCATTGTCTTTTGTGTCTTGAGCAATAGGCTCTTTTTGTTTAATCTTTAGAGGGTCTGTCTTCCCGTGTGGTCATTAGGACTACTAGTGAGAAGAGAATGACCCAAGTGGTAGTGAGGAAAACCCACCTCTTCCGAACCACTATAAACAACTGTATTCATGGTGAAAACTATGGATAACATGTGCTGATTAGTTCATACCGACACTATGTCTCCCCATAAACCCGTTTGATCAAATTTATTTGATCAGTTGTAGGGCGTAACCCCTACCGGCTGGGCACCTTCTGTATTTACAAAGCTGAAAGTGCCGCATGTATGGCCACATGAGCGGATGCCCTTACTAGCACCTTTTTGTTTTAGAAGCCCAAATCCTTCTAGTTGTTGGGGTAGGAGGTCGGACCTCTGGTAGTGGCCCACACAAATACGGTTCTTAGTAGAGATACAAAGTTCACCACAAGGAGTTTTCATGGGGACTGATGTTTGGCTGACCTGAGAAGTGAGTGCCGAGAGTGGAGCCAGTGAGGTCAAGCATCTAAGTATCTGCTCTGAATAGCATAGCCTCGGGGGTAAAACCCCATGTGGGATCAACAACTATTGTCTTGGCCAGCCATAAGAATTGTGCTTGACTTATTTTAAACATTCAAAACATTCAAGACCAAATAGCAAAACATTGTGTCTTTTGTGTCTTCAAGTGTATGCAAAACAATTTTACATCAAACAACACACTTTTTTTATTGGAGTCATTTTGAGTCTAGACACTTGCAAATATTGAGTCCTCATCAACATTGTGTCCTCTTGTCATGAAAAACAGTCAAACAATCAGATTTGGTCACAACAAAATGACTTCACAGATTGGAAAAATTTGCACAAATTTTGCAGAAATGTGTCTCTGTCTGACATAATAGCGTTTGTGTTGTATAACCATGTCTGTGAAGGGAAAAGACGCGTCTGTGTTCCAGAATCAACATTGCAAGTTCCACAAAAATCACAGAAACGCGTATGTGTCTGACATAACAGCGTATGTGTTGTATAACCACGTCTGTGAAGGGCAGAAACACATCTGTGTTCCCAGAATCAACATTGTATTTTCAAAAAATCTCAGAAACGCATTTGTGTTGAACAGAACCATGTCTGTGTCAAGAAATCAAGTCTATGAAGTGTACAGGCACGTCTGTGTTCAGAATTGAAAAAACTGTTATAGTCCAGCAAACAAACACAGTCAGTTTCAAAATTTTTGAGCTTCCTAGGTCATTTCTCTAGGGTTTCATTTAGAATTCAACCTGTCTTTGGGTCTCACATAGTCCATTATTGCTTCACATCTCACTTTACATTCACATTTGTCTAAACTTGAGTCAAAAGGTCACTTGCTTGTCCTCATCATACTTTGTCGACATACTACATACAACAACACTTTGCTAAGTGGTCCCTCATCAAGGTCTCTCACCTTTGGGTCTCATTTGGTCTTACTTAGAGTCAAGGTCAACTTACCTCATCAAGAGAAACTATCCTCTCTTTGGAAGTCACACCTACTCTACTACATACCTACTTGGTCTTACACTTTGGACATTGCAAGTACATTTTAGGTTCATTTACATTCCATCCAACTCTTGGTCTTCCATACTCTTTCCATTTTCATCTAGTCTCACACATCTTGGTCAATACCTAGTTCATGGTTGAAACCCGTCTTCAAAAATCTAGGAGAGAAACTAAAGACGCTCAAGAGTCTGCAAACATGAGTGTCTATAAGTATGACAATGATGTCTTTTTCAATACTGATCATAACACATTACCTGGCATGGATGCCTATAGAAACATTCCAAATGTTGACAACATGGGCACTACAAACAACAATGATACACACAATGACAATATGGACAACTTTTCAATACATTCAGCAGATGTGGAAGAATCCATTATGAATCCCCATTTCAATCGATTGGTTGAGGAAATAATGAGGAGGGATAGACAATACTTCTTACAAATGATGGCACAAAGTGGAGCCAAAATACCTCATGATTTTGACATGTCTCAAATAATGGAAAATCGGCCTTTGCAACAAACTCACTCCAACAGGGATCAAAGAAGGCCTAATAGTGGAGGCAATAGAGGACCACATATGGTACCTGAATCACTATCATCTTTGCTTCAAAAACCAGAGGTCCCACATACACATGGTCAAGCATATGATACTTAGACCATTATGGAAGTCTTATGCAAAGAAATATGCTCAATCACATACCAATGCTAAGGATCAACCACCAAAGCAATTGGATATTCAAAGGCATGCTCAAAATTTGGACACAAGGAAACCCCGTGTCAAATTTGGGGGCAACACATTAGAACATGACATGCCTGTGGAATATGGTATACATGCACAAAATAGATATGGTGTTCCTCAACATGAATCTATACCAAGTGGTCCATATACGCAGCACCATTATAGACCTCCTCCATATGAACATGTGTATGATCAATACCATCCATATATGCAACATGCTCCTCCTCCTATTGGTTCCTCAAGCATGGGGTATGGTCCAAGAAGTTGATCTCCACCTAAGAGCAATTTGGAGCAACAAATCAGGGACTTACAAAAGAAAATGGAGGACATAAATACACCAAAGCCAACATACACAATGAGAGACATATGTCCTTATCCATTTGACAAGAGCATTCCAATGCCTCCTTTTCCTACACACTTTGTGATGCCTAAATTTGATAAGTATAGAGGAAAAGGGGATCCTAAGGCACACATAAGACAGTTTTTCATAGCTTGCATTGAGGTAGCAGTAGAAGAGATATTTGATGAGATTATTCCCACAAAGCCTAGGTGATCAAGCTATGGAATGGTTCTCCCAACTTCCACCTGCTATTAAGTCATGGGGTGACTTAGCAGAGGCATTTACTCAACATTTCTCCTACAACATAGAGATAGACATATCAGTCACTACTTTGTGCAACACCAAGCAAAAAGAGGGAGAGTCTTTTGCATCATTTTTACAAAGATGCAGGAATCTAGCTAGCAGATGCTCTTGTGAAATTCCACAAAAACAAATGGTAGAAATGTTCACCCAGAATGTTAACAAAGACATTGGCTATGATCTAAGGAAAGCTTGTTTGTCCACCTTCAAGGACGTCATTGAAAAAGGCTTAGCAACAGAGAAGATCCTAATTGAACAAGGAGTCATTAAGATATTCAAGGAAAACAAAGATGACTTTAAAGGAAAAGACAAGCCAAGATTTTGGAATTAAAACAAGAACACAGTTAATGATGGTGTGTTTGATGCCAATACAGTGCAACCTAAATTCATCTTTTCAGGATCAAGTTCTACAAACAATCAAGTGAATACTCAAACAACTTCCAGATCACGAAGGAAGTACACTCCATTGGGAGAACCACTTGAGTCATTCTTCAAGAAGCTAGTGGCAAACAAGGTAATCACAGTTCCAGATGTTCCTCCATATGAACCAAATTGGTGGAATGATGATGAGTATTGTGAATTTCATAAGAGCAAGGGTCATAAGATAGGAAATTGTCATTGACTGAAGAACATCATACAAGATCTCATTGATAGAGGTGACATTGAGATTGAGGGACACTCATCCAATCAAGAACATGAGATGTTTAAGGAACCATTCCCAAAACATGACAAGGGAAAAGCTAAAGCCACAGAGGATCAAACCAATTATACCAGAGCATCCTACAACTATGATTCAACTATCAATCATATCTCGATGGACAAGTATGTCTCTACTATTATTATCAAGGACAAAAACCCTGAGAATTCTACCCAGAGACCCAAGATTGTCCTAAAAGGTGTTGAATCTTCTTTCGAACCTACCTCTGAATGTCATGTTACAACCCGTCGAGGTAAAATCACTTTGCAAGGTGCTCCAGCCAAGAACACCACTTCCCCATCAACCAAACCTGAGTATGACCTTGTAGAATAGTTAGGGAAGACACTTGCGCTCATCTCCATTCTTGAGCTCTTACGCATATCCCCTGCACATAAAGCTATTCTTGACAAAATCTTGAGAGACACCACCATTCCTACTGATCTGAACGTGGACCAGTTTCAAGCCATGGTGGGATACCTTTCCATTCCACACTCCCTTACATTCACAGAAGCTGATGATGCCTTCGTAAGTCAGCCACATAATGCACCATTACACATTGAAGCCTTCATACACAAACATAGAATCAAACGAGTCCTGATAGATGGAGGAGCAGGTCTAAACATTTGTACATTGAGCACAATTAAACAATTGGGATATTCTGATAAGGCTGTGAATTCTACAAATCAAATCACCATCAAAGCATATGATGATGAAGAGCGTTCGTCCAAGGGCACAGTCACCTTACCTCTCAGAGTTGGGCCAATTACGAAGGATGTGGTTTGTCAAGTCCTAGATCTAGATCTCACTTATAACATATTGCTAGGACGTCCTTGGATTCATGAAATGAGGGCAGTCCCATCTACATATCACCAATGCATTAAGTTTCCTCACAATGGAGTAGAGGTAACAGTTAACGGTGATCCTAATCCGCTCATATACTGCAATGACCTGAGATCAAAGACTGAGACCATCATTCCCAGTAATCGCGAAGCTGTTCCTTCTTCGGCATATATTGATCCTGAGTCATTAAAACCTTCGACATCAAAACAAGGTGAGCTTAAAGGCAAGTTTCAAGACAAGGGCATGGGGGAATACACTTTAAATTAGACCATGTACTTACGACAAGTCATGAGTTCACCAAAAGAATACGGAAGACCACATCCTAACAAGCAAGTATCCATCATGATACTCAAATGGGACCCTACTACCTTTCAAAGTTGGGGTGAACTAGAAGAGGAAGATTTATACAAAATGCTTTACAAAGACATTGAAGATGACACACAAGATCACATCAGTCTACCATGTGAGAAATATGGCAAAGGCTTCAAGATTCTACAAAAATTCGGGTATGATGGAAAAAGCCCTCTTGGGTTACGAAAGGAAGGCATCATTGAACCTTTACAACCTAAATTGACATTCAAAAAGGAACACTCGAAAGGACTTGGTTTCCTAACTTCCAAGGTCCACACTCAAAGGACAGAAGAAGCCTTACAAATAGAAGCTGCCAAAATTCAACAAGAGGGTCGCTATTCCACAAACTCCAATGAATGGGAATGGGGTTCAGACAAATCTTCCAGTGATTACGAGCTCACTGAGACATTCAAAGAGCCAGATGAACCCATAGAAGAAGAGGAATTTTATAAAAAGTTCAAAGTTGGTCAAGAAATAACCCATGAAGATTCCACACAGTCCTTGTCTCAAGGTTCTAGGTTGAAATCACATAGGATGAGAACACCTATCCCAGAATGCGTTACTAGTGTTGATAATTTGGATTCGCTCATGATCGAGACTGATGAGGAGAGTGCCATCGATGACCTCAATACTTACCATGACATACCCGAATATAACTGCATCTTCACTCTTCACCCCACTAACTTCAAAGACATTAAAGGCCTTCCCCTTGTTCACCACCAACTCATTGACTGGGATCATGAAGGACCTGCATAGTTTGACACATTCCAAAATGATGAAGCTTTTATTGACTATCTTGGCATAAGAGATAATCTTCCCCCTGGGGACCATAAAGCGAGATACACTATAGAACTCAATAGCATGGCATATTTTGGTGAGGGTGTCAGACCTTCCAGTCGCCAAAATGTGAAAATAAGAACAAACCAAGGGTCTTATGGTGAAAACCACACTGTCGCGCTGTCGGATCCCAAAAAAGTAAAAAGAAAGGACATATCTAAGGGCAAAAACCTCTCTGAGGCACCCGAAGATGGAAGGCTCGACATTCTCCCAGCATCATATGACGAAAAGTCATCCATGTTGGAGAAGAGACTATCAAAACAAACATTGGTATAGAAGAGGTTCCACATAACATATTCCTGGCTCAATCATTGACGAAGTCTGAAAGGTCAAAATTCATAAGTTTCTTCAAGGAATGACAAATCAACTTTGCCTGGTCATACGCTGATATGCCTGGATTGGATTCGGATTTGGTAATGCATCATTTGATAGTTAAACCAAGGGCAAAACCAGTGAAACAGAAATTAAGAAAGATGCATCCACAAGTGGCATTACTAGTCAAAGCAGAACTCAAGAAATTATTGGATGTCGGATTCATACGCCCAATTGATTATCCTGAATGGATCTCCAACTTGGTGCCTATCAGTAAACCAGATCGCAATATCAGAATATGTATAGATTTCAGAGACATCAACAAAGCTTGTCCAAAGGATGATTTCCCATTACCAAATATTGACTTGATTGTTGATCTCATAGCAGGTCATGAAATGTTATCATTGATAGATGGATTCTCTAGTTATAATCAAATAAGGATCGCGACCAAGGATCAACACAAAACATCATTCACTTGTCCTTGGGGAACTTTCTGGTGGAATGTCATGCCCTTCGGGCTAAAGAATGCAGGCGCTACATATCAAAGAGCCATGACTACTATCTTTCATGATCTCATGCATGTAACTGTGGAAGATTATGTCGATGACCTCTTGAGAAAATCAATAGACAGAAATACACATTTAGACATACTTTTAGTCATCTTTGATCGGTTAAAAAAATACAAAGTAAGATTAAACCCCAAGAAATGTGTCTTTGGAGTAACCTCCGGGAAGCTCCTAGGATTCATTGTATCCAAATGAGGAATCGAAGCTGATCCAGCAAAAGTCAAAGCTATCTTGGAGATGCAACCACCAAGAAATATCAGTCAACTTTGATCTTTACAAGGCAGACTCCAATCCATACGAAGATTCATAGCGCAACTTGCAGATAAGTGTAATCCTTTTCAGCACCTGCTACATAAGAACATCAAATTCAAATGGGATGATAACTGTCAACAGGTTTTCCAGATGCTCAAAGATTATCTTCTAAATCTATCAGTTATGATGCCACCAGTTCCAGGTCAACCTCTGTTACTATACATATCAGCTACTTCAACAGCACTGGGGGCACTCTTAGCACAACAAATTGCTAAGGGCAAAGAAAAAGCAGTGTACTATATCAGTCGCACATTGGTGGGATATGAGCTAAACTACACACCAATTGAGCATGCATGTCTAGCCGTGGTCTTTGCTTCACAGAAATTATGACATTACATGCTCACTCATAAGACTAAGTTAGTTGCAAGGATCGATCCATTGAAATACCTTCTCAATAAAGCAACACTTACTGGGCGACTGGCCAAATGGGTAATGATCCTGAGTGAATTCGACATCGAGTATGTGGACAAAAAAGCAATAAAAGGACAAGCCATCATGGATCAATTAGCAGATGCTCCCATGATAGATGATGTTCCTCTAAGTTCAAAATTTCCAAATGAGTTCATTTTAACAATGTCACATGCAAAGCCATGGCAACTGTACTTCGACGGCTCATACACACAGCATGGGGCAGGAGCTGGCATCCTCTTTATAACTCCTCAAGGGGATTCTATACCAAATTCATACCACTTATCATTTCCTTGCACTAATAATATAGTGGAATATGAGGCATTAACAACTGGATTATGGATCGCAGTACAGTGGAAGATCCAGGAACTTCGTGTTTTTGGGGACTCTCAACTTGTAATCTGTCAAGCAACTGATGATTACCAAACAAAAGATGAAAAATTAATGCCTTACAAACAAATGGTGGATGACCTGAAACAACACTTCACAAAGATAGATTTTGAGTAGATACCAAGAGAGTAGAATCGCATCGTAGATGCCATGGCTACAATTGCTTCACTAATCGATCTACCTCCAAATGAGACCCGTTATGAGTTCTTGGTGGATAACCTTTTGGCTCCTTCATATGAGATCATGCCTAATGAGATGATATGTGTTGTCGTTCCTGAGTCCCAGTTATACAATTCCATTTTCACATACCTTCGGGACAATACCCTACCTCCTGATCTATCAAATAACCAACGTCACACTTTCATTCACCAATCCTCTCGATACGTCATTTTAGCTGATATCCTATACCAATGAGGTCTAGATGGAACTTTTCTTAGATGTTTAGAAAGTGAAAAAGCTCAGATTGCGTTACGTGAAGTACATGAAGGGATATGTGGTCCACATGCTAGTGGTCCTACCTTGGCCAAGAAACTCATCAGGACTGGATATTACTGGCCCAATATGGAAAAGGACTCATATCAGTTTGTCAAGAAATGTAAGCAATGTCAAATTCATGGAGACCTCATACATGCGCCAGCACAAGAACTTCAACTAATTGCGTCTCCTTGGTCCTTTTGTCAGTGGGGACTCGATCTCATAGGCAAGATTCACCCTCCTTCTTCCAATGGTCATAAATTCATTATTACTGCCATAGAGTATTTCACAAAATGGATTGAAGTCGTGCCTCTCACACAAGTCACTGGAAAATAGATTGCTATGTTCATCCTCAACTATATCATTTGCCGATATGGTATTCCTGTTTCCATTATCACTGATAATGGGCATCCTTTCAAAAATCAGGATGTTCATGAACTATGTGACCGCTTCCATATTTCCCATCGTTTATCCACACCATATTACCCCCAAGGTAATGGCCAAGCTGAGGCGTCTAATAAAACAATCCTTAAAATCCTAAAGAAGATAGTTGATGACACTGGCTGTAATTGGCATATCCAACTTAATCCTGCACTTTGGGCCTACCACACAAGTGTTCGCACACCTACAGGAGCTACACCCTATTCACTTGTCTATGGCGCTGAAGCCATCTTGCCTATTGAGGTCGAGCTACCCTCTTTACGGGTCTCTTTGCAAAACATCATCAGTGAGGAAGACTATAGGGTATCTCACTTACAAGAACTTGAACTACTAGATGAACGAAGACAAAGTGCTTTTAATCATCTCAAGGCTTATCAACAATGAATGAGTCACAGCTACAATCACAAGGTCAAGCCTCGCACATTTGAGGTAGGTGACTTGGTTCTCAAAGAAAACCCCAAAAATTAGCAAGACAGAGAGAAGAAGGGCAAGTTTGAACCAAACTGGCTTGGTCCTTACATCATTATAGCAGCCTATGGATCTGGGGCATATCAGCTCTCAACTACAGAAGGTGAACCTTTGGAGGATCCTATCAACAACATGCACCTTCGCAGGTTCTACACATAGCTCTTTCGAATATCCTAATTCAAACATACAAAAAAATCAAAAAATACAAAAAAATCATAAAACATAAAAAAATCGTCACTTGGTGAAAACCTGGCAAACAGGCGCCTTGTGACACAAAAAACATTGAAAAATCGAAAAAAGTAAAGAGAAATAATTTCATCCAACGGTGAAAACCACCTTGGTGGCACCCTGGGCAAGTACCATGGTGAAAACTGGGTCACCAGCGCCATGTGTAGAGACATTGCTTCTCCCTCCTTCAAGATTCACTTTCATCCTTTCACTTTGCACACACTCACAACCTATTCGTTCATAATAAACTTACCCATTCCCATCATGGCTTGTTATTGATCTACCCAAGATTGGTTAGCCATTCATAATAAACCTCCCTTTTCACCTCCCTTTCCATCCATAATAAATTAGATCCTATCTGTGGCTAAGGCAAATCCTACGTCTAGTGATGGGTATGGAACTGAGAACATCACATGTTTCGAGGAGTACAGTTTCTTCCAGCTTCCTTCAGTCTATCCGCGCACAATCCGCAATAAAGTAGCATCTGCATCGCCAATCTGCAATAAAGTTTCATCTTCTTTGCAATAAAGTATCAGTTTCATGGATTCAGTCAGTTTCAGATGAGACACAGCAGCAACAATGGGCTTCAACAAAATCAAATCTTTCAACAGACTCAGACAACATTATGGTTTAGTGCTATCTATCCTTTCTGTGAAAGTAAACATTGTGACCACAATCAAATAAGACTTATACAAGTGACAAGAGACACTAAACTTGAGGACTACAGTGGATGTTGGTGTTGAGTCTTGGTTTTCTTTTGATTTTATCTTTTGGTGACATGTCTTTTAGCTTTTCCGGGATGTCTTTAACTAGAGATTCTATCTCCAGGATGTCTTTGACTAGAAAGGCAAGGATGGGGTATCGTCACCTATTTGTATTTGCTGTCTGTGGATTGTCTCTTAGTAATGCTATGACTTGTACAAGGATATGAGGACACTGTGAGTCTAGTGTGAACTGGGGCATTCCTTGTTTGTAACTGTCTTATCTCCATGCAAACAGGTACAATGACTTTCTGGGTCGAACATGTGCCTCGATTGTCATAACCTACTTGCCATAATAAAGCTCAATGATGATAACACACAGGAAGCTCTTTCACTTTCATATCTTCTGTCTTCCATCCCCCTTTCTTGATTGACTTCCATCATCCTTCTCGAGTCTGCGTAGCCTGCTATCACATGACTAAGTATAATGACACGCCAAAAACATTTGCATTTCATGTAGTTTCACCTGCATTAACACATATAAGCATTTCATACATACATATAGATATCACAACTGCATCACATCCTACACACAACACATATTAGCACATTTTTCATATAAATCGCCATTTGCATTATCATATTCATCTACATTACATACATTCACATTCGCATTATGCATACACATATAAAACATAAAAGAACAAAAATATTGCATTTCATTATGTACATATTTACATCCATATATAAGCATCATAAGAACATCTCATCACATAGGTATACATGCATATAGCTGCCACAAAAATGAATCATCTCATATATATATTCATAACTTTCATGATACAATGATGTCAAAAATCATATGGCTACAGTCACCCGAAGGTGTCTACATCATCATACCAAAATGGTACAATACTGATACATAGGGAGCCCTCTAAGGCTGTGATGAACTCCCTCCCTCGGAGCCACCTGGCCTCGTTGGAATTTGAGCCCCTAAAGGACCCGCCCCAGGATCATCTCTCTTGTCCCCTCTATCTGGTGGTGGTGGAGGACCCATAACCCCACCACTAGATGCCTATCTCCTCCGGCTCCCTCCCATAGCTGTCACTGTCCGCGATGGTCTATGGAAGCTCCTCGCCCACTGATCCGTTGGCACTGCACCATAATAGAGATCCTGCTAGTAGGCAATCTCCTCCCCTACCCACAGAACATAGGCATATCCAGCCCCTGTGTCATCTGTTGCCTGCCTCCCAGCCCTCAGTGCGGTCTCAGCCTTTGTATAGCACCGAATGGCCTGATCCCGCTTCCACTTAGTATCTCTGAGCCTCCTCCTAAGCCTATCCCTCTCCCTCTCCAAGTCCTAGATCTCATTTGCCTATCCCTGGAAAATCTCCCTTAGCTCTAGCAGCTCATCCTCCTCTGCATCAGCCCCCTGTGGCTCCCCCTGTACGGGTTCCTGTCCTTGTACCTGTACTGGTGCCTGTACTAGTACCTGTCCCTATACCTATCCCTATACCTGCACCTATCTGGGACCCTGTGCTGCTGGCACCTATAGCAGCAATCCACCGTGACCCCTCACCACCCGAGCCTGTCTCTCCTCTCCACCCTCCCTTCGTGGGGCAACCCTCCTCTCTCCAACTGCTCCCCTCCTCCTCCGTCAGCCTTTACCCCCATCAGCTCCATCATCATCATCATCCCCACCATCATCTCCATCTAATAGCTCTCCTCGATCTGTCAAACATGGGAAGGGATACTCCACCCAGTATGCTGTGCACTCGGCATCCATGTCGACATCCTCAATCTCTGGCCACATGTCCCAGGGTAGGGGCATCATCTCTACCAGCTGCGTAACATCCTAATTGTATGATAACAGGGACCCAAACTATGCCTGATTTCTCACAGTCTGTGCATACATGCCTGAGCCCTGTGGCATCCACTGAATCCTGTTGAACTGCCTGCCAACCCTATCCACTAGCTGCCTCTCCAACACATAGGGCGTCCGCCCAATCAGGTACCTACTTCGGAAGGTGTAGGGAAGCTCAATCGCATCATCCTCCCACTACTTGCATCCCAGGTATGGCCTCCATATGACCACATCAATGTCATCTATCACCCACCGCCAATGCTCTAACCTGCCAATCTGTGGCTGTGACGTGATCATGTCATATAAGTGAACGAAACTACATCCGTAACCCCTGCCTCTGAAATGTATTGGCCTCATCACTGGCAGATGCTCGTAAGCTCACACCTGCAACAATGTCACCCTGTAGCCCAATCCCACTGATTTGTGGTATACAAACTGATGCAACTCATAATAAAGGTGTGCTAGCACACACGGTCCCCAGGCATATCTGGTGTGTTGTGTCACCAGTGTCTCCAGTGCACCTCCCCAGCCCACAACCAACCCTCATATCGCTCTATCAGGACACAGGAACCCACTGATCACTCCTCCTATAACTGCTGGCAGCACTAGCCATGTAGCTATCATCGTGTCCCAAGCCACATGTCCAGCCCTCATCTCCAGTCCTGGGTTCTGGAACACTCGTCTCAGGGCCTCCCTGTCTCCATCTCGATCATATGGAATCAACTCCCCATCGATCGGTATCCTCAAGATCTTATATACATCCTCAAGGGTGACTGTCATCTCCCCCATCGACAAATGAAAAGTACATGTCTCGGAGTGCCATCTCTTTGCCAGCACAGTCAACAGTCCCATGTTCACCCGAAACTCAGGCACATACAGAACATGTCTCAGACCCATAGCCTTAATCGCAGCTCGGTCCTTGAATGTCAGCTCAGGTCACAATCTCTACGTCGATGGGAATCTCTCCCATGACTCTAGCATAGGCAAATACTCCTGCAATCAAGCAACTCAATCATGTCAGTCATAGTGGCATTCATTGTTCATCACAAAATGCTACTTTTTATCTACATGCATATGGTTATCTATCCTAGTGACACTCACTGTTCATCACGAGAGTGTTGCTTCTATCCTAGTGACACTCAATGTTCATCACAAAGTGTTGCTTCTATCCTAGTGGTACTCCCTGTTCATCACAAAGTACTACGTGTTTGGCACTCCCTATTCATCACAAAGTGCTGCTCACATTTGCATTCACTGTTCATCACAAAGTGTTGCTCATATTTTAGTACTCGCTGTTCATCACAAAGTACTCTATCTTGGTACTTATTGTTCATCACAAAGTGCCTTGATCTATCCTAGTCTTCTCTAGAGGACCTGCTTGAGTGTATCCTCTCAGCAGCTTATCCAATCGATAGCGTATGTTCATCACAGAACTGTCGATTTGACTTAGAAGACACAAATTCACATTTTTTGGACACAAACGCACTTACTTGACATAAACACGCTTAAAGACTGCACAGATGCACCTGAAAAACACAGACATGCCTATGCTCTGCACAGATGCGTCTGGGCGACATAGATGTGCCTTCTTGGCATAGACGCGCCTACACATCACAAACGCGGCCGCATTTAGCACAGACGCGCCTGGCACAAACACAAACGCACCTCCTAATCATGGACGCGCCTGGCACCAATGCAGACGCACCTGGACATTTTTGGACATTTTTTGGACCCTATTCTAAGCGCATTTATTGCCCTATCTACCATGCATTAATGACAATAATAAATGCATCGAAGTACAAGGAGGTTTGGTGGTACTTACCGGCTCTCTTGCCTCTGCTGGCCTCTGGAATCGGCAAACGCGGTCGAATCTATGAACGAAGGACATCGTTGTTGATTGTTGCTGCTCTATTTTCGCTCTGCACTCTGCTCTCATGGATGTGTAGATGGCAATGAGGATGTATTTTCCCCCGTGGTCTATCTTATAACCTACCCTAGCCCTCACCCTCGTTTCCTGAGTCAGTCTTCTTTATCCCGTGACTTTGTCACTTTATCTGGTCAGTCCATTCTAGCCTTTCTTTCTTATCGAGAGATTGTCTGTGGTCTTTTCACACATTCTCATCCAATCTCTCGAGGGGGCATATCATTCTCATCTTGGGGCAACTCTGTATCAATTCATCTTATCTTCTTTGAAACAACACAACAAGCCGCATTGTCTCAAAGAGGGGCAAAATGTAGACACCCAAAATTGTCATGACTAATTAAATAAATATTTTATTTATTTAATTACTTTAGCCTAATTCTTCTATTAATTAAATAAATCCTTATTTATTTAATTAATTCATTTATCCTCTTCTAGCCTTATTTCTCATTTAAATAAATTCATTTATTTATTTAAATTATCCTTTTCCTAAATTAAATAAATATTTTATTTATTTAATTGATCCCACTTCTTCTATTAATTAAATAAATATTTATTTATTTAATTAGTTCATTAACCTTTTCTACCCATGACACATGTCATTCATCTCTTAATTCATACACTACCTACCCCTCTCATTATTTTATTATTTCTTTTACCTACCCTCTAATCATAGTCGACCTCCTTTTTACACCTTTCAATCTTATCCCTCCATTTCATATTGTGTCTTCTATTTAAGGAGATGCTTCCTTCATTATCAAACCCTAGCTAATCAATCATCTTAAGGACTTGACTACACTACGATCCTACTTGAACCACATTCCATTCTTTGTTGAGCTTTTGTGCACATAAAATCTAAGAGCAAATATATCAAGCAAGATCAATGGAGATAGGAAGAATGGAGATCCAAACCCTATTGAACATGTGATGGTATAATCTTTGTGATTTCATTTGATTTGCATTGTCTTAGGTAATCTTCATATGTTATGGTGGATCATTGTTGTTGTTAGGCTAGGTTTTTGTGGTTGAATTCATTTAGCCTTTCAATATAGTTATTATTGTTATCCATTTTCACCATATACACCCTCCACACATTCTCTCTCCTAGTCAAATCCTCCTACAAATCCCACTTGCCCTAATTTCACCTAATCATTCTTCTAAACCCTCTCCTAATGAGTTTTTAGTGTCTCATCCTCATGATTAGCCACAAAGTCAACCCCTTTGTCCCTTCATCCAGTCACTTTCCATAAATAGCCCTCTCACATTTCTCCATGCATCTCCCATCCAACCACTTACCTTAAATGCTCCTTTCCTAGGTGAATGTGAGATTTTCAAAAATATCACATTCCTCTAGGTATCTCTTCCTCAAAAGAATTTTTAAGTCCTCTCTATTCCTCCAATCCCTATGACTCCCTTTTTGAGGAATTTTTAATTCCTCACCCTCATTTCCCGAGGAATATTTTATTCCTTTCTCTTCCCCAAGGCACATTGGGAAGTCTTCCCAATGAACCTTGAGGAGTGTGGAGACAAGAAAGGCCTTTATGACATATCTCTTGGTCTACATACTTTTCTTGTCACCCTTCATTGTGTTAGATGCAATGACAGTCCCAAAGATACTGAGAAGGGGGGTGAATTAGTGTCTAACTAGTTAATGGAATATTTGGACTTATTTATAACTTTGTAACCCAAATTAATGTACCGGTAAACAAGAAATAATGTAGTAAAGAGAAATAATAGAGATAGCATGAATTCACACCATAACATAAGATATTTTGGCGAGGAAACCCGGTAAGGGAAAAACCTCGGTGGAATTTGTGACCCACAATATTTACTCACTCGCCAATATGAATAAATATTACTTACAATAGAGGCTCGCACATGCAGGAAGGCCAACATCCTAGAGTGCACTGCTCAATGAAAGAGTCTCACTGACTACAATATGGATAATTAAATCCAAGATAATATACTGCTCAAAATAGCATCTCCAATGCTTGGTTCAGTACCAAAATAGCATCTCCTCTGGGCTAGTCATCTGAAATCATCATGCCCTCCCACTGCCGCTATAACCTCTCCAACCCTCTCCTCACCCCTAGCTCCAATAGCCAAACCTCCTCTCCCTCTATCCACTGCCACCCGCCACATTGCTCTCTCAACCTGTATCCCTCTGTCACCACCATCTCCACTCCTATCTCCTCTCCTCCCCCGATCCAATCTCCCCTATCCCCTCACCGACCTCGACCACCTCCTCCACTGTCTCCACCATTGTCTCCTCCACCATCACCACCTCCCTCATCTATCTCCTCACCAGCCTCTCCCCATCTCCCTAGCCTCTTAGGCTGATCATCCTCATCATCATCAAAACCGGGAATCATCTCCATTGGATCTGATATCCTGACCACAACACGTGCTGCGAAGAGTCCTGCAAACTCATCAGTCATCCCTGCATCCACTATCTCAAGGGCATAGTCCCATATCTAGTCGACTAAGTGAAAGAAATCATCAACTGCCATCATGCTATCAATCATGGGTCCCCACTCTGAAATATCATGTCTCCATTGAGCATATAGGCATGCTCCTTGTGGTATCCCCTACTGTCGACCATACTGCTGCAACACCCAGCTGTGCAGGAATCTCTCAATAACAAAGGGCGTCTACCCTATCAGATACCTAGACATATAGGCATAAGGCATCTCCATCCCATCCTCTACCCATACCTCACAACCTGTATATGGTTGCCAGACAACCGTATCAATATCATCCAAAACTCTCCTCCAGTGCTCTAGTTTGCCCAGCTTACGTTGGACAACTATCTCTCGATATCTGTATGCATAAGCATACCCAACAAGCCTATCTTTGTCCGTCGGTGGCCTGGCTGCGGGAATATTCTCCCACGCCCATGTTCGGTGTGAAGCCTGATCAGTCTTCAAGTGGGAGATTGTTGAAATGTGGTGACTGATCAACAAAGTACTGTACACTCAGCACGTATCCTCGACGGGGTCTGGGGCCGAGCCCCAAATAGAGGTTCGGGGGTAGCAGCCCCCAAGAAAAGCGGGGGTTCAGGGGTGGGAGCCCCCGAGAAAAAAAACTTTTGGGTATTTTTTGATGAAAACCGACATTGTAATAAAACCCTAAAAAGGCCGACTTTGTTTTTTGCCCTAAAAATGCATGTTATAAGCGGCTGGGATGCTTAAGGCATTTGAAGGTTGATGTACTATTTTTGCTGGATAATAAGAAAGATTGGACGGCTGTGTATGGTGGACGTAACCCATTCTGGGTGAACCACGTTAAATCTCTGTGTTATCTGTGTCCTATTTTATTCCTTTATCTTTTGTATTTAAATCTGCATATAACTGTTAGTTCATATTTGCTTCGGATTTGCTTGAAACCCTAACAGCCCATACCTGTAGCAGTGTCACTCCAGCTGATAAACTGCTATAACCCAAGTACACCACCTGATGCAAATCCCTGTATAAGTGGGCCAGCATAGCCGACCCCCATGCAAAGCAGCAACCCTGTGTCACCATGTCCTCTAGGACCAGCCCCCATCCTACTGCCAATCCCTTCGACCTACGGTCGGGACATAAGAAAACACCTATAAACCCTGCCAGCACGGATGGTAGAGGAGCGTAATCCAAAACAATGAAGTCCTGCCACTGGATCTCGTACCCACAAATCATGTCATCCTAAAAAATCTAGCAGAGAGCCTCTATGCCACCCTCCTCTGTCTGCTCATAGGGTAGCAGTGCACCTACCACAGGAATCTGTAGAATCCGATAGCAATCCTCAGGCGTCACTGTGATCTCACCCATTGCCGAATGAAAGGTGTTCATATCACTATGCCACCTCTCGGCCAACGCTGTCAATAAACCCCGGTTAACGATAAACCAGGGCATCTCTAACAATGAGGACAAGCCACACCTCTCAATAATATCCCTATCAGCCTGTGTCAATCATGGCATCAATGACCATGGTCTCAAAAATTGCTGTCACGCCTGAACCACTCCAAGGCGCTCCTGTCAAAAAGAAAAACAAGTCCATATCAGTTTCCTCATCAAATCCATTGATATCAAACTCAAATTCATATCAAAACTTGAAACTTTGAAAATCTAATCAAGTTCCACATTATATCAATCCATTTTCATATCAAATCATATCATCTTGTAACACAACTCAAGTTTCACAATCATATCAACTTGTAACACAATTCAAGTTTCACATTCATATCAACTTGTAACACAACTCAAGTTCCACAATTAATGCAACTTGTAAAACAACTCAAGCTCAACATATCTATCAACTTGAAACAATGCATATCAAATCAAGTTCATATCAAAACATCCATATCAAACAATCCATATCAAAATTCACATCATATCAAATCAACATCCAATCACACTTAACTTGAAACATTGAAAATCAAATCAAGTTATATCGGCACTCATATTGGACAACTTATCAAAAAAAATGACAGCTGACATGCAGACTGACAATTCGCACCCATCGCGGCCAAACTGGCATCAACCTACCAATTTTCCTTCATCTAAAAATCCTGCTTTACCCAAATTTTTCCCTCATACGCTAAACAATCTTATCTACGTGCTAGCCGGCATCTACACGCTACCCTATGCGCTAGCCAGCACCTACGCGCTATCCCTTTTCTCCAACGTGCCACCTAACCTACCCTAAGCACTGAAACCACCCATGTGCTATCCTACTTGGTTCCTGCGTTGTAATCCTTCCCTGTTGTGCTAGGTCACGCCTACGCACTACCTATGCCTATCCCTGCGACCCCCTAGGAACCCTATGTGCTATGTATCTCCTACGCGCTACCCATTTTTCCCTATGCGCTACCCTGTGATCCCGATGCACTAACCTAACCCTAAGCGCTACCCTAACTTACCCCTACGCAATCCTAATCTTCTTAGACTCTACCCTATTTTATTGAACCCTACGCGCTATGAAACCTATCATATGCGCTATGCTTTGACCCCGACGCGCTAAACTGACAACTCCGCGTGACAAAATTAAAAACATGATAAAAAATGACAAAATAAAAACTCCAAAAGGGGTCAAAAAGGTTGACTTACCGGTGGTCCATACGCAACGGGTCTCTGATACCTCTGCACGCACTCGAATAGATGAGAAGCATAAGGAACCGACATGTTGACTTTTCTCCAAGTGTCACTTTCTCTTAAGTCAACAAGCACAAATGAGACAAAAAGAAATCACTTTTTCCCTTTTATAGGGTAAATCGATATTAGGGTTATGTGGAGGAATGCGTAAATTGCTCATGGTGTCCCATACAACCCTACCAAACATCATTGTCGGGAGATGAATCAAATCACCGCATTCAACATAGCCAAAAAAATTTATAATGCAATGAAATTTATCAAATTTATCCAAATCACATCAAATGTTTAAATTTTTTGATTCATCTCCTGAGGGGGCATTATCAACATCATTTATCAAATTTGGGGTATGGCATGAGAATCTCAAAATGACATAAAAATTGATCCTAACCAAATCATGACGACACGTCATTTTCTTTGAATCAACATGTGCACACACGTCAATTCAAAGAGGGGCAAAATGTTGACGTATAAAAATGACCATATTCCTAAATGAATATTCAATGTTCATTCATCTATTTAGTTAAATCTAATTTAATTAAATCACCCACATTCTTCTATTTAATTAAATAAATTATTCAATTTATTTAGTTAAATTCACTTAGGCCCTTTATATCATTTAATTGAGTTAATCATTTTATTTGATTAAATCCCTTCTCTCTACTTTTAATTAAATCTACATTTAATTAAATAGTTCACCCCAATTAAATAAATCTTATTTATTTAAATCCTTAACTTGCATCCAAATTGAAATAAAGCAATTTATTTTAATTAAATCCTATTATCCCTCACCCACTTGCATTTTCCTACATCTCCCACTTGCCTCTCTAAACCTCCTTCTAGATTCTTCTAATCACTTCTAATTTAGCCTAACCCATCTTCTAAATATTGTCACATCCCTAAGCAAAGGGAAGTCACTTCTCAAACCCTCAAAGTCTTTGAAACCATTAAAGGCTTTATGTCTTCAACAAGATAACCTTGAAAGTCTTCCAAACCATTAATGGTTAACTCAACCATCTTGCATGATTAGAGACTTTCTCTCTAAACTCAACCCTCATCTAATCCAGGGGTCTCATCAAGTATTCATTGCTTTGACCATGGTTATCCCTTTAACCTTTGCACAAGAGTTTACCCTTTGGATAAAAGCTTTATCCATTGGATAACCCTAACCTAGCCTTAACCCTTATCTCCTAAGGTAACCATGAGGTCTTCTCAAGAATTTAATGCTTCTTACATCTCCTCTCAAGTAGTCTTATGTTGAAAATTGTCAACATTTCATTGGTGAAAATTGTAAACATGGATTGATAACTTTCAATCTTGACCCTTGATTAACTCCTTTGATCTTGACCATCCATTGCCTTATTTTCACTATAAATAGAGCTCTCTTTCCTCCATTTTAGATCCATGCAAGCTTTTAGTATCTCATTTATGCTCAAATTTATCAATACATCTAGCTTCTCTTTGTAATAGGAATTAATCTAATAAGCATTTTAGACTATTTCCTTTATCATTAGCCTAAATCATTAACTAGTATATCATGTTAGGATAGTATTGCTACTAATCTTGTCATCTTATAATCTAGTTTACTTCATTTGTAAAGTCATGCATAGATAGGATGCATTTCATATTTAAATCAATCAAAAGCATCCCTTGTTCTTGCATTCAACATCCCTAAGCCATTTTTCTCAGTGATCTGAGAGCAAAGGCTTTCTCTTGAGAGACCTTGTGAGATAGAGAACCATGGAACCAACCTTGGGAAGTTGAGTCATTCTTCATGACTCCATAACTTGCACCAAGAAGTCCTGTGGGTGTGTGAATAAGCCTCTTTGAGACCACATTTTCACATTTTGAGTTTCATTGACCTACTTTTCCCGCACACATTTCTGGCACCCACCATGGGGCTCGAACCCACTAATGAAATCGGTTTTTAAAAATAATCACTTTTGCAGTTACGCAGGAAACAGGAATCAGCACGTAGGGAACATTCCTTAGCGCATATGGTTAATCTTCCAGCACATCTGGGTCATTGTTTAGTGCATGGGATTCATTCCCCAGCACGTACAGACCATATCTTAGAGCATCATCTTTCTAACATTTTCCTGTAGGTCTCGACACGGAAGAATAACAGGGCAGCGCATTCAGAAAACAATTCAGTGCATCAGGTCTGTCCGATAGCGCATCTCGGTTATCTTGTAGCACGTACAGTTTGTTCTATAGCACATCACAGACAAAGGCAAAATTAAAAAAATTGTAACCGAATTTGAAACTAGACTTGTTAAAGTCCACAAAATCCACAGATTTTTCTAACTGTTTTACTTGATATTTTGTAGATTTTTGACAGTTTATTGCAGATGGGAGCTTAGTTTTATTTCTAGAATCCTAAAAAGTTTAAATTTTTACTAACTTATTTAAGTTAGTTAGAATTTATATTTTTTTATAAATTCTTGTTGGATACAATTGAACTCACTTTGTTTGGGCTTTAAAAAGAACCACAAAAAGCAATTTTTCAAGTTTTGCAATCAAAAGGGCTTAAAAAGAACTTCACCATCCTTTGGTGCATAAAAGGATCCATTTTTAGTTTTTGAAAAGTAAAGAATCACACATGTCCAAAAGTCATTTACAACTAAAAACGGAAGATCTTCCCCTTTCAATCAATTTCTTTTGTTGACCAAACATCAAATTTACTTTGTTAACCAGGTTCCTTTTCAATAGATCAAAAAATCATTGCCTTAAAAGGATAAAATAAACACCATGTTTTCATGGAGCAACATCTCCATATAGATTTAGCAAATCATTGCCTTGAAAGATAAAAAGAACCTTGTTTGCCTTGTCTCGAAAGTGGAAGGAATATGCTCTCCCCTTAACTAGGTGATCAAAAAGCCAGACCACTCTTACACTTTTAGTCACATTGCATTAAATCCTTTAGCAAGCCTGCCTTCCCGAGGGGTTGAAAAAATACTAAAGCCATTTTTGGCCGGTGTGAAGGGAACAACCTAAGTGGGAAATGGATTTGAAGACAAGTGTTCCAACCCATTGTAATCAAAAGTGGAAAGTGACGAAATTCCTTTTCAACGGTTGCATGCAATGATTATCCTTCCCCTAGTATCCTTGAGATACATAAAGCCTTTGTTCTAAAGGTTGGGAAGCCTCCTGAGCGAGTTTATCACTGATGGCCGAATGAGAAGTCTGATTACAAACCTTAGCATAGAAACTTTGAGCCGAGTCAGTATCCAGACATTTGTAATATCATAGTGCAAGGGTGGGGAAGAAGATCACTCACCATATATCTCCCAAGATAACTACTCAATTGTGAAGCAATTCACTTTGGGTTAATTTCTGGAATAAGGCAAAAAAATGGGCGCCCCCTAAGGGGTGACACGGTTGTTTGAGCTGACGGAGTATCAAGACTAGTGGCTATGATATTGCTTATGACCCTTGAATAAAGAGTCTGACTGAAGTGCACGTTGTATCTAAACCTGTCAAAACATTGAGGATTTAAACACATCCTTGCATAACATACACTTATTGTTTAGATTAATCAAAATGGTTGTCTCTTTGGTGTTGTGTCTTCATTTGTTACTTCAAAAAATCATCTATCATCACTAAAAACTCAAAACAAAATTCCAAAAATCATAGGAAAATAACCAAGTCAAAATATCAGGGCAGTTTAGTGCGTAAAAGCAACCTCTTAGCGTGTAGAAACCATCTTTTAGCGCGTTCAACCTTCACCTTAGTGCATTAAGTGTAAACGTTAGCACTTCATCAGAATCCAAAACTAGTAGTTTCAAGTAGCGCATTTTGAAAACAGTTTAGCGCTTTGAAGCATCAGTTTAGCGTGTGGAAACCAAACCTTAGCGCATAGGGTTGAACAGTTAGCGCGTTGGCAGTCCATATTAGCGCATAACATTTTGAACAGTTAGGTGTGAAGTTTTGAGTCAATTTGTATTGAAGATAAAAAAAAAAAATTTAAAGTTGCTAAAGTTGCTTGTCAACTTTTACAACTTCCTATTGTATATTTGAGTTGCAATAGTGGTGCAGGAGCACCTAGTTGAGTAAAAACTCCCATTTTTTAGTATTTAATGCTTTAATGTTTGTAGTGTCTTGTGCTAGGTTTATTATGTTGTTTTAGGTTGTTGTGTCATGTTTAGTAGTTTTGATCTCATTTTGGGCTCAAGAGATCAAGTTTTGCCTTTTAGGCTTTGAGTTGACAATTTTTAGCAAAAATGTGCAAAATTGCCAAAAATGTCTTCTAATGCCTTAAAAAGAATTGAAACATGTTTTTTGAGTGTTTTTAAGCATGTCTAAGTTGTTTAGACAAGTTGATAGGGTTAGATTGTCAAAAATGCCTTTTGGAGCAAGAAATGTTGTCATTTGGCTTGAAAAGTTGTCAAAATTGTCATTTTCTTGCAAAATGAAGTTATGGAAGCCTCATGTCCATATTAGGGCTTGAAAACCAATTGGAGAAACTATATAAGGCCTCCCTTTTTCATGGAAAGGGTTTGCGATTGTATGAGCAAGAGCTTTTTAATGAAATCATGAAATTTTGGCTTTTATGACTAGTTTTTCCTTCTTTTGTGAAACAGTCCGTACTGTAGCTCCATAGTCCATACTATACCTTTGGGAGGTGTGCATAATAGTTTTATAATGCTCTCTAGTTGATTTTTGTATTGGTTTCTCTTGTAAATTGGATTGTACAAAATTATTTGCAAACTATGTGCTCGTTGTCCTGTCAAGGGTTTGAAGCTCTAAAATGTCACCACTTGACTAATCCAGGTCTGGGATCCCACATAATGGATTTAGTCAAGTTGGAATTCATTTATGTACTTTACATATGCTCTATTTTGTGCCAAAAGTGTGTTTGGAAGAAGGACTTGAGTGAATACTAGACAAGTATTGGTTATTTAGCTAGTGGCATGAACAAACACTCAAGATTTGCACCCAAAAGTAATTTGGAGTGAACAAATGAATGAGGTAGAGGTCTGGTCATGTAAAAAAGGATGTTTAGCATCATCTTGATGTATTATAGTAGCTTTCTCCATTTAAGCATTCTCATTTTGTAAACAAAATAGCGAGTTCACTGTTTTTGTGTATTTGTTTGGTAAAATGCTCATGAAATGCTTCAAAAGCATAATCCAAGCCTTGGAACTAAGAAGGTTGTGTAATAGGAGATTTCATAAGTTTTTTTCAGACCTCATTGAGGTACATTTCCCATTCAAACTCTTCATTATGTAGGTCAAAAAGTGTAACAGTTGTTGATTGGTAAAAGGGCAGCAAATAGACAGTGACAGTGGCAATTTTACTGTTTTCTCACTTGTTTGCCAAGTGTTTGGCATTTTGCTTGTAGGGCAGCAATAGGGGGAAGGTTCTATTTGATGTGGTAGAAGTCATAAGCCATTTTAGAGGCTTGAAGAGTGGAGTTGGAGAGATTTTCCAACATTTTTTGCTCTAAACCCTACCAAACCCTCCAAATATGCCTAAAATGGTGGATAGTCCTTTTGTAGCTCTAACAGTGGACCAAAACATGAAAATCCTTTAGTACTTACCTCTAAAACACCTTCCAAAATAATTTTATTTAATGAGAAGCCCATCGTTGGGTAGGATGAGTAAAAAGGTGATAATTACCCCTCCACGGGCTAGTAGCTTTTGACTGCATAACACACAAATTTCATGAACCCGATTGCAAGGAGGACTTGGGGACCTTTGGAACTTTGTGAGAACAACCTATAACATTGAAACTAATGGCATGTAGGTCCTTGGACAATGTGTAGACCTTTTGAGGTTTTGACCCTTGGTTGGTGAAGTTGAGTAGGCCAAAGCTATGGGCCTAAAACCAAATTGTGAGCATCAAAACTTGAATAAAACCTTGCTGCCCCTACATTTCCATGTAAAAGACTCCTAAAGCACTCTAAAATAGAAGGTTGAATGCCAAAGGACAGAGATTGAGGGTGTGTGGATGGGTGGAGTGAGAAATTTGAGTAGCTTTGAGCATTGGTGTGAGCCATCACCAAAAGGGGAGTTTGTTAGGAAAGTGATGCATGAAGTGCTTGGCACTAAAACCATAAGAATGATTTTGTAAACACATATAGTAGACTCAAACAAGTTTTTGGGTAACAAATTGAACCTCTTCAGCAAATTGGCCTTTTTGAGCACTTTCCTTGCAATCTCCCTATCAAATAGTTACCCATTCAAAAATCAGTTAGGAAAAGTTAGGAAAGGTTTCAGTGGGTATAAATAGCCTCCCCCAAGTTGAGGCAAGGTTGATTTGTAATTTTGGAAGAAGTTTCAATAAAAATTGTCTCTATTTTCTTGCAATTTTTCGCTAATTAGCTGCTCTTGGGCTTGGTGCAAATGGACAGTAGATCATATGGTCTAAAGGATGACATGGTTGGATAGAGGGGTGAAATACCTTTAATTTGGTATCTATTTTGTGTAAATCCATTTAGTTTTGAGTGATATATTGAATTTTTACTAAAAACAAATTGAAACCCTCACTATCTAGGGTTTGGACACTAAAATGCATGTAACTTCACATTCAACTGTTGGAAAAATATAATTCTTGGTGGAATGTTAGTGTTAGGAGTCCTCTTGAATATTAAATTGGTTTCAAGTCAAATGGAGGTGTTTGGAATGAGACATGGCAAGAACTAGGTATGTCATCTCTATGTGACAAACCTAGAAATTGAGATTATGAGTGCAAATTGGAGTGTTAGGTAAAATTTATGGGGTTTGAGCACTCTAAACCTGTGAAATATTTGGTTTGGCATAGAAATTTTTTTTTTTGGACCACTAGTTGTGAAGTGGTGTGACTTTTGAGGATGTATGCTTTGTAAAATAGGACTATTTGAGCCCCTAAAACAGTGATAGTTTTAGTTTTGAGCATTTTGTTTTGAAGGAACGTAGGGTAGGATTCACATATGTTGTCATAAATCTTAGTAGGTTTATAAGAAGATTCTCCTTGTGGTTTTGTGATCAGTGGTTTGTAAGTTATTTCCCCAAGGCCCCCTGAGTAGGCTAGTAGGATGTTTGTACTCTTCCAAAGCAAACCATAGAAAGGAAGCATGTTGGGGTTGTACCATTTCTCATGAAGGATTTTATTGATGTCTTTGATCACTTTTTAATTCTTCCCCAAGGGTTCCTCATCATTTTTTGGAGGTGTGTCAATTTTGTAAAAACTGGGTTAAGGGTTGAGATGCCTAGTGAATGGCTCATTGTTTTGAACCAAGAGATATGCCTTGATATCTTGCAATTTGATTTTGTTTTTCAATTTGCAACTTTAAAACCACCCTTATGACCTCTACATCATAGTGGTATCAGATCTAATGAGTACATATTTTGTGGTAGATCGGTTAAAGATTTCTTAAGAAAGGTTAAAGGTTGTGGGGTCAGGATGCTTCTAAAGAATGTTGGTATTGATATAGAGTTGCAGGGGTTGACAGAGAGGAATACTATCTTGCAAGAGTCTTACAATGTTGTGTTGGCAAGGCTTGAAGCCTTGGAGTCAAATCAGAGAAGAAATGTTGACATGGAAGATATGAGTGATGAGGAGGAAGAAGAAGAGTTCCAAGAGGCTGAAGATGAAGAGCAGTTAAATCTTGCAGAACAAAGGACAATCAGACTTCTCAAGGTAGTTAAAGGTGACCAATATAAGGTAAGGGTTGATTTACCTATGTATGGTGGGAATCTGAAAGAGGATGAACTACTGGATTGGAATGCAGCCATGGATACCTACTTTGAAAGTGAAGATGTACTTCATGATCAAAAGGTCTCAAGGTGGTAAAGACCAAACTAAAGGGACATGCACTTCTATGGTGGAACTATGAACAATCTGAGAGGGGGAAAAAGGGAAAGACCAATATAACATCTTGGGACAAGATGATTGCAAAACTAAAAGGTAAATTTCTTCCTAAGAATTATTAAGTTCAATTTTTTAAGAAATTGCAAATTTTAAGGCAAAAGGATTTAGATGTGAAGACATATACTGATGAGTTTTATAAGTTAAGCATAAGGGCAAGTAGAGAAGAAGTTGAGGTTAAGAAAGTGGATAGATATCTTGGTGGTCTTAGATTTAACATAAAAGATGAATTGGTTGTTGCTAACCCAAGGATTGTAGAAGAATGTTTTCAATTGGCTATTAGGGTGGAGGAGAAGATAAAGAGAAGGAAAGACAAGTCTAGTAGAGGAAGGGGCAGAAGTACAAGAGGAAGGAGATCCTTTTCTACAAGTAGCCATATGAGGACCAAGAAGAAGCAAGAAAGGATAAGGAACAAAGTGCTAATGGAAGAGGTGGCTTTAGGGGTTCAAGAGACAAGTTTGGAGGAGGTAGAAACTCAAATACCTTTTCCGGTAGCTGCCACAATTACCGAGATTTTGGACACCCAACATTCAAGTTCCTTGAAAGGCAAGGATCTACATCAAGTGATGGTGATAGAAGAAATGAAAGAAGGGCTCAGGTAGTACAAGGAGATGGAGAAGAAAGTGTAGCCTCTCCCAGTCCTATTAATATTTTCTCAAAAGTTGGAGAAGCTTTGATTGTGAGAAGAAATTTGTTGTAGACACCTAAAGAGAAAGGCATAAGTCAAAGGAGGAGCTTATTCAAGACTACATGCAAATGTAGAGGTAAAGTATGAAAATTTGTCATTGATTTAGGTTCACAAGATAACATGGTATCTAGGGAGATGGTAGATAAGTTGAATCCAGATAAGGTACCTCATGAAGAACCAAATAGAGTCTCTTGGTTAAATGATAATCAAACTCTTATAGTGGATGAACAAGCATATGCGGAGTTTCAGATTGGTGAGTACAAAGATATGGTCCTGTGTGATCTTTTACCAATGGATTGTTGTCATTTGCTATTGGGAAGATCATGGCAATTTGATATATAGTCAATGTATGATTATAGAGAGAAAGCCTTCCTTATCAAGAAGGATGGAAAGGAATTTAGAATCACTTATTTGTAAGAGAATGAGAATGGAAAGGGTAAAACTAAGATTGTCATGTTTGGCAAGAGAGAGACCATAGGGTGTGAAGAAGTTGTAGCCATTCCAAGGCTTGGAAACACTAATATAGTAGGGTTGATTGATGGTGTTTTGGTTTGGATAGTGATGTGTCCATTTGTGGAGGATAAAATCAATAAAAAAATTGAATTTGCAGGTATAGAGGGTCTGATCCAAGGTGGGAGGATTGAAGATGGCAAGGAGTAGTTGCAAGTACCAAAGGGCAGATTGGAAGGTGAAACAAAGATGGCAAAGGAATTTCATCCCATTACATATGATATGTGTTTTTATGCAAGTTTGTATCCTTTTTTTGTAGGTGTAAAAGGATTCCAATGGCATCTTGGAGCATGGTGGTACTCATGGGACATGATTTCTTCTTTAGGGGGGTTGTATGGTGCAGGAGAACCTTGGTCATATTGATGCCTTATAAAGACTTTTTGTCATGATTTCTTGTTTGGTGTGGTTTAAAGTTGTAATAAGGTCCTAACGACCATTTTTTGTCATTTCAATCCATTTGTAATAACTTCAAATCAATTTGTAAGGCCTTTGATGCCATTTGAGTCATATAGTCCCACAAGGTCTTGATTGGTCAACATTGGTCAAACCACTCCAAGTGTGTTAAAAATGAGTGGAAATGATTTAATTGGTGTCATGTGGTATATTTTGACATTTTTTAGGGGTAGGTGTGAATTTTTGAGTCAATTTGTATTGAAGAGCAAAATTTTTTGTAAAAATTGCTAAAGTTGCTTGTCAACTTTTTCAACAACCTAATGCATATTTGAGTTCCAATAGTTATCCATTCAAAAATAAGTTGGGAAAAGTTGGAAAAAGTATAAGTGTCTATAAATATCCTCCCCAAAGTCAAGGAAAGGTTTATTTTTAAGTTTGGAAGAAGTTTTGAAATAAAAACTATCTCTATTTTCCTGTAGTTTTCTACTAGTTTGCTACTCTCGGGCTTGGTGTGTATGAACAATACATCGTATAGTTTGAAGGATGAGATGGTTGGATATAGGGGTGAAATAAATTTAATTTGGTAGTGGTTTTGTGTAAATCCATTAATTTTTGAACACAAGATATTGAATTTTTACTAAAAACAGTCTGAAACCCTCACTATCTAGGGTTTGGACACTAAAATGCATGTAACTTCACATTCTATTGTTGGAAAAATCTAATTCTTGGTGGAATGTTAGTGTTAGGAGTTCTCTTTAATATTAAATTCATTTCAGGTCAAATGGAGGTGTTTGGAATGAGATATGGCAAGCCCTAGGTTTGTCATCTCTATGCAACAAACCTAGAAATTATGATTTTGAGTGCAAATTGGAGTCTCGGGTCAAATTAAAGGGATTTTAGGACTGGAAACCTATGAAATACTTGTTTTATAATAGAAAAACACATGTTTGGACCACTATTTGTGAAGTGGTGTGACTTTTAAGGGTGGATGCTTTGAAAAATATGCCTATTTGAGCTCTTAAATAGTAACAATTTCAGTTTTGAGCATTTTGTTTTAAAGGAACCTAGGGTAAGGTTCACATATGTTGTCATAAATATCAGTAGGTGTATAAGAAGATTCCCCTTATGGTTTTGTGATTAGTTGTTTGTAAGTTATTTCCCCTAGGCCCCCTGAGTAGGCTAGTAGGATGTATGTACCCTTTGAAAGCAAACCATAGAAGGAAGCATGTTGGGGTTGTACCACTGCTCATGGAGTATTTTATTGGTGTCTCCAATCACTTTTTAAGCCTACTCCAAGGGTTCATCAAAATTTTGTGGAGTGTCAATTTTGTACAAATTTGGTTAAGGGTTGAGATACCTAGTGAATGGCTCATTGACTTGAACCAAGAGATATGCCTTGATATCTCGCAATCTGATTTTGTTTGTTGATTTGTGACTTTCCAACCACCCTTATGGCCTTTGCATCACTCTCTACCTATCTATATAGTACTTCATATATTTTTACTAGAGCATATTTAATGAGAAGTATGCTGATCTTTTGCATTTTTAATATTTATTTAGAAAAATATTATATAAGTTAAATATTATTGAGAAAAAATGTGTCATTTATTTTTTTGGTTTCTTATGTGTAAGTAATAAAAATATATGCTTAATTTTTTTAATTTTTAAATTTATATAATTTATAAATAGAAAGTTGTGTTTTTTATTTTATTTTATTTAAATCAGTTTGTATTTAGAGTTTGTTAGCCAAATTTTATTATAGCCTATTTAAAACTAACATGATATATACATATAAATCATTTGATATCTTATATTAGACCACTTAATGTCTTCTTCATTACAAATTCAAATTATATGTTCTAAACTTTAAATCTAGTGACTATAAACCTAACTTTATAGGCATTTTATGGGTCATTTATTCCTCTCTATCCATTGAGATCTCTCCCTCTCTCCTATCTCCCTTCATCTCTCATACTATATCTCTATCTGTATATTTCTCTCTCTATCTCCATTTCACTCTCTATCTCTTTCTATCTACATCTTTGTCTACCTCTCTCTCTCTCTCTCTCTCTCTCTCTCTCTCTCTCTCTCTCTCTCTCTCTCTCTCTCTCTCTCTCTTCCCATATATGTATTATCTTTTTCTCTTCCCATGTATACTTGCCTCTCCCTTTTTCTCTCTCCCTCTATCTTTCTCCTCTATCTGTCTTTCCATATCTCTCTCTCTCTCTCTCTCTCTCTCTCTCTCTCTCTCTCTCTCTCTCTCTCTCTATATATATATATATATATATATATATCCATCTGTTCCATCTGTATCTCCCCCCCCCCCCCTCTCTCTCTCTCTCTCTCTCTCTCTCTCTCTCTCTCTCTCTCTCTCTCTCTCTCTCTCTCTCTCTCTCTCTCTCTCTCTCTCTCTCTCTCGTTATCTCCTCCACCTCCTTCTCTATCTTCCTCTCTATTTGTATCGCCAATATCTATATCCATCTCCCTCCCATCTTGTATGCAAAAAGTACACCAATTTTTTTTATTTTTTTATGATTGACCTTCTACACCTTTTTGACGTACCCATTGCGCATTAAGGTGCAATTTCTAGTTTATTTTTTATTACTACCAACTACACCTTTTTTTATGCACAACCAATCTCACTTTTTTGGTGAACACTTAAATAATGATCTACATATATTTTAATTAATAAAATTTTCTTCAACCAAAAAAGAGTGAAAAATATCTGACAAGCTAGCCATTTCTCCATCACTTATCCCCAATAACCATCTAATTATATGCTTCAAATGCTTTCCTTGATTCTCTTGTGGTTTCCTACTAAGAACTTCTCGACTACAAATAATGATTATGAATCAATTATTTGTATTATTTAGTGGTACTTGTAATTAGGTTAGTACTATTGCAATCTATTTTTTTAGACAAATTTTTAGATTGCTTTTTATTAAAACAATTATTGTCTCATTACTAATCTTTCACGAAAAAAATCTTTTTTTTTATTTTTAAAATTAATTATTAAAAAAATATGAAAATGATCTCTTTCATCAATTCTGTCTTAAAAATATTATTATTTTTGTTTTAATAGGTTATCTACTTTAACTCTTTTTATCTACTTTAACTCTTTTTCAATAATTTTAATAATAGCAATTATCATATAAGTTAACTAAATATTATACTATAAAGTTATTATTATTAATTATAATTATAAAACTAAGTGCATCAATATTAAGTTGTAGTTAGGCTAGTAATATTGCAATCAATTTTTTTGAGCAAAGTTTTTGGTTGCTTTTTATCAAAAAAATTGTTGTTTCAATACAGGCCTTTCACAAAAATAATTTTTTATATATTTTACTTTCACAAGTTGTAAAAAATTAAATTTTTTTAAAAATATCAAAATAATCTATTTTGTCAATTCTATTATAAAATTTATATTATTTTTTGTTTTAATAGTTTATCTATTTAACTTTTATTTCAATAATTTTAATAATAGAAATTATCATATAAGTTTATAAAAATGGCTATGAAGTTTCAAACTCCTCTACAAGGGACGCCATGGATTGGGCATGAACCATCACTGTTCATGCGACAAAATCTAACACGTCTAATATGAACTCTTCGACTGAAGCGACCATTAACAATCTTGCACAAACTGTCTCTTCTTTACAGCAACAAATTGCCTCTATGAATCAATCTAAGTTTAGTGTGCCCACATTTGATGTTGCGAGCCCACTTTCTCTTGACATTGTTCGAGCTATCCCTCCTAAGCATGTTGAAATCCCGCATTTGGAGCTTTATAATGGTAAAGGTGATCCTCTAACACATGTTAAGACTTTTCAAACAATATGTACCGATTTTGCTTATGACCAAAGGTTGCTTGCAAAACTGTTTACTAGGACATTAAGAGATAAAGCCCTACAATGGTATTGCTCGTTGCCTTCTTATTCTATTACTTCTTTCGAACAACTTGCAAATGCTTTCATTCAACAATTTCAAAACAATATTTAAGTCCTAAAGTTACTTTGATTGATTTAATGCATTGTAAACAAGGTGTTAAAGAAAAAGTGACTGATTTCATTGGTAGATATAAGCATTTGTATGCTCAAATTTCCTTTCTAGTACCTGACAATGATATTCAAAGAATCTTTATTTCTAATTTACAAAAAGATATTAGAGATAAACTTATGTTTTCTGAGTTTACTTCTTTCCAACAGTTGTGTGCAACTCTTCACAATTATCAACTGACTGTGAGTCAAATGGAACAAGCAAATCCTATGGCTCCGAGTGATAAGGGTGATAGTAGTCAACAACCATTTGGGAAGTTTAAACCGAACAGAGAGTCCATTAAATTTAATGAAAACATCATCAACAACAATGTGAATGCAACATCAGGTGTGCCTCCTATTTCTAAGTTTTTCAAGAAAGAAAGAAAGTTTACTCCTTTGAATGAATCATTGCATAGTATTATGAATAAGCTATTGGAACAAAATGTGCTTACTCTCCCTCCTATAAGGCAAATAGATCCTGCAAAGATTAATTCACCCTATTTTGATAACAAATCTTTTTGTCAATTTCATCGTCAACCTGGGCATGATACTGAAAAATGTTTTGATTTAAAGGGTAAAATTCAAGATTTGATTGATAATAATACTATCTCTGTTTCAGGAGTGAATGATAAGGGCAACACATCTGTAGCTCCTCCTAACCAAAATCTTAAGATTTTTACTGATCCATTACCTTCTCATACCTCTAATGCAATTGATACTAATGATTCCTCTGTCTCACGTGAGGATCTTGTGTCTATGACTCCGAATGTGATTAACTTTGTGGAGCAGCAGAAAATCCCTAAAGAACCTTCCATCACATTTGATTCTACTGAAACTATCAGAGCGCCTGATGGTCCTTTATACATAGTTGCAAAAGTCAAGAATACACCTTGCCGTGGAGTGCTTATTGATCCTTCTTGCATGGTTAATGTTATTACTGAAGAATTTCTTTTTACTTTGCAATTGAATCAAGTGATCTATGACAAAACAAATGTAGTTGTGAAATTATTTGATGCATTTTCTTCTCCTGCAATTGGTTCTATTACATTACCTATTGAAGTCCATAACAAATCCCTTGATGTGAACTTTGCTATTATTCCTTCATCCGAACAATTTTGTGTGAAGCTAGGCTATCCTTAGCTATCTTCCATGAAAGCTATTGCTTCTCCTATTCACAAGTGTTTGAAATTTCCCCATAATGGTGAAGTTGTTACTGTCAATCATAGTCTCTTTAAACCAGCTGAAAGAACTTCTAGCGTTCCTATTGATTATTTTTGGCCTAAACAATTCCAATCTCTTCCTCCGCAAAGTGATCATCTTTTCAAATCTTATCAAAAGTGGAAAACAGATATGATCCTATCTTTAAGTGAACCTAGAACACCTAAACTTGATATTCCTATCATTCTTGAGAAGGAAGTTCTTCCTTTGAAAGATAAAACTAATGTCTTTCCTCAAGAAGATTCCCAACCCATGGATGTGACTATGTCTATGTCTGATAAACTTTCTAAAAGTAGACCTATACCTCCTCGTCATGATGGACTTGGTCTCCTTCCTAAACCAAATATTCCTCCTTTATATGGAGTGGTTCCTCCTCCTTCCTTTTATAGAGAGAAGAGATCTTCCTCTTCTCCTATTATCCAACCTAAGAGACAACAACCTAAACACCCAAGTGATAAGGATGAGAACATTACTCCTCCTCAATCTTCTCAACTTCCTACTAAGACTAGATGAAATCGTTCTGTGCACGAACGCCGATGAAAGTGTCGTCTTAGAGCTCAGGCAGCTGCTTCTCAAACTTTGCAATCTCCAAAAACACCTTCAGCTAGTATTATTCCATTTTCTCCTCAGCCGGAAATTGAGCCAAAATCTCCTAAACATAAGATGCATGATGGTTTTGATCCTGTGTGGGTTAAAGATCCTATTTTTATAAATCTTGATGATGATATAGATAAAAATGTTATTCATGATGAAAATTTTACTTCTCTTGCTTCTGATAGTGAATATGAATATGTTGATGTTGATAACCATTTATCTAATGAATTTTCTAAAGCACTTATCCTAGCTCCTAGAGAAGAACAACGTGGCTTGGAACATGAACATAGCCCTTGTTTGGATCTTGTGATCGCTCCATCTGCTGTGTTGAATGTTCCTCCTCTAGCGTGTTTCCTGTCTTCCTGAAATATTGATCAGCAAGATCGGGGGGTGGATGACGTGCTAGACTAGTTGCATTAGAATAGCAGATTCTCTCCTCCTCTCTTTTGTTACTTCTTCTATGTGTTATTCTCATTCTTCTATTTGTTGTCCTTAGTGTTGTTTACTTGAGGACGATGCAAAGCATTAAGATCTCTTTTGGTCTCTCTCATGTTGACTCAAAAGACACATGTGTTCCCTTCTTCTAGGTGATCTTCCTTGATTGGGGAATGAAGAACAATTATGCATACATACATATGATATACATGAATTATCATACAACATACTGACCCCGAGGAAAGCGAAGTCACCTCGTGCTTTGTGTTTTGTGGCTATTATCCTTGGGTTTATCTCACACTTGGGGGCTAAATCTTTGCGATAACGTGCTCCTTTCCCTTCTCATTTCTTATGTGTATCACTACCTTAAAGCAATCACCCCCGTTGAGGCGTGTACGATCTCTTTAACGTAGGGGGGCATACACCCCGTACATATCTCTTCAAGATACTTGAAAATTTCCTGACGAACTTAGCTTTACCTTGAAAATTTTTGGTACTTTTATTGCATGACTCATAGTGAGAGAACCTTACTACTGACAGTCATGGTTCTCCCTCATGATCTTCCCTTTTACTTTGTCAATCGAAGTCGTAAGATCCTTAGTCCACTGGGGGCTTGGTGTGTCTTGCCTCCTTGACGTGGTGAAAGTCTTTCAATGTTGTTTCCTTGTACTTTACCAGAAGTATGGGCGTACGCTTATACTCCAGCTAAAGTGGGGGCTAAATGTAACGTCCTAAAATTGTGACACTTGCAATTTCGACTGCATTTGGGTCTTCACGATGGTGATGCAACACAGAACTTGAATGGAGACCCCGAAACTTGTTCATGACACCAAAAATTGCATTTTTCAGCACCCTGGCCTGATCCCTCCTTGCACCCTGCTGTCCCGAGAGGTGGGACCAGAGCACCCAGTGCCCTAGTCCTTCAGGACTAGGGCGCCTAGCGCCCTGGTCCCTGGCCCTATTTTGGGCCCGGTCTCTTATGGGGCTTCGGGTCTTTAAGTTTGCAAATTGGAAAATAAGGTTGCTATGTCAGCCCAAGGTCAAAAAAATCAGTCTATCAGCCCTAATTGACAAGTATATAAACTACATTTCCTCTCCCATTTTAGAGGAGGAAAAATAGACGTAGCGGAAGCGATATTCAAACATTCAAGCATTCAATCATTCCTTCAAGCAATTGATCATTCTAACTCTCCATTCAAGGCTAAGTGTTGCATTCAAGACAAGGATTCAACCATTGAAGAGGAGATCACTTACAACATACAACATACAACAACATTTACACCTTCGCATGTAAGAATACAAACATTCTTACAACAAGGTATCAGTACTTGTTTACATTACAAACATTTACATTTACAACATTCTCATTTCTTGGTTAATTCCAAAACTGGGGTTTGACCTAAGGGAAAACCCCTAATCCCTAACCCCCCAATCATCCTCTCTTTTCTGTGTGTAGGTTGCAGGTATGCGACTGAAATTGAAGATCTGGAATCCTTGTGCAGAGATGAACAGATCCCCCTTTGTTTCGCAGATTTTTCGGAGGACCGTGTGCACGCCGGGTGCCATCGTCCCGTCAACTTTTACTCAAATTTACAAGACAACATCGTCTCGACATTTTACTACTAATTCCAGGTCCGCAGCTTCATCCTATATTCCTATCTTTGTTTATAAGCGAATCTTTCTCACTTTACATGCACTCCTAGTTCAATCCTTCTATCTACATTCTTTACAAAAGAGGGTAGCCTTGCTGTCTTAACCCTTGAAACTCATTTAGAATCCAATCTTGCATTGCGTGGGATTGGATCTTGTGGGTTTCAACCCCTCTTTTGAATGTAAAGTCTCTCCTAAGTGAAAAACCATCAACCCTAGTGACCTCCCTTCTCTCTCCTTGGAGTTGGAGAGGGGAGAACAACTAGGGTTCGATCATGATTTTTTCGCTTTACACATGGATGAGGAACTTGAACAAGGGAAATGTCTAGGATTATGCCTATGTTACCCCTAGAAAGAGAAACCAGACCGTGGCAAAGCGGGAGGGTAAAGAAGAGGAAGGAAATCACTAGCCGAACTCAGACTGATAGATGGATATGATGTAGATCAAACTAAGATAACAACCATGTTGAATGCAAGGAAGGGGAAGATCCTTCCCAAGGAAACATGAAGCTGCTTACGTGGAATGTTAGGGGTTTAAATGCCCCTAACAAGAGGTGCTTAATTAAGCACAAGATTAAAACGTGTCAACCAGAGGTAGTTTTTATTCAAGAGACAAAATTGAACAAGGAGGAGATGGAAGGATTCAAGAGGTCTTTGGGGATTTGGGAATATCAGGCAGTTCAATTGATAGGGGTTGCAGGTGGTCTAGCTAAGTTGTGGAATCCTAACAGAGTAGTAGTGGAATCAGTAGTAGAGAAGGAAAAATGGATAGCAATCCTAGTGAAAAGCATAAACAATGATTTAAGATTTGGAGTGATTACTGTCTATGGCCCAGTACAAACTGAAAGAAAAAGAGAGCTTTGGAGGGAAATTGATGCATTCTTAAGCAATAATGATTTTCCACACACTATTATGGGGGGGGGGGGAATTCAATGCGATAGTACAATTATCATAAAAGAAAGGGAGGATTCAAAGAGAGTTACAATCACAAATAGACTTCGATGATTGGGTCCATAGGAATAACCTTTTAGACATAAAGTGTGGAAATGGAATATTCACTTGGAATAACAAATGCAAAGGTTTCAACTATATTGCAGAAAAGATAAATAGATTTTTCCTCAAAGGGGATATTCTATCATTAAAAGGAGAGATGACTACAAATATGATAGCTCAGGTAGGATCAAATAACTACCCAGTGATTCTGGATATTGGGGAGGAACAAAGACCTAGGCAAAGCTCATTCAAATTTGAAAATATGTGGATGAAGGATGAGGAATTTTATGATCTCATTGAAAAGTGGTGGCAGGATGAGATCTTTGTGGGATCAAAGTTGTTTTTCTTTGTCTCTAAGATGAAAGCAATAAAACAAAAATTATTAAAGTGGAACAAAGATAAATTTCAAAATATTTTTACAAGGAAAAAGGAATTGAAAGAAGAGACGAAATCAGTCTCAGAAGAAGTCATAAGTAGGGGGGTGGACACCCAACTTTATGAACAAGAAAAAATGTTGCTAGTAGAATATCATGAAGTTCTAGCCAAAGAAGAGGTGTTTTGGAGGCAAAAATCGAGAGAAACTTGGTTGGATGTAGGGGATAGCAACTCTAAATATTTCATGCTAGTACTAAAATTAGAAGAGGTGCCAATAGGATCCTGATGATCATCAAAGAGGATGCATCAATAGTGGATAATCTAGAAGAGGTAGTAAAAGAAGGGATCAACTACTTCCTATAAATTTTTAATAACTAGGATGGCTCAAACTTAAGTGATCAAACAAAAATATTATCTTGCATACCACACAAAATATATGAGAGACAAACACCAATTTGATAAATAAATTCTTTGAACTAAGTTCCACTCAACTTTGTTTCAACTTCACTTGGACAAAGCCCCTAGTCCAAATGGTTTTTCTGCAAGTTTTTATCAGAAATGTTGGCATATACTTGGCAAGGAGATTACAGTAGCGCTAGAAGCAACTAGAAAAGGAGGCATATTTTTAAAAGAAGTAAACAATACCTTTTTGGTACTGATCCCCAAAAAAGAGAATGTAAGAAGCTTTGAGGACTACAGGCCAATATATGTTATGCAATACCTTGTATAAGATAATAGTAAAAGGCTTGGCCAATAGGTTAAAGATAGTTTTACCTCATATTATATCAGAAGAACAATTGAGCTTCATGCTTGGAAGATCAATTTTAGATGGAATTATTGTATCTCAAGAAGCAATACACTCCATATAGTAAAAAAAAAATCCCTAGCATGTTAATCAAACTTGATATCAAGAAAGCTTATGATAAAGTAGATTGGAGATTCCTATGCAAATGTCTAGAAGTTTTCAGATTTTGTAAACAATGGATAGATTTGATCTATTGCTGCATCACCACCCCAAAATACTCTGTGATAATCAACGGGACCCCAAAGGGCCACTTTGAAGTTCTAGAGGCCTTAGACAAGGGGATCCGATCTCCCCCTTCTTATTTATAATAATGGAAGAGGCATTGGGAAGAAATTTACAAAAGACTCAATCCATGGAGAATATTGAAGGTATTAGTATTACTAGTGCAATCTTGAATGTGACTCATCAATAATTTGCAGATGATACTATGCTTCTAGGGGTGGGATCAGTACAAGAGGCCATAAATTTTTAAATCATTCTAAAGAAATATACCAAGGTCTCAGGTCAGCAAATTAGTATGGAAAAATCTGAAGTCTTTTTCTTTTACATTCAACTGTGGACAATTTTTTTTTTTTGAGAATCTTGGGGTTCAACAACGGCAATTTACCTTGTAAATATTTAGGTCTTCCTCTAGAAAGTGGGATTGGATCTTCTAAACTTTGGGAACCATTAAAGGAGAAGATTGAAAAGAAACTAAACTCTTAGAAAGGCAGATGGTTACGTGGGCTGACAGGCTTGTGATGCTCAAAGCAGTACTGTCAGCATTGCCTATTTATCTCATGTCTTGCCTGACCCTTCCTATAGGAGCTACTGAGAAGATTAAGTAGATGAGAAATTGTTATTGGCAAGGGTTGGTAGAGAAGAAAAAAAATGACTTTAATAGCTTGGGATTCAATCTGCAAACCTAAAGAATTTGGAGGGGTTGGTACGAGGAAACAAGGGTGGCAAAATTGAGCTCTAGGGGCCAAATTAGTATGGAAAATGTATGAACATCTGAATCTTAAATGGGCTAAGATTATACAGAGAAAATATTTGGTTGGTGATGAAGCAGAGAAATTTTTTAGAAGTAGCAACCCCATAGAGGATTCAAAGTGTGGAACTTCATTCTTTCTTGTAGAGATCTAATTATGAGAAGATTGACTTGGGATGTAGCAGATGGTTCAAAGTCATTATTTTGGGATTACTCATGGGGGGATACCCATCCATCATTTTGCTAATGAACATAGAAAGATTAAAAATTAGGACAGGGGAGGTTTGAGGCTCTCTCTTGTAGGACTTTGTAAACTTTAAAAACAAGGATAAAGCTGGAGAATGGGAACGAAAATCATTTGACAATCTAAATGTCCCAAGGGAAGATGCTGTTCAACTTCAAGAGATACTTCAGAGTAGGTGAATAGCTTTTAGAGAAGCAAGAGATAGATTGAGATGGGATGGAGCTAATTCTGGTACTTATTCGGCAAAGGAGGGTTATAGGGATCTCACTAAACAACAAAATTGGAATAAAACTGAGCTCCCTTTACATTTGTGTTGGAATAAAGGATGCCTTCCCAAAGTTGGTATCTTTTCTTGGGCAATTATTAAAGGGAGAGTTCTCATAGCAGAGTGGTTCTCAAGAATTGGATTTAGTGGTCCATCAAGATGTATCCTATGTGAACAAGAGGAAGAACCCATTAGCCATTTGTTCCTCCAATGTCCTTTCTCTCGCCAATGCTAGCAATGGTTGTGAGCTAAACTTGGGTGGGCCTCAACTCTACCACATGATATCTTAAGCCTATTTAAGAGCTAGCCAAAGTTAAATAGATCCGAGTTATTTTGTGGTTTGTAGATTGCTAGCACATTAATTTTGGTTTGGTAAATCTAGAAGGAAAGGAATAGGAGAATTTTTAATGAATCAAAGATGAGGTTAGAATTATTAACCAATAAAATTGAAATGGCCATTGTAGAGGTAGTTAACAACAGGAATGAGAAGAGATCTCACAAGCATTCTGCATTCACTCATTGGGATGGAGAATCTTAGGGGAGATGGAGTGGTCTTAGAATTCCCCAATTTTGCGAGGGGGGGGGGAAGGCAAACAAGACATATTGGACTGCAAATGGGAGTCGCCAAGAGAGGGTGGCATAAATTAAATTTTGATGGAGTATCTAGAGGAAATCCAGGCATTTCAAGAGTTGGATGTGGTATTTCCAAGTGGGATGGAAGGATCGTAGCAAAAATTGCAGAACCATTGGACCAAGGCAGTAACAATCAAGCAAAATTTCAAGCCTTGGTGATTGGCCTTCAAAAGTGTAGATCTCTGGGTATCCAAAATCTAGAGATTCGGGGGGATTCCACAATAGTTATTAATGCCTTAAGAAGACAGGCTACTCCTAATTGGAGATTGAATGCAATATTAGAAAGGGCTCTAAGTATCATTAGTTCTTTTGAAGCAGTGGTATTCAACCACATTTATAGGGAAGGTGATCTTCTTGTAGATGATCTAGCTAATAAGGCAATAGATGGTATTCAGATAGATTTTGAGGATATAGAATAACCAAAATTTGGAAATTATAATGTGCTTTCCTGTGTAGTAGAAAGTGCATTATCTTTGAGGTTTTGTAGGACCTAAAGCTTTTCCTTGGCGGGACTTCAACTTTGAAATTTTGAAATTTTAAATTCTAAGTTTTGTTGTGGTGGCAGGACACATCAATGCTAGCAAGAGCATGTCGATTTTCTTGAAAGAGATATGAATTGGATGGGTCAAGTTATCCTTGTTAAGGTGAGTAATTATGTTCGAGCTAGTCTACTGATTTAGCATCATCAAGAGGTAAATTTCTCTCATGCGAAATGAGTTGATAGACAGATAAGATGATGAAAGTACCTCCTTTCCACCTTCCTCATCAAATATTTTGCGTTGGCCACACGAGCGGATTAGAATGCGGAGATCACAAAAGATTTGTTTTGAGTTTCTCCAAGCATTCATTTAATGGGTAGAAAAGCTTGCTCGAGAAGCTTCATTTTCCCTATTAAATTGAAACTAGAACAAACTGCTTTTCATTCTTCATTTCTTCCTTGTGTTTAGCGGAGCAGAGTAGAGAGTTGTAATGGATTCCAATATTAGATTGGTTGCGGCTAAGAGGAAAATGACCTTCCTGGGCCCAATCACGAACAAGCGGCTGCAACAAGTGACCAAAATATCACATCCTCTTCTACCAGATGTAATATGTGATATTTTGGGGGTCCACTTTCTTATTGCTGATCACAGATACATTTAACTTCGATATCTCGACGCATTTCTTGAATTTGGGGGAACCCAAGGTGGTTGCGTAAGAGTTTTGTATGAGGGTATTCAAGCCAGGCTTTTCAGATCATATTGACAGAGTCCTTCGTGAAATAGACAATAATCTCACTATTCCTCCATCTTCTTATTTCCATATTGTGAGTAGGAATGGGATTCTAGTGCCGAGGTTCACAATATTATTATTCATTTAGGATCATGCAAGCTAGGAGGTAGGCAAACCAATTAAGCGTTGTTGTGTGGATTTTCTCAAAAAGGTTACGGGCTTCTCAGATGACAGTGTGCTTGTTCCCCCAAAGGGGGATGATATTGATGTTAATCTTCCTTGGGTTCGAGAGTTCAAACATTTAACAAGTAGGTGAGATGAGGATGATCCGTTCTCCTCGAGTGAGAGTAGCAGCAACAACAAAGCGAAAGATGAAGTTTCGGCAATAGGCATTAATGTATGGTTGGGTTGGCTAGTATCTTCTCTCTGGTTTTGCTAGTATCAGAGATAGTCGAAAAACAATCTAATGTAATACAGTCCTATTTTGACATATGGGGCTTCTCATATTTTAGACGTCTAATCTGAGATGGTATAGGCTTTAATGTACTCCTTTTGTCTCTTTCTAAGAAGATCCATCCATGGATCATTTTGTAAGATGTAAAATCCTAGTTCATAGTAATATAATTTCAGCTCTAAGCCCTTTACCGAGCCAAAAACATTTATCATATAAGTTTATTAAATATTATACTATAAATTTATTATTATTAATTATAATTATAAAGATAAGTTCATCAAGATTAAGACATAAATTAGATTATTAGGAGGTAATTTGTAGTCTATTTAAATTTTATGTTGTTAAATATGCAATAGAATTTTTTTGTTTGCCTTATTATTATTATATATTGAATTGCAATTACAATTATATCTTATTTATGTGAAATAATTTAATGTAGCTAAATATTTTATCCTATGCATATTAAATATTAATATAATCATTTTGTAAGATGTAAAAATCTAGCTAATTTTAATATAATTTTGGCTCTAAGCCCTTTATCGAACCAAAAAAATTTATCATATAAGTTTATTAAATATTATACTATAAATTTATTATTATTATTTATAATTATAAAGATAAGTTCATCAAGATTAAGACATAAATTAGATTATTAGGAGGTAATTTGTAGTCTATTTAAATTTTATGTTGTTAAATATGCAATAGATTTTTTTGTTTGTCTTATTATTATTATTATTATTATATATTGAATTACAATTTATCTTATTTATGTGAAATAATTTAATGTAGCTAAATATTTTATCCTATGCATATTAAATATTAGAGTAAAATTACAATTATGCATGCATTATTTATAATCTGTGCATAAATTTTATATAAGAAACATTAATTCCACATTTTCATACAATTTTATTATATTAATAATAAGAATAATTCAATAGAGGTTTTTAATTTTAAATATTTAAATTATATTTTTTTAATTTATATACCTTCTTAGTGACATGTATGTACATACCCTACCCCCTTGTGGGATTTGAACTTGTGACCTCTCTTTCAAGAGCACAAGTTCTCCACTAGTAGGCCAACTCAAGTTGTACAATTTTATTTATAATATTGATAATGATATACTTTTTCAATTTTACAAAACCAACAAAATATTTAAAATTTTATCATTATTATATATTTATAATTTAAAATTAATATGATGGTTTAAATACTATATGAAATATTTATAATATTTTTTAGCCAAATAAAAATTGACTTATATGACTAATATCAACTATACTTTATAGTAAAATGATTACAATAATGAAGAGTTGTTTCTCTCCAACTAATTACTATAGGCTTAATTACATTATAAGAATCTAATTCTAAATAAAAATGAACATAATCATAATTGTACCACTTAAACATCAATGAATAAGTATTACATGCAACTTCTCAAATTATTATCTATCTTGTTTTTCAAATAATAATATTATAAAAATAAGTACTCACTAAATAACATTTGTTTTTATATTAAAAGCAGCCAAAACAAGGGGGCTGACCTAGAAGAACAAAGAAACAGTGGCAAGCCAACTGTCAACAGAACAACAACAAAATTACAGCCCTCTTACTTTCCTCTATCAAAAACTATGATCATTCTACGTAAGTTTAGCAGATATATAAAAGTCTTAATAAACATTTTAAACATTTTCCACATAGGGCAACAGGTAGATAAGTTCAAATATAAACAAAAATTAAAGCTATCATCCCAGAGGCCACTAGGACCGAACCAAAACCCAGACTTTCAAGACATAGAAACAGACTATTTCTTTTTTCCATGGCTCCTCTTGGGGAGGAGCTTCTTAGCCCATTCCTTGGTGAGGAATTTGAAAAGGGCCTTGTAGTCCTTGTCATCCTTGCTTTTGTCTTTGGTATAACTTTCCTGCAATAGACATAGAGTAGTCGCCGAGCAATGCAACATGTTCAAAGTAAACCTGAAGACCTCCTGCAGCTTGTTTTCCATTGCCTCAATTTTGCTAGTGATTTCCTACACATTATCAAACAAAACCTCCACTTTCTTACCCAACTCTACCAGGTTGTTGTCTTCTTCCTCCTTTATGCTGCTCACTTCCTCCACCACCATCATCTTCTCGAACCTGAGAGTCGGGGAGGGAGAATTTGTCTAGGATTTGGGGCCGACCTCCGGACTCATAGAATTTTTAGGGCTTTTAGAGGCATGGGTGGAGCTAACATAGTGGGGGGTCCAGGTAGACTGAAACAGGGCCACATTCTCAGACGGGGTGGAGTTCCCAGTTTCATGGGAAGAGGAGGGGTCTCTTAGTGATTTTTCAGGGGGTTTGGAGGCCAGTCTCATAGAACGGCGGGGGGTGTTGGTCTCATCAGTAATTTCCATATCAGAATCAATCTCTTGGAATCTAACTTTCTTAAGGGTTCTCACATCCTCAGGAGGGTGCTTTTTATTTTTCTTACTACAAGAGGCAATTTCAGGTAGCCGAGGAGGGCTTGTATCGGGTTTAATGGTAGTAATAGCTAGGGGATGGTTATCAGCCACATTCTGGATGGAGATAGTTTGGGGAGGGAAAAGGGCTAGGTGGAAGTTGTAGAGACGAAGGATGAGGCCCTAGTGCAGAATGGAGAAGTCTTTTCCTTTTTTCTTGGCCTCAGCAATATCCTTAACATTTGAATCCAATGAATGAAGCAGGAAAAGTGGAATGGAAATGTAATCCATGTTTCTAAGGTGGCTAAGGAATGGGAGGTGGTAATAGTAAAAGATTCCATACCTTCCCTACAGAGTGAAGTATTTCATAATTATATAGCAAAACTTGTCAGATGGTGGTGGAAGCTCATCCCAGTTGAAGCCACCCGCCATCTTCACCGGGGTTTCACCTTCACGAAAGAACTGGTTCAGGCTGGTGGTATCTAAAAGCGACTTTGTTTCTTCCATTTCCTCCCCTCCATAGACAAGCCCATCGCTTGAGAAATTACTTCTTCATTTATTTTGAAGGAGATACCCCCCATGGTAACCCTCCTATCCTCCCAGGAATCCACAAACTTCTTAGACAATCTCTCATCATTCCCTTTCATGCTTTCCATAAATTTGTCAATCCTGCCTTCCAAACAGACAAACCACACAGTCGGCTTAGCTTTTAAATCGTTAGTTTTGTCAAGTTCTAGTCTTAGCCTGTCACCCCCCATAGTCATTTCCTCCAACTTAGCAGAGCAGAGGATAAACCGGGTAGCAGAAACACAAAGACAAACCAGAGCAAGAGAAGAGTTGTAATAAGCACCTAGCCAATCTTGAGATAAAATCACACAATAAACAGTGTGATTATTGCAAATTGTGCCTAAGCAGATATCGCATCGATGAAATCTACTATACTCATACAGACCCTTAGTCTAGCCAATGTGATTAAACCTATCCCAGTTGTCATCTTTATCGCCGCCAATAAACTCCATCCGGATGATAATTAGGAAATTGCCAATCCCGATGTCAGTACTATCATCATTAATAAACCCCTTTTGAAGGTGATGACAAGGCCATTTGTGGCTATGTGGCAGACCGAGCCCATGATGGGCAGGTTTCCCTTCTAAATTTAAAATTTGAAAAATGTCTCTCTTCATCTGGTAATAGTTATATGGTTTCATCATTGGACTTGGTTTTTTTTTTGGTCTCCAAGATCACTTTGGTGGTTATTGGCAGCAAATTGGGGTTCCTCCAACATCGTAAGCCATTCTGTAGCCTTCCCACCAGTGATTACTTTAGTGGTGAATATTCACCAATGGCGAATTTTTCACGTCGGCCCTGTTGGAAATGGCGAATATTTTGTACCATATGGGGGTGGCCATGTCGCCAGAACATTATCAATTTCTGTCAATGTCACGGCCCGATCGCCATATGTTTTATGCAATTAAATGTTTCTATGCGATGATTTCGCCAATACAATATATGGTGGACACACAGTAAATTTAATTATTTCGCCTACACTCTCCGAGGTTGCCTTAATAGATGACCTTAATTCGCCTATAGGCATGTGAAGATTTGTTATCCGGGGGGACCCAATTTTGCCTGACATCTTGCCGACGCGTGTCTCCAGTCACCCCAACTTTCGCCAACTATATTGTATTCGCTATTCGCCTATTATTTGGACGACCTATAATCGCCTCAAAAATTATGTAAGTCATATTTGGACGACCTATAATCGCCTCGAAAATTACATAAGTCGTATTTGGACGACCTATAATCGCCTCGAAAATTACATAAGTCATGTTATAATTACACGAGATTCACCAAATATTTGTATACTGGTAAATTCCCTCGGAATTCACCATATAAGGATTGGTATAAATACATGCAAAGATCATATCTATCTCAACACAATCTGGTGGGTTCTATGCTCTGAATTCTGATCAATAGCGAAGTTTCAGACCAAGGAAAATCATTGTTGTTAACTGTATTGGTGACTACTAGTTACCTAAAGCCTAAAGGTGAGCGATCATATTTTTGAACTGGTATATTATACATTATAGTCTATTATTGTTTCTTCAGCAAATTGATATTTTTTTGGCAGCCTTTATTTCGTTGGAGATGTCGAACAGGAAGAGGGGTAGGAAACCTGAATGTGGGGAAGGCCAGGAGAGGCCAACAAAAAGAAGAACGTTGTCTTCGTACTTTGGCATTGGAAAAGATTGTGGTACTGGTGAAAATTAGGAAGGTACATCATCACAAGTACAAGTACAAAATTCGCCACCTACACCGCATGTTGAAGATGGCGGCAAACCTGATATCTCAGATCAGGATGATCTTGAAGAAGATTATCTGGTAGATACCCAAGTTAGTCGGAATGATATAATCGACTTGGGTGATAATTCCATTAATGATAATGCACGGAAGGGGAAAAGAAAAGCCATATCAAAAAATGGTGAACCATAATCAAAAAAGGATCGGGAGTGGGATATGTCAGTCAGGAATTTTCAAATTAATTGGGCATCAAAGTATCCATTCATTAAACTAGTGAAGAATCCAATTGAAGGTGAGCCTCCAATTGAATGCAGGTGTAAGATTTGCACTTGGAAAAATAAGAAGGAAATTAGGTTGTAGCTAAAATTTGACACCATAGAAAAGCATATGGGTAAAGTTTATAAAAAAAAAAATGATAGACGGGGTTGAAAAATCAGTGATAAGATGGAAAACAAAGAATGAATGTAAGCATGTGAGGAATGCCGAAGAGTATTATTTTCATGAGAAATTACAGATGAAGCCTGTTGAAGTTAAAGGTTCTATTGAAGTTGTTTTTGGAAAAGCAATGCAAATAGAACAACTGGGAAAAGTTGTTCAGTTAAGCATTGTTTTTCATATTTTGAGCAGAGGGCGTGCTATGACAGATTTCCCATCAACTAGTGGTTTATTACACTTTTTGAAAGTTCCTAACTATCCTAATAGACACTCGTCAGTAAACAGTGGATGGGAATGGGCAAGTTGTCTTGTTGAGGTTGAAATAGAAGATGTACAGGAAAAAAAAAAAGAGTCAAACTTCATTGCATTTTCTTTAGACAAAGTTACGACAGTAGACAATACTTCATGGGTATGCATGCATGTTTATACTATAGAGAATCATACCCGCCAACCTCATCTACTATCTGTTGCTAAAATGAAGGAGAGTGCGACAATGGAAAATTTATTTCAACTAGTAAAGAGAAGTTTAATTGAATATGGAGGTATGGATGACATGACGGTAGCCAAAAAATTGGTTTGTGTTGGAGCAGATGGAGCTTCAGTAATGCAAGGTCATAGGAATGGTCTTTGTACAAAGATTGAAACTTCATTTGCACCGTACATTACTGCAATTCACTGCATGGCTCATAGAATGAATCTAGCTTTTGGAATTGTGAGCAAGTTTGCTTCGGTTAAAAAAATTGAAATTTTAATCAGAGAGCTCTACTCACACTTCTGTCGAAGTCCCAAGCGATTTATGGAATTTCAACACTTTGCTGATGGATTAACTGATGGGAACAAGCTTCTCAAGGATAATGATACCAGATGGATCTCTTTGGATGGTCCAGCACATCGAGTGTTTTCAGAATATCCATCCTTGATTGGACTATTTCACACAACTCGCGATGAATCAGATCAACCAAAATTTCCTGAACTTCTTGGCAGGTTAAGTAATTTAGAGACACTCTTAACTTTAGGAGCTCTTCTGCCCATGCTAGAGGAAATGAGGAATATTATGAAGGCTCCCAAAAAAGAGCTTAGTATATTGCAGAATATGCTATGCTACGTAAGATGACATGCATGACCCTTGACAATCTCTATCGAAATGAACCAACACTATCTGATGAAAAATTTGTTAAGTGGCGGACACTCACAAATTTGAACAATCCTGATAACTTTTTACAAATCGGTGCAGACGGGGAGGTATGTGCCAATGTATGGGGAGTTGAGATACCAATGCACTTCTATGCCACGGTTGACCCTGAGGAAGCAGAAAAGCGCCCCAGGAAGAAACTAACAAGAGTTACAAAGGAAGATTTCGACAAGGTTGTTGAGACTGTAACTACTTCTGTGAAGAAAATTGCATATGATCTTTCCTCAGAAATTAGAAGCAGATTCCCTCTTGACAACCTACTCGAAGCCATGTCTATTGTGTTTCCTCATTATTGGAGCCTCAACAGTGCATCTAATTTTTGAAGTAAGCTACTGACTTTGATAAAACAATTTTGCATATCCAGAGAATTGAATGGAGTAACTATAAATGGAATATTAGATGAAACTCATCTTCAAGAGCAATCACCTCATTTTGCATACACTATGAAACAATAATATGCCAAAATGGAGAACCCCCGTGAAGAGGGATCAATAACAAGGGTTTGGAAATATATAGTTGAGAACGCATCCTTGCGTGATTCAATGCCAAAATATGTGAAGCTTGCTGCTTTATGTCTTACCATGATATTGGGTTCGGTGGAAGATGAGAGAGTTTTCAGTGCTTTGGGGTTCCTAAAATCAAAGCTAAGAAACAAACCAGACAAAAATTTGGAAAATTGCTTGAGGCTCTATACATCTAGGTATGATGTCCACACTTTTCCTTACGGTAGGGCATTGCAAATTTGGAGGTCCAAATGTGAAAGAAGAGGTTTGGGCAACACTTCAAACCAAAGTGCCAGTGGGACTAGTGGACCTACTGGTAGCATTGAGATGCAGTTTGACGAAGATATGCAAACTCAGTCTCAGAGTAAAGAAACCACAGACGAGAATCAAGAAAGCACTGAATTTGATGAGGATGAATGACAACTGTAAGAGATTGGTATTTATTAATCTTATTACTGTATCTCATCATTCATATTACAAAAGCATATTACTTTTTGCAATTAGAATTTAATATTGATTTGTAATTTTATTTTTCAACTTTCTATTTCCAGATTTAAAATAGCATAATAAAAAAAAACCATAATGTGTTTATTGATACAGAGATGTTTATTGTTTATTTATACATGTTTGAGTCTCAAATCTGTGTGATATATTTCAGAACCATGTGATAAATTTCATTCAATAGTAATACACATGTCGAGAACTTAGATTTTCATTAATTCTTTCAAAATATAGCCATATGATACATTTCATTCAATAGTAATACACCAATCTGTGTGATTCTACATGCCAATTGCAAAAGTGAATACAAAGTTTCAAAGCCCTTTGCAAATGACCTTGAATTCCCTTTTATAGAAACAAGAGAGAAACAACAACTCTTGTGTGACTCTCTAATGTCCATGCAAAAGTGAATACAAAGTTTCTGAACCCTTTGCAAAATTGCAAATGACCCTGAATTCCCTTTTATAGAAACAAGGGAGCAACAATAGGTTCAGGTTGAATTGCAATTTTGCAACATGTGAACACTGAACATCAAAATCACAAACTCAGCACATATTTATATGGCCATCATAGGCCGTATTAGAAATTTAACATCTGCTACATGTTTGATGTCTCCTGTTCAAAAAACAGAGCTCAAAATTAAATATTAATTCACGCCATGAGTCATGACAAATTAAACATAGATAATAGCTATAGAAGTGCCTAAAACCTACTAATCAAAAATAGAGAAATGCATAAATGTTAAAGCAAGGGAGAATTTGAGAATACAAATTTACTGGTTGAAGTTTTGCAGTGTGCATCATAGATTCATAGGCTGGATTAGCAAAATAGAAATAGCGAGTGCTATTTTTTTCCTATTCATAAATTAGATTCATAGGCTGGATTAGCAAAATAGCAAATAGGAAAAAAAAAACCTTGAAATTAAGAATAAAAGAAGAAAATTGTGCAATACATACTATGATTCTTAAGAATTTTGTGCCAGTTTTTGTAGGGTGCTCCACTCTTCGTCTGATGGAAGGTCAATATTCTATAAACTATGGAAAGTCAACTCCAACTTCGTCAACATTCCATATTTAGAAGATTTACTTGACATCACCGTTTCATCCAATAGCAAATTTAGAGTTGTAAATGGTTGGATGAATTCCAGAAAGCTTTTGGGAGTTGTGTCCTTTGGAAGCAAGTCTAAATCAGACTTCATTTTTTTCTCCATGATTTCTTTGTAAGCTTCTTCTCCAATGAATTTATTTTCTGTGTCAACAGGCTTAGGCAAACCAAGTTTAATCTAGTTATTTTTCTTTTCTTGCAGCTTCATTATCTTTTTTCCACAACTGTCCATAACTTCTGATGTTTCCCTTAGCTTCTGGCATTTTTGAATGATAGATGATGTCTTAACTGCGGCATCAATGCGGCTCTTAATTCCCTTAGATGCCAAGTAGCTATCACTAGAACTGTAGACTACTTTCAGAATCTTTTTTGCCATTTCCTCTTTTGAATAAACATGTGTGCTCTTCTCATAGTGCCATTTGATTTTAAAAAAAATTTGTCTCATACTTTCAGTCAATTGAAACCATTCACACAACTTCTCACTCCTCTACATTATTTCCTACCAAATGTTTTCTTGTATATACTTCGTTGTATTTTTCATATTATCTTTGAATCTATCATCCAAAGTTTTTATTTTATCATTTGCATTGTGCAGGTCTTCTTTCATTTGTGCATATTTTTTTCTTTCTTCCTCTACTTCCTCTTGCAAATGTTTTTCTTTTTCCTTCCCATGATCCAATAGGTCTTGTAATTTTTTCATTTCGGCGGCAGCAGACTCATAACTTCTGTATAATTTTTGAAAACTGGCTTTTTCCTCAACAATTTTTTTACTGCTTTTAGCCGGTTTTTCTATTAGGTCCTTCAATTCTGCATCCTTCTTGTCCTGCTCTGCAATTTCTACTGCAGAGCCCGAATTTTATCCTTTTCTGTAATTCATTGCACTTGCTATCTGCTGCTTTCCTCCTTGATTTCTCATTTTCCAGGTCTGCCTGTAACTTTTCTATTTGTTTCTCCAGTTTATTTTTTTCTCTCTCCACCTTTAGCAGTGAAGTGTAGACCACTTCGTTAGTCCTTTTTGACACACTAATTTTGTTCACATTATGTACTTTGGAGAAATCCATTTGGAGGGTGCTAACTTGAAATTGAGAGGGATCTATCTGACTGTGTGGTGGATTTTTATCTTTAGATGGGCCCGGGGGCATAACAACCATGAACTCCATCATATCTTTCTGTGGGTCATATGTTGGAAATACCCTGTTCCTTGCAGGTTGTTCGTTTACAACTTCAGACACGGAATTCCTATGAAATGCTTTCTTTTTTTCTTTATTTGCTTTTGTTGTGTGTTCAAATTTTTCATAGTAATCACAAAATTGAAAATCTGGTGTTGTTGAAGCAATTGAATGTTTGAAAGGTGACATAGGAATACCATAGGCTCCAGTTCCACTTATTCATGTGGTTTTAACTAATGCTTGACCAGGATAAGGATTACCAACAACAGTTCCTGATGCTATCCCACACCCACTGACACTTTCATGTGTAGTTTTCATAGTCTTTTGAGGTGTGTGATTTGAAGCTACAAATGATTGATTTGTAGTGTCAATAGCACTTGATAGAGGATTCTCAGTAGTACGAGATTGAGTATCTACCTCTAGTGGCCTCTTGCGAGAGATATTTTGTTGTTGCCCTTGTCCAACACCAACACAGCGGCACTTGACTAAACAATAATAGGAATACTATCCCCAGATTCCCCACCAGTGGCAGTGGCACTTAATTCACCACCAATGGGAATACCATGATGTGGTGGTGGTTGTGGATTTGAACCAGAAACAAATGTAGATGGACCCTGAGGGTACTGAGTAGTACCTATCCCTGATGAATCTGAAGAATCAAGTCCAATGACTTGTTTATAAGGACCTTTAGATTTTGACTGTGATGGAAGTTGTACCTGAAGTGGATACCAAATGCCCTCTCCTCTGGGACCTAGACCACCACCTTCAAAACCCATTTTTTCCACAAGGTTTTCCCCTTTGCTATATTTGTCTTTCATGGACTCACTGACTCCACCTAATATTTTAGGCACTGTAGTAGTTGTTGGAGGGGGCTCAACGACAACCTCATGCTCATCATCATCACCTTCAATCCCACCATGCTCCATATCCCACAATTTGCTAAACTCTGCATCCTCATCGATGCTCTCAAATTCTGCACTTGTCTTTGGTTCACCGAGATTCCTCCTCATAGTCCAAAAATCATTTATTTTGGTTTGAGTCCAGTAATTCTCTTTACATTTGTGCAAAATTGATTTGGGAATAGTTTTCTTAGATGGATTAGCAGATTTTATGTAGAAATTGTAGGACCTCCTATTTTGGATGCCCTGGCCCTCCATAATTTGTGATGAAATTTCTTCTGTTGAAATGTTATTGTCAGCTGCAATTTTCTCCATCTCTTTTTTAACCTCATCCCAGGAGTCCTTGTTTCTAAGCTTTTCTAGCAATGGTTTACTTTCATGTTGACATAACGCTGAAGAGTTCCCATTTTTCTTAAGCCTTGCTTGAACTACACTGATTGGATCATACTGCTAGAGACCCTCGTCACCAAAGTTAAAAACTATCAAGAAATCATGTGCCACAATGAATGCTTTTCTCTCAAATGTGAACCCTCCACATGAGAAAGGCAAGGAAGGAAATATGCTCTTCTTTTGCTGACCATGGAAGTGCCTATCTGTGCTCTCCAATTGCCGTACATACTCTAATGCAAATACCCTCTCTGTCACATGTATTGGAAGTTTGTATGGTTTTACTGCTGATCCGTAAAACCTTAACACAGTGAATTCTTCCATGAAGAACCAGTCAGCCAATTCTATTTGACTTCTGAGTTGAATGCAATCTCTACAAGACATAGGCAACCTAGGCATTGGAGTGCTTGTAATTTCATTATACATTGGTGCCAAAAAGAAGTCTACAAAATGGTTGTAGTTCTTTCTGTTATCATGCATCCTTATCTTTGGGCTCCAATCATATATTGGACAGTCTGATCTCTTCCCAGTCTTCTCATCAATCTTATAGCTCACAATTTGAAGCTTGTTGGTCTCAAATATTGCACGATATTTGGATAGAAGGAGATAGCACAAGTAGGATGAGAACCTAAATGTCTTACAGGAACCTTTTTTGATCATAAGTAATTATTTTTGCGTGGATTTTACAATGTGATCAATAATATTATATCTTACTGGCTAACTTGCACAATGGATATTATAAATCATTTCAAGAAGGCTTGCACCCACTTCCCTATCATTTTCCAATCCTAGGCAAAACGACAGCAAGGAAATAGTGTCCTCAACCCATGGAACAAAATTTTTAGAATCATAAGGAGGCTTATGATTCTAATCCAACACAATACTAGTACCAATCTTTATTAGACCTTTGATAAATGAATCTCTGCGACTTGGATCGAGACTCTCATAATTCCCTGTCAGCTTTTCAAGGTCAATTTGGACGTTTGAATTTTGGGCTTCAAATTCTAGGTTCAACAAACGAGCAAATTCTCCCTCGTTTATGGATAGAATTTCCTCTTTTGTATTTTTATTGACAATTGCTTTTTTATCTTCATCATACTTTTCGGCGCAGACCATGACAAAATCAGGGCAAGGGAATACTTCGGGTAACACCATGCTTCCCAATCCAACATCCCACGATGCGATTTTATTTGTTATTTTTTGTAACATTGGGTTGAAAACAGAAAATTTTGCCCTGGATGCATCTACCGCCTTACTAGACAATGTATATCTAATATCTATGATACGCTTTTCACCATGGATAGCATGGTCATAAATATCATGGTATTCATTAGTGAAACCTGGTGTTTTAACCAGTTCGGTTAGGTTAAGGTACATTTTGTTTTTCACTTGGCTTCTTGTTGAACTACTACTTCCCATTTTCCCCATCACTATTATTGTTAATAATTCAAAATACTGCTAGGCAGCTAGATAAAAACTTGAAAATGCTAACCCTCAAATTGGACCACGAGATTACCAAAAGCAAAAAAGGTGGGTTGTAGGTGTTCTAGATTTTACCCGAAAATTGGAATTTCTATTTCACTAGATTGGCGCAGACAGTCTCTGTTGCAACTTGCATTCCTCAATCTAGTAGCTGTTTCTGAATCTCCCTTGATTTACAGGTTTATCCAAGAAATGAAACAGGATTATGATTTATGAGTCTCTTATTTTGAAAACTCTAAAAAGTAGAAAAGTAAAACCTAAAGGGCAAAATATCAAGAATCATGTTGTAATTTTATTAATCACTATTAATAACTATTCGATGCTGAAGGACAAAACATTCATTACTTCAGTATAAATTTCGAGGACATTAAGAATCATGTTGTAATTTTATTAATTATTATTAATTATTCGATGCTGAAGGACAAAACATTCAATACTTCAGTATAAATTCTAAATTTTTTAGGACATTAAATGTAATACGTTCAATTCCGGGCGAAGTTCTCCCAAATGTGTTCACTTCCCACATTCATGCCAAAATCCACCCTAAGTTGTTGATCTTTGCTCATCCAACAGACGATGGTACCTGTTGTCAGTTGTCATGGGTCCCATCACTTCTACCAGTTTTCAGGCACGTCACCATACTTGTGTCACTTTTTCGGTTTCATTTTTAGTCTATTTAATCATTTTAAACCTCCGCCCGAAAAAAAAGCTTTATAGACTTAATTGTATTTAATTACATTTAAAATGTCCAATTCTGGGCGAAGTTCTCCCAAATGTGTTCACTTCCCACATTTGGGCCGAAATCCACCCTAGCCGTTGATCTTTGTTCATCCAACGGTCGCGGGTCGATGTTACCTATTTTAAGATGTAGTGGGTCCCACGACTTCTGCCATTTTTCTGGCACGTCACCATACTCGTGTCACTTTTCTGGTTTGATTTTTAGTCTATTTAATCATTTTAAAATTCCGCCCGAAAAAGAGATTTTTAGACTTAATTATATTTAATTAAATTTAAAATGTCCAATTCCGGGCGAAGTTCTCAGAAAGGTGTTTGCTTCCCACATTCAGGCCGAAATCCACCCTAGCCGTTGATCTTTGTTCATCCAACGGTCGATTGTACCTATTTTTTGATGAAGTGGGTCCCATGACTTTTGCCATTTTTTCTGGCACGTCACCATACTCGTGTTACTTTTCTGGTCTGTTTTTAAAGTCTACTAAATCATTTTAAAATTCCACCCGAAAAAGAGATTTATAGTCTATAGAGTCATAGACTATAAGTATTAAGTATAGACTTTCACTTAATTCTATTTAATTAAATTTAAAATGTTCAATTCCGGGCATTGGGCAATAGTTTGAGATAACTATTAAAAATAATGTTAATATTATTTGTAAAAATTTTAAATTCAAAAATAGTATTAAACATGAAACTTAGTTTCTAGAATAAAACAAATAACTAAATAAAAATATAAATTTTGATATGCAATTTGAAAGGTAAAAGTTTAATATTAAATCTAAAATATTAATTTAACATTTAACAAAATTATTTGAAAATATGTTTATGATATATCATTTTCAAAAATAGTTTAAAAATATATATAAAATTTCAACATAAATTTAGTCTATTAATTTAAAAAAATGTGCAACTACAGTCCTCAGCCTGTTAAGGCAAGAAAATTTGGAAAGTACAAATGCCAAGGTGGCAATTTATGGCAGGAAATCTTTTTCCTGATCTCATGGCATTAATGTCTTATTGTGCACATTCATTACCTGACCTATAAGAGTTAAGACGGAGGTAGATTTTTTTACCTTTTCATCTTTGTACCACTTTTTTCTTTGAAGCAGCTGCAAGTGCAAAACAAATCTGTAGTTCATAGTTCGTAGAATCATACCTTCTGTAAGACAATGGAGGCCAATTTCACACTTCGAACAGACAAGAAGTTGGTGCCCTTTTTGGGCAAAGTATCTGATAAACGAATGCAAGGACTATTTAGGTTTAAGGAGGAGAAGTTGTGAGTGGCAACTCGACTGATGCTTACGGAGGAGGTGGCACATATCAGGTATCAAACTAACATGGAGGTTTACTCTCTGATTATGGCATGGGCCTATGAATTCGAACCGGAGCTGGAAAAGGTAAAACTCACATTGGTCAAATTGATTGATGGGGAGTTTTTGATTAACCTGGATTCAATCTTGGAGTGGGTGGTGTCGGGAGTTGGCATTTGAATTATGGAAGGGGACGACTAGGAGGAATTGCTTCCTTTTATTCATGGCCCAGAGGATGAAATCAAATACTAGTGCCATGAACGAGCCCGAGTGGGGTGGGAAGCAATGAAACTCTTTGTTAAATTAACGAGGGTGGATGAAGTCTTGAATGCTTTGCATGTGGTGGCAAGGATGGAGGTTGGTAGGGCATTGAGAGATAGGGCTAAAGAAGGAAGGGCCATACAGCTACTGGCAAGCTTGGAGGGCGACCCCGACTTCGGGTTCCTAAACTGCATTCCAAAAATGAAAGCTGAAGTGGCAAAAGGGAAAGCCAAAGCATCGACCTCTAAGGAGGGAAGGGACTGGGAGGACCAGGGGGATAGTGAGACTGAGTGAGCAGCCTATCAGCAATGAACTAATTTTTTTGTCTGCTTGCTATAAGCTGTGGACAAATTTTGTATCTTGAAACGTTTCAATTAATTGAATGAAAAAACCTTGACCGATAAACTTTTGTATCGTGCAACTTTTGAAATTTTGTATTTTGAGTGACTATATAGTAATAATATATATTTATAAAATTATAATCAACCATAATCAATGTACAAATAATTAATGGAACGAATTGAATTTTTTTTTTTTTTTATAGCATTACATAAAAAGATCACGGTATTAAATTTATTTCCATTGTTTAACAAATAATTGAAATAATGTAGCTCATATACAAAAAGCATTTGAAAGAAATTAATTAATAAAAATGAAATAGAATTATAGAAAGCATTTTTATATCCATAAGAATGTAAGAGGCAAAGTGAAACAAACTGGAATTTGAAAAATTATCATTAAATTATTTATGCTTTTGAAATTTACAATTTTTTCGTCAGAGACTTGAGTCCCCCAAAAACTTAAAAGCCAAAATGAGTGAGCCTCTGGCACTCAGCCTGTTAGGGTTCAAGGACATAGGAAAAAAAAACTACAGGTAGTGGAATTGTTTACATTTTTTCCCTATGAATCTGGCCCTCCTTCCATGTAGAATTCTTCAAACAGCATAAGCTGAGAGAATTCTTCAAGCCACATGTAGTTTGGAAAGTCGTTCAGGAGGAACCATTTCCTGAGGAAGTCCCTGCCAATCCGCGCCCATTTTCTATGACGCGTCAGCTGCTCCGCATTTAGGTTTAGGAGAAACGGTTTCTTGGCAACTAATAGTGTTTGGTCAGGGAGGAGAAGCTTGGATAAATCACTCACCCAAGGGATCCCCACCCCTACTTCTGCAAGAATGACAAGAGTAATGTCGTCTCCAAGGAAGTCTTCCTTAAAAACCTTCCTCAACAGCATCAACATATCCACCTTGTCTCCTCCCAAGTCCAGAAGAGACGCTAAGAAGCAAGATGTAAGGTCCGTGTTAACACAGTACCTATTTTTGTTTCGCAAAAATTCTCTGCTCAGCACCATCCGCACAGCTTCATTGGTGAACGACCCAACCTCCTTGCAGACTGATTGGAGGGTTGGGTCTCTAACAGAGCCTAGAAAGGCCCTCTGGTCCTCTGCAGAAATGCTTCTCAAGCGGATGGGAGTGTCCATCTTGAGAAAACAGATTAACAAATTAAACAACCTGAGCAGTGAGCCTATAAACCTAAAATATCGTGAGCTCTGACGATTTATCTACTAAATGGCAAAGGCTAATTGAAGATGAAAGAAGCAGAGATCGTATATAAATTGTTGAAGCTCTTGATTGTAATAATTACTTCTTTAACAGTATTAACTGCTATAAAAAATTTTAAATCTTTCGTATCTCTGCAAATCTTACCCATAAATGCACGAGTGTGCGAAATTGGAAACAGCTATGAACCAGTACCAAATTGGCAAGTATCACATTGGAAGTCGTGGGGACATAGTGGATTGCCGTAAGTGAAAAGATATATATTAAATGAACGAAATTATCGATCGTGATTTGTGACATTTGATACGTGTCTATTGAATCCAATTCCATTCCGGGCACTTTCTGGTGAGCTATGTTCTCTTCAGAAAATTGGGCCGAAATAAAACTTCAGCCATTGATATACGATCATCAAATGGTTTAAAATCATTGATAGAGTTTAGGTATGTGTCACCCTTTACGTGTCAAAGAGGCCACGCTTATTGATACATTGTGTAGAGTCCCGACTCAATGTATTATGTGATGTGATGTGATGTGCATTGTCTATTAATGACAATGAATTTATGAAATCACCAATGAATTATATATTATACCATAAATAACAAAATATTTGCCAAAACATTTAAATAATTTTCAAGCGGTGGATAAAAATCGCCAATACATTTAAATAATTTTTCCTTCGGAGTAAAAATTTTCGCTCATACAATTATATATTTGTTCCTTTTAACAATAATTATTCGCCTCCCACAATAAATATTTTCCCCATAGAACAAGGCATTATTCACAAGAAATTTATGGCATTTTCACACAGTAGAAAAAAATTCGCCAATACAAAATAATTTTTTCGTCATTTAAAAAAAAAATGTCACCATCGATATGAAAATTTCCCCCCGAAAATAATGTCTGATTCGCCAGGATTTTACACAGTTACCCAGGGGGGGTTTCTTAAAGTTATCCCTACTTCCCACCATTGTCATAGAGTTCACAACAACATTTCCTTCTCTAAAGATATGGCAGATGGTGAAGCCATCAAGGTTAGCTAGAAGCATCCTAGCATCCCTCAAAATGGGATCCACTTTCCACCCAACAGTAGATCTACCACTCACCGTTTCCACTATGATTTGCGAGTCATCTTCAATTTCCAGATGTTTAATCCCAATGGCTATGGAAAAACCCAAACCCCATACGAGTTTCATTCCCTCAGCCTGAGTGACGGTATGGTTCTTTAGGTTGCCCGTGTAAGCTGCAATAGTATTCCCCAAGTGGTCACGGATGATTCCACCTCCAGCTTGGTAGGCCTCTTGGGTAGACCCATCAAAGTTCAGTTTGTACCAATGGGGTTTTGGGGCTAACCATTTGGTCTTTTTCCTTTTGATTTTAGCACTATTGTTGAAGACTTCGAACTCTGGGGGGAGCTTCCACAGTTCAGAAATTGTTTTCTCCATCGAATTAGGAGGGCTGGGGGGGTTTTCCATTTAGTTACAGGTATATTATCTAAAATCATTTTGAGGCAATTGTAGAAGACACTATTCGAGGGGGCTTCAACATCTCTGAAAAATTATATTGTTTCTTTCTTTCCAGACCCCCCAGCAGATGTGCGACGGGATCTGCCTCCATAATTAGAGGATTAGGGGGTGATGGAAGGGGGGAGTCCATCTAGTAACAAACTGATTAATGTTATTCTGAAGAACCCATTGCAAGCCACATTTTTCTAGGGTTCTGGTCCACAAGTGTCCATCGAAGGGGTAGTGGATGAAAAGGTGGTCAATTGTTTCCTCTTCAGCCTTACAAAGAATGCATCTATTGGAAAGTTGGAAACCCCTCTGTTTTAGATTGTCCAGAGTTAAGATTTTTCCATGCATTAGGGACCACCAAAATAAGTTGACTTTGGGGATCAGTTGAGAGTTCCATATCTTCCTCCAACACTCAACATCGCCAGTGGGTTTCAGGAGCTGTCTATAAGCAGACTTAAACAAGAAAGCCCCTGACTGGGTCCCCCTCCAAATGAATCTGTCTTCCTGAGGAGAAAGGGGAATTCTATATTCTAGCATAAGCTCCTATAGTTGGAGAGCAATGGGTAACAGGTTGGGCCGATTAGAGAAGATCTAGGCAATATTCTTCCATCTTCCTCTTCCCGATTCCATATAATCAGCAATGTAATCTCCTAGGTGCTCCTTCAGGTGATGCATAATTTGATGGAAACAAGTGTCTACCAGAGGTTTGTCTTCCACCCAAGAGTCTTCCCAGAACCTAATCTTTCTACCATTTCCAATCTACCATTCCAATCCTTCTCTGGTGACCAGTCTGCTTTTCAGGATGTTATTCCATAGTTTAGGCCCCTGAGGAAGGTCTCGCATATTCAAGTTACAATAGAATTGCTCCCTATCCAGATACTTGGCCCTAATAACGTTACACCAATCCACCTCACCTTTAGCTAGGGTCCATCCCACTTTTGCAATTAAAGCTCTATTCAAGGCATTTATCTTTCTGATACCAAGTCCTTCCATGGATTTGGGTAAGAAAATAGTGTCCCAATTTACTAGAGCGAGGCACCTTTTTTCCTCCATACCCGTCCATAGGAAGGTTATTTGGATTTTCTCAAGTTTTTCCCCCATAGCACCAGATAGTTTGAACAAGGAAAGGAAGTATACTGGGATGCCTTGGAGGGAAGCATCAAGGAGTTGAAGCTTGCCCGCACTACTAAGGAATTTCCCTTTCCAACCAGCAAGTTTCTTCTATATCCGCTCAAGGATAGTATTCAAGAAAGAAGGGGTGACCTCTTTAACAGTGAGAAGGAGACCTAGGTAAGTCCCCAAAAGATCAGCAATCTTACACCCCAATATAGAGAGGATTTTAAGCTGAAGGTCATCAGAGGTGTTGAAGAAGAAGAGATTACTCTTATCATAATTGATACATTGCCCTGAATCCTTGGTGTAATCCGCTAGTAAATTATTCCATAGTTTGGCCTCAATTACGGATGAGATACCAAACCAGAAGGTGTCATTAATAAATTGTTGGATAACTGAGGGGGGATCGTAGAAGCAACTTTGAATCCCTACAGTTTGCCATTGATCATCATATCAACCACATTTTTACTCAACACTTCAACAATCATGATGAAAAGATAAGGTGACAGAGGGTCTCCTTGTCGAATACCTTTTTCAACCTTAAAACAGCCCCTAGGGGTCCCATTGATCAAGACCGAGAATTAGACTGTAGTAACACAATCTCGGATCATATCAACAACCTTCTGATTGAAGCCCAGTTTTGAGAGTTTAAAAAAAAAAGCACCAGCTGACTTTATCATAAGCTTTTGAAATGTCGAGCTTGAAAGCCATACTCAGGGTTTTGCTCCTATCCATGGAGTGGATTATTTCATGAGTGGCAATGGTAGCATTCAAAATTTAGTGACCAGGGACAAAACCTTTCTAGGAAGGACTGATAAACTTAGCCAAAAGAGGCTTGAGTCTATTCACAAGGAACTTGGAAAATATTTTGTAGATAGAATTATAGAGGCTTATAGGTTGAAAGTCCTTCATGCCATTAGGGTTCGATGACTTAGGGACAAGAACAATGTAGGTTTTATTCAATTTTTTTAGTAATTTACCAGTCTTGAAGAAGTCTTCACTGCTTTAGTAACATCATAATTGACGATGTCCCAATAATCCTAGAAAAATGCCAAGGGGAAGCCATCTAGGCCCGGGGTCTTGAAAGCACCCATCACAAAGACTGCCATACAGACCTCCTCCGAGGAGATAGGAGCAAGGAGATGATAGGTATCCTCCTCCCAAATGGCATTAGGGAGCTTACTCAAAAGACTATCCTGGAGAGACACATTACTCCTTCCAGACTCCATATACATTCTGATGAAGAAGTCAGTGGCATTTTGGCCAATTTGGGATTCTCCAGTGATCTCCCAATCTGTGTCATCCTTTAGACTTTTGGTATAGTTTCTCCTTTTATGGATGCTTGCCGAGCAGTGGAAGAAGATCGATTTTTTGTCCCCCTCTTTCAACCACTGAATTCTGGATCTTTGTTTCTAGTAGATTTCCTCCTTAGAGAGGATTTCCTTCCAGTTCTTATGACATTCATCTTCCTCAACCAGCATAGAGTGAGGGGGGTCACCTGCTACCATATTACTCTTAAGTTGTTCTAGTTTGGAGCATAACTCCTTTTTCTTCTTGAAGATGTCACCAAAAGTTGCCTTATTCCAACCTTTGACTTCTCTGCGGATGAGTTTCAGTTTCTCAGCAATTCTGAACATAGTAGTCTGTTGAATTGGGGTAGCCCACCAACCCTTGACCAGGTCTCTGAAATCCGGGTGGGAGGTCCACATAATCTCATAGCGGAAAGGGGGGGGGACCCAGGTAGGGTGTATCCTTCCAATGGAGCAGGAGGGGGTTATGATCAGAAGTTGTCCTTGGGAGAGTCTTAAGGTAGGAGTTGTGGCCAATATCCCAGTTGGTAGAGATGAGGAATCTATCCAGTCTGACTTGAATTAGGTGATTTCCTTTCCTATAATTCGACCAAGTGTAAGGGACACCCTGAAGATCAAGATCAAAGAGGCTAGTGGCATTAATGAGGTTGGCGAGATCGCCCATGCTATCTATAAAATCAACTCGACCACCACATTTTTCAGAGGGGTAGAGAGGGATATTAAAGTCTCTAGCCAGCATGTACTGAGACTTCTAGTCCGCCAGGATGAGTTCATAAATTTCCTCCCACACCAGATGCCTTCCCACTTTGGAGTTGGGGGCATATATATTGAACAGGTACCAATAGTGCTCATCATGTTGAAAAGTAACCGCTAAGAAGTTGTGATTGCTAAGATAAATCTTTCCTTGATTTTGAGGGGGTCTCATAGGGTAGAAATTCCCCTAGAAGCCCCCAAAGCATCCACATACAAAAAGGCAACCCCCGACCAAAGTTTACCAACAATGGTTGCAAAAGTTTGGTAGGACATTTTAACCTCCTGAAGAAGAGAAATATCAAGTTTAATATCCAAGATATATTGTTTAATAGCGAATTGCTTCTGGGGACTGTTGAGACCCCTTATGTTCTAGGAGAGGAACTTCATTTCTTATTTTTGTTGATTCCATCAAGGGTCAGTTGTCCACTATTAGGATTTCAAGCAGATCCGAAGCAAATATGAACTAACAATTATATGCAGATTTAAATACAAAAGATAAAGGAATAAAACAGGACACAGATAACACAGAGATTTAACGTGGTTCACCCAGAATGGGTTACGTCCACCATACACAGCCGTCCAATCTTTCTTATTATCCAACAAAAATAGTACATCAACCTTACAATGCCTTAAGCATCCCAGCCGCTTATAACATGCATTTTTAGGGCAACAAACAAAGTCAACCATTTTAGGGTTTTATTACAATGTTGGTTTTCATCAACCACCACATATCTGAGTGTATAGTACTTTGTTGATCAGTCACCACATATCAACATCTACCCCTTGCAATGTCCCTTGCCACCACTTTATGTCTCAGCACCCTCTCCAAAGGTCTTCCGACTTTATTTTCAGTACCCCCCACATCTGCTTTCTTAGCCCTGGGTTTCTTGTTCTGGGTCATCCATTCCTCATTGTCTGCTCGAGGAGATCTGGGTGGTGATATGTTCATAGGAAGAGTGAGTATGGGGGATTTTTCTACTTGAACAAATGTCTCCACTTTTCTAGGGGAACAAGGGGGGTTGTGATTAACAACTTTTTCACACCTGAGGGGGTAATAGATCCATCAGGGTTGTAGGGATAGAAATAGCTAGAGGCTTGGGGGAGAGGTAGTTATTACCCATAGCCATGGAGGGGGATGGAGAAGGATAAGAGGATAGTTGGAGGCTTGTCACCGGAGGGATTTCACCCTCTTCCAGGGGTACAACTGGGCTAACTTTCTTCATAGAATCAACCGAGGTTTTTAAGATCTTAAGGATCTTGTTAGTGTGGGGGTAGTCATTAGGGATTTCGTTCGCATTAGGTAGTTCCAAGGGGGTTGATGAAGAGGGAGCACTTGGGCTGATGGGTTCATCTATAATAGCCTTTTCTTTCAGCTTGGGTTCTACAGACTCCTGGGTCTTACACTCAGCATAAGTGTGCCCTTGTTTAGCACACTTCTGACAAAAAAGGGTAGCATTTTCATAGACAATGGTCTGGGATCATTTTCCCCACTTCGAGTTTAGAGAAACAAAATTAGGGAGAGCTTTGTTAATTGCAACATTGACACAAAAACGTTCATAAACCAACCTGGATTTTGCCAGAGTGACCGAATCTGTTGTAACATAGTTGCTGAATGAGTTTCCAATCCAACGAAAGATCTGGTCATCCCAGAATTCCAACAGTAACATCAGGTAGTCTAACCCAAACAAGAGCCATGCGGTTGAGTTCAGTTGAAGGGTCAAAACCAGGCTTTCATTTAGCCAAAGTTAGGAAATACTTCCCATAAGCCTAGGAGCCTAAGAGGACAAAGATCAGGTCTTCCTCCATAGTGAACTTAAAAAGGAAGAGACCACCTGGCATTGTCGAGATGTCGACACTACCTTTTAGTTTCCATCTTGCTTTGGCCCATCTCCTAATCATGTCAATAGATGGCCTGAAGGAGAAGAAGCATCCAACTATCGCCAAGTGAAGAGATGAGACAATTTTATCCATGAGACTACTCGGGAGCTTGATCTCTGTTCCTTCGTCAGTTTGGGTAAAGTTAGCCAAAGCCGCTTCCAAAGTCAAATTAGTGGACCCGAGAAGAGCATTTTTCCAGTTGGATTTGGAATCTTTCTTACCAAGCTCCGCATTCTTTTGTCTGGCAGCAGATTCCGGCCTGGGGAGGGGTATATTCTTCACTCCATCATTCAGGCCAGAGTTTGTCGATACCATAGATGAAGAGGAGGAAGGAATATCAAACTTGGCAGTTTTTTCCGTATGACCTGCAACCAATGGGGTCCCAACAACATGTGAACTGACCGTGGTATCGGGTTGGGGGTCCGATTGCAGGGAGGAAGGGACCTCCCCAAAGGGGGCGATTATGTAGATGATTCAAATTCAAACGCAAGGAAAGGCGGGAAAGTTGCATAGCGTTATCAGATGTTGCTCCCTTTGTCTTCTTTCTAATAACATTTGTTAATTTAAAGATTTTTTTAATATTGATTGAAATAAAAGAAAATACAATAAAGATTGGAATAACAGTCGAAGAAGAAACTATAGAAAAGAAAAAGAAAGTAATTACAAAGAAAATGATTTTTGAGAATTAATAATTTTTCTAATTTATAAAGTTACAAAAGTATACATGTAGACTTTAAAACAAGAAAATAAATTTTACAAACAATTTTTTTTTTATTAATAAATGATACAACTAATACTAAAAATATATTACATTAAAACGTGATAATATATTCATATTTTAATAATAATTTAATATTAATAACAATATTTTAATATAACAATAATTTAATATTAATTACAATATTATAATTTTTTTTAAAATTAGAATAACGAACAAATATGATATTAGCATACTTTATTTATATTCTTCTAAGATAACTATGTTAGTTTTAAACAATCAAAATCGTTTAGATAAAAACTATTAATCTAAATGAGAGCATCAAAATATCTTTTTTATCATGAATTTTATAACTTTATAAATATGCTAATTTTAGACAACCAATATCATTTAGATGAAAACTAATAATCTAAATGCTATTAACAAAATCTCTTCTTTATCATGAACTTTATTATTTTTAATTTCTTATTATGATAATGTAAATGTAATTCATGTGTATTCTTTTGGATTCAATTTAAGCATAATCTGTTTTTTCATCAATGTTTTTGATCCATCATCAAATGAAAAAACATGATAAGAAATGTTGATGCAAAACAAATTTTACACAATTATTGAATCGACGAAAGTTCCGCGAATTTCATTGTGCGAATGGTATATGCGCTCCAAGCTGTCTGCGTTGAAGTTTTTAGCTTTCACATTTGGAAATAGGTTGACAAGTAGGAGATATTTTTTCTCTTAGCGTCTCTAATTGTAGATTGCATTCAATCTGGTTGCTTAAATCTCCGTTTAAGCTTAACTGTACGTACATCAGCAATTGCGTAGACACCTGGCTTCATATCTCTAGTCAGGGTTTTCTTTCCTTGGCACTTTCTTGGCAAGGTTACGAAGAGATAACTCATTTATTTATAGCCACATGCGTCTACCCAGCATTATTTATAGCCACATGCGTCTACCCAGCATTATATCTACCACAGTTAGCATGGTTTTCTTTCCTTGGCACTTTCTTGGCACTTTCTCCCCAGACCCACCAATATAAATAGCCACATGTACGCGGACGAATAGCCTTCCTTAACCTTTTTCAGTGCAGAAATCCGCTTTGGACGAAGTTATTTAGCTGGTTTAGCGCTGAGATGGCATCGGAACTCTCCAACACCGCCGCAAGAAATAGGGAAAATGAAGACAGTAATGATGTTATCATAGGTACGTAACAACTGTGTTCTTTTTGTTCGCCCTTTTCAGTACCCTTTACAGCTTTGGTAGAGGAAAGTAGATTAAAGTTTTTTGGGTTCCAATTAAAGGTTTATCCTGTGATAAAATGGTGCAAGGTCGAGTAAGGATTGATTTTATATAAGAAGGGACATTGCTAAACGTCCCCAGATCTAGGTTTCGAATTCCTAAATGCTCTGTTTCATGTCTTTAAATTTGATTGTGGATAAATTTTTTTAGTACCGATATTTTAAGTCATACTAAATGAATCATTAGGTATCAAGAGAGTGCTTTAGAAGTTTGTGTTTTTTAATAGGGGAAGAGCACCATTAGTTGAGCATGTACCAATTGTTGTGAGGGTTGTTGATACCTTTTGTTCCAAAAAATGAACAAATAAAATCTATTGTTAGGAAATGTACCAATAGTTATTAGGAAATGTACCAATAGTTGTTAAGAAATGTACTAATATTGTAAAAAGTAACCAATCGGGTGATGCCATATCCGTTGCACAACTATTGGGGTCTCTTTTGCATGCCTATTTGTCTCACTTTTTTTTGCGCTGTTTTGGATACCTTGGCAAAAAGCATGCTGACGTGGCATCATATTTGATGATGTGGCCCTAGAGTGATTTGAAATTTTCCAAGTAAGATTTTGAGATGCGCGAAGTTAAGATGCAAAACTACTGGATCCTTTCCCCTAGTGATAATGAGTTTTTCAATTTCCACAACAATCACATAAATTTGGGCAGTGCAATATTTGATTATGATGTGACAACCTAATAAAGATAAAACATTTTCCTTATTCCATTGTCCTAGGTGTGCAAAAATCAAAGTCTCTCTTTCCACGCCACTTTTAGCCTTTTCTACTTTCCCTTCACAACATGATTTTAGATTCAAACCACTATGATGGAGGGAATGCGATTATTTTTTAATTTAAAAATATTGTTTAAGAGAGAAAATAAACTAAAAAAAAATGTCAAAACTGGCTTGTTAAACTAGCAGCAAAGAAACAAAGAGTAACCTCATGTTTATTTTATTTTATAAATATATTGAACAATGTATTTGAGATTTGAACTTAAGAGCTTCCATATAGGCTAACCATTGTAATGTGGGGTCATCCCCATGATTTGCTTAAATTTAAGCAATTGGTGTGTCGCCATGCAAATTTCAATTTCCAGGAAAATATAATTAAAAATAAGCCTCGAAATAAGCACCAGCTTGCTGCTTATTGAAACAATTGATATGTGACTCCACAAATTTCTTTCCCACTATTTTATATGGTCCCAAAATTATTTCCTAAATTTATTGCTCTAATTTTTGAAATTATTATTAATGATTTCATCTAAAAAATAGAATGTAAGATAATTTCTTAAAACATAAAGCAGCAATATTTTATATCCATGAGCCCACCAGCTACATAAATTTCTCCTAAAAATATTGAGCATAGCAAAAATAAGCTTAATAGCATGGGGACTTGCCCTAATTGACGGACATACAAAAGTTCATAGCAAAAATAAGCTTAATAGCTTGGGGACTTGCCCTAATTGGCTGACATACAAAAGTTAAGATGTGCATAAAGAGACTCGTGTTTTCTCTTTTTTTTTTGGTAATCTAGAATATGTTACTTCTACGTAAATTGTTATTGTATGGATTATTTTATCGAGTTTTAAAATTATTTAAAAAATATTATTTAATTATTTATTTAATGCGTTTTTTTTTAAAATTAAAATATTTTAATAAGTTTAGTTTTTTAAATAAATAAAATAATATTTTAATAAAATATTTTAAAAATAAAATAAATTAATTTTTAAACAAATTAAATAATTTTAAAGCAAATAAAAATAATTCTTTTAATAAAATTAAAATAGAATTTGAACAATATGTCTATACGATTATTTTATAAAAGTTTAATCAATAAAATGTGTTTTTTGTCTTATGATAGCTTTATGTAGAATATTTTTTTTGATGAAGCAAATCATGATAATAAATACAATTTTTTTTTTTAACAAATAAGCTTTGGAGAACTAGAATTATCCTTGTTCAAGTATTGGCTACTAAGAATGCTTGGTTGTACATACAATACGAGTTTGTAGAAAATTTAAAAGTTTGAATTTGAACCACTTGCAAAAATTATATTTGTTGGTTACTTGCACAAAATTTGCTTTGCAATAATTGGTTACCGTGGTTAAATTAGTATTGACCTTTTATTTAGTTTGAAATTATAATATGTGAAATAATAAGGGGTTGTATAAGTAAAGATGATTATGTTTGAGACTTGAATTTGGGTATCACTATTAATAATATTTTTTGATGAATACGTCCATTAGTTTTTATCAATTTAAATAAAAATATGCATTCAAAAGGTCACCCCTCAGAATCACACGTGTAATGCCCAAAAAGCTAGATAACAAAAATAATAGAAAAGTCGCTTAAGCAACAAGAGAAACACTAATGAGAGGTTGAGGGGCATTCTGACCATCCAATGCACCCCATACACCAACCAATTTCGGGTGACATTAGGTAGGGACCAACCCTTGTCAACATTAGTCTCTCCATCCTCCTTATCTTCATTTCACATTTGTAAAATAACCAAAGCCAATCGAGGGAGCCACTTTGAAGAGTCTAGCCAACCACCACCACCATTGGTTAATGACCAAACGTTGCCACCACTAGTAGATGACGATCTCGCTTGTAGACAACTTGAAGGTATAATCTTTGTTCAGGGGAGAGGTAGAGTGCCATTGAGTTGACTTGATCTTGCCACCAAAGTGGCAACAAGGAGCCTAATATCTAGGTGACTAAGAACCTTGAGCTGAAAAACTACAATTGCGAGGTGGAGAATGGTCATTGGAAGTAGAACTATCTAGAGGGACCTTGGCCATAGTACAAGATGCATTACCCCAATGTTTGAGTAAGTCTTGGTGTTGGGCCATCTCCAACGCCGCTTTGCTTGCTTGAACTTGAATTTGAAGTATCATATTATTGCAAATAGAAACTTTAGTAAAAAGTGATATAAAAGTACTAATAATGTTGCAAGCAAAAATAACATCATTCCTATCTTTCCATAAGGAGAAAATAATCTCCACCCCAAAAGCATGCCAGATCTTGGTATACTTAAAGAGAATCTCCCAAAAAAACCATGTGCTACGAAAAAGGTTTTGGTTGAAAGGGGCAAAAAAAGTCATAAATCCAATTCCACAAGTGTTGAGAAAGATGACAATACCAATAGAGGTATTTAAAAGACTTTGGTTGGTCGTAGAATGGATGAGAGTCCATAACTATGATGTTTGAGATGAGAGTCCACAGGCAAGCCTTGGAAAATACTAGGGAAAATGGGCTGGTTTAGGCTCAGTGACAACCAACCAAATGTTTTGAAAATATCATTGACTACAATACTTGTAAATAGCACTATAGATTGAGAGCAGGCACCATGTGAAGGCATAGAGAGAGTGACTGGTAACCCAAACATGGCTTATAATTATAGAAGGTAGTGTTAGGATGCCAATTCCCATCCTTCCACCAAGGTATGATATGGTGAATGCCAAGCATTGTGTAGCATATTTAGAGGCAGAGCTGACACAACCGTGTCAAATGTCTATCGACCTAGTCGTAAAAGATAGTAGCAGACTCAAATATTGACAAGAGTGAAGATTCATAGTAGCTTTGGAGAACATATCACAGGGCATGCAAAAGCCCTTTTTATGAAATTGTAAGGAACAAACCCAAGGTAGACAAGCCAAGAGAAGACCTTGAATTTGAATGAGAGGAGATTGCTGGAGGTTATGCTAGTTGAAATATAACCTATCTCCAAAGTTAGAGCTTGCCCACAAAAGCCAAGGCTTCATAGCTTCCCAAACACACCTAATTCTTTGGCAACAAAAGTGCCCTCGATATGAATAGCTTCTTTCATAACTAGAAGGGTGTGAAAGCCAAACCCCTTCTAGGCATGCCTATGGATCGGGAAACCAAAAGAAATGCAGTGTCTAAGAAGAATCTTCCAGGCCTCATTACCAGAGATAGCTCAAACAATCAATTTGGCATAAAGAGCTAATCCTTGTCTCCATGTGGAAAGGAGACCAAGATCACCATAATCCCATGAAAGATAGCAAAACTCCCAAGCATTGTGGTGAAAGCCCTCATGGTCTTCCGAAGAGGCACACAAAAAATCATGGCAAAGCTTTTCTAGCTTCATATAATAGGCATTAGAGGGGCCCCAATAAGAATAATAATACACATGGGTGTTTGCAAGAATTTTAGAGGATCCTGGAATTTACTAGCCATAGAAGGTGGCTTAGCAATCCAGTAAGAGAGCTTCGTCTTAATTTTGGCAAGGACTGCATTCCAAAGATCCATGAGTGAGGCCTAAAAGGTAAAGGAAATGCCCAGAAAATGAAATATTTCCCCATATTGAATCCACATCCACCCATACCCCAGAAGCTGGGAGGGTGTAGGGAGGAAGGATTGATGGTAGCATTGAGTTTTATGCCACTATATGGGAGAACTGAAAGATAGACAAAAAAGTGTCAAAGGCAATGAAGAGTTGCCTTAATGATATTTTGCTCCTATTGAATGAGAGTGAGAAAAGAGGCATTTGTAAAATGCCCATTAACCAATTGGTTAGACGCCTCAAGTAGGGCAATTCCTCTACCTTTCCCAGAAGAGATAGTGTTTGCCAACAAATACCCAAATCTTTTAGCAACAAGAACATACAAGGATAGAGCAAGAGCAAAACCCTTGGAAGATGGAGTCGTGAAGCCCAAAAGTTGGAAAGTAGCGACCATTGATGGTGATGCATGTAGAGGTTGTTGGCTTGATAATGATTTTTGTAATGAATGAATTTATGTGTTGTCATTGATGGCACATATACACACACATATGTTCACATTGTAATAGTCATCTTAGTTAAGACAAACCGGAACTACTCCCAAGTCTTAGTATTGCAAACCAGTATCATTTGTATAGAGAAGTCCAAAGGTGTCTAACCGGTATGTGTAGACAATCGGCATATGCAGTAATGACATTGGTTTTGGTCATTTTCACTGACATCAGTTTGGAGATACTGCAGAGATTAACGAGGAAACGAATGGAGGACAATCGGTCTATGAGTTGGAAGAGGTCAACTCTTAACCGGTATCAGTGTTCCAACTAGTTTCATTGATTGTGTGATGAGTTATCACTGGTCGTGATGAGTTATCCCTAACCGATAGATTTGGCGGTAATTGATAGACTTTTAAACCTCTGAGGGGCGGGGGGGGGGAGGGGGTGAATCAGTGACAACAAAAACAATACCACTTTAAACACAGATTGGTAAAGATACTTAACTAGTTTACTTAATACTATGCATGCAATCCAAAATGATATTAAAGCATCCACAACAAGTAAAACATCCATCATAACACAAGTGTATATACGTGGAAAACCCAATTGGGAAAAACCACGGTGAGATGGGACTCACAAGTTAACTATCTGCAATAATAGGTAATTGACCAGTTAAGGTCTACAAAAGTGCTTTGCTAGGAGTGAATCCTGTTAAAGATCCCAAAACTCTGTTAGGAGCTATACCCTGTTAAGAGTAACTTCGGTAGAGGATTTCAAACCCAAACTAATGGATCACCTTGTTAGAGGATTTTTCCAATGAAGCTTGTTAAAGCTTACCCAGTTAGGGGATTTGACTATTGTAGTGATTAGAAAACAACAGGTGGTGTGATCTAGAAGTAGCACAACTTTCTTGAATAGATCCTCTTTTGCTCACTCAAAAGTGCATCACCACTATGCCTTTAGTAAATCGCAACGACTTAACACTTCTATCTCGCATCATAAAATAGTTCATCATAATGTCATTATATAGACATTAGATTTCATGTCGACTCAGGAATCATATCACAATTTCTTAGGTGTAGTGTATCTGGACAATCTAACATAACTCATCACAGATTGCTGCCAAATCTATCAGATAGGGATAACTCATCACACAATCAATGAATACCAGTTGGAACACTGATACTGGTTAAGAGTTAACCATATTCAACACATAAACCAATTGTCTTCCATTTGCTTCTATGATGGTCTACGTTGAATCTCCAAGCTGGTGTCAAGCCATTCCTACATATATCGGTTGTCTACATATATTGGTTAGACACCCTCTAAACCATTTGGACTTTATTATACATATAATACCGGTTTTGCAATACAAGGGACTTTTAGAAGTAATACCGATTTGTCTTAACTAAGATGACCAAGACAATGTGATCATATGTGTGTGTATAAATGTGCCATCAATGACAACACATGAAGTCATCCATTACAATCATCATCAAGCCAACAATCCCCCCCTTTGGCATTGATGACAACATTTATAAAATTTTACAACTTTACAACTAAGTGTGCTTACAAAAATTGTACAAATATATTTCTACTCCCCCTTAACAATACATACAAAATTTTCACAACACATACATATTTCTACTCCCCCTTTGACAACAATGCCAAATTGAAAAGTTATATATATATATATATATATATATATATATATATATATATATATATATATAGCAAAATTTGCATCAAAAGTTTACATATACAAAAATGTAAGAGTCTTTATCAAGGAGTGTTCACTGCAATTTTCAAGAAATTGTCACTGAAACTGATCTTCATCTAAGAAAAAATATTTTCCTATGTTTCCAATAAGGTTTCAGTGATCTCTATGGCTGTCATAACCTGTGCAGTGAATTCTTCCATCGCATCTACTGTACTCATCTCTGGAGTAGCCAAAACCTCTTTTGCATCCTTGTATGCTCTTGTAGGATGTCCACTTTGGGTCTCAACTGGTTCTTTAGCTCTTTCATGTTATTTTTAGTACTTTCAGATTGAATAAAACTCAAAAAATTAGAATTAGGTTAATTAATTTATAGTTTTCCAGACTTTAAGCATAATGAAGGAAATGAAATGGTAAAGACAATGCACAGTTACCTTGGGAAAACCTCCTAGGAGGAAAAACCCAGCCAAAGGATCCTCAGATTTGATTTATGATTTAGAATTCAATTGAGCATTACACACTTATCTGGAGTTGCAGCCACTATGAGGAAGGAATAGTTAGTTTATAGTTCTCCTTATCTGATCACAATCCTTTAATGGAGTCTTCGATATTTTGATGATGATCTGCAATCTCTAAAGGAGTTCGCTGCCCTCAATTTGAAGTCTGCTACCAATTGATCAAGTTCGCACTCTCCTATTTTGGATTTGCTACAACATATGAGGTTCGCTGCTTGCTGTTTGGGATCTACTGCAATCCTTATGAAGTTCGCTGCCACCAAATAGAAGATTTGATATTGCTAAATGCATAAGTATGAGATTCGCTTTTCACCAAAGATTATTTCATCAACTTGAAGAACTTGATTGTGCTAATGAGAGGAAAGTGTTGCATTTATAGGAGACATATGTTTCCCAAACATGTCGGCCTCCTTTATATTTTAATCCATATTACTTATTGATTTCCCTTTTAATTTACTTTGATAGGGTCGGCCCTATCAAGGAGGCGAGTTTAGTTTGAGTGTGGCGTGCAATCCTTAGTGCCGTGAGATAATAGGTCTAGCTCTATATTAAGGGGGCGGATTCCAATGTTGCCCAAGGCAATTGGAATCCGCCAACCCTAATTACAACCAACACTCCCTCTTAATTAGGGAATAGAATCATAATCATAATCTTCTCGCTTGCACACAAGCATAGACTGGATCCACCTTGTATTGCTCACAGAGGGTGGAGAGGATCCTTTACTACCATCTTACATTGCCCACAGAGGATGGTCAAAAGGTTACAATACCATCTTACATTGCTCGCAGAGAATGGTTTAACAATTACACTTCTTTCTGAGAAGTTTACAATACCACCTTACATCGCCCGCAGAGGGTGGTTAACAATACCATCTTACTTTGCCCGCAGAGGATGGTTAATAATTATACTTTTACAATACCACCTTACATTGCCCGCAGAGGGTGGTTAACATTTACAATACCATCTTACATTGCCCGCAGAGGATGGTTAAGAATTATACTTCTCCCTGAGAAGTTTTACAATACCACCTTACATTGCCTGCACAGGGTGGTTTTATACAATACAAGGTATCACTAAAATTGAGACTCCCTCTCAATCGGAGTTTCATTTTCCACAATACCAAGCCTATCCCTGAAGTACACAAACTTCACTTTGGATAAAGGCTTGGTGAGGATATCTGCAACCTGCTCATCAGTGCTGACATACTTCAGCTGAATAGCACCTCTTTGCACCATGTCTCGAATAAAATGATAATGGGTTTCCACATGTTTGGACCTGTCATGAAACAATGGATTGATAGACATTTTAATACAACTTTGATTATCACAGTGAATAACTATAAGATCCCATGGCTGACCAAACAGCCCAGCAAGAAGCTTACAAAGCCACATTGCTTCTCTGGATGCAACACTTGCTGCAATATACTCAGCTTCAGCAGTACTCAATGCCACTGAGGATTGTTTTATGCAAGCCCAAGAGATCACTGCAGAACCCAAGCTAAAACAAATACCAGAGGTGCTTTTCCTGTCTTTGACGCTTCCAGCCCAGTTTGCATCAGAATAACCTTCCAAGGTTATTGGAGTGTTAAGTGGATACTTCAGCCCAAAATCAACTGTGCCCCGCAAGTATCTTAGGATATGCTTGGCTGCAACAAGGTGAACATGCTTGGGCAAGCTCATGAACTAGCTGAGAGCATTTACAACAAAACATATGTCTGGTCTAGTGTTAACTAGATACATCAGTGATCCAATCAACTGTCGGTACTCGGATGGATTTGCAAATTCAGAGTTAGCTGCAGAAACACTTAACTTCTTTAAGTTAGATTCCATAGAAGTAGACATTGGTTTCCAATCCATCATTCTAAATCTTTTCAAAATGTCAATAGTATACTTTCTTTGACTTAGAAAGATTTCGTTAGATCTTTGCCATACTTCTAGACTTAGGAAATAATGCATTAGACTTAAATCTTTCATTTCAAATTTTGAAGCTAGTTCTTTCTTGCATCTAAGAATAAGTTCATTTTTACTAGTAAGAAATAAGTCATCCACATAAAGAACTAGAATTAGCATTTCATCATTGGCTACTTTAAAGTAAATATTAGGGTCAGCATCATTTTTACAAAAACCTAGACTTAGCAAATATTTATCAATTCTTTCATACCAAGCATGAGGAGCTTGTTTACGACCATACAAAGCTTTCTTTAACCTGCACACATGGGTTAATCTATCCTGAATCTCATATCCCTCAGGTTGCTCAATATAGACTTCTTCCTCAATGACACCATTGAGAAAAGCAGTCTTAACATCCATCTGATGTAGTTTCCAACCCTTAGAGATAGCAATAGCAATTATTTTTCTAATGGAAGTATATCTAGCAACTGGAGCAAAAGTTTCTTCATAGTCTATACCTTCCTTTTGGAAAAAGCCACGCGCTACAAATCTAGCCTTATATTTTTCAATACTACCATGAACATTATGTTTAATTTTAAATAACCATTTAGATGAAACAACAGATTTACCTTTGGGTCTGGGCACAAGGTCCCACACATCATTCTTGATGATTGACTGATATTCTTCATCCATAGCAAGCTTCCAGGCATGATGATTTAAGGCTTCTTCAACATTGTAAGGTTCAGTTTCAATGAGATTACACATTAAAGAAACGTAGTTGGAAAATACCTGAGGTCTCTTAGTTTCACGGAAGGTGCCACTTGGAGTAGCACATCTCTCAGCTTCTTGAATGGTGTTTCTTACCCATAGTGGCCTCTTTTTGGTAACAACAATGTCACTAGGAATATCAGTGGGATTCATGGGTTTTGGAGGATCATCATGATCATCTTGAGGTGGAGGTTCAACTTGCTCCCTCTGAATCTCAGGGTTAGTATCAACGTCTATATTTTGATTATCATTATATTCATCAATAATACAAGAACCTTTCAATTTCTTAAAAGCAATGTCTTCTTCAAATTTAACATCCCTACTTACCTCAACGTACCTTTGACCTGGGATGTAAATCCTGAATGCCTTGGAGGATTCACTGTATCCGACTAGCATGCCTTTCTTTCCGGAGGGTTCCAATTTTGATCGTTTTTCCTTGGGCACATGAACATAGACGGGACTTCCAAAGATTCTGAGGTGGCTAATGTCTGGTTTGGATCTTGTGAAGGCTTCTTCCGGGGTCATGTACTTTAGAGCACAGTGAGGACATCTGTTCTGGATGTATACTGCTGTTCTAGAAGCCTCAGCCCATAGGAAGGTCTGCAAGTCTTGATCATGAATCATAGCTTTTGCAGCCTCCACAATGGTCTTATTCTTTCTTACAGCAACACCATTTTGTTGAGGATTGTATGGAACACAAAACTCCCTCTTAATTCCTGACTCAACACAAAAATTATGAAAGCTACCGGAGGTGTATTCACCTCCATTGTCAGATCTTAAACATTTGATTTTTTTACCAGATAAGTTTTCAGTTAATGCTTTAAACTCCTTAAATTTACTTAAGACTTCATCAGATTCTTTAGATTTCAAGAAGTAGATCCAAGTTTTCCTAGAGAAATCATCTATGAAGATTACATAATAAAGGAATCCACTAGGAGATGCTATAGACATAGGACCACATAAATTAGAGTGAACAAGTTCTAGTTTGTCTTTAGCTCTATTTTCACTTTTGTGAAATAGACTTTTAACATTTTTACCAATAGCACAACCTTTACAAGAGTTATCATGAATTTGACTGAGTTTAGGCATACCTTTAACTAACCTTTCAAGAGATGGAAGGGATTGATAATGTAGATGACCAAGTCTTCTATGCCATAATTCACAGGATTCCGGAGCCTCATTAATGAGGGCTTGAATAGGGTTAGTGGAGAGCTTGTAAAGACTATCATATCTATGTCCAATTATACGAGCAGATTTAAAACTATCTTTCTTAGGCCAAGCAAGGATTTTTCCTTCAAAAAATGCAATTTGATAACCTTTATCTTCTAGAGCAGAAATGGAAATTAGGTTTCTTTTAATTCCAGGAACAAACAATATATCACTGAGATGTAAGGAAATACCAGAATCTAATTTTAGAGAAGTAGAGCCAGAACCTCTTACCGAATAACGAGCGTAATCACCAATTACCACGTGAAGGCTAGAATCCTTTTCTACTAGGCCTGAAAGATGATCACAGTAATCTGTGATGTGTCTGGAGGCACCACTGTCAATCAACCATGTATTTCTATCTGAGGGAACATTGCTAGATAGAGCGGAGATAAATAAGAAGTCATCATTTTGTTCTGAGACTTCATTTAGGTTTGCTTCACTTTGGTTAGGGTTAAACTGACATTCCTTAGCATAGTGATCAAATTTGTCACATCTAAAGCATCGCACACGTGAAGTATCTCTTGGTTTCTTCCAAGGGTGTTGGGAAAAAGATCTGGATTCCCTATTTCTTTTAGGATAGCGTTGCTTCCAATTTCCCCTTTTCTTGCATTGAGCTGCAAGCATGTGATGGTCATCTACATGGGGGCTCTTGGATTGACTCCTTGTGATAAGGTGAGACTCTTCTTGGATGCAATCATTCTTAAGGCGATCAAGTGAAGATAACTCAAACCAACCACTTATGGTTTGGATAAATGACTCCCATGAGTGAGGTAGACCATTAAGGGCAATCATGACGAGATTTTTGTCTTCCATGTTATGGGCAATTAAACCTAGCCGATTCTTTAGTTCTAAAATTTTCATGAAGTAGGAAATAATAGAATCTTCTTTAGCCATTTTTATATTGAGTAGTTGTTGTCTTAACGTAATTGCCCTACTAAGATTATTAACTTTATATGTACCTTGTAGATGGCTGAACATTTCCCTCGCAGTGGTGAATGAGGCAATAGAGGTGACGAGGTGATCTTTGACTGAATCAATGAGAATCTTCCTGGCCTTGATAGCATCCTTTTTGAATTGTTTCAACTCAGCTGCATCCGAAGGTTCAATTAGCTCTTTCGCCTCTATGAATTGGAAGAGATCTTCTTCCTCAAGAGCTAACTTGATTCGAACTTTCCATGCAGTAAAATTTAGATTCCCATCAAGCCTATCTTCAACTTTCAGCCCCATTGACCTAATCTGCAAAAGCTACAGCAATCTAAAAATGAAAGTGTACTGAATTTTAAATCTGAAGATTGATCTAACCAATTATCTTTGATACCATGTTATTTTTAGTACTTTCAGATTGAATAAAACTCAGAAAATTAGAATTAGGTTAATTAATTTATAGTTTTCCAGACTTTAAGCATAATGAAGGAAATGAAATGCTAAAGACAATGCACAGTTACCTTGGGAAAACCTCCTAGGAGGAAAAACCCAGCCAAAGGATCCTCAAATTTGATTTATGATTTAGAATTCAATTGAGCATTACACACTTATCTGGAGTTGCAGCCACTATGAGGAAGGAATAGTTAGTTTACAGTTCTCCTTATCTGATCACAATCCTTTAATGGAGTCTTCGATATTTTGATGATGATCTGCAGTCTCTAAAGGAGTTCGCTGCCCTCAATTTGAAGTCTGCTACCAATTGATCAAGTTCACACTCCTATTTTGGATCTGTTGCTACATATGAGGTTCGTTGTTCGCTGTTTGGGATCTATTGTCAAGTTCGCAGTCTCCTATTTTGGATCTGCTGCAACATATGAGGTTCGCTGCTTGCTATTTGGCATCTACTACAATCCTTATGAAGTTCACTACTACCAAATAGAAGATTTGATATTGCTAAATGCATAAGTATTAGATTTGCTTTTCACCGAAGATTATTTCATCAACTTGAAGAACTTGATTGTGCTAATGAGAGGAAAGTGTTGCATTTATAGGAGACATGTTTCCCAAACATGTCAGCCTCCTTTATATTTTAATCCATATTACTTATTGATTTCCCTTTTAATTTACTTTGATAGGGTCGGCCCTATCAAGGAGGCGAGTTTAGTTTGAGTGTGGCGTGCAATCCTTAGTGTCGTGAGGTAATAGGTCTAGCTCTATATTAAGGGGGTGGATTCCAATGTTGCCCAAGGCAATTGGAATCCGCCAGCCCTAATTACAACCAACATTTCAAGGATCAAAGTTTCTTAGCTTGTACATAATCATAGACAGCTAACCGATTTTCCAAATCATCAACTGATTTGCCAAATGCTAAGGCTGAATTCTGTAAAGATATGTAGGCAGAACATATCCTTTCCAGTTCTCGTTCTATCTCTTCTCGCTTATTAATCAATATAGAAAAATGAAACATTAGATGTATAGGCTAGTATCCTTCCTACTGTTTCAATAATAGTTCTCAAAAGATCTTTATTCAGGGATAAAGCAATCTTCGATGTATCAATATCTTTCATTATTTGCTCTCCTATTTTCTTTTTCTGTAATTCTTTCTCAGCTAAAGTCTGAGCAACTTCTTCAAGGGACTTCAGTTGGTCAAAAGCATCAACAACCAACTGATCAAGCTTGCCAATAGGAATTGACAAGTTTCCAATGTCAGTCTCTAGTAGAAGACTGGACAGAATCTTAACGACAGTTTGAATTGTTTTTGCTTCCTTCCTTTTCTCTTTTAATCTTTTCTTCTGAGTTCTAGATTGCATCACTGTTGCAATCTCCATGAGTTTAGATGCACTCATATTTTCTACATCTATAGGCCCTTTAATGCCTATTGAGTCATCTTCATCATCAATTTTCTGCTTAACTATTGCTTTTTCCTTTTCAGCTGGTCTTTTCTCCTCTGTTTTCTCTTCCTCTTTCTCCTTCTTCTGTTTAGATGCCTTCACTTCAACCTCTTTCTCAGGTTTCTCTTTCTCTTTTTCTGCCTTTGTTTGTTTCTCTCGAGTAACCGTTGTAATCTGTGGCAATTGAGTTTCCACTTGGTGATCTTTTTGCAGTGGAGGTGGAATATCCACTCTAGGTTGAATTACTGATGCTTCAACTCCTTTTTACTGTGTAACAGTAATGACCGATGGCTGTAATGGTTGCTTAACTGAAAATGCACGTTCGTCAAATGTGCTTTGAGTTAATGCAGTCACAGTCCCTTTTGAAACCTTCCTCAACTTAGGAACTTCATTGGTTTGTCAAAAACTAGTCACTGCATGAATTGTTTCCTTCGTAATTGTATGCGACCTTTCAAGATACATATTTTCACGATGCACACGACTAAGAATTATCCTAACATGTTCTTCTTCAAAACCTTTAAGAAAATACGTCGCATTGTGAAAACCCTTTTCATAAACCCTAATGTACTCGGGTTTGATCTTGCCGCTTTTATCACACAAGGATTTCAGTTGAGAATAAATTGATAATGATCCTAAATCTTCTATTTTACAGTCAATGTAACTTGATAAATCACCTTTTATCATGACACCATTAGGAACTTGAGACAAAGCATTATATGACACTATTTTGTCTGTTTCCATAGACTCCATAGGTTGAGCATTGATCATAAGTCTCTCTACTTGCTTAGACGACGATGCCATTCGGTATAAACTCGATTTGAGAGATATTGACAAAAGAATACCTTAATTCCTCCGCACTGGCAAAGTTTCCGGTCGATCTCTCCAATGTTTACCCATTTCGTCTTCACTAATCTTCGAATCAACTTCAATCTTTCAATTCGCAACACAAATTCATTTATAACCAGCTAGCAATTCTCTTTTCGCTCTGCAAGTGCTCAAGAATTCTCTTTAGAATGCAATTAGGGTAAAAATAACATAGTAAAACTTTCTTTTATAAACTTTACCCACTGCATTAATTGCTCGGCCGATAGGGTGACAAACCATAATATACCGCTTAACAATACTTCCAATACTGACATGTATATAACCATTTGACAATCTTTTGAAAAATTGATAGACAAAGATATCAAGATTTCTCACAAAACAATTCAAAATGCAAACTCTCTTACCACGCATTCTTCAGGGGGTCCGGAAGTAGTTTTACCGCTATGCTCCCCTTAGGCCTGTTGAAAGACTTAGTTTTCCGGTGCAAAATTCTCTACACTGGGTGAAGGGATAGATTCTTCAGCAGGCTTGTCCTCACTCTTCTTTTTTAAGATTTTGTTCATCTCCTCTCTGGTTTCCTCAATATTGACCTTCTACTTACTTTTCTAATCTTTGGAGTGGTTAACCGATTTTTTCTTCCTAGTTCTACAAAACTTTGCCATGTGTCTCGAATTGTGACAGTGATAGCAAGCCATTCCAGATGATCTCCAAGGTCCTGCATTATCTCTTCTAGTTCTCCTTCTGCAGTTCATAGTCACATGACCATAATTGTTACAAATGGTGTAAATAACATTAGTTACCTTTTCCATTTCAAATGGACTAAACCGGTTGACATAGGGTTTTTGCTAGTTCATGTTTCCTCGGTTGTCATAGGTTCTCCTCCAGTCACCATTAGGTCTTGGATTCATGTGAGGTATTGGATTATTTACTCCATATTTGCATTCAACTGATCTATGTCCATACATGTTGCATGTAAAACATTGAACTTCAAATCTCTTAGATATATACCTAGCATTTGCATTATAGTTTGTATTCTTATTAGGTCTGCTTCTACATACATTTGCAGTATGTCCAGGTTTATGACAGATAAGACAAACAGGTTTAAAAAATTTCGTATTGATAGACTTGTTAGCCCTAGGAGCAGTTTTACCTTTGTGTATGTTTCTCTTTGTACCAGAAGATTCTCCTTTCTCATATGTATTAAAACCTAGTCGAGATGTGTCACCTTTCATCCTCTGAGATTGGATCTGCTCATCCAGTATAGAAGAACCCTTACTGAACATTTTTAGCTTTCCATTAGCCTTAGTGACCTTTCTGGTAAGATCTTCATTGTGTTTTGTAAGAGTCTCTCTTAGAGATGTTGCCATTTCAAGATCTAGTTGCAAAGCCTCCTTCTCTTCTTTTTCTTCATGCCAATGCTCATACAAAGTTGCATTCTCTTGTTTGATCTTAGCAATCTCATGATCTTTTTCTTTGGTTAGGTCTTTAGATGCCCTTCTTGCTTCTAGCTCTTGGCTCATGCAGATAGTTAGAGCTTCTAACTCTCTTCTCAGATTTAGTTTTTCACTGTCCAGTTTTTCAACTTCTTCAGCTAATGCATCAATGTTAGCCTCATCTTAAGAACTATTATCAGATATCTCCAATAGCTGTTCAGTCAACTCTCTCCTTTTGACCTGTGAAGCTTTAAATCTGACCCTTAGGGTTTCAAGCTCTTCCTTGATAGCATCAATCACTCTAGCCATCTCTAAATAACTCATATCCCCCATGGTGGCTTTAGAGTTTCCTTCCAAGCAATTAGACTTAAGGAAGTTTGGCTCTGATACCAATTGATAGACTTATAAACCACTGAGAGGGGGGGTAAAGATACTTAACTAGTTTAAACAATACTACTTTAAACACCGACCGGTAAAGATACTTAACTAGTTTACTTAATACTATGCATGCAATCTAAAATGATATTAAAGCATCCACAACAAGTAAAACATCCACCATAACACAAGTGTATATACGTGGAAAACCCAACTGGGGAAAACCACGGTGAGATGAGACTCACAAGTTAACTATTTGCAGTAATAGGTAGTTGACCGGTCAAGGTCTACAAAAGTGCTCTGCTAGGAGCGAATCCTGTTAAAGATCCCAAAGCCTCATTAGGAGTTATACCCTGTTAAAGGTAGTACCCTGTTAGTAGTAACCTCGTTAGAGGATTTCAAACCCAAACTAATGGATCACCTTGTTAGAGGATTTTTACAATGAAGCTTGTTAGAGCTTACCTGGTTAGGGGATTTGATTGTTGTAGTGATTGGAAAACATGTGGTGTGATCTAGAAGTAACACAACTTGCTTGAATAGATCCTCTTCTGCTCATTCAAAACTGCATCACCAACATACTCTACTATGCCTTTATTAAATCGCAACGATTTAACACTTCTATCTCGCATCATAAAATAATTCATCATAATGTCATTATATAGACATTAGATTGCATGTTGGCTCAGGAATCATATCACAATTTCCTAGGTGCAGTGTATCTGGACAATCTAACATAACTCATCATAGATTGCCGCCAAATCTGCCGGTTAGGGATAACTCATTATGGCCGGTGATAACTCATCACACAATCAATGAATATTGGTTGGAACACTGATACCGACTAAGAGTTAACCATATTCAACACATAAACTGATTGTCTTCCATTTGCTTCTTGCATCGTCTCCGCTAAATCCCCAAGCTGGTGTCATGCCATTCCTGTATATATCGGTTGTCTACATATACCGGTTACACCCTCTAAACCATCTGGACTTTACTATACATATGATACCGGTTTTGCAATACAAGGGACTTTTAGAAGTAGTATCGGTTTGTCTCAACTAAGATGATTAAGACAATGTGATCATGTGTGTGTATACATGTGCCATCAATGACAACACATGAAGTCATCCATTACAATTATCATCAAGCCAACAGTAATATGTGATGTGTTATGAAATATTTTCCAAATACACTGCACCTAGGAAATTGTGATGAGGTTCTTGAGCCGACATGAAATCTAATGTCTATAAAATGACATTATGATGAACTATTTTGATGATGTAAGATACAAGTGATGTTGTGAGTTCAAGTTGATGTGAATTATAGAGTATGTCGGTGATGCAATATTGAGTGAGCAGAAGAGGATCTATACCAACAAGATGTGCTATTACTAGATCACACCACTTGTTGTTTTCTAATCACTACAACAGTCAAATTCTCTAATCGGGTAAGCTCTACCAAGCTTTATTGTACAAATCCTCTAACCAGGTGATCCATTAGTTTGGGTTTTGAAATCCTCTACTAAGGTTACTCCTAATAGGGTAGTACCTTTAATAGCGTATAGCTCCTAATAGGGTATTGGGATCTTTAAAAGGATTCACTCCTAATAGAGCACTTTGTAGACCTTAACTGGTCAGTTACCTATTTCTACAGATAGTTAACTTGTGAGTCCCATCTCACCGTGGTTTTTCCTAGTTGGGTTTTCCACATATAAACACTTGTGTTATAGTGGATGTTTTACTTGTTGTGGATGTTTTAATATCACTTTGGATTGCATGTATAGTTTTAAGTAAACTGGTTAATTGCTTTTATCAATCTGTATTAAAAGTGGTACTATATTTTCTATCACTGATTCACCCCCCCCCTCTCAGTGCTTTATAAGTCTATCAATTGGTATGAGAGTCTAAATTCCTTAAGGCCTAATTGCTTGGAAGGAAACCCTAAATCCACTATGGGGGATATGATCTATAGAGAGATGGCTAGAGTGCTTGATGCAACCAAGGAAGAGCTTGAAACCCTAAGGGTCAGTTTTAAAGCATCACAAGTTAAAAGGAGAGGGTTGACTGAACAACTATTGGAGATCTCTGACAATAGTTATGCAGATGAGGCCAACATTGATCTATTAGCTGAAGAAGTGGAAACATTGAATGAGGAAAAGCTAAATCTGAGAAGAGAACTTGAAACCCTAACAATCTGCATGTCATGAACTTGAAGCTAGGAGGGCAGCTGAAAACTAGATCAAAGAGAAAGATCATGAGATCTTTAAGATCAAGCAGGAGAATGTAGCCTCACATGAACATTGACATGAAGAGAAGGAAGAGAAGGAAACCTTACTGTTAGATCTTGAAGTGGCAATGTCTCTAAGAGAGACTCTAACTCAGCACAATGAAGATCTTACCAAAGAGCTTACTAAGGCTAATGGAAAACTTGAAAAGTTCAATAAGAGTTCTTCTATGTTGGATGAGCAGATCCAATCTTAGAGGATGCAAGGTGACACATCTAGACTTGGTTTCAATACATCTGAGAAAGGAGAATCTTCCGGTATAAAGAGCAACATGCATGTAGGTGTGTGGGGGAAAAAGCGAGACTAGGTTAACATGCCCTAATCCTACCTTTTGACACACATTACGAAATACGAAAGAGCCTAGAGATATCGCACAATTGGCTACTTCTTTTGGTGAAAGAGAGAGCCATGGGATATCTTTTAGGATTCCTATTCCCTTGTTGAAATTGTAAGATCAAGTAATGCAAGTTCAAACCCTAATCCCAAAATGCAAGTATGAACCAATAACAAGATTGCAGAATTGAGATTAAACAATGAACAACTGTAAGTACAAGGATGAAATAAGAATGCAGATATGTACCCGGAGTCAAAATCGGACTGAAAATGTTCGGGACGGGGGCGCGGGCGCCACTGTCCTGAAAACTGCACCGGAAACCACTGTTCTGCACTCTGAAACACTGTCTGGAAACTGTCTGCAAACTGTCTGTCCGGAGGACCAGGGCGCCCAGCGCCTCTGTCCCAGGGACCAGGGCGCCCAGCGCCCCTGTCCTGGCAGGACCAGGGCGCCCAGTGCCCCTGTCCTGGCAGGACCAGGGCGCCCAGCGCCCCTGTCCCAGTCTCCTGCTCTGCAATTTCACACAGAGTGCTGTTCCAACTTTCTCTCTCCGAATCTGTATCCCGCAGCGTCGTCCGAATCCCGAAACCTGCAATAATATCTGAAAAGGGGGAGGGGCGGCTATATAGGGTTTTGCCTTAGTCAAACCCCCGCTTCGGTGATTTCCACCTCCACGAATAGCCAAGTTGTTTTGTAAAATGTATTGTGTGTGCAGACCTAGTGTGTGTGCAAGGTCCAAAATGCAAGAAAGCAAACTAGAGCAACCTAGAAAGTAAACCCTAATTGCTTGCAAATGATAATGTGAATGCTCTAAATCAAGATGCAATGTGATCTAAAGCATGAATAAATGATGTATCAAAGCTTATGCAAAGACATGAAAACAATACGAAATCATACCCAACCCTCAAGGGAGGAGTACAAACCAATCTTTAGTTGGTAATCTCCTATTGTTCTTCAATGTCTTCCAAGCCCTAAGTGGATGAATGAGTTTGATAGATGCTTGATAGAATGATGTTGAATGTTGTTGAAGTCCTCAAAGATCTGCTCTTTCGCTGCATATGAAGTTCCTGGAAACAAAAATCCGATCCCTTCCAATGAAGAAAGAGAGCTCTTATGTACGAAACCCTAGGTCGTAAATTCGTATTTTGGCCGACCTAGAGATTGAATATCCCGCCAATTTCTTGGGGTTAAGCTTTATTTTATGATTGGATCGTGCTCCCAAAATTTCGGGAAAAATGTCTGGGACCATGTGCACCGGGCGCCATGGTCCCGACAACTTTTCACCAAATTTTCAGGGTCGTCGGATATGATGATTTTAGAGAGAATCCCGAAGTTACAGGTGATTTCGAGATGTTTTGACCCCGAAACCAAGCCCCCAAGTTCGAAATAGGACTTAATTAGGGTTTTTGATTGAGTGGTGTATTAGAGGAATAAAATGCGAAGGGCGCGCTTTAGTGAAAGGGCCCAACTTTGTGATGTAGAGAATGATGAAATAGGACCTTAGACCTAATTAATTTGATTAATTAAGTGCTTAAGGAGAAATGCAATGCAGAATGCAAAATGCACTAAGGCGGGTGCTAAACTAGGTGTGAAATTATACCACCCTAGCGAGTGCGTACAATTTACGACACTACATTTAGCCCCCACTTTAGCGGTCATATGAGTACTACGTGCATATGCAAGCTAAAGTACAGAAATGTAAACATTATTTTGAAAAAGGATATATCCATAAGATGTCGGACGAAGCCCCCAGCGGTATCTGCAGTACACAGTTAGGAACCGCACCCTACAAAACACACGTTAGATCACAAAATCACCTAATGCTTACTAGGGAAAGTGATGAAATCTGTGAGTACCTATATGCCCCCCCCTGTTTCGACTTGCTTATTAGGGAGGTGAAACAGGGTAGCATGTTTACTTGCGACAAATTGTGTAAGAGAGTGTTGATGAGGGGTGTTCGCGAAATAGGCTTCATCAGAGCACTTTTTGGAACATCCCGAGAGTAGGAGAAGGAAAATACGATTCCAACACAACAAACGGCTCGAAAATCGCATCTCCCAAACTCAAGTTATGATAAGATGAATGAGAGAGGAAAAATTAGGGTTTCACAAAGTAAGAATAAACGAACGAGAGTATATACTTCGAAAGTGACACTTGTATTCGTCACTTTGTTGATTTTAAAATACTATTCAGTGCAGCGGAGCCCACATAGCCATCATCATGCCTTCACGACGACCGGAGCGTCCCACGAGGATCGAGATCCTGCGCCAGGCCGTAATCGACGACGAGCCACTGGACAAGGTGAGTTGACTGAACATTTGACTTTTGATTTTTCGCATGTTTGACTTTTTCGTGATCGTATGCGGGCCTTGAGGCCGACCGGGGCCCACCCAGGGCGCCATGGTCCCTGAGGGGTGCCCTGGTCCCTGACAGGGGCGCCATGGTCCCTGACAGGGGCGCCATGGTCCCCAATCAGGGCCTGGCGAGAGGTTACAAGGCTAGCATGCAATGTACAACAGTTTGCATTTGCGATTTCGATGATCGAGTACTGATTATCGTCATGTTTTCGTGTTGCAGGGTCTCCCGTACATGAGAGAGCACACAGCAGGACATATTCTTCGCACTTTGCGAGATCAGATTCCGCAGCTGACTCAGTCAGAGAGAGACACTCTATCTATTGTAGGATTGTGGTACGTGATTCTGATGCCGACCATTCGATTTCATCCTGCGATGCTGATGGCCTTGATGGAGCGATGGGATCCTGACACATGTACTTTTCACCTTCCAGTAGGAGAGCTGACGGTCACACTCGAGGATGTGTACCGTATACTTCGTCTTCCTATCAGAGGAGTGACAATTACATACGCGACCGATCGGTCAGCGGAGGATCATCAGAGAGAGCAGGTGTATTGCATAGGGAGAGTCATGCCGAGCGAGACGAGAGGTCGCATCATGGTCAGCTGGCTCTTACATCCTACAGGGGAGGTACCACTTCTGAGATGCCTTATGATAGTCATCATAGCACTAGCCGTCTGCCCTAATGGGCGAGGGACACACATGCATGGGGGCCTCACATGGTGTATCAGAGCGATGGAGAGACACATGAGAGTTTATGCATGGGGTCGGAGTATGCTAGCACATCTCTATCACGACCTTGAGGAGTATGTATTCGAACAGGGGTTCAGTTTGATGACATGCACACTTCTACAGGTGTGGATTTTAGAGCACTTCACATGCACCAGGCCCGTCGGCTTTCCGCTGAGTACAGCGAGCGAGCGACCTAGGGTGTTCGCTTATCCACTTACTAGCGAGTGGAGATTTGGAGATTTGTTGTATTGGAGAGTGATTGTTGACAGACTGACATCCGAGGTGATAGTGTGGAGACCTTACCTACTGATGCACAGATGGGATGGTATGGAGAGACAGTTAGCATGTCTACAGAGGAACCGCCTACTGCGAGGACGATATGCACACATCATAGTCCCCTTCTACTTTGACCGAGTGCGGAGGCAGTTCGGACTAGAGCAGTGTGTTCCAGCCGATGTGCCCATCTATACTCAACACTCACGGGTCCTTCCTAGACCTGGAGCAGTAGTGAGACCGACGGTAGATGATATTGAGACGACAGACTTAGAGGGATCTGATCAGGATGTAGTCACTGACTACTCTGCAGAGCCTGGAGCACAGCGGAGGTACGTCTCATGGTTTATGAGATCATATCCAGGTCCTATCTTTCCACCAGATCATCCGACAGGCTATCCAGGCCCATGGAGACATGGAGACCGAGACGAGGACGAGGGATCCAAGTCAGAGGAGCCAGAGGAGGGAGAGGGTCATGAGGAGGCGGGAGATCCTGATCCACCTACAGGCGATCAGTCCAGTGACAAGGAGGAGGAGGATGAGGATGCAGATAGAGAGGAGGACGAGGAGGATGCAGGTGATGATGCGGATGAGGACGAGGATGATGATGAGGAGGAGGAGGATAGAGATGATGAGGAGGAGTCAGATGCAGCTCCCCACCATTTAGGAGATGATACCATAGCTCTGGATCCACCTCTTATTCCCCAACAGGGGGAACAGGAGGCGATACGGAGACCTGTCACCAGTACCGTCCAACCTACACCCATCGTGGATAGAGTATACGAGCGAGGGGAGCCTAGCAGTTCTTAGTCACAGATACTACCATATCATGATCCCTACTGGCGCGAGGGAGATCCAGGTATAGTAGGTTTATATTGATTGATTAATGTTTTGATGATATAGAATGGTACTAACAAAAATCTGTTCTATTGCCACAGCTAATGTGCAGGAATGGTGTTCCTTGATTCAGCAGGCAATGACAGACATTTCCATGATAGCACAGATCCCCAGTTCCTCACAGATTGCCTATAGGCCTCAGGGGAACGCGGGTCGGCATGAGGATTTATTTTTCCCATTCCGAGTACAGGTAGATATATGGAGGGAGAGAGAGAGAGTCCTATCAGAGGACCTCTAGCAGGCGCGGCAGAGAGAGAGAGTCCTATCAGAGGACCTCCAGCAGGCGCAGCGAGATCTAGCAGCGGCTCAGACCGAGGCTACCACCTATCGTGTGATCCTTATGGATAGGGATCATAGGAGTTCCTCTCAAAGTCACTCACGATTTGTATCGCGCTACACACCCATGGGTCCACCTTCACGGCCAGACCAGGAGGGAGCATCCAGTCGACACTCTCCAGCCACTAGCCCTAGGGATAGGAGATGATTTTATGATGTACAGTGACCTAGATTTGTATACGATCCACACATATATATGTATATATACATGCTTATCTTTTGTCTCAAATGTGTTATCGTTAATGCTTAAAACAATTTATGTTTTGTTTTGACTAATACATTTGGTAAATGTACATGTATGTTCAAAATTTAATTGCCATGTGATTGATTTCTCAATGCTCCATGATTAAATTGATACATGTGTGACTTAATTAAAATATTTAATCAAGTGCTACATTGATGATAAGGAAGAAATATGCATTAAGCCTAAGAATCATATAACTAATGTGATTTAATTTTGAACTTAAACACAACATGATACGATCCTACTTAATACATAAAGACATTGTATAATATGCTAGCATAATGAGAAATGTAAACCTTTTACAATTTACATTAATGAATTCAAGACAAACTATAAAGTAAGAAGACATGCTTGTCAGGAACGAAGCAATATAGATTAAACATCATAACATTTAATTCTATTTTGCTTTAATTAAGAAACACTAACATATTATCCAATGTTGAAGAATTGAAAAGAAGATAGATAAGAAATGAAGAATTAACCATAATATCTACGCAAGTGCATAGCATTGATAGGTTCTTTAAGAGGCGTACCGTCTACATCCGCTATTTTGTAAGCACCTGATCCATAATCCTCAATAAAGATATATGGTCCAAGCCAATTAGGACTAAATTTTCCCTTTTCGGTCGGTAAGGCATTCACATTGCACTGATTCTCATAGAGGACTAAGTCACCTACTGAGAAGGAACGTTGAATAACCTTATCATTATAGCTTCGTTGTAGAGTTTTGTGATACGCTTGAATATGCTCAAGAGCGTTTATACACTGTTCATCAAGCATCTCAAGCTGTTGAAGTCGTTGTTCTCTATAAGAGTCATCATCTACTATACCTTTAAGAGAAACCCTAAGTGATGGAATTTCTAACTCTAAGGGCATAATAGCATCAGCACCATAAACAAGATTATAAGGAGTAGTTCTCGTAGCAATTCATACACTCGTTCGGTAGGCCCAAAGAGCATAGATTAGCTGGTTACTCCAATCCTTACCATGCTTATTCACGGTTTTACGAAGAATTTGTTCGATTATCTTATTAGATGATTCGGCTTGACCATTTGACTGAGGATAGTATGGTGTAGAAAATTGATATTTGATATGATACTTCTCGAGGAATTTCTTCACGTCCTTGTTCTTAAACGATGTCCCATTATCTGAGATAATGGTGGAAGGTATCCCAAATCGAGAAATGATGTTTTCTAGAAGAAATTGACAAATCACTTCAACAGTGGTAAAGCGAAGGGGAATAGCTTCTACCCACTTCGTAAAGTAATCTGTTGCAGTTATAATGAAGGTGTGTCCTTGAGATGAAGGAGGAGAGATTTTACCAATAAGATCCAAACCCCATGCGGAGAAAGGCCAAGAAGCTACTTGAGAACGGAGTTCTTGGGTAGGAGCATGAATCAAATTATTGTGTTGTTGACATTGATGACATTTTTTAACAAATGAAAAGGAATCCTTCTGCATAGTTTGCCAATAGTATCCCATACGAAGCAATCTATGAACCAAGGATTTGCCCCCAAAATGCCCCCCACAGGCACCTGAATGTGCCTCTTCAAGAGCAACGGGGATTTTTGACTTGTTAAGACAATGAAGGAGAAGACCATCATAACCCCTTCGATAAAGGACATTAGAAAGGATGATATATCTAGCAGACAGCTTGCAGATTCTAGCCCTAGTGTTCCTATTAGCGGAATCAGGAAAGGTACCATCGGTCAAATATCTTACGATATGCGAGTACCATTCGTCTGAGTCTACAAAGTCACAACATGTTACCAGGCTAGAATCATCTACAATAGCCGGAGAAATAAGATTGTGAATAACAAAATTAAGATCGACCATAGGGTTCTCTAAAGATACTAGAGAAGCCACACATGCCATTGCATCCGCATGTTGATTATCTTTTCGAGGAACGGGTTCCATGGTATAAGAATCGAAATTTTGTAATAAAGAGACAGCGAGGTCTTTATATTGTGATAATTTGTCTTGTTTTGCTTGATATATTCCTGTTACTTGTCTTATAATCAATTGCGAATCTCCATAGATATGTATGTGTTTTATATTAAGAGCTAAGGCTGCTTTTATTCCCGCTATAAGAGCCTCATACTCAGCAATGTTATTGGTACACAGGAAATTTAGACGATAGGATAAGGGAATGGACTTCTTCGTAGGAGAAATCAGAACAACCCCTGCCCCCGATCCCGTACGATGCTTAGAGCCATCAAAGTATAACTCCCAAGTTTCATCTTTCTCTATAGAAAGAATGAAGTCGTCAGGAAAGGACTTAGGGTTAGGGAAGGAGAAAGGTGAAGGGGCCTCAACTAAGTGATTGGTCAACGCTTGTCCTTTAATTGCTCTTTGTGAAACAAATTTAAGGTCAAATTCAGTTAACATCATAACCCACTTAGCTAGACGTCCTGATAAATCAGTTTTAGAGAAAAGATGCTTCAAAGGATCAAACTTAACCATGACATGGACTTTTGAATTTAAAAGATAATGTCTCAATTTCTGAGTCGCAAACACCACGGCCAAGCATTGTCTTTCTATCGCAGAATATCGGGTCTCATAATCGAGTAAGCTACGACTTATGTAATAAACCAGACATTCCTTTCCATCTTTATCATGTTGGGCTAACAATGCTGTGAGAGCATGAGAAGAAGCAGTTGTATACAGAAGGAAGGGTTTAGAAGGTTCGGCAGGTTGAAGAATAGGAGGACTAGCCAAATACACTTTTAAATCTTCAAATGCTTGCTGACAGTCTTCATTCCATTGGAAAGTGATATCCTTTTTAAGAAGTTGAGTAAAAGGAAAGGTACGATCCGCAAGTTGAGACACGAACCTACGAATAGCTTGAATCTTTCCTTGTAAGCTTTTAAGTTGAGACACATTTCGAGGAGGTGGCATGTTAACAATAGCATCTATTTTCTTAGTGTCCACCTCAATCCCACGATGCGAAACTATGAATCCTAATAGTTTTCCACTATCCACACCAAAAACACATTTTCGGGGATTCAAGCGCATGTGATATTTACGAATTCTTTCAAAAATTTGGCGGAGGATTTTAACATGATCCATGCGAAGAAAGGATTTAGCTAAAATATCATCAACATAATCCTCTAAAATCTTATGCATATAATCATGAAAGATAAGGGTCATTGCTCATTGATAAGTTGCACCGGCGTTTTTAAGTCCAAAAGGCATCATTATCCAACAAAACGTACCCCAAGGAGTGGTGAAAGCAGTTTTGAATTGATCTTGAGGGTTAATAAAAATTTGATTGTAACCTGAAAAACCATCCATGAAGGATAACAAGGCATGTCCTGCCGTAGAATCAACTATCATGTCAATGTTTGGAAGAGGGAAATCATCTTTTAAAGAAGCCTTATTTAGATCCCGAAAGTCGGTACACATCCTTATTTTGTTATCTGGTTTAGCCACAACGACAATATTTGAAATCCATGGGGAATAGTCAATAGGGCGGATAAATCCAGCCTCCAATAATATTTCAATCTCAGCCTTAACAAGCAGAGCCACCTTGGGATTCATTTTTCGAATCTTTTGTTTCACAGGCTTAGCATCAGGAACTAAGACAATATTATGAGTAACGATCTTAGGATCTATACCAGGCATGTCAGAATATGCCCAAGCAAAGATCTCAGGGAATTCATACAATAGTTCTTCATATTGTTTCTGTTCCTCTTCATCCAAACATTTACCAATTTTAATAACTTTCTCTTTGTTGCAAGGATCCATCTTAACATTAGTGGTGTCACTTATGAGAAGATTACTTTGTTGAGGAGTATCCTTTAACTGAGGGAATTCTTTCACAATCTCATCATTATCAATCTCTTTTCCAAAATAGGCTTCAGTGTTCAAACAATAAGGGAGTCCCCTATTGTGATGATAACGAGGAAGAGTGTCATAGGCTCTCAAGAACTCAGCTAAAGCATCATCAGTAGGGAAGATATCCAAAGCACAATCACTCAAAGAATCCTCATCAATATACTCAGGGTGTTGTATTGATAAAGATGTAGAGATAGCATTAACACTAATACATGGTCTTTTAGAAGCTTTAGTACGTCTGTAGGGATTATAGCCAAGTCCAAAGGCATAATTGTGAAAATTAGTGTTTAGAGGAACTCTTATCCCTTGTTCATGAGCACCACAACCTTTTCCATGATACCCATGTTTAGCAAAAATGCGAAAACCACGACCATAACGATCAGCCATTTCAGGAAGAGAAGGTGGTTTTTCATAAGACAAAGAATCAAAATCTTCATAATTAGAGATGTGAGAAGAAGAATTTTGAGAAGCGGCCACAAAATTATTACTCATAGATTCAGGTAAGGTTGATTGATTTTTAGCTTCTTCTTTCTTTTCAACTTTATGATTTTCAGCTTCTTCCTTCTTTTCAATTTTAATTTCTCTAGAAGGAACCTTATATTCACCTACAAAGGTAGGGTTAAAATCAAGAGATCCCCAATCATCCTCTGCAAGAACCTTTGCAGGATCAAAATCCTTTTTATGTGTAGTTTCAAGTCGAGAAGGATCTTCTTCAGGAGTTCCAGACTCATCCGAAGGATTTTGATCATCGGAGAGCGAGGATTCATCGATAGGTTTCTTGTTTAAAGAGTCATCACTAGACGAGGATGGCTTAGAAGAACTCCCTTTGGAATTAGATGTTTGTAGACAAGCTTGAAAATTAGTATCACCCATCAAAGTGTATGTCTTATTGTTATAAACGAATTTAACTTGTCTATGCAATGTAGAGGGGACAACTTGCATGCTGTGAATCCAAGGCCTCCCTAATAACAAGTTATATGTTAAATTTCCCGGCATAACATGGATAGGAGTAGGCAAAGTAACAGGTCCCACTGTGAGAGGTAAGGTGATGATACCTAATGAAGTTTTAGCCACATTGTCAAAACCACGAATGGGACGAGAGTTAGGCTCAATAAGAGATGTATCCACATTCATCTTATGCAATAGATTAATGCTACACACATTAAGACCAGAGCCATTATCTACTAGTGTTTGTCTTATAGCAGTGTCTTTCATGACAACCACAATCATCAAGGGATCATATTGTTGTTGAATTTCACTAGTAGGCAACTCATCTTGGGTAAACACAATTTGAGCTTTGGATTCATCACAGAGTTAACAAAAGATGCTATATTACTAGATGTATTCGGTGGAGGAACATTCAAATCTTTCAAGGCATCTTGTAACATTCCATGATGAGCGGAAGAAGTTTGAATCAAATCTCAAAGGGATATCTTAGTAGAGGTAGCTTTAAGTTGTTCTATGAGATCATATTCCTTACCCATAACTTGCGAAATACGGGGAGCTTGAGGAAGAATTGGTTGAGGATTAGGAAGAGAGACTGGAATAACAGGAGGAGGATTAGGTTGCCTATTATTTCTGGTATGATAGGTATGGGCAACCGCATGATAACTCTCTCTAGTTATTCGCTTAGCATAATTGTAAGGACTTATAGGTTGTCTTCCTTGCACGGTGATGATTGGTTTATTCGGGGTACGAAAGGAATCATGATCATACCTTCCTTGGATAGTAAGGAGAGGTGATTTAGGAATTTGAAAGGTAGGAGAAGGATAAGCACCTTGGACTTCAAAAAGAGGCTTGTTATATTCATTCAAATTTATCATGTTAACCAATTTAGAGATCTTGTTTTTGTTTATAGGTTTCGACAAAGCCACAAAGTCATCAAGAGCATCATCCAACAAAGCATGATCATATCGGTTAAAAGGTTTGTCTTTTGATTCAAAAGGAGACATCTCCTCATAGAGGGGATTATTGAAAACAACCATGTTACTAGATTCAGGGGAAGAGTTGATAGGAATGTATCCTTGAGAGGAATCATTCGACTTATCTTTCTCATCACACCTAAATGGCATAGTAACAAGGTTTATGAGTTTTTGGTAAAATGAAGGTTTAGCATCCTTAGGGTTTAAAAACTCATCTAAAGCTTCATCTAATTCATCTTGGCTATACTCATAATAATCATCGAAAGCATGAACATTTTGCAAATAAAAATCTGACATTTTGAAAAGATTGCATAAAATTTAAACACACAATGCAAAGAAACACACTCTTTTTTTTTTTTCTTTTTCTCTTTTAATGAAAATGAAATGAAAACACACTAAATCTAGATCTAGATCTAATAAATGCAATGCAAGAGGAAGCAATGATAGATTCACGTCGGGTTCACCAAATGTGTGGGGGAAAAAGCGAGACTAGGTTAACATGCCCTAATCCTACCTTTTGACACACATTACGGAATACGAAAGAGCCTAGAGATATCGCACAATTGGCTACTTCTTTTGGTGAAAGAGAGAGCTACGGGATATCTATTAGGATTCCTATTCCCTTGTTGAAATTGTAAGATCAAGTAATGCAAGTTCAAACCCTAATCCCAAAATGCAAGTATGAACCAATAACAAGATTGCAGAATTGAGATTAAACAATGAACAACTGTAAGTACAAGGATGAAATAAGAATGCAGATATGTACCCGGAGTCAAAATCGGACTGAAAATGTTGGGGACGGGGGCGCGGGCGCCACTGTCCTAAAAACTGCACCGGAAACCACTGTTCTGCACTCTGAAACACTGTCTGGAAACTGTCTGCAAACTGTCTGTCCGGAGGACCAGGGCGCCTAGCGCCTCTGTCCCAGGGACCAGGGCGCCTAGCGCCCCTGTCCCAGTCTCCTGCTCTGCAATTTCACACAGAGTGTTGTTCCAACTTTCTCTCTCCGGATCTGTATCCCGCGGCGTCGTCCGAATCCCGAAACCTGCAACAATATCTGAAAAGGGGGAGGGGCGGCTATATAGGGTTTTGCCTTAGTCAAACCCCCGCTTCGGTGATTTCCACCTCCACGAATAGCCAAGTTGTTTTGTAAAATGTATTGTGTGTGCAGACCTAGTGTGTGTGCAAGGTCCAAAATGCAAGAAAGCAAACTAGAGCAACCTAGAAAGTAAACCCTAATTGCTTGCAAATGATAATGTAAATGCTCTAAATCAAGATGCAATGTGATCTAAAGCATGAATAAATGATGTATCAAAGCTTATGCAAAGACATGAAAACAATACGAAATCATACCCAACCCTCAAGGGAGGAGTACAAGCCAATCTTCAGTCGGTAATCTCCTATTGTTCTTCAATGTCTTCCAAGCCCTAAGTGGATGAATGAGTTTGATAGATGCTTGATAGAATGATGTTGAATGTTGTTGAAGTCCTCAAAGATCTGCTCTTTCGCTGCATATGAAGTTCCTGGAAACAAAAATCCGATCCCTTCCAATGAAGAAAGAGAGCTCTTATGTACGAAACCCTAGGTCATAAATTCGTATTTTGGCCGACCTAGAGATTGAATATCCCGCCAATTTCTTGGGGTTAAGCTTTATTTTATGATTGGATTGTGCTCCCAAAATTTCGGGAAAAATGTCTGGGACCATGTGCACCGGGCGCCATGGTCCTGGCAACTTTTCACCAAATTTTCAGGGCCGTCGGATATGATGATTTTAGAGAGAATCCCGAAGTTACAGGTGATTTCGAGATGTTTTGACCCCGAAACCAAGCCCCCAAGTTCGAAATAGGACTTAATTAGGGTTTTTGATTGAGTGGTGTATTAGAGGAATAAAATGCGAAGGGCGCGCTTTAGTGAAAGGGCCCAACTTTGTGATGTAGAGAATGATGAAATAGGACCTTAGACCTAATTAATTTGATTAATTAAGTGCTTAAGGAGAAATGCAATGCAGAATGCAAAATGCACTAAGGGGGGTGCTAAACTAGGTGTGAAATTGTACCACCCTAGTGAGTGCGTACAATTTACGACACTACAGTAGGTAATACTGCTCCTAAGGCTAAAAAGCCTATTGGTAAGAAGGTTTTCAAACCTGTTTGTTTTAACTGTCATAAACCAGGACATACTGCTAATGTATGTAGAAGCATACCTAATAAGAACACAAACTATAATATTAATGCTAAATATGTGTCTAGAAGATTTGAAGGTCATTGTTACACATGCAACATGTATGAACATAGATCAGTTGAATGCAGATATGGAGCGAACAACCCAACACCTCACATGAACTCAAGATCTAACGGTGACTGGAGAAGTACCTATGACAATTGGAGAAACATGAACTGACATAAACCCTATATCAACTGGTTCAGTCCATATAAAATGGAAAAGGAAAGCTCCCACCATTGAGGATTTCCTGGTCTTAGATCAGATACCAAGCGGGTCTTTCATTTGGAATAGTGTTATCCAGGCTAAAGGTATTGCTAGTCTTGGCAATGTCTGGGCCATTGGTGATGGTAGGAAGGTGGACTTTTGGGACAATGCTTGGATTGGAGGATCCCCTCTTAATAAGCTGGCTTCTCATACACTCATCCATAATTGGAAGGAGAAGATATGTACCAAAGTGGTTGATTATTGGAAAGATCAAATGTGGTGGACCTCAGACCAATTGATCCCAAACTCAAGAAGGTAAACTTAATGATCAACCATGTAGTCTTGAATTCCAGAAGGGAAGACCATATGGTGTGGTGTGGAACTTCGTTTGGAACATATTCAGTCTCTTTTGCTGTCCTTTTAATGGCACACTCCCAAGACCCTATTCCATGCTGGGCCAAGGCTTGGTATCTAGGGTTGACTCCCAAAATCAACATCATTTTGTGGATCCTCTTGCAAAACAAGATTCTTATTATTGACAACTTAAGAAAGAGGGCCTTTTGTTTCCCTAACTTTTGCTACCTTTGTCTTAATAATGAGGAATTTGTGAACCACATGTTTTTACACTATCATTATACCACTCCTATTTGGGGGATGTTTTTTCAAATGTGGGACTGAATTGGGTTTTCTAGGAGGTGATGCAGGATTGCTTTAGAAGCTGGCATTATTCCACCAATAACATCACCATAAGAAATCTTTGGAAGTTCTCTTTTGCCCATATCCTCTAGGAGATATGGAAAGAGAGAAATAATAGAATATTCTGAAATGAAATTAACACCTCTGAAGTGGTATGGGTCAAGATATAAATAACTGTGTTGAGAATGTAATGGGCAAGGGAGTGAATAGTTGTACCAGTAAGGAGGACTTTAATGTTCTGAAAAGATGGAATATCCAAGCCTCTTTGGGCTCTAACATCAACCAAATTAATAGAAGCTTGTGTTGCTTGTCTTTCCCCCCCAATGAGTGGTTCAAGGGCAACTTTGATGGGGTGACAAAAGGAAATCCAGGTCCGACTGGTTGCGGTGGTGTCATTTGAAATGGGGCTGGCTTTCGCACTGGAGCGGTGGCCTATCCCTTAGGAATTCAAACCAATCATATGGCAGAAGCTACGGGGGTACTTCAGTCTATTAAATTGGCCTCTAATTTAGGGGTCAAAATGCTTTAGTTGGAAGACGGCTCTAAAAACATCATTAACTACCTTCTCGGTAATCATCAACCTTCGTGGACTATCAAGAACATCATTGAGTTAGCCAAAGAGATGATTCAGGGGTTTAAAACATGCCACATCACATGTGTCTACAGAGAGGCTAACCAAAGTGCTGATTGGGTTGCCATTGTGGCAGTACAAAGTGAGATAATTATTACCTGGAATGGCGAAGGTGAGCTATCGTGTGCGGCATGTGATATCTTAATTTATGAAAGATTGCATGGTAAGTAGGAACAAATTTGAAATCATTTCCTGAAGTGTAAGTAGACGTCGTGGCAGTAGGCGTTGGTTCTGTAGTCTATCGAGAAGGAGGTACAACAATTATTGTTTGTTAACTTCGTATGCTTTATGGGCATTTTTATCCCTCTTCAACAATAGCATCAAAAACTCCTATAGAATCTGAACTGGTTATCACAGAGTCTATTGTGAAGAAAGGAATCAGTTGGGAGCTACAAATTATTGATATCAATAGGATCATGGGTGGTAAACAAAAGAGAACGGAGGCTATCACTATTGAGAAATTGAATAGTTGTCCGCAGTTTTGGGCTATCCTTCAAGCCGCTAAGATGATGGATTTAATGGAAAATATGCAGGAGAAACGACCCAAAATCACGAGAATCTTCAAGAAGGGCTGGAACGAAGGGATGTTAACCATTGGAAATAGGAAGGTCAAGGTGACCGAAACTATGATTGTGGAGGCAACAGGTCTTCCAATGGAGGGCATCAAGTTTTACAGGGACAAAAAGATTTCAGATGCTGCCGTTAAGAAATTTCCGAAGAATGAGGAGGAAAGGGCTAGACTAGTGAAGGGCAACCATACCTACTTTCCGCCAAAGGTAATTAAGTTAATTTGGAGAAGGGTTTTGCTTGCTATTATGGAGTTTATCACGCTTGATGGTAGATACACTAGGGTTTACAACTACCACTTTGTTTTACTTAATCATTTTAGGTATAAAGAAAAAATTTCTTTCTCCTATTATCTTTTCTGTGCCCTTAATGCGGGGATCAAGGATGCAATTTCCAACCCCAATATCAACCTTGCAATGCACGAAGGTTTGATGGTGATTCTGTATAATCACATCAAGAAAATGACTGTCCAGTTGAATATAGTTGAGATTTTTGAATCGGATGAGGATTTTGATGACTCTGATGAGGAGGAAGGCGATGGCTATGATACAGAAGCGGAGATAGAGGACGACCCCCAAATTGCTGGGTCAAGCAGAAGAAATAAAAAACAGAGTAGGGGAAACAAAACAAAGGGTTTGTCAAAAAGAAGCAGAGAGGGGAAGACAATAGCTGGTACGAGGAGGAGTATGGGACTGACAATGACATGGACACTGGAAGTGAGGGGGTCCAAATCCTTGTGAGCCCGAAGCAAAAAAAGAAGACTTTTAGGCGGGCACCAAGGATTGGTCGCCTCTCAGGACTGATTTAAAGGAGAAGGGATTGATGGGGGAGGATATGACAACGAAAGAAGCTTAGAGCTCTGAGGATAGGGAGGTTGGCCTGAAGGTTAATCTTAATACTACAGGTGATAAGAACTAGGAAGAGCATCACTTTAATATTGATCTCTGCATCAATAACGATATGGAAAGCCTCAAACAGGTGCTTAGCTGGGTGCATAAGGAAATTGAAGGCATCAAAACCAAGCAAGCCCAGAAAGCAGGGAAAATCAAGACATTACAAGCTTTAGGCTCCAGAAAGTTCAATTCCCTACCGAAATGTCTCAAGGAGCTCACCAAAGAGATTGGTAACGCTGAGGAGATTATCAACGCCAACCGCACTAGCTTTTTTGGCTTGGAAAACAAAGAAGGTGCAGCTGAAAAGAGACTAGATGGAATTGAGTGAGCAAAGCCACAAGATTCTGAAGGCTGCCTCGCCCAACATTAAATCCCTTATCTGCAAGCTGGAGAACTACCAAGGGGATAAGGTCGTGGGGGGCATTATTGATGTTAAGGATGACACCCCAGATGATAGGGACACAGGGCTTGGGAGAAGAACGAGATCAAGCACTAAAAGGATGCAAAGCCACATTAAGGAAATCAAGGATATTAAGTGGGCAATAGACAATATGAAACAGATGGAGCTAGAAGCGATGGAAATGTTTTAGAAATTAACCTAAGCCTGGGTTTCTGTTGGTCTTTTTTGGTCTATAATCAACGTTCTCTTGTTTGTTGGCATTTGGTTTGCCAATTGTCTTTCCTTTGTTTGCTGTCTTTTTGTTTAGCTATGTTGTAATGTTTATCTTTTGATTTTCTGACTGTACTGGGTTTCAGGGGCCCATCAAAACACATTTTCCCATATTAAAAAACAAATGTGATTTGCACAATTTGCAATAATTATGGACATGTGGCTATGAACTACAGAAGGAGAACTGGAAGAGGTAATGTAGGACTTCGGAGAGCATCTGAGATGGCCTGCTATCATTGTCACAAACTGGGACACATGACAAAGTTTTGTAGAACCAGGAAGAACAAATCGGTTAACCACTCTGAAGATCAGAAAGGTAAGCAAAAGGTCGATCTTGAGGAAACCAGAGCAGAGATGAACAAAATCTGGAAGAAGAGTGAGGACAAGCCCGCAGAAGAACCTAACCCTTCACCTAGTGTGGAGAATCCTGAACCGGTGAACTAAGCTTTAGAACAAGTCTAAGGGGAGCATAGCGGTAAATATACTTTCAGACCCCTTGAAGAGTGTATGATAAGAGAGTTTTGCATTTTGAGTTGTTTTTACGAGAATTCTTGAGATCATTGTCTATCGATTTTCTAAAGGATTACCAATTGGTTATATACCTATCGATATAAGTGAGTTTGTTAAGCAGTATAGTAGGGTTTGCTACCCTATCAGTTGTGCAATTAATGCAGTGTGTAATTTTATAAAAGTAAGTTTACCAAGTTATTTTTACCCTAATTACATTCCAAGAAGAATTTTTGAGCACCTGCAGAGTGCAATAGAGAATTGTTAGCTGATTGCGAGCGAATTTCTACTACGGATCAAAAGTTGAATTGGATTTGAAGGTTAGGGAAGGCGAAACGGGTGTGCATTCGAGAGATCACCCAGAAACCCTACCGACATGAAGGGAATAAGGTATTATTTTGGTTAATCTCTCTCAAATCAAGATTATCTAGAATGGCATCGTCGTCTACATAAGCAGAGAGACTTATGATTACCGCTGAAGCTATGGAGTCTATGGAATCAGACAAAATAGAATCATATAATGCATTGCCTCAAGTTCCTGATGGTGTTATGATTAAAGGTGATTGAACTAGCTATATAGATTGTAAAATTGAGGATCTAGGATCACTATCTATCTATTCACAACTCAAATCTTTGTGTGCTAAGAGAGGGAAAATCAAAACCGAGTACATTAGGGTTTTTGAAAAAGGTTTTCATAATGCGACATATTTTCTTGAAGATTTTGAGGAAGAGCATGTTAGGATAATTTTTAGTCGTGTGCATGGAGAGAATATGTATCTTGAAAGGTCACACACAATCAAAAAGGAAGAAATTCATGCAATGACTGTTTTCTGGCAAACCGACAAAGTACTTAAATTGAGAATAGTTTCAAAAGATATTGTGATTGCACTGACTCAGACCACCGTTGATGGTCGTGTGATTTCGATCAACAACATTAAAGAGCCAATAATCAGATATGCAACTATGGTGATTGGCTATCGAATATTCTATTCTAGCAGGATGAATTGTGTGCCATCTGCTACTGTGCATGCAGCCTACAAAACGATAGAAGGGAATGCAGATTATGACCTATGCGAAGCAATGCGAAGCCAATTGATGTTGAAGTTAAAATCAATCATAAATGACAATAGTCAAAAGTTCAAGTTTGGTCAATTGTTGATTGGTCTATTCTTTTACTTTCAGAATTTCTTACCAGGAATTGGTGACATTCAATGGTCGAAAGACACATCGGTTACAACTCAAATTAAGAACAACATTAAGGTTGTGAAGAACACATTCCTTGTTGCCATGAACATATATTTTGATGAGTTCCAAAAGAAGATGAACATGAGGTTAAGACTATCATATGAAGTGGTGAAACACTTTGAAAAAGACATCTATTTCATAGTTACCACTGACTTTTGTCTTATGGAAGCTGTAGAACCTAGGGAAGAAGAGATGGAAGATATGAGCTATGAAGTCAACTATGACTTATTAATCATTTATGCCAACAACCTTTTGGAATCTCCATTGGATAAGAAGAAGAAAAGATTGGGAACTTACCAGGAGTGAATCACACCTACTTAACCCAGTAGTGGCAAAGAGAAAAATAAGAAAGTTGAGCAAGCACGCTCAATGACCATCGGTACAAGAGTGACAAGAAGTATTCAAGTAAAAAAAGAATCGACACCCAAAGTTTATGAAAAGAAGCAGACTGCAATGAAGAAGAGAGGCAGGCAACTCATTCTTCAAGCAGAATCTGAGGATACTGACACTGAAGAGGAATCTAAGAAGATGAAAGTAACTAGTAAGAAAGCCAAACCTGTAGGAGACACATCAAAGAAAAGTACTCCTATTAATGTTATATCATACAAGCCTATGACTGATTTTGAGAGGACTTTAAAAACATTAAGGAGGAAAAGGTTTGATAATGTGAAAGAGTATTTTGATTCATTTGATGATGGACATAAACAACAAATTGTTTAAGAGGTAATCAACTATTTGTGTCAATACAATCGGTTGCCTCAAGATATTGAAAAAGACATTTTTGATTCTCTGTATTCTATTCTTATAAATAAATGGAAAGTGGCTGTAGAACAAGATCAAGAAATTATTGACATAATTTTCATTCAATATTTTTCTGAGTTATCTAGAGATGAATTATTATCATTGCTTGATAATTTCAAAGGACAATTTCATTCTAAGGAAAGAAGATTGAAGTTATTGGCTGGAAAGGTTCAATCTGTTGAAGATGATAGCCACCGGATAGCTAAAGACATTCAAAGGATGCATGAGCAATTGAAATCCCGAACAAAGACTGGAGCTCCACCAGAGCTAGATGAAGAAGAAATTATTGCACCAGATGTAGTCTATCCTATTAAGAATAAGGATGACACAACTTCTCCACTGGTTATTTCCTTTGTAGATGATATTGATGAAATCCAGGACACTACTGATACAATTGGTAATATCATTGAACCATTATAGCAACCGGTCATTATTGATACACAAAAAACTGCTGAAGCATTGGTCAATGAACCTAGTGTGGATATTCAACCGCCACCAGAGAAAGAACACCAAGTTGAAAATCAACTACCACTGGTTATTACAAGTACACAAGAGAAACCTACAAAGGCAGAGAAAGATAAAGAGAAAGAAGTTGAAGTGAAGGAAACTGAAAAAGAAAAAAGGACGAAGACAGAGAAAACAACTGAGAAAACAGTTGAAAAGAAGCAAAGGCGAAACGACAAATTGATGATGAGGATGACTATGTATTAAAGGGCCTATAAATGTAGATAATATGAGTACATCTGAACTCATGGAGATTGCTTCTGTCATGCAATCTTAGGCTCAAAAGAAAAGTTTAAAAGAGCAAAGGAAAGAAGGAGAAACTATACACATTGTTGTTGACATTTTGTCAAGTCTCCTACCAGAGACTAACACTGACAATGTGACTACCCCTATCGACAAGTTTGGACAATTGGTTGCTGCTACTACTGACCAACTAAAAACACTTGAAGGTGCAGCTCAAACCTTAGCTGAGAAGAGTTACATAAAGAAGAGGGGAGAACAACTAATGACAAATATTGATAAAGGGAAGATTGCTTTACCAGTAAATAAAGATCTTTTGAGAAGTGTTGTTGAAACTGGAGAAAGGATTTTGGCCTATACATCTAACATTTCATTTTTCTATTCTGATTTGAAGGAGAGGCGAGAAGAGACATAAAATGAACTGGAGAAGATATGTAATGCTTATGTACCATTATAGGATTCAACCTTGGACTTTGGTAAATTAGTTGATGTTTTGCAACATCGGTTTGATGTTTATGATTGTGAATAGGCTAAGAGACTCAGATCCTTGAAAGAACAAAAGAACCAGTTGAGACCTAAAGTGGACATCTTACACCGGGCATACAAGGATGCATAAACGGTTTTGTCGACCCCAGAAATGAGCACAATAGATGCAATGGAAGAATTTGCTGCACAAGTTATGACAACTATTCAGATCACTGAAACATTATTGGAAACATGGGATAATGATTTTACTCAGATGAAGATTACTTTTAGTGACATTTTCTTAAAAATTGCAGTGAACACGCCTTGACAAACTCTTATATTTATGTATATGTAGTTTTTGATGCAAATTTTGATATAATATATATGTATTTTACTTTTCAATTTGACATTGTTGTCAATTGGGGAGTAGAAATATGTGTGTTGTGAAAATTTTGTATATATTATTAAGGGGGAGTAGAACTTTTTTATTAAGGGGGAGTAGAAATTTGTATGTACAATTTTTGTAAGCACACTTAGTTGTAAAGTTGTATATTTTTCTAAGTGTTGCCATCAATGCCAAAGGGGGAGATTGTTGGCTTGATGATGATTTTTGTAATAGATGACTTTATATTTTGTCATTGATGGCACATATACACACACATATGTTCACATTGTAATAGTCATCTTAGTTAAGACAAACCGATACTACTCCTAAGTCTTAGTATTGCAAACCGGTATCATTTGTATAGAGAAGTCCAAAGGTATCTAACCAGTATGTGTAGACAACCAGTATATGCAAGAATGACATTGGTTTTGGTCATTTTCACTGACACCAGTTTGGAGATACTGTGGAGATTAACAAGGAAGCGAATGGAGGACAATCGGTCTATGAGTTGGAAGAGGTTAACTCTTAACCAGTATCAGTGTTCCAACTAGTTTAACTGATTGTGTGATGTGTTATGAAAGATTGTCTAGATACACTGCACCTAGGAAATTGTGATGAGGTTCCTGAGACGACATGAAATTTAATGTCTATAAAATGACATTGTGATGAACTATTTTGATGGTGCGAGATACAAGTGATGTTGTGAGTTCAAGTTGATGTGAATTACAGAGTATGTCGGTGATGCAGTATTGATTGAGAAGAAGAGGATCTATACCAACAAGATGTGCTATTACTGGATCATGCCACATGTTATTTTCTAATCACTATAACAATCAAATCCCCTAACCGGGCAAGCTCTAACAAGCTTTATTGTACAAATCCTCTAACAAGGTGATCCATTAGTTTGGGTATTGAAATCCTCTACTGAGGTTACTCCTAATAGGGTACTACCTTTAACAGGGTATATCTCCTAACACGACATTGGGATCTTTAACAGGATTCGCTCCTAACAGAGCACTTTGTAGACCTTAACCGTCAGTTACCTATTTCTGCAGATAGTTAACTTGTGAGTCCCATCTCATCGTGGTTTTTCCCAGTTGGGTTTTCCATGTATAAACACGTGTTATGGTGGATGTTTTACTTGTTGTGGATGCTTTAATATCACTTTGGATTGCATGCATAGTTTTAAGTAAACTGGTTAATTGCTTTTATTGGTTTGTGTTTAAAGTGGTACTATTTTTGCTATCATTGATTCACCCCTCGCTCTTAGTGCTTTATAAGTCTATTAGAGGTATCCCCAAAGAACCAATAGAGAATTTTTGCTATTTTTGCTATCATTGTTTAACTATTTTTGCTATTTTTGCTATTATTGTTTAACTTAAATGAAAGAAACAATAGAGAATTTCCTCTCACCTTCTGAGAAAGCCCTATCTAATCAAAGTTATCATGTATATCTATAGATTTTTAAAGCCTATCATAATCTTCCTCTTCTACATAAATTTCATTCAAAGGCTCATTAACAACAACTACATTGTTGCTTTGTACTGCAACCATGTACGGCTTCGCAAGACAAAGATGTTTAACATGGATAACAAATACAACAGAACAAAAGATACTCATGAAATTTTTCCAAACCAAATAGCTCCTAAAGAGAACATCTAGAAAAACTTAGTACCCAAGTGAAATACATCTCGGTAATCCTAAAACAGTAACAAAATAAAAGAGTTTAGAGCCATACCTTATGCATGATGTCAACCACTCGTGTGTGGTCTACCCTAAGGGCAAGGACATTCAAGAGGTCATTAATAAGATCTGGGTGTTCTTGCAAATAAAAATGTACATCTTTGTAGTACAATTCAACATTGGCCACTTTAACTACAACATCTTTGAATTGCATATGATCCCATGCCTCTAGAGAATGGTTCATGATAGTAGTGACAACATTATCATATTCATCATCTTGAATATATAAATATGTAAGTTCCTTTCAGTGCTGCTGCTCATCACAAACACAGATATGAGTTCATCAACGACTCCTGTTTTGATAGTAATCATTGACCTCTTCCAAGTCATCCACCTGGAACAAAAAATAAATGTCAGAAAACAAAAAATATAAATTTCTCACCTTTACAGTTACACATGTAACTGTAGATGAACCTTCCCAGATTATCATGAAAAGAAAAAATTAAAAAACAAACCACTTACTTATGGTGTTTTTGTTTGTGTTGGCTTTGTTGGACCCTACAATTAAGATTCAATATATATTATTCAATAAGATTAATTGTGCAACATAATGAAATATTGAGAAGTGTGTTATCTTATTGAGTTTTGCTTAGTTTTGATAATAGTTTAATATTCTCTACTTAATAGGGCCAACCACATGAAGGTGGAAGCTCATTTGGCCCCTCCCCACTAACATCACTCTAAATTCCTCATTAACATCTAACATTCATTAATTGTTTCATCCATTAATAAAATATAACATTCATTCATTATCACATAATGTTCAATAACACATAACATTCATTAACACTCATTAACACACAACATTCATCAATACTAATTAACACATATCATTCATGAACATTCATTAGCACATAATTACATTCATTAACACATAAAAATCAGTCATTATCAAATAATGTAGATTACAATCATTTTTTTTTTGAAGCTATGAAAAGTCTAAGTGGAGCATTGTTTTCTTCATCACTTCCCCCCTCTTTAGTTGTTCTACCCTCTGCTCGTGATCTCGATGTATGCCTAGTCCTCTTCTGAGGATGAGGACATCGGTGCAAAGTGGGGTCCTCTGCAATAATAAAGAAATGGGTTAAATTCAAATCATTTTTTATTTTTGTTACAAGTATTTCATTAATTTAAAGAACATAACTGTGGCGCTCTTTACCCGATGGGGCCACATCATCTTTGAAATCATTTTGTCTAGCCTCAACCTCAACATGCTAAACACCCTCTAGATCCTCTGGAGTTGAAATGCAAAAGGTTACATTAATACTGAACACCAATTGCAATTAAATTTGTTTAAAGGAATAACGGTGGTCCTCTTTACTTGATTGGGGAACATCACGTTCTTGATGTTGTGTACCTGGATCATGCTCCACTTGGTCACCACCGATTACATCCTCTAAAATATTAACAAAAAGGGTTACATTAATTACACTAACTCTCTTAAAATCCTATGGGCTCTGCAACTGGGCGATGGCCTTGGGTGGGAATTTTTTTTCAAAACTCCCATAGGAATGGTGGCAGAGGACAAAGCAGTGGACAAAATAGTGGGCACCAGAGGTATGATCTGCAGGGGAAGAACAATGGTACTTTAGAAAGGGAGGACTTTTTTCGTCGGGCCCACATACCACTTCAGAACAAATTCAGATTCTCCAAACCTAACTGGAAACCATTCACGTGGGCGAAAAATTTGAACAAGGAGAAACATGAAATCTTTAATATATGTGAAGATGACAGGCTTCCTGACGAAGTTAGCTAGATTCATTTGGAAATAAGCCCTAGATATTGGGAAACTCATTCGAAGTTTTTAAACAGTTTTTACATTGATAGTCTTGAGGCTCTCAATAAGGAGCAAAGTTTTATGACAACCCCTAATAATATTCTGCTACAAAACAGATATCGACACTGGAGGGCGAGGGTTTACAGGTCACGTGGGGATCCTAGAGCACTCACATTTCCAAATAATATTCCTCTGAGAACTCCGTTGAGGGGAAAATCTCAGTCTCCAAAGGCGAATCCTCCAAAATCGTCCGTTGGGCCTAGGGCATGCGACTCTCTTTTTAGGTCTGGAGGTGGGAGTCTCAATCCTCCACATTTCAACCATTCAAAGAAATTTAGGGGCCGACAAGATGGGGAGGTATTCAACTCAAACACCAGCTCTCACAGAAACAAACATATTCATAGGCCAAGGCAGATTGGCAAGGGTTTTTCTAAATATTGGAGAAAGAATCATTCCTATAAGTTGTAAGAAATAATTAATCCCATAGATCCTAAACTAAATGGAATGGAACACCAAACCGGAAGGAGAAAGGGAGAAGGTCAGTCATCAAGAATTCTAGATCTGGCGGGAAGAAAGGTTTCTATAAAATTATCGGATCACCTCCTTGACTCATAGAGATCAGATCTGCGTGAAAGAGCGATGATAGGTAAGTTTTGGGGCTTTTCTCCCAAATTTGCTGATTTATGCATATGGGCTATAAAAAACATTGGGAGGAAGTGAAGGAAATTTTTTTCATAGATCAGGGTTCTTAGTTTTTTATTGCCACATTTTCTTCAAAGATGTGTAGAGATAAGATTCATAGATCTAAGGGTTGGTTCTACAAGGGTTTTGATTTATACACATTGCCTTGGTATCCAAATTTTAACCCTCAGGACACATATAAAATATGTGCCATTATGGATAAGCTTCCCTGGGATCCCAATAGAATATAGAGATTTAGACCTTATAGAAATCTTAGCTATTCATTTGGGGATTTTTGTAAAGCATGATTTAATTCCATTTGAAGATCCACAACTTCCTTTAAGGGTATGTTTACTATTGGATCTTTCGAAACCATTTCCTAATAATCTTTCTATCATTTTGAAAGCTGGGGAATGGAACCAGTAGATAATTTTTCAGGATCCAAAAACAGTGGACTTGCATTCACATTCCTTGGGTCATCTAACCACAGAATGTCAAGGATCTTTTCGCCAAGATATAAGAGTTTGTGAAGACCACTCTTCTATCACGGCTAAGTATTCTAGAAACCCACCACATGCTACAACACCCATTTTAGAGTGTTTGACATCAAAATCCAAAGGAGTAATAATAGAAAATCTAAAAGTTGTTGAGGAATCTCCGTCCTATTCAACATTGAATAATGAGGGAACAAATTTGGAGCCCTCAATGGAGGAAAATAAGGGAAAGTGCCCGCTGAAGACAATTTCTCAGAGAGAGAGGATAGTAAAGCAAAGAGAATTTAGCAGCATTCTCATTTGTAATCCTTTAGGAGTGGATGAGGCCCAAAGTAGTCAAAATCCAAATACTGAAATCATTCAATTGGAGACCTTATTGGAGGAAAACTAGGAGAAATCCCCTTTGGAAACAGAAAATCAGAAAGATGGGGAAGTAACGCAAAATGGAATTAGCAACACTTCTGTTTCCAACCCTTCAAGGGAGATAGAGGTCGAAAGTAGTCAGATTATAAGGAATGAAACAGACAGTTCTCAGCCCTTAGTGAATATCTCTCAGATCGGAAAAACAACAGTGATAAAGAGAGGGAAAATGGTGGAAATCACAACCTCTCTTATTTGATATTTCATTAACTCTCTCAGGATAGATACTGGAAGAAGAAAGATCATAGTGCCCCCAATCGCTATTCCATGGATACAAAGCCTTATCTCCTTTCACCACATCTCGGTGGGTAAGTCAATAACAGACCTGTGATATCCCAATGTAATACCGTCAATCCCAATCTCCCCTCTGAAAGAGAATAGGTTGTTTTTAAAACACTACAAATCATCTTTTCTAAAGGGTATTGTAGATCACTTTGATCAATTTGTAACAAATCAGCTCCAAAAGAATGTTCTATATTTGTGGACGAGATCATAGATCAACAAGGCAATATGGTTGTTATTGAGGACTTGATGGGTTTTTTCAAGCATATAGTAGATTAGAAGTTTGTTGCTCCTGCAACACTAGCAATAGAAGAGATCCTTGGAAATTCGCAGCAACAAAGTAGTGATGTACTCAAAGATCAGCAGGAGGGAGACAATCAAGATCTCCCTGTAGTAGTATCCTCTATATACCAAATAAGATCTAAAAAAGTAGTCATGACGATCAAGTCTAAAGGGAGAGTGGGGAGACCACCAAAGAAGAGATTAGCCCAAAAAACCAAAGAGGAGGTCAAAGTAGGAATTTAGGCAACACTAGACGGTCAACTTGGATCTTGGAGAGTGGATGACTCTCCGAGCCAACAATGAGAATAGTGTCTTGGAATGTTAGGGGCATTAACGCTCCTAACAAAAGGAACCTTATCAAATCTCAAATAGAGAATTGTGGGGTTGATCTCTTCTTAATTCAAGAAACTAAATTCTCAAAAACCATTGAAGATCAACTTTTTAAAGGATGGAAAAAGTGGAAGTATGTTGCATCCCAATCCATTGAGGCGTCGAGTGGGTTGGCCATATTATGGAAGCCAAGTGTGGGAAGGGTAGATGTTATCTCAATCAAAGAAAACTTCATCCACATCAAAGTAGTAGCTTCTTTAGTATCCTTTCATTTGATCTCAGTCTACGGTCCAAATTCATTAGCAAGGAAGAAAGTAGTGTGGGTTAAGCTGGCCCAAATCTGCCTGAATTTTCCAGAGGTCCCGATTATCTTAGGACAAAACTTCAATTCTATCCTTTCCCTAAGGGATAAGTCAGGAATCATCATCCCCTCCCCAAAGTTAATAGAAGATTTTAAAGATCTTCTCTCCTCAAATGCTTTCATGGATTGTGTGCCATCTAATGACTCCTTCACCTGGTTAAATAGAAGACAAGGTTTTTTTTTCATATTGCAGAGCACTTAGATAGGTTTTTTGTGAATCCTATTTGGAACACTTCATTTAGTACTCTAGTCTCCAAAATCTTGCCTTTATTAGGTTTAGATCACTTTGCACTTCAATTGGACATTCCCTTGCTTACCAACACAAATAAGGGATTTGCTTTTTTCAAATTCCAGCAGATGTGGTTTAGAGATATCTCCGGTGGTTGACTTCTTTGTTTACCCCGGGCTCTAGGATGTTTCAGTTTTGTAAAAAGCTTCACTGGATCAAAGCTAGAATCAAAGAATGAAATACATCAGTTTTCAAGAATATTTTTCACTCTAAGGATTAGTTGGAAGATAGTATCAAATTGCTAAACGAATACACTATTCAAAACACTATAAATGAAGAGTTTTATAAACAACGAAATTCCTTGAACTTGCAATTACAAGAAGTTCTGAAAAGAGAACAACTCTTCTAGAAACAAAAATCTAGGGAAACATGGTTGCAAGAAGGGGATAGGAACACAAAATTCTTTCATGCTTCGGTTAAAATGAAGAGAGCAAGTAGCCAAATAACACAAATTAGAAATGAGGTAGGGGAAATTCTTTTGGATAATCAGGAAATTCAAGATGAAGCAGTTAATTTTTTCTCTTCCCTTTTCTCAAATTCAGTTGTTGAGAATGAAGATATTCGAAGAAAGACTCGAGACATTATTCACCACATACCATGCTTAATCACACATCCGGATAATATATCATTGCTGAAACCCTTTTCTCTAGAGGAAGTTAAGAATGCAGTTTTTTCCATGCACCCGGATAAAGCCTCGGGACAGGATGGGTTCCTTGCCCTTTTTTTTTTTTAGTGCTGGAATTTTTTGGGGTCGGATGTTTGGAAGATGGTGGAAGAGTCTATGAAACATGCAATATGTTGAAACAATTTAACACTACCCTCATTGTACTAATTCCCAAGCTATCTAATCCGCAATCTTTTGCAGATTTTAGACCTATTTCTCTATGCAATACAGTCTACAAAATTATAACTAAGGCCATCTCTCTTAGATTGGGTCCATTGATTCCTAAGATCATATCCAAGAAACAAGGTGGTTTTGTTCAAAGTAGAGAAACAATAGAAGGAGCTTTGGTAGTGCATGAAATCATGCACTCAATAATAGCACATAAGATAGAAGTAATTATGGTTAAGCTTGACATGTTGAAAGCATATGATAGGGTCAATTGGCTTTTTTTGCATCGAATCCTTCTTAAGTTTGGTTTTTCTAATTTATGGTGTAAATGAGTTCTTTCTTGTCTATCAGGAGCAAAATTTTTAGTTCTGGTTATTGGCAGCCCAGTGGATTTCTTTCCGTCCTCCCAAGGATTCAGACAAGGTGATCCTTTGTCCCCATCTCTTTTTATCATCATGGTAGAGGCTCTAAGTAGATTGATCTCAGCCTTTTAGGGTTTGTCCATATGGAAAGGAACACAAATTCCACAAACTCAAATTATTATCACACATCAATTATTTGTTGATGATACTGTATTGTTTGGGGAAGCCTCAGTGAGGGAAGCTAAGGTTAAAAACATTCCTATTTCATTGCTCTCCGATTCTATGAAAAAACTTGATAAATATTTTGGGCTTCAAGTAAGCAAACTTACCATGCAAGTATCTTGGATTTCTTCTCTTCTCAGGAGTGATAAAAGGATGGCATTGGGAATCCATAGTCTTGTCGATCAAGAATAAGGTAACTTCTTGGAAGAACAATTGGTTATCACTAGCTGGGAGAATCTTGCTGATAAAATCTGTCTTAGCAACAACTCCAAACTATATTATGTCAGTCCTCCCCATGCCATTCAAGATCCAACAGCAACGAAAATCTCTCCTTAAGAAATTTCTATTGAAGGGCAACAAAGATCCAAAAGATAAAATACACTTACTGGCCTGGGAAAATGTTTGTTTTCCCAAAGTGTATGGGAAGGGGCAAGAATACCTAATTCCGAAGATAGGAACATTTCTTTAGGGGCTAAGCTTGTGTGGAAATTGTACTCATACTCTTCGTCTGTTTGGGCTGCTATTATTAGAAGTAAGTATCTTGACTCAGAAGATCCAGAAATAATTTTCACAGTTTTGGATCCTCCAAAAGGGTCAAAGATGTGGAATTTCCTAATAAAATACAGAGAGAGCTTGCTACATAATCTAACTTGGATTGTACATGATGGTAGGGCAAAAAGATTTTGGGAGGACTCATGGAACAATTATCCGCCTTAGATAGTATTCCAAATCTGGATGTCATCAATGAAGTTTTACAGGCCTCTTGGGGACATATTGTAAGCAAATATTTCCACCCGATTCTGGTTAATGGCATTTGGGAAGTGAAATGGAAAGACATGGATAATATACTTGCACCTCTTCAACAAAAACAGGTGTTAATGATGGAATTAAGAAACAAATTGATTTTCTACAAAGGGAAAAGAGACAAATTGATTTGGCTTCCTTCTAAATCAGAGGTATATTCAGTAAAGGAGGGTTTTAAGCAATTGACATCTCAGGGGATAGATAATCCACCCAGAAAGTTCTCATTTTGCTAGAAGGGATGCGGATTACAAAAGGCATGATCCTTTGTCAAGCTACCTTAAAGGGCAGCATACTAACTAGTGACATGTTAGCTCTACTTAAGATTGTGCAACCCTTTAATTGTGTGTTGTGTAATAAGTCCATTGAAACAACTAATCACCTTCTTTTAGAATGTTCAGTGGCACAAGATTGTTGGAAGTGGCTACTTAACAAACTACAATGGAACTCTCCATTACAAGCTACTTTACCAGAAGTATTTGAATCATGGCCAAAGCTCTTTGCACACTCTCTTTTTGCAGTTACTTGGGATATGGCTCCTACCATTCTCATATGGAACATCTGGTGGGAAAGGAATAGGCACATATTTAGGAAGGAATTTCATAGTGTGCAGGATATGCTTATCAAACTAGAATTAACAATTTCAAAATCAGTTAATGGTCACACAACTAAATTTAAGAAGCTGGACTCCCCTTTCACCTCGTGGGATAACGAGCTAATGACAGGTTGGAAATTTATGCAAATCCCATTTAAAGGAAGTTTGATGGTAAATGCTCATAAGAAAATCAATAAAAAAGGAATTAGATGGAGATCCCCTTTGAAGAATTTTGTGAAACTAAATTTTGGTCGGGTTGTGAGGGGTAATCCTAGAGTGTCCAAAATTGAAAGTGTTCTTAGGGACCAATCAGGGCAAGTATTGAGAGCGGGTTATGCAAAAATTCTAGATGGCACAAATAACATAGCAGGGACTAGAGTGTTGCTATTTGGGATTAACTTAGCCATTAAGGAGCAGGTTGAATACTTAGAGATTGAAGGGGATTCCTTGAACATTATATCAGCCTTGAAAAAATTCCAAGCTCCTAATTGGAAAATAGATTATATTATTCAAGAAGCTAGAGAGAAGATTTCAAGTTTTCAAGGATATAACATTACTCATTGTTATAGGGAAGAAAATCAGTTCGCAGAATTATTAGCTAACATGGGATGTGATTCAAATGATGAAGGTTTTTTCCTTTGTCCTAGGCAGGTTCAGGAAGATGAGCCTCTCAGAGCACAAATGACTTCTGATGGGACACCTGGTCCTATCCAAATTGATTAGACTAATGTTTTGTTTGCTATGGATGCAGGGCTCCTCACTCTTTGTAGCGTTGGAGTATCTCAGAATTTCTCCCAATGCCCCAAGTTATGAAACTATTTGAGATTTAAATTTAAATGGTTTCTTTTTTTCCCAAAATCGCCTTGTGGCTTGAGTGGTGGGAAGATCTTCATGCCATGGTTAGCCATGTCACTGCTGATCGTATTGTGAGGATGTTTCCATCCTGGCATGGCTTTTATGTAGAGTAGAAGGGGCTCATCATTTAAGAATTCTTTTTTGGTGGAATGTAGTACAGGATGAGATCAACCTGTCAACATTGGAATTTCACATGCTTTGGGTGCCATTCCAATATCCTCACACACGGGGTAAGGATGAGTATCCTCTGGCTTGGGCTAGATTGAGGTACTTCAAGAATGTGGAACTTAAAGAGATGCCACATGTTCTCTCTCTGCTGCACTCCCAATCCTTTCATACTTGTGGAGGATCTCAATTTGAGGAAATATCAGGGCTCCCACATATCTGCAAGCTTGCACATCATTTCTTACAATAAATGCAATCATTGATGGTCATTGCAGAGGACTTGTGTGGAAGCTCAAGGACAGGGAATGAATGCAACTGTGATGGTTTACACGAGCTACAATGATTCCTTCGCATCACTTCCTCATCGTTTTCTCTATAATTTGACCATTGGCAGCATGTCTCAGCAAAATTTCAGGTCTGGACTTCTCTTGACCAAGTTCAAGCTTTCCTTGCTAGTTGCACTCACGCGGCAGTTATGACCCTTCGAATTTATTTGGTGGGAGGTCGTCATGGCTAGAGAGAGAACGCTATCATTCATCCTCTAAGATTAGCAGACTCTTTGGCAATCCCGTGTGAAATTTGTGAGTGGGCAGTGAGGACTATGCTTGGGGAAGAATGGATTGTAGCTAACCCGATGGCTTCTCCAAACCTGGTGGCTTCCAGATTTGCGTCTATGGTGATGGACCTCACATAGTCTCAGGACTACACAAAGATGGTGGTGGGGGTTTTTGTACATCCAACGCTGTTTACTTGGGAGGAATTGGACTTGCAGCTGGAGAAATATGATTTGTTTACATGGGAGGTGTGGTGGGGAGGTTTTTTAAATAGAGATCTCTTCGTATTTGACTCAGTGCCAAGATCAGTTTTCCTCTCCTTCATTTATGGCTTGGGTTATGCATCCCCTCACACTTTTCTCCACTGGGTTCAACAATTTGCATCTCAAATAGGAGAGCCATTGGCTTCAATTGTAATGGCTATATTCAGGGCTGTGTGGGAAATTTGTGAACATGCTCAACTTGATCCTCACGGGTATCTTTTGTCCTTTCCAACTCCAATGGAGGCCGCTTCATCTCAAGAATCAGGAATTGTAATTTGAAAGTTTCTCTAGTTGGGGTGGCGGGTTTATGTTGGTAGAATTAGGGTAGATACGAACATGGCATTCTCAACCTTATAGTCTCTTTGTTTTTTATAATCTTGCTTCATCGTTTGTTCGGGTTTAGTTTTGTTGCTGTCCATTTCGGGAAAGGTTTTGTCTCATTCAGTCTCTATCTAGGGCTTTTTTCAAAGACCCCATGATCCAATATATGGGGGCTGCTCTTTCAAAAATGTATCTAGTAGGGGGAAGGAGGTAGTGCCATTTTCTTTTAATTAAGTATATGTAAATATTCAATTATTATTATTATATTATAGGCCATGACCTTTTGCTCAAAAAAGTAAAAATTACTACACTAATTACAATTTAAGATGTTTATTTGTATTAATAATTACATAAATTAATTTCAATAGCAAATGAATACCTTCACTACTGGGATGCACATCTGGACCTTCATGTGCAGGTTGTGTTTCACGATTAACATGCTGCATTCCAATGTCATGCGCATTGTTATCATTGCTTTCTTATTTAAAACAAATATAGTCACTTTATGTTGGAACTCAACATCAATTAGATTGTTGGTAAAGTATTCAATTTGAAACAATTTTTATTTAGCTTATTTACCTGTGTGACAGATGCACCAGAATCTTATGTTTGCCCACTCAATTCTCATAGTCGTTCAGCCACGACTGTATAGCCTTGCTGGTAGGCAATTCTCTTGTCATCTTCTATGGGTGCTCTATTGAATTCGGAGCCCTACATTTTTGCTTGGTATCGTGAATTTTGCTTGCATTGTTTGATAAAAAAAAAATGTTTGCAATTTATAAATATTTTGATGCAATATTTCATTTACAAATAGTTACAATTCGTGCGACAAGTTTCATATAACCACTGGAGCTAAGTTTGTGTTGCCCGTGCATTTCTTGTCTTGCGTTGATTGCCTTTGACGTGTCACTCAGTGTATGAAAAGTTGAAATATATTAGATTATATAAATATAAAGAGTAATTAGTACATAATTACAATCTTAATAGTATCACATACCTTTTCTGGTGTCTAGTGGTGTATTTCCTTTTTTCCTTTCAATTCTCTCCTTCGCATCCAAAATCAACTCCTTCCACTCCCTCCCTGGAATCATGGGGGGAAGCTCGTACTTTACGTTCTTCTCTAAATGTGTCTTGTACTGGTCCCTCACATACTTTAGATATGTGCCAGCTTTTTCAAGGAGCTTGGTTTTGTTGAATGTGTCATTTCCAAACAACTCAACCATACGGTTTGTGAGTTCATCTTTTAACCTGTTTTCTTGGTCATTCCACGTTTTAAGCAAAAATAAACCTATTAGATTCAGAAATGAACTGAAGCTACCTTTAATATAGTTCAAGAAATGAATCAAAGGAAAATTATCCTAGAAATGATGTGAAATAAAAATAGTGGATTAGGGTTAGTTCACATATGATATTCCACCGTTTATGTATGGTGGGCGCAAACATCTACAATGCAATGTCATTAAGATTTTTATTAAAGATATCATTTCCTGCAAAAAAATCATGGGATAATTACTCCAAAACGAGTGATCAATAAGTAAATTACAATTACACTATATATAATAATAATTTTAAAGTACCTGGAACCTTCTATATCTTGAAGGGAATCAATTCTTAGTCACTCACCACCAATGTGGTCTACAACGTTCTCATATTAGCAATACGGGAAGATCCAGGAAATGATGGTATGTTATCACTAGTATCCGCCTCTGGCGCATCCTCATGTGCATCTCTTGCTGCAGAAAATGAATCCACTATGAAATACCCCCAAGAAAGAACACTTCAAGGGAAATACACACATAAAAAAAGAGAGAGCAAAAGAGGGATCTACCAATAGTGGGCGGTTCAACATGACGGGAAGTAGAGGACGTTTGTATGCTTCCTGTTGCCGACATTGCAGTCGGCAATACAGATGGAGATAACCTTGAATGAGGCAACCTTTCCACATGAACATTGGCAGCACTTGAAGAATAATACATTAAATATATGAAAACTACAAGAATTGTAAACAAGGATGAACCTTTATGAAGAGTTGTAAAGAAATATGAACCTTTATCAAGTGTTTGATGCTAATCTTAATGATACAACAATATGAAGGAGAATAAGGAACGTAGGTTTTGATGCTGGACAAAGGTATGGAAATTTGTGACAAGAGGGCAGTGTAAGTGATAAACTAGTATAGTCCTTACAAAAGATAGTCCATGGAATCTATTTATTTAGATCGCTTCAATGTGCTATCTCATGTTGTCAAACTTCACACTGTCTTATTGGTCTTTGTAATGTCCCTACTTTGAAATATAATTTAATAATAGTAAATTAAAATACAAGGGATCAGATTAGATCAAATGAGAACTTCTAATTGTGCAACTAAATACTTTATTAACAGTTTAATAAACTATTATTACAATCATATATACACACAAAACTTATTGTTATTCATTCTAAAGAGAGAGCAATAGTATAGACAGGGAAAGGCCTGAGTAAGTAACACTAGCATTAAAAAAACAAGTTCACAAGTCCAAAGAAGGAGTAGTTTTAATGTATAGAACATGGTCATCACCTACACTACATGCAATACACTGATCATGTCCACTAGGTTGATGATGACACATGAAATTCTGTAAAAACAATATCTACATATTTTAGTTGGTGACATAAAAGAGTATAAAATATAAACCATTATTGAACTTTTGTTATAATTAAAGCTTTCATTACTGCTTACTTGCATGTTTTCTACTGCTTGTATCAATTGATTCACCCTATCTTTTATCTCATTAGTCTGAGGGGTCGTGCATACCAAAGCAACAATCTCTTTATTAGTTTTTGTGATAGACGTTTTTATCACTTCTACAGGGTTTGTGGAAATTGCGTAGTCCTCATGGGTTAATACTGTGCTGAGGTGCTGATGTAAGGGAGGCTCCTTTCCCTTTCCCCGAACATCTGTCTATGACAAGAATATTATTAACACTATCAAAATTACTCCAAAACACTCAAGAAAATAACATAATAATGTAACAGTTTGCTTCTATCTAATTTGTACAATTACAATGAGGTTTACCTGCTCGGTAGAAGTGTTGAGACATACATCCCTGTCTGTGCTATGTGACGGATCCAAGTTTCCCCGTGACAAAGAAAAAATATAAACATGTTAGCGAAATGAAACCAATAAACTTAGCAAAAAACTTAATAATAAGATGGTATATTGAGGTCATTAATTGGAGGCTGGTTTAAATGGTATATAGTACATACCACCCCCATGTTAGTAACTTTGTTTGTATCTATACGATTCAAATTGTAATCGATTAACAGCTCTCCCCCTGCACTTGTTGATTTTATCGCACATACAAATACATGATTTTCATCGCGCGCCTCAAATATGCAATTGGGTTGCTTATTAGTTGACCCAAGTCGCATACTATTTATAAAACTTGCAATATTCCCTGTTTCTTTTGGCCTTCCATCAATGTATACAACAACTTGTTTACTTTGATCATTATCTTTCTATTGTATATAATTTGCTAACAGTGCATACCTACACATACTTTTTTATATCGAACAATCTGCATCCAATTTTTGTAATTATAACAAGGTCCGACATGCTCCATCGATTCAACAACTTTGATGTACAAACCTTTATGCCGTCCATGGAAAATAGGCCCAAACCATGTAATGACGAAGGTGCTATGTGAGACACCCTCTCGTTAACACAAAAATCGGTGTTTATTGGAGGAAGTTCCTTGGGTACCCATTGTTTCTCTAGATGTTTCTACCTCAAGGGCACCTCGATGTTGCCTTTGGTCTCATCATCATAAGAACATGACCCCCTTTGAGCAAGGAAAAATTCCATGCGTTTATTGAATTTTCTTCTAATCTTTTGACCACTAGTTGATCTCCCTATTTTAGACCTACTACATGTCTCACTTTCGTCTACTATTTGTACATTTCCCTCACTCGAGGAAGACACATCTGACAAATACTTATTTGGTGGTACCTGCACTCCATCAAATGAGAGAGTTAGTTGGTAATGAGAGATATTTTGCAAATGAGGGTAATGTTGATGAAGAAGTCAGCCCTGAAGTTGACATTGAGATTAAAAATTGAATAAGTCCAACTGAGGCCTCAAGTGTTGATAACTGTATTAGATTTGTTGCTAATTTCAAGGTTTGAAGAACTAAGGAAGTTTGTTTTCCTAGTAATTTTAAAAAAATAAACTATTTCTATAAGGTGTATTGACTTATACCCGTCGATCCATGAGACTGTGCAGGATCCTCATCAAAGGGGTTCAGGTTTCTGTATATGTAATTCAGTTATCTTATGTTAGCTAACAATTACATGAAACGTATACTAAAAATTACATAGTACACAACATGAACAATATGCAATCATCATAATCATTGTATATTTTTTATTCTTTACCTTTACTTTATGTAGACTATGTAGGATCCTCAACTAAAAGGTTGACGATGTCTATAGTCAATTACTTGTTTACACCAAGGGTGGCAACATTACACAAAATATATACATGAAATCAAGACCAATAGTTGAGCATCATAAGCACTACATTTGTAATTTGATAAACAATAAATACATATGTATCATGAGCATCATAAGCATCACATATGTATCAACATATATGCAATTTATCATTATAGGCACCACATATGTATCATCATAAACATGTAATCTATCACATATGTATCATAAATCACCATCCATCATATAGCTAATAGACTGTCCACATTCCATAAATAAACACAAAGTTCAAAAAATGTCAAATGTATCATCATAAACATGTAATCCATCACATGTATTTTAAATCACCATCCATCACATAGCTAATAAATAGTCCAAATTCCATAAATAAACACAAAGTTCAAAAAATGTCATACATTTCATTCATGTCATTGATCTTCTTCTTCATCCAACTCATGATCATGACCATCATGATCATGATCATGATCAGCATCGTCATCGTCATCGTCATCGTCACCATCACCATCACCATCACCATCACCATCACCATCATCATCATCATCATCATCAACATCATCGTCATCGTCATCATCATCATCATCATCATCATCATCATTCTTCCATTTCATTATATTTTATTGACCTTCCTCTTGGATCATGTCTAACAACAAATGACCAACCCCGTTTATGTGGAACCTCTGAGTAAAATACCTGCTCACATTAGCTTGGAAGAACATATGGCTCATCCCCAACTGGCTCAAACGACCTTGTATTAATGATTGTAAATGCATTATCATGTTCAATAACAGTTTTATCAGGATCATTTTTATTCAGTCGTAGCCTATACCATTTGATGACGAACATAATTAATTTGAAGGAATTAAAGTCACACTCAAGTATATCATCCAAAAAATCACAAGTTTTCTTCATGTCATCCATTTTTTTGATGCAAAATTTATGACCATTGCAACACATAGCCTTGTGGTGTTTGACCTACAATATGTCTAACATGTTAAAATTATTGCATCGTGAGTCGATAAACATACGAGTGATTAATAAAATTACACGTACCTGTTTATCTCTTAAACCATATGCTAAATCAATTTCCCTTTCCATAACATTGGAATCTCCATTACAATGAGCTTCTTTAACCAATGAAGCCACACCTTCCCATGTTAATGTGCGACCAAAATGTTGACATCGTTCAATCCACACTGTCATCCAATCAAGATTGTTTGCAATATACAAATGTAGCGCATCCCACTCACGACCAACTGTACAAATGATTAATAGACGACTTAGAATCGATTTATTTAGAAGATTAAAAATTAATTAACTACAATAACATCTTATAACTACCTCTCACTTTCCTCAATCTATCTTTCCCCATCCAGTACTCCCCTTTGAATTTGTTAATGGGGTTGGGATCCCAAATGCGATCTACGTGGATCTCTGCTGCAAACTTAGGAAGATATTCAACAATGTACACCATAGTCTGATATACCATATATCCCTCCACCATAGAACCTTCAAGATGTGCTCTTTGTCGAACCAAACCTTTCAAAAATTTCAATTGCCTCTCAACTATCCATATTGACCTAGTGTGTACAGGTCCACACAATTCAATCTCCTCAACTTGGTGTATGAGGTAGTGTTCTTGTGCATTGAAAAAAATTGAAGTTAAACACTTTTACATTTCACACATTAAATGAGGAATTTTTCTCTTCCAATATTTTATATATTCTTTATGGATTTTTTTAGATGACAACCACCTAGATGAGATTCAAGACGCAAAAATATATAAACGAAACTTTACAAAATAATATACAATATATTACATAACAAGTAAAATAAATCTCAAATATATTATCTATACAACAAATTGAACAAAGATCACTACTTACCTCATTTATTTCCCAAGATCATATATGACTTGCTTGACATTATTGTCAAAGTTGTCTGGGAGAGATAGAGGTAGAACATACTGCAACAATTATGAAATGATCTTTTCATTGTTTTCTAACATGGTACAATGAAAAATACATGTGTAGTATACAAATATTTAGTAAATACACAAGAACATAAATTACCTTAATGAAGGTATGCCAATCATGTGTTTTCATCCCTGACCCAAATTCACTTTTCTTCAGCTTCGATATTCACACCTCCACATTCCTCCACTTCGAAAAACATATTCTTCGGGTTGTGTTGGTCCATATCATGTGCCCTGGGGAGCTCAACCTATATAAAAGTGATCAACATAAATAAACCACGATCATGATCTCATCATGAAGTGATTTCTTATGTATATAAATTGTTAAAACGATATAATGAACATCTTACCAATGGATGATAATCATGTCCCGCTTCAATGTGACCATGCTGCTTACAATGTTTATTAGCTGTTTTGATTAGAAGTCTTCTAGTCTTTAAGCCCTTATAAATTTTGTAGGGACAATAACATTTTCCATCACCTTTTCTTTCAAGTTAGACTACAATATAGCATTTGTCTCCTTATTTTGTTCTTCACTGATATTTTTTGACATGGTCTTTCTTCACACGCAAAAAAGTCGGGCTATCGAAACTTCGGTGTGTAACCTTCACAAACTACGCAAAAAGACATTGCAAGTACAAAAGTCTTCTTAGAACTAGTTATATAGAAGTTGAAATGTTACTTAAACTTAGATCTCATCAATTATGAAGACTATTTTATTTAGATAGTTTTCTTGGCTAAAAAAGAAGCTTGATTTTGGCAAGTTGATGAAAAATATTTGAGTTTAAAAAAAAGATAAACCTTTTTATTGTGTCATCTAATAGAATCAACTTAGGAATGATGAATTTATGAAGAAGTCAACATGAAACCAACTTCATATGAAAGAGAATTGAATTGACTATTAGAATTGACTATTAAAGATAACTCTTCATTCTACAACCTCAAATAGGTTATTAAGGGCCTGATTCAATCCAAATCTCATGAAGATCGTGTTGGGAAGAGGAAACCCTAACCGCTCCGAAGGTTGAATTGCTTTCTGGCGAGAAATCACATGATAACAGATGAGAGCTCAAGCGAGAATGAGTTGATGTTGCGAAGAAGGAGAAGAGAGAAGCGAGAATGAGTAAGGAGAAGAATTGCCAGCCTTAGAAATATTTCTAAGAAAGTTGCTATGTGTGTGAGCAAGGATACCGGTGAGAGGATTCTATACTGACATAACTATAGTCTTGCATTTGAGCCTAATCGACAAGGTGTGGTAGAGCAGGCAACATCCAAGTGTGACACAGTGTGTTGAGAGATTGTGTGAGAAAGGGAGAGAAAGATAAAAGAGGTCGAGAACCAGAGACAGTAATCTCACAATCGGTAGTGTGAGATTTAGTGGAGGAGAAAATATTGTCAACCGACAGTGAGTTATTTGATCAAAGAGCTACAGAATTCATTTGCAATGAGGAGCCTTAATTTCTTTCAAATATTATTTCAATATACATCGCCAAGTTGAAGCTTGGTGCAGGGGTTGGTACTCCCTGGGTTGGAGCCCAAAAATCTTTGTAACACAGTGTTTTACCCGTGAGGCTGGATTGGAGCAGTAGTCTCTAGCAGTTTTTTTCACCAAGGTTTTTCCCACATTGGGTTTTCCTCGTAAACCAGTTGTTATAAGTTGCATTTTTGTGTTTGATCTCTTTAGTTCTCCTTTTCACACTACCAGTTTGGGTGCTTAGAGATTGTTTGGTTCACTAGTATTTTGAAATCGATTTGGAAGTCAAAAAGATTTAGGAACTACTAATTCACCCCCCTCTTAGTGGGACTCTATGTTCAACAATTGGTATTAGAGCCAAGTTCCTAGTTATCTTTAAACCTTGGGTAGATTCTGGACTTTGAACACAATGGCAAGAAATGAGTCTGCTTCCTCCAAAGCCCCCATGTTTGATGGATCTAACTATGCCTTCTGGAGCAGAAGAATGGAGACCTATATTTCCTCCTTGGGTTTCGTTGTGTGGATGTCTGTCAAGAATGGGTATGTTGTCCCTATTGTTCCTCCTACTGATTCAGATGCCAAAAAGGAGTATGAGAACAATGCCAAGGCCAAACATGCTATTTTGAGTGGGCTGTCTGATAATAAGTTTGTCAAAGTCATGCACTATGCATCAGCCAAGGAGACTTGGGATAAACTACAGAGGTTATTTGAAGCAGATGCAAAAGTCAAAGAGGCCAAGCTGCAAGCTCTAAGGGGCCAACTTGAAAGTATCAAGTTGAAAAATGATGAAAAGGTTGCAGATTATCTTCATAGACTTGATGAAACTGTGGATACCATCAGAGGACTCAGTGAAGAGATTGCATATGGGATTCTTGTTAAGAAGGTTCTTAGATCTCTCACATCCAAGTATGATACTAAGGTGTCTGCCATAGAAGAAGCTAAGGATCTGAAGACTTACAATGGATGAGTTATTTGGTTCACTAATAGCCTATGAGATGAGAACAACCAGTGATACTACCTTAAGAAAAGAATCAACATTCAACATCACCAAACAGGGGAAAGAAGTAGCCTCTCATAAAGAATCCAGTGAAGACTCTGATGTCGAAGTAGCAAATTTTGTCAGGAAGCTCAATAGAGGATCTGACCGGTACAAAGGGAAGCTATCACTTAAATGTTTCAACTGTGGTAAGGTTGAACACTTTGTTGTAAAATGCCCCCACAAAGAAACCAGTGGAGATGAGTCAAGAGAATTCAACAAATCTATTGGCAAAGATAGAGAAAGAAACACCTATAGGCAAGGAAGGAGAGGCTACCAATATCAGAACAACCTATGTACTATTGAGGATGACACAATAGATGATGAAAATGCATCCGAAGATGATTACCATGAGAATGACAAACAAGTCAGTCTCTTCATGGCACATGGTGAACCAGTTGATGAAAATAGGAAGAAGAGGACATTGAAGCTGAAGTGGACTTGGAGGGTGAGCTTATCAGTGCTCTTGAAGATTTGAGTAAAACTAGAAGAGAACTCAAAAAGGTCAAGCTTGCTGCAATAGATGAACAAGATTTCCTGTAACAATCTTTGGATGAGTCCGACCAACTTATATCTGACCTTAAATTGTAGTTGGAAGAATCTAAGAAAATATGTGAAGCTACACTCTCTAACTTTACAATTAGGGAAAGGGAGCATCAAGAGTTGGAAGAAGAAATAGTAAAGCTCATAAAGGAGCTTGAAGAAAGTAAGGAATAAATAAAAATAAGGAGCAACTATGAAGACAACATTGAGGAGGCTTTAGACAAGATGTTGAGCAAACAAAAACAATCCAAAGACACCGGTGGCTTAGGCTTTGAAGAAGGTCAAAATTCAACCCACAAAGATAAATCCGGCAAAGAAATAATGTTCACCACCTGAATTAAAGGTGAAGAAAAGAAGCCATTCACTATAGGCAAGGATACCGACAAAAAGACATATGCAGACGCTATTGGAAATTGCCACTCAAATCGATGTACAACAATGAACTGGAGATCACATTTCTTGTACCAACATGCAGGCTCAAGGAGAAATGCAAGAATTGACTGCAAAGGATTCACTAGATTCAACAACATGAAGGGATGACCCTCAATGAGGCAGTCCTTTGCAGGACCAAGGCAACCTAACCGGTGTGTTCCCACCTTTCATGGTTACTGTTATCGGTGTAACAAATTTGGGCATAACATAGCTAATTGTAGATTAATCAATAAGCTCTCTATGAGTTATGAAAGTAGAAATCCTTTTAATGCACTCCAGGATATGAATGTTATCTGCTATCAGTGCAATGGATATGGTCATAAGAGTTTTGATTGTAGAAAGAATACACCAGTACCCTACAATAATTTAAAGGAAGTCCCCTTAAATGAAAAGGTAAAATGCTATAACTGTTGAGAGTTTAGACACATAGAAAAGTTATGTAAAAATCGGAAGATCAAGCAAAAGAAGACAAATCCGGATCAAGAGTCGGTGACTGAACCTGAGCCAAATGGAGGAACTGACAAGAAGAAGGAGACCAAACCAGTTTGGGTTGAGAAGAAAAAGAAAAGACAGAATCAAGTCTCATAGTGAAAACTACCCTACTTGCTGAGAGGAAGAATCTATGGGCTGTAGATAGTGGTTGTTCTAACCACATGACCGGTGACAAAAAGAAATTCATCAAACTTGAAGATTGGAATGGTGGATCAGTAAGGTTTGGAGACAATTCCTCCATCAAAATAAAGGGAAAAGGAACTCTAAGCATTGATGGAAAATTGAAGGCACATGATGTATATTATGTGGAAGGCCTAAAGAATAATCTGCTAAGTGTGAGGCAGATGTGTGACAAAGGTTACAAATTTACCTTTGAGTCAACTAGTTGCCAGATAAAGAAAGACAATACAGATAAAGTTGTGGCAGAGGGAAAGAAACTAGATGGAAATGTTTATAATATGAAGGAATTATATGAGTCCAATGTATGATAGGACAAGTAGGTGAAAGTTGGCTGTGGCACCGAAGATTAGGCCACATAAATTTTGATAACTTAGTTGCAATAAGAAAAAAGGGGTGTGTGAGGAATATTCCACCCATCATCGAATCAGTAAACACATTTTGTGATGAATGTGTAAAAGGCAAGCAAACTAAAGTGAGTTTCAGGACAAAGGAGCACAACACCTCAAGACCACTTGAAATCGTGCATATAGATCCGTGTGGTCCAACTTGAACAAGAGCACTTGCCGATGAAAGATACTTTATGCTCTTCATTGATGACTACTCAAGAATGACATGGGTCACCTTTCTGCAATATAAATCACAACCATTTGAGAGATTCAAGATCTTTCGAAAGATGGTGGAAAAGGAAAGTGGGTATAGGTTAAAATGTCTAAGATTAGACAAGGGTGGAGAGTTTACATCAAATGAATTTGAAGATTATTGTGAAAAACATGGAATTAGAAGGCAATACTCTGCTCCTAGGACACCACAGAAAAATGGTGTGGTAGAAAGGAAGAACGGGATAGTCAAGGAGATGGCCAAAACCATGTTAAATGAGGCCAGTTTGTTAGACACATATTGGAAAGAAGTTGTTCATATTGTTGCATATACTTTAAAGCGGGTTCAATTAAGAACAAACAATAGGATGACACCTTATGAGTTGTGGTATGACCTGAAGCCATCAATCAAATAATTCAAAGTATTTGGAAGAAAGCGTTTTATCAAAAAGGATATGGATGGTCTAGGAAGTTTTGACTCCAGGAATGATGAAGGATTCTTCCTCGATTACTCATCAAACAACAAGGCCTACAAATGCTACAACAAAAGACTAAGAAGAATAATTGAGAATGTGCATGTAAAAGTTGATGAGGATATGCACAGAGGATGTCAACCACAGATCAATTGGTATGATAACTCCGGTGATGAAGATGATGAAACTCAGTCAGACATCGAACCAGAGGAAGCATCCAAGAAGGGTCCTAACTGGTATGTACAACTGAATCACCCGGAAGAGCAAATTTTGGGAAATAAGAGTGATGGTGTGCAAACTAGAAGAAGACTTGCTTGGATTGATGAACAAGTTAATCTCCGGCTCATGGTCGAAGTTGAACCCAAAGCATTCAATGAGGCAAGAAAAAGACAAGAATGGATGGATGTCATGGAAGAAGAACTGCAACAGATTGAGAAGAATAAGACTTGAGAATTAGTCCCTAGACCGGAAGACAAGAACATCAATGGCACTAAATGGGTCTACCAGAACAAGATCAATGAAGAAGGTAAGATTGTTAGGCATAAAGATAGAGTAGTGTGCAAAGGATACTCTCATGTAGAGGGGATTGACTTTGAAGAAACATTTGCACCGGTAGCTAGATTAGAAGAAATTAGAATGTTTCTAGCCTTCTCTGCCTACAAGGGCTATAAAGTATATCAAATGGATGTAAAATCTTCCTTTCTAAATGGAAATTTTGAAGAAGAAGTGTACATGGAGCAACCAAAAGGGTTTATGTTGCATAATGATGAGACATTTGTGTGTCGGTTGAAGAAGGCCTTGTATGGTTTAAGGCAAGCTCCTAGAGCATCGTATTCAAGATTAGATCAGTACCTAAAGGAGCAGGGATTCAAAAAGTGAAGTGTAGATAGCAATTTGTACATAAAGAAATATGGGAACCACATGATCATTATGGTTGTGTATGTAGATGATATTATCTTTGGAGGCAACAAGGACACCCTCTGCAAAGAATTTGCTGATCAAATGTAGTCAGAATTTGAGATGTCAATGCTTGGTGAATTGACATACTTCCTTGGTTTGCAGATATTACAGCAAGATAAAGGAATTTTTATCTCTCAAATCAAGTATGCAAAGGAGATGTTGAAGAAATTCCAACTGGAAGATTGTAAACCGGTAAGTACTCCCATGGTGACCGACAACAAATTGAGCAAGAATGATGAATCACCAGTGGTGGATCACTGTGTACAGATCCATGATAGGTAGTCTAATGTATCTAACTGCCTAAAGACTGGATATAGTTCAGGCAGTATGCATGGTGGCCAGATTCCAAGCTGTACCAAAGTAGTCACATATGAATGTTGTTAGTAGAATTTTTAGGTACCTACAAGGAACGCTTAGCTATGGTTTATGGTATCCTAAACAAGGAGATTTTATCTTGGAAGAATACACTGATGCTGATTGGGCAGGTTGCATTGATGATCCAAAGAGCACAAGTGGTGGTGCATCCCTTCTAGGTGACCGGTTGGTCTCATGGCATAGCAAGTAGCAGAACTCAGTCTCTTTATCTACTGTTCAAGTTGAATATATTGTTGCTGCTACATGTTGCTCTTAGGTGCTTTGGATGAAGCAAACTCTCAACAATATACAGGTGGAAATCACTGATCCTATTCTCATCTAGTGTGACAACTTGAGTGCAATCAACATAACAAAGAATCCAGTGATGCATTCTATAACAAAGTACATTGCTATCAAGTATCACTTTCTCAGAGAGAAAGTTGAAGGACAGGAGTTAAAGATGGATTATGTTCCTACTGGCGAACACGTAGCAGACATTTTCACCAAACCATTACCATTCAACACTTTTGAGTATCCCCGACACAAGTTAGGAGTTGTGTCCTTTGTCTAGGAAGGTTTTGTGTGGTTCAAGGGGAGCCGAGAGTGGTCAAACGGGGAGATTGGTATGGATCAAAGGGGGAGTGCACAGTACCCTTTGTCATTGTGTCAAAGGGGGAGAAATATACCGGTCCAGAGTGTCTTGCGAGATGTTGACATCAATGCCAAAGGGGGAGATTGTTGGCATTTTGGCATTAAGTTGTCATTGATGTCAACCAGCATGATGGATAGTGGCATGAGTGTGAGTAGATAGAATGGAGTGTTACCGGTAAGGCATAAACCGGTCTGAAGGATAACTGCTTATTTATGATGAAGAGGCAGAATGTGAAAGTTGTCACAAATCATTGCAGATGAAGATGTGTTACCGGTATAATGTGCTCTACCAGTTAACAAAAGAAGAAAGTTCTACCAGAAAAAGAATGTACCAGTATGAGTTTTCTCGACCGAATATGTGTTGGTGGGCCATGCCTTGATCTGTGTGATGCCATGAGGAGCAGAGGTGGAAAACATGTTGTGGTCAGTGAAGCCCCATCGACAGGGTCGTTGAAACAGATAATCGCCATTAATGAAACAACCACAAATCACGGGATCATATCTGACTGTTGCGGCTCAAAGAAGAAACAATGGCAGAGAAGGATCAGGGAGTAGTTGGCATCTGGATCAATGCAACGAAAATCCAATTCAGGAAGAGCTCGAAAAGGAAACAACTAAAGCATTTTATGTGTCGACATATTTCAAGATAAAAGATCTTGTTTGAGATTTCTATTTCTAGAAAATGTGTGTTGGACAAAGGAAACTGTGTATAGATGCATCCTTGAAGGATAGGTGATCAATCCAAGATAGGCTGGATCAAATCTCATGAAGATCGTGTCGGGAAGAGGAAACCCTAACCGTTCCAAAGGTTGAATTACTTTCTGGCGGGAAATCATGTGATAAGAGATGAGAGCTCAAGCCAGAATGAGTTGATGCTACGAAGGAGAGGAGAGAAGTGAGAGCGAGTAAGGAGAAGAATTGCCAACCTTAGAAAGACTTCTAAGAAAGTTGTTGTGTGTGTGAGCAAGCATACTGGTGAGAGGATCCTACCGGCATAACTATAGTCTTGCATTTGAGCCTAACCGACAAGGTGTGGCAGAGCAGGCAACATCCAAGTGTGACACAATGTGTTGAGAGATTGTGTGAGGAAGGGAGAGAAAGATAAAAGAGGTCGAGAACCATAGACACTAATCTCACAACCGATATTGTGAGATTCAGCGGAGGAGAAAAGACTGTCAACTGACAATGAGTTATTTGATCAAAGAGTTGCATAATTCATTTGCAACGAGAAGCCTTAATTGCTTTCGAATATTATTTCAATAAACATCGCAAAGTTGAAGCTTGGTGTAGGGGTTGGTGCTCCTTGTGTTGTATCCCTAAAAGTGAAGGGGTTGGTGCTCTAAAATCTTTATAATACAGTGTTTTACCCATGAGGCTGGATTGGAGCAGTAGTCTCCAACAGTTTTTCTCACTGAGGTTTTTCCCATATTGGGTTTTCCGCGTAAACTAGGTGTTATGAGTTACATTTTTGTGTTTGATCTCTTTAGTTCTCCTTTTCACTCTACCGGTTTGGGTGCTTAGAGATTGTGTGGTTAACTATTACTCTGAAATTGATTTGGAGGTCAAAAAGATTTAGGAACCACTGATTCAACCCCCTCTCAGTGGTACTCTGTGTTCAATAGTTGATCTGTCGTTTAGTTGAAATTAGTTCAAGTCTTTGATGTCTATCCTTACCTTGATATGTTCACTTATGGTTGTTATGAACCTTGTAACTTGTTGTCTTTGATGTGTTTGGTCTGATGTCTAAAACCCTCAATGTGAAATGCACACAACAAGCTCGGGATTTTTCCCCTTGCTGTTGATATTACTTCAATATGTATATTGACACTGATCACCAAGCCATGGTGGGATATGATACGAATAACTATTCAAATAATCAAGGATAGTGACTACGTTAAGTATGTCTAAGATTGATAAGCATGTCCTGCCATCAATTGATAAAGATGAGACTAACTAAAACAAAATCCAGCAGTCATACTGATCTATGTCATTGTTTTGATTTGTGGTTTCAAAGAGTGAGTACCCCATATAAGACCGATTTGTCGGGTTTCCAGTGTACCTATCCTTGTATAAGACATGTTGATGTTGATGTTGATATATTAACAAGACATGTGATCAATTTGATTGCAGACCTTGAGAGTTTTTATTAAAAAGAAATATTGAAGAAGTGAGGAAGACTAATGTGGGTATAGCGCATACATGCCCCACAAGTCCACTGAGGTCGCGTTGGTATGAATCCTGATTGTCAATATGGGTCAAGTGTCGATATGTTTCAAAGGTTGATATGGGTCAAACTGATTGTCGATATGGGTCTTGATTCGATATGAGTCCTGATTCGATATGGGTCCTAATTGTTGATATGGGTCTTGATTGTTGATATGGGTCTTGATTGCATTATGATGCTTGATTTCGATATGATTCTCGATTGATTGAATGATCTTTGATATGATACTTATGTGATTGATATGAAACATAATTTCGTTATGGGTCATTGATTGCGATATGATACTAAACTTCAATATGTTGCTTGATTTCGATATGGGACTCTTGTTGATTGATATGGTACTTGATTTTCGATATGAGTCCTGATATGATGTTGTTGACTGATTCAAGATATGATGCTTGGTTTCGATATGCATCTTTTTTTGGTTTGCGATGGGACTAATTGATTGAGTCTCGATATGGTTCCTGTTGTTGATTTTATGGATGGGCCATGCGTTCATGCTTTGATTTTCAATTTTGTTCTTGATTTTTTTAATTTTTAGTTTTTTAGACATTTCTGATTTTTGGAGCTTTTGGATTAGAAGAAAGATGTATTTGGTTGTCCCAATGTATAACAAGACAAGGAATATTATAAATGGATGACTGAACCATTGAGGTGGAAATGGATAGGAGAAAGACGAAAGTAGCTTATGAGGAGACACATCAAGAGCTTTTTAAAATTCATGTTTTTGTCCTTAGTTTTGATCAAGATCAAGAATGGAAAAGGGGATAAGGATGGAGATAGGATATGGATAGGAGAAACAAGATCATAGACAGTGATAGATGATGGAAGAAATGAATAGATAGGATAGATGGTATGGGTAAGAGGGTATGGATAAGGTGAAGCAAGATCATAGATAGCATTGGATGATGGAAGCTATGAATAGATATGGTAGATTGTATAGATTACCATGAAGCAAGACCGTAGATAGCACTGGATGATGGAACCTATGAGTAGATAAGATAGATGGTATGGATAAAGTGAAGCAAGACCGTAGATAACACTGGATGGATTTAGATAGGGTAATGGATATTGGAGGAAGGATAATGGGAGATGTGGTATGAAGAATAGATTGGATGAAACTTTGACCCCAAGCATAGAGGTCTCCATTTGCAAAGAGGTGATATGTAAGATTGTCACAATATTTGGCACCACTTGAATAAGTGTTCCTGAACTTTTCAAAGATAGAGACCCAACCCACACTTAAACCTTTGAAAAATTCAAGCGAACATTTCTAGTAACTAGGAAGTAGACTCAAAAGGGAAGAAGAATCCCAAATTGGATCAACTTACTTAGTCTTTGATTACCCATGTGTGTGCAATTAGGTTTATTCTGGCTCATGTGATCATTGTGTTGGTGGTTTTTTATGCTACATACAAAACCATAGCAACCAGTACTCTTGTAGCCAACTTTCAAAGAGAAGCCAACTCCTATTAAAAGATAAATCAGGTGGACTGAACCAACTAGTATAGGATCCTAATGATCCTCCTGCACTTCAGGTTCTGCTAGACCTAGGGGGGATAACCTTAGATGCATACAATACAACCAGTTACAAACATATGGTAGCATCAACAATCAACAGAGAAATCTCATTCCACAAGCTCAACAAGTTAGAAAATACTTCAGGTTGGCTAGATCTGTACAAGCAATAGATGAATAAGAGCTCGAAATGAATAGGACACAACCCCCAAACATGAAGGGAAATAGATTTCTTTAAAATTTATATGCTTCTTAAAATATCCCCAAATTCTTCAAAGACCAGTGCCTTGTTCATTGGGTATGGAGTCACACACGGAACTGCAAATGCAAATCTCAGTTGCAAATCTGTTTTCATTATAAAAATATTCCTGCATCAATACCTTATACCAATGCATTACTCAACTCATTCACAAAATCATCAGGTCTTGGATACATATTTCATTATTTATGATTGATTACAGAATTTAAACTCTTAACTGCAGAATGCTTACAAACAATCACAACAATCTCCTTAATATGACAAATTCCAGCCTCCTTGAGGATTTAATTTGTAACAAAGAATTACATTTTTATAGACAATCTTGTGTGAAATCTACTCATGCCTTACACAAGTAGAACCTGCAACTAGGAAACAATTTGCGATACTGAAATGCAACTCTATACCCTGAAAAGACCCATAAAAATTTACAAACTTGGGAAAGAAATTCAGAACTGGAAACACAAAATTCTGGAGCCTTCTCACAAAAATTATGGAATCCTTTCAAATGAGAAGAACTGAGAATATGAAGGAGAGGGAAAAGATCAGATCTACATCACAACTTGCCAAGTGTCCTCTTTCCCCAACTGAAAAAATTCTTTTCATCATGCCCAGGGAAACTACTCTCAAAATATCTGATATTTGTTGAAATTGATTGCAGAAATAAACTATTCGTTCCGAGAGCTTTCCAACGACATATAACACTTACATATTTGGATAAAAAATACCCCTCCAGTGAATTAATCTCTCATGCAGACCAGTCATTTAAATTTTGAATTTTCGCACTATAGTTGGACCTATACATTTAATTTTGATTTTTACTTCTGTGCCTTGCCACATGTCCGCCACTGGACCGAAACCCGCCCTGTCGCTGAGTCACAATGGATAACTGGCAAGTTGTTTCTTATTGCGGTACAACGACCATCGTCAATCTTCCTCGGACTTGCCCACTTGTTAACTCGCTTGAGATGCTCCCTCTTGCTGGGCCCATCGTTCAGTCATCAGATCGCGATGGGTAAACATCATGCAACTTCCCATTGTGGTACAACAACACTCAGTAGATCATCTCCAACCCGCTCAACCTTTAATCTCCATTTTGTTGCAAAATTTGGGTACCTCGAGATGTGTGCATGTGCGTGGGGTCCACTGGGTCGCCAATCAACCTCTTGTCAAAAGCTTTTAAGCTTTGACACTATAGATGTGTGACATTGCTTTTAAACATATAAATTTTCCTCCTTACTGCCAATGTGGGATAAACTTATTTGCACATTCCCCTTCTTTTTTCTGACGTTTGCATTTACTTGAAAGTTTCTGAGGCATTCCCTAACGTGTGGGAAGGCTAGGCTTTAAGCTTGCCAATTTGCATTCATTAAAAGCTTAAAAAACCCTCTCCATTCCATGCAGGGAGGATTGCTAGCAAAGTTCGTTGGAGATTTGGCTTACACCTGCCAATCTGCATTCAGTTTGAAATACTTCCTCAAAACCTTCATGCCACACCCATGCATAGGCAAGGAGAAGCCGCCAAGGTCGTAGAACTTGGTTTCACGCCTGTAGATTGCATTTGTTTGAAAGTCTTAATGTTCTTTACAAACAATGCTGGCCTACTTTCACCTCCTCTCCACGCACCATGTTCCACACACCACACATGATTAGGCTTTAAACATGCCAATATGCATTTGTTGAGAGTTTCATAATGCGTTTTAATGCCTTCTCCACGCAGTAGGGGAATTACTGGCAAAAGTCGTTGGAGAGGAGACACTCCACCAGTGAATTTAATTTTCTTGGAAACTTACTAAAGCCTCTCATCAACGCCACACACAACAGGGAGGATTTGGCATTAAATTTGCTAATTGCATAGGCTTAAAGGATTAAAACGCCTTAGTCACGCCACAGGCCCACGCAGGGACGAGGTGATAAAGGTTGTGGAATTAAGCTTTACACCTACCAATGCATTTGGTTTGAAAGTTAAAAATGGTAACCACGCCTAGAGGAACATTAGCAGTTCACCTTCCATTGTGTTAGTTTGAAGGTTTGAAAACCTTTTCCACGCTAAAGACCCATAACAGGGAGGAGCTGGGGAGGCCATGGAGTTTGGGCTTGATGCTCTACAGTTGAAACCCCAATGCCAACAAACCCAAAACTATTTGTCCCTCAAATCTGAGAGTATGGACTTGCAATAGAATCCAAAGGGTGCCTCACAAGCTCTTTGAATTTATTTGTTAGACTGTGGATGAAACTACCATATGCATGCCTAAGAGCAGCATTAAAAGCAATAAAGCCACCAACACCGACAATGCTTCCATCAATTGAAGTCTTCAATATTTTTTTGTTCAACAACTAGATCAAATAGGCCTCAAGATTGCCATTGGCACTGAGATACCGATCTACCTCCCATCTTTCTTCAGCTTTCTTTCTCGATACTTAAATCACATATGATTTAACATAACAATTTAAACCTTGATTAAAAGACACATGAAGTTACAAGTCAGGTCGGGTCCCACAATGGATCCAGCTAATTTTTTTTCGTTTTCATTCAACAGACCCTTGAAATGCCTCAGGCATCTTGAACATGCCTCTAGAGTTGATTTGCACCATTATCCGATCATTAAACTGAGTATTGCAACTCACTGACAATTTTCAGGCGCTTGTGTCACATTTTCACATTTTAAACCCAAAGAGGCATTTCAAAAACTGGTCAAAACACCTTTTTGGACTTCACAAATTGATAGGCGTGTACTCTGATATGTTAACTTTCATCGTACAAAACCATTCCTCATGAGAAATCCTAGGCGGTGAGATATTAATGCACAAAGTTGATTAAATGGCTTTGTTAGCATTTGAACCTAATAAAATCAATGTGTAGGGACTTCAAAGTGCCTTTACTAAAAATATCAAATGATCTTTGTAGATCCCCAAACCTGGGGCATAGATACCTTGAAGTATAGAGAAGACCGTGGAATGTTCAGTTCGACGAAAAGGCTGATTGGGTGTAAGATATAAGCTCATTAAAATGGCAACTTTAACATATGTAACAATGAAAGTACAAAAAACTCAATAAAATGGCTCAAGAAACCATCTTGGAAAATTGATCAAACAAACTGGTAGGAGCTCCAAATTGGAAACATGGCTTGTCTTTCATACTACCAGTAGCTCGGAATAAACATTCTGACATGACACTCATTGAGGCATATTTTACACCTATGCAAAGTGGTGCTTTGATTAGCTGTTAAAACAGGGACTTATGTAAACAATACAAACTGCAAATGGATTGGGCTTACCAAACTGAGCAAATGGATTCATAGGGACTTGAAATTTGGCATGTGGAATCACCTATATGCCTACAATTCAATGCACTTTGAATTTAAACATGACGATCAACTGGTCATGAAATGCAAAGCCTCAAAGTAGGCCACTTGGTAAAACCTGCATTTACACTCGTGAACAATTTTCAGTCCACCCCTTGAAATGGGTACTTGACAAACTGATCTAAATTGAATTCTGAAAGTTGTAGAACACTGCATAGGCTAAATTAAAGGTGTAGGACACATTTCCCAAGCCTTACCCCTTGATAATCAACTGGCTCCATTTTACATGCCCTCAAAGTAGGCCTTTCGGGTTGATTCATTAGGTGTTCATTTGAAAGTGCAGATGCAAAATTTTGAAACAAGCCTCTCAAAATACTCAAATTTTATGAGTCCCAACACATTTTAATCTTCAGAATCCAACGTGGATAGCTACATGAGTTACCCTGACTTCAAAAGCATCCTCGATAGAGCCTCGTTGCCAACAAGCGTCCATAGCTTCGACGAAGTTATCACTGTAATATCGCAAATATTGCTCCATTGCCAGCTAGGCGTCCATAGCCTCGATGGAGTTATTTGCATGTTCCCATAGCCAAGCATTTTGATATTTTATTTTTTTGATATTTCTTTTCTTGATCATGCTTTTGATCTTTTGATCTTTTGTTTTGCTCTTTATTTTCATTGCATTGGCTTGTAAGTAATGAAACTTACATGGGTCTGATAATTACAGTGGCATTAAAGCAAGATTTCATGATTTTCACTAGCCATGTCTTCGACTAAGAGATCACAATGATTTATAGCAATTGATTAAGTGTATGAGATATAGTAATCAAAAGATGTCGGTACCAAGATATGATAAGTGGTTCTTTTCTCGATTGAGTGTTTATCCCAACCAAAAGAAAATGGTAAAGAGGAACAAACTTGGATTTTGAAGTGTTTCAAGACTAGATATCTAGGAAAAGGACTGAACATAACATTCAAGCATGGGCAAGCATGTGACACAAACACCTATCTCATAGATGAAAGATTTATGCGAAAGATTTGAATGAAAGGGATGGAAGAATGGAAAAGGGGTGCTGGATAATAGATAGAATGTTTGAAGATTTGTGCGAGGATAGATGAAATGTATTCAAGATGAGTGTTGGTACTGTGGGCATTATGGATGAATTGATTATGTGTTGCATTGATGTTTTGTCATTGATGTCAACACTAGCTGTTATGGTTGGTTACCGACAGATAAGTTTTGGTTGCCGGTAGATCTAGTGTTATCGGCATAAGAGACTACCTATTGGACACTTCAGGCATGTTTGGATCAGTGAAGTATATTTGATTTCATGTGTTATATACTCCATGAGAATGTTTTGGTTAATTGGTATTGGCTTGGTAATCGGATGCTATCATACACTCTTGTAAACCCTTATTGGCACTAGTTTAAGGCTTTATCGACAGAGCTTTCATTAAGGAATCATGACAAGATGCATAGTTGGTGTTGGTGAATCTTCTTCATGGATTTCAGGATGCCAAAGATGTTCTTTGATGATGCTTCAACTACTTGAAGACATTGCTTTGGTGTGGTGGACCTAGAATAGGTCCGACACCTATCTAGGTTATGGACTGGTATCATGCTAACGTGTACTCTACATGTTACCGGGATGTTTTGAGATGATTTATGGATTTGTTATTATTGTTTTGGTCTTAAGTTGACATGGCATATCATTGTAATATCTTTAGGTGGCTGACCTAATCAGTTTAGGCATTAGGGTTTGTATAAATAAGAGGTAGAAATTCTTTGTAAAGTATCATGGTTATTGGAAAGGTCATGGTCAAGGAATGTAATGTGTGAATATTGTAATATCATTCAGGTAGAAAAGTTGTCGATCATTGGTGATCGAATTGGATTCATTAGAGGATTTAGTCCTCCGACATTGAGCTTAACCTGGACTGTAATTAGGCATGGTAGATGCTATTTCTAACAGTTCATTCTATTGAATTGTTGTCCATTTATTTTGAGATGGTTGTAGCCTCTCTGTAGTCAGTGAGACTCTTTTGTAATGAGCAGTACGCTCTAGGCGGTGTGCTTTCTTGCAAGTCCAGGCCCCTCATTGTAACACATACTTTCTGCAGAAGTATCATCTGACTGTGGGTAGGCTTCCCACCATGGTTTTTTCCCTTTCCAGGTTTTCCACGTACAAATCATGGTGTTATGTGGTATGGTTGCTTTGCATTGATTATCTGGTTAATTGTTAAGTTGTATTGTTTACCAGTATCTTTTCCCTACCAGCATCTGTATGTGCTTTACTGGTATTTGATTTGTTTAAGGTTGTATTGTGGATTAAAAGTTATAATCTGTTAACAACTGATTCACCCCCCCCCCTTAGTTGTTCATCGGTGATCTTAACAATTGGTATCAAATCTTTGGTTTTCTTTTGCAGAAGCTTAACTGCTTGAGGTAGATCCTATGGCAACTAACACTTCTAATCCACCAACAACAATTTTGAGAAGAGAAATCCCTAAGCTTGATGGAACAAATTTTGGGATATGGAATGGAGACTCATCTTAGATGTCTTGGCAAGGATATTTGGGAGATCACTGAGAAATGATACACACCTTATGATTCGACATCTAGCAATCCTGGTTCTGCAGACCTGGATAAGAATATTGAAAATGATTACAAAGATAGAGAAGCCCTCTTGTGTGCACTTAATGATTAGTAGATTATGGGATTGAATGACAAATCATCGGCTTAGGTTATGTGAGTCAAATTGCAAACTTTGAATGAAGGTGATCCTATTGTCAAAATTGCTAAACTTGACCATTACTAGGTAAGATATGAAAACTTGAAAATGGAAGATAATGAAAGAATTGTTGTGTTTATGGAAAGATTAAATGAGATTGTTATTGGAATTCAATGTTGTGGAGAATTTCTAAGTGAAGATGAAATAGTTTTTAAAGTCTTGAGAGGCCTTCCACTGGCTTACAAGATGAAGGAAACTGCAATTAATGAGTTAAGAACAATGACAAACACCTCAGTTAACAAAGACATTCTGATTGGGAAATTATCTGCTTTTGAGCTTGAAGAATTTGGTTCTTCTGGAGCTGTAAAGTCTGAACCTGCTTTTCATGAATCATCATCAACATCTACCGGCAAAAGTGATTGGAAAACCCTATATGCAAAAGAATCGGAAGACATGAGGAAAGAAGATGAAGAACTTGAGCAACTTGAAGCCTTATTTGCTAGAGGAATACCTAAAGGACCAATTGGAAGTAAGTATGAAGGAAAATCACCTTTTAAATGTTTTGCATGTAATAAGATTGGTCATTTTGCATCTAGATGTCCTGAAAGGAATGCAAGGTTTGAGGAAAGAGTCAAGAATTCTTTTAAGCCTAACCAGAACATATATAGACTCAAGAAGAGTAAACAATGCTACATAGAAGATGAGTAAGGAGTAACTGATGACTTTGGTGATGAACCGACAGAAGACTCTGCTAGTGGATCTGGAAATAGAAAGGAATGGGTGTTCTATGCTTTGAAATTATCTGCTTTTGAGCTTGAAGAATTTGGATCTTCTGGAGCTGTAAAGTCTGAACCTGCTTTTCATGAATCATCATCAACATCTACTGGCAAAAGTGATTGGAAAGCCCTATATGCAAAAGAATCGGAAGACATGAGGAAAGAAGATGAAGAACTTGAAACCTTATTTGCTAGAGGAATACCTAAAGGACCAATTTGAAGTAAGTATGAAGGAAAAGTGATAGGAAAAGTCTGAACAGAGACATTCTGATTGGGAAATTATCTGCTTTTGAGCTTGAAGAATTTGGATCTTTTGGATCTGTAAAGTCTGAACCTGCTTTTCATGAATCATCATCAGCGTCTACCAGCAAAAGTGATTGGAAAGCCCCATATGCAAAATAATCGGAAGACATGAGGAAAGAAGATGATGAACTTGAGCAACTTGAAGCCTTATTTGCTAGAGGAATACCTAAAGGATCAACTAGAAGTAAGTATGAAGGAAAAGCACCTTTGAAATGTTTTGCATGTAATAAGATTGGTCATTTTGCATATACATATCCTAAAAGGAATGCAAGGTTAGAGGAAAGAGTTAAAAAATCTTTTAAGCCTAACCAAAACATATATAGACTCAAGAAGAGTAAACAATGCTACATAGCAGATGAGGAAGGAGTAACTGATGACTCCAGAGATGAACCGACAGAAGACTTTGCTAGTGGATCTGGAAATAGAAAGGAATGGGTGTTCTATGCTTTGAATGAAGATGAACTAGAATCGGCTATCAAGAATGAAGAAAAATCCCTGGCAGCAAAAGTTGAAGATAAGGATGAATGGGTAATTTATAGTGGATGTTCACATCACATGACTGGAGATAAAAGGAAATTTCTATCCCTGCAAGAATACAATGGCGGTCAAGTCAGATTTAGAGATGACAAGGCATGTATGATCAAAGGTAGAGGCATTATTTCTTTGGATGGCAAGCATAACATTGATAATGTCTATTATGTAGAAGGTTTAAGGCATAATCTTTAGCATGTTGGTCAATTGGTTGATAAGAGTTTTCAAGTTCAATGTAAAGATAGAAAATGCAAAATCATTAACAAGACTGGTTTGGAGATTGCAACCGTTATTCAGATAGGAAGTAATATCTTTCACTTGAACACTGGTAATAAAACATGTTTAATTGCTCATATTGATGAGAGTTGGTTGAGGTTGTGTCATGTTAATTTTGACTATATTGTTAAGATCAGTTCAACTAACGCAGTTAGAGATATACCTAAGATTATGAAGCCTCATAATCCGGTATGTAAGGAATGTCAATTGGGTAAGTAAGTCAGAAGTTCTTTTAAGAGCATACATGATAAATCTAATGATGTACTTGATTTGATTCACACTGACTTATGTGGTCCAACAACGACTAGAAGATTTCAAGGTGATAGGTATTTCATGTTGATTATTGATGACTATTCTACAATGATGTGGGTGACTTTTCTAATGGAGAAGTCTAAAGCTTTTGTGAAATTCAAGATCTTTAAAGCGAAGGTTGAAACTGAAACTGGATTGAAAATCAAATGTCTAAGATCAGATCATGGCGGTGAGTTCACTTCTCATGAATTTAACAGTTATTGTGAGACAAATGGAATTAGGAGACAACTATCTGCACCTAGGACTCTCAGCAAAATGGAGTAGTTGAAAGAAAGAACATAACCATTTTGGATGCAGCTAGATCTATGATGATGGAAGCCAAATTGCATCATATCTACTGGAGAGAAGTAGTGAGTACACCAATCTACACATTCAACAGAGTTCTTATCAAAGGTGAAACCGGTAAGACCCCTTATGAACTATGGTTTGGACATACACCTACTGTTAAATATTTCATAATTTTTGGAAGGAAATGCTATATCAAAAGGGATGGTTCAATAGGAAAGTTTGATTTTAGATGTGATGAAGGGATATTTCTTGGTTATTCAATTCAGAGCAAAATATATAGATGTTATAACAAAAGATTGCAGAAAATTGTGGAGAGTGTTAATGTGAAAGTGGATGAACTGTACAGAAATCACTCTATATCATATGATAGGGAACCGATAGTGGAAATGATCATAATTGGATTGACAATGCCTCAACCGGTACATGAAGCTGAGATAGTTACACCAACACAATCAAAAAATTCAATTGTGACTGATGATCACAACAATGAACCTAAAGTTCAGAAGACACCTAGGTATGTAAGATTAAATCATTCTGAAGATCAAATTATTGGAGATAGAAACAAGGGAGTTATGACAAGAAGAAAACTGACAAATGATGAGGTATGTTTTATTTCTCAAGTTGAATCGACAACTGTTATTGAAGCTTGTAAGGACAAATATTGGTTAAAGGCTATGGAAGATGAATTAGATCAAATAAAGAAGAATGAAACTTGGTCTTTAGTTTCCCGACCTAAAATAAGAATGTTATTGGTACTAAATGAGTTTTTAGGAATAAACTGAATGAGGATGGTCAAAATATAAGGAATAAGGCTAGATTGGTTTGTAAAGGATATTCTCAAATGGAAGGAATTGATTATGGTGAGACATTTGCACCTGTAGCTAGAATTGAAGTTGTTAGACTATTTCTTGCCTATGCAGCTTATAAGAACTATAAGGTTTATCAAATGGATGTTAAATGTGCATTTTTGAATGGTGAGCTTGAGGAAGAAGTTTACATTGAGAAACCTGATGGATTTTCACTAACAAATGATAAAGATATGGTTTGCAGATTGAAGAAAGCTGTATATGGATTGAAACAGGCTCCTAGAGCTTGGTATGTAAGGTTGGATAAATATCTTTTGAAGCTTGGTTTTACTAAAGGCAATGCTGATAGTAATCTATATTATAAGATCACTGATAATGATATTCTGATTATTGAAGTTTTTGTTGATGATGCCATTTTTAGAGGAGAAGATAAACTGTGCATGAAATTTGCTAACAACATGAAGAATGAATTTGAAATGTCCATGATTGGTGAGATGAAATTTTTCTTAGGTTTGCAGATTACTCAAACTGACAAAGGCATCTTTATCTGTCAAACTAAGTATCTGAGGGAATTGTTGAAGAAGTTTGGTATGGATAATTGCAAACCGGTAAGTACTCCTATGGCTACAAGTGAGAAATTATCTATCAAGGATACTTCTACACCGGTAAATCCGACAAGCTATAAGTCTATGATTGGTGGTCTGTTATATCTAACTAAGACTAGACTTGATATTATGAATGCAGTAAGTATTGTTTCAAGATATCAAAGTAATCCTAAAGAAAATCATGAATGTGCAGTAAAGAGGATATTCCAGTATTTTCAAGGAACAATATAATATGGTTTATGGTATTCCTGAAATTATGATTTCATTTTATGTGCATATAGTGACTCAGATTGGAGAGGTGATATTGATGAAAGGAAGAGCACTTCTGGTGGAGATTTCTTTCTTGGAAAGAAACTGGTTGCATGGATCAACAAAAACAGTCATGCATTTCTTTATCTACTACAGAAGTTGAGTATGTTGCAACAACAACTAATTGCACTCAAGTCTTGTGGATGAAGCAAATGTTAAAGGATATCAGGGTAAATTGTAGTGAACCGGTAGTTATCTACTGTGATAACTCTGCAACTATTGACATGTCTAAGAATCTAGTATTTCACTTTAAGAATAAGCATATTTCAATAAAGTATAACTTTCTGAAGGACAAGGTTGAAGCAAAGGAAGTCAAATTGGTTTATGTGAACACTAAATAATAGATTGCAAACATATTCACTAAACCGTTGTCTAAGGAATCATTTGAGTATTTGAGAGACAGGTTAGGGGTTTTTGCCCCTCCGACAGAGACTTGATTGATAAAGTTTGTCATCAGTTCGACATGTATTACTAGAGACATTATTCATTCCAACACTGACGAGTGGTGCTACTACTCAGGGGGAGTAGTCAGCTTTGAGATTCAGAGGTTTATATCATTATTTTTATATTTTGTTAGATTTCTAGCATTGATGTCAAAGGGGGAGTGATAGTAATGTGAAAAATCATTCAGAACCTTACAGAGACATCATTCACAGGGGGAGAGCTATTGATTGTTGGTTGTCTTCCATAGGGGGAGACTTGTTTGACATTTCTTGGTAGTTAGATGTTTTTCACATTTAGTATTGCCATCAATGCCAAAGGGGGAGATTGTTGGCATTATGGATGAATTGATTATGTGTTGCATTGATGTTTTGTCATTGATGTCAACACTAGCTATTATGGTTGGTTACCGATAGACAAGTTTTGGTTACCGGTAGATCTAGTGTTACCGATAGAAGAGGCTATCTGTTGGACACTTCGGGCATGTTTGGATCAGTGGAGTATATTTGATTTCATGTGTTATATGCTCCATGAGCATGTTTTGGTCAGTTGGTATTGGCTTGGTAATCGGATGCTATCATACACTCTGGTAAACCCTTACCGGCACTGGTTTAAGGCTTTACCGACAAAGCTTTCATTAAGGAATCGTGACAGGATGCATAATTGGTGTTGGTGCAGCTTCTTCATGGATTTCAGGATGCTGAAGATGTTCTTTGATCATGCTCCAACTGCTTGAAGACATTGCTTTGGCGTGGTGGACGCATAATAGGTCCGGTACCTATTTAGGTTATGGACCGGTATCATGCTAACGTGTACTCTACATGTTATTGGGATGTTTCGAGATGATTTATGGATTTGTTATTATTGTTTTGGTCTTCAGCCGACATGGCATATCATTGTAATATGGAATTATGTAATGATCTTATTGTAATATTTTTAGGTGGCCGACCTAATTGGTTTAGGCCTTAGGGTTTGTATAAATAAGAGGTAGAAACTTTTTGTAAAGTACCATGGTTATTGGAAAGGTGATGGTCAAGGAATCTAATGTGCGAATATTGTAATATCATTCAGGCAGAGAATTTGGTTGATCATTGGTGATCGAATTGGATTCAGAAGATGATTTAGTCCTCCGACATTGAGCTTAACCTGGAATGTAATCAGGCATGGTAGATGCTATTTTTAGAAGTTCACTCTATTGGATTGTTGTCCATTTATCTTGAGATGGTTGTAGCCTCTCTATAGTTAGTGAGACTCTTGTAATGAGCAGTACGTTCTAGGCAGTGTGCTTTACTGCAAGTGTAGACCCCTCATTGTAACACATGTTTTCAACAGAAGTATCATCTGACTGTGGGTAGGCTTCCCACTGTGGTTTTTCCCTTTCCGGGTTTTCCACGTACAAATCATGGTGTTATGTGATATGGCTGCTTTGCATTGATTATCTAGTTAATTTTTAGGTTGTATTGTTTAACCGTATCTTTTCCCTACCAACATTTGTATGTGCTTTACCAGTATTTGATTTGTTTAAGGTTGTATTGTGGATTAAAAGTTATAATCTATTAACAACTGATTCACCCCCCCTCTGAGTTGTTCACAAGTTATCATAATAGGTACACACCTTGAGAGGTGGTGGAGAGATAGAGGAAAATTGAATTTTGGGACATAAGGACCCAAAATAGATAAAAGAAATAATGGAAGAATAGTTTTGGAAAGATATTTAGATAGATGGTTGAAAGAATTTCAAAGATGCGTTCCTTTGTTATTCTTTCTTATGGATCATTTGAGGTGATGGAATAGTGGATGGAGGGAGGTAAGGACCCAAGATGGATGCAAGGGATGGAGATTTTGACTTTGAAATGAAAGGATCTAAGATAGATTTAGAGGATGAAGAGTGTGACTTTGGAATGAAAGGACCTAAGAGGGATTTGGAGGATGTAGAGTTTGAATTTGGAATGAAAGGACTTAAACTGGATTTGGAGGATGAAAGGATTCCTTGATCTTGATCTTTACTTGGAGTAGGATCATTTGAGTTTTTGCTGTTCTCTTGATTTTAAATTAGATTAGTGAAGGAGATGGAAGGGATATCATGCTCTTTCTTAGGAGGTGGATGTTGAATGGGACTCTGCCCTTGAGATAGAAGAGGATCATTGTGGATTGAATACCAAAATCTTAGGGGATCATCATAAGATTCTTAATAGCTGGGATCTTGATAAAAAATGGGATTAGATTGGAGATTCATGATATCTTGATCTTGATTTAGGCTAGGAATCATTTCTTTTGAATAAGCTTCTACTTTTCCAACGACAAGGGATAGTCACTTGAGTGATCAGTTTGGATAGGTAGATGTTGTTGACTTGATGGATACTTCGTTTCTGATACTCAAGCTTACTAAGTCGAATAAAGGTTTTGTTCGCTAGGCCCCTATAACAAAGTATGTCAAATGATATGGATAAAGTCTCCTGATATAGAAACTTGATTTGACTAACTTGAATACCTAGCTAGGTATTGTTGTTGAGATAGTTGGATAATAAACTCTTGATCACTTGGATTGGTACTCCTCTAAATTGGTTGAATGAAAATATTGCCTAAGATAGTTGAAATGTTGATAACCTCCTCAAAGGGTGCTTTGTTGGATTTGAAAATCTTTTCCACTTTATGATTCCTTTGTTTGAACTGATTTTTGGTTTGATTTGTTGTTTGATGTTTTGCAAGATGTTGTAGCATTTATGACAAGAATACATAGCACATATGAAAATAATGGCCATCTTAATGCTAAACATTAAGTGTATGTTCTTTTGAGGATGTGTTCAAATCCTCGATGTTTTCGCTGGTTTGGATCACAATAAATACACATCAGATAGACCCTTTATTCAAAGGTCATTGACAATATCATAACCCACTAGTTTCGATACTCCGTCAGCTGAAACGGCCTTGTCACCCCCTAAAGGGTGCCCATTTTTTTGCCTTTTGCCAGAAATTAAGCCAAAGTGAATTGCTTCACAGTTGGGTAGTTATCTTGGGAGATATATGGTGAGTAATCCTAGGGGAAGATTCTTCCCCACCCTTGCACTATGATATTGCCAATGTTTGGCAATTGACTCGACTCAAAGTTTCTAATGCTAAGGTTCTTAGTAAGGATTATGTTCGAAGATATTCCTTGAAGTTGCGCAAGCATGATTGAGGCCTATAGCCCAAAAAAGTATCTAACAAGATGTCACGCAAGCGTGATTGAGACCGCGAGGCCCTACAAAGTGCTCGACATGAGATATCTCAAATAGCTCACTCAAATATGCTCTGTCCCTGAGATTGTCATCTCAAAGGCGATTTATTTATAGTGAGCTAGATTACTTGGCTTTAGCCATGCTCACTTGGGTCGTTCTCTTCTCACTAGCCCCCTCAAGGTGTTCGGGAAGACATGCCCTCTAAAAGATATAATTGCTTGGAGTGAAATAAAGCATAAAAGAGTGGGTTTGGCTTTTTGATCAGCCAATTAAGGGGAGAACATATACCTACCACTCAAGACAACGCAAACAATGTTCTTTTTATCTTTACAAAGCAATGATTTGCTAAATCCTAATTGGAGATGTTGCTCCAAACAGGCATGGTGTTTATTTTAGTACCACAAAGCAATTTGTTTGTTTACTCTAGAAATGGAAATCCTTGTCAACGAAATGAAAGCACATTGCTTGAAAGTAAATCACTTTGTAAGAAATGGACAAGTTGATTGTTCATTTTAATCTTGCAAGAAAATGTGGATTGTTCTTTTTATTTTTTGCAAGAAAATTGAAAATTTGTTCTTTTTAGAGCCCAAAATGAATTGTTTTCCTCTAATCTTGCAAGAAAACAAAGTCTTTCATTTGTTGTTCTTTTTACCGTGCAATAAGATTCTTTTTAATCCCAAAGGAAAATGTAGTTGATTTTAAGCCCAAAAGAAAGATGAGGTTCTTTTTAATCCAAACTAAAAATGAGTTCTTTTTATCCAACTTTAAAAAGCTAGAAAGAAATCATAAATCCTAATTCTAACTCCTCCAACCTGCAAGAAACTGTTAAAACCTGCAAAGAAAGAAATTAGTGAAAAATCAAAACATTTGGTGGGCTTACACAAGCCTAATTTCAAATCTTGGTTACAATTTTTTCACTCCTGATCTTGAAATGCCTTGAAATTTGACTAAGTTTGAAATTTGGAGCCCTAAAATTTGACTATGTCTGAAATGTGGAGGATCCTCCAAAAACTAGATTTTGCATTATAACTCCTAGAGGTCTGAAACCCCTCTCAAACATCCTGACAATATATGCTTAAATGTCACTTATACTTAAATGTTATATTCCATATATATCTCCTAAAGCAAATGTCTTTGTTCTCCATACAAGAAATCACAAAGCAAGAACTTGTACAACAATTCTCACATAACCATACAAGAAAACCAGAAGCTCGTACTTTTATTATTGCATAACTATACGAGAAAATCAGAAACTCTCATGACAAACCCTACATAGCCATACGAGAAAAGCATAAGCCTATACGACAATTATCACATATCCATATGATAAAAGAATCAAACTCGTACTATTGCAATTAGAAAATCGTATGAGCTTTCGTGCTAAAACAGAACTTGTGGAAAAATGTTAGAAAAATTGGATTTTTAGGGGTCTAGCCCCACGGTGGGGACCAAAACTGTATGCTCAGATTGTGGTACTTGCAAAAGAGACACAAACAACACAAACACACTAATGGGACATTGCATTAGAGATTAAAATCAACAAAACAAGTTAGTTAATAAAAAAACTTTCAAAATCGTCTCATTGTCCTCTATCTCCAAAGATCTTCAAGATTCAAGGTGGTTCTCAGCTTGGAAGAGCACTTGATGTTTAAGATGACAACCTAAATAATGAGAGATATATATGATTCTAAGATCTAAATGGAATGCAACTAAGATCTTAGTGATATGCTAAATGGATATGAAACTAGATATGTTACCAAAATGAGAAGATTAGTGTGATATTAAACTAGCATGAGGATGAGAAAGATGATATGGAAGTAGCATGAAATTGAAACTAGCATAATACTCTAAGCATGATAAAATCTATGCTATAATGCAACTAAGATGATCTAAAAATTCTAAGAGAAGACAATGAAGCTCCTTAGTAAACCGCACAAAACAATTTAGCTATAGATTGGATGCAAATGAAGATGGATGCTAAGAGTGAAGAAAGGGGCTCTATTTGCAAGAAAAATAGAGAAATGGATGGTTGAGTTTGAGTAATCTCAACAAGAGTTAGGATTGAAAGTTATCAATCCATGGGAGAGATTCAATCCAATCCCAAGTTGACAAATGTCACCTTGAGATGACTTGAGAGGATGCTAAGAAAGCATTAAATGCTAAATAAGCATTAAGGATAACTTCAAGGAGTGACATCATTGGACAATGTCATTAACCAGGGAGGCATGCTATTTTCCAAGAGGTAAACTCTCGTGCAACTTAGTTGAAGGATGGTCAAAGGGACAACCATCGTGGCTAAGGGGTATGAGCTTGTAAGATGCATTAAGTGCCTTTTGAAGACTTTGAAGGTTAACTTGTTGGAAGGTAGATAACCTTCAAGGCTCTTGTAAGAGCCTCACAAGTTTTGGAAGACTCAACAAGTTAACTTGTTGAAAAAGATAATGTCTTAAATGCATTTTGAAGACTTTCTTCCAAATTTGGAGAAGTGACTCCCCCAAATTTAGGGAAAGAACATGATTAGGAGATTAGACATGATTAGGAATGGATTAGAAGATTTCTAGAAAGGGGATTTAAAAGAATAATGGAAAATGTAAGATTTTGCAAGTGGGTGAGAGAAAATAAGATTTTGGTAAATAAAATGATTTATTTTAGCCAAAATGGATGCAACTTGCATTTGTAGGATTTTGCAAGTGGGGGGACTATTCACAGGGGATTTTTAATTAAATGTGAATTTAATCAAAAGAGAAAAAAATGATTTTAATCAAACAAATAAGATTTATTCAATCAAATTGTTGAGGGTACTTAATCAAACCTTAGTTTAATTAATAAGTTAGGCTAGAAAAAGGATATTTAATCAAATCTTTAATTTGATTAAAAGATCAATTAGAAGAATAGGGATATTAATTAAATCTTAATTTAATTAATTGGAAAAATTAGAGATAATTAAATGAATAAAATTCACTTAATTTATTGTGCAAGTTTTAGGTGTCTACAAATAGCATTGTGGAACACTTCGGAAAATAATTTCTTGGGCTTTTTGCATGGCAATGTAATGTCAAGCACCATTGAACTTTTAGCTCCAACAATAATTGCAGTGACTAAAAGTTACCTCCCATTTAAAGGTTTAGGAAATCCCTATAAGCATTGCAAGCTAAAAGACATCGTAACAAGTATTGATTAATGAAACCAACTTCTGCCTCAAAAGAAATAGTATGACATCAATAATGAGCAAGCCAAATCCCCAATAGAATCAATTTACTATTTATTATTTTTCTAATATATATATTTTTTTAATATACATAATTTTTCAATAATTTTATTTATAAAGACTATTATTTTCTTGAAACTTTTATTATTTTTATATTTAAAAAATAAACATTTAGTAAAAGTTGTTTCTATTTATTATTTTTCTAATATATATATATTTTTTAATATACATAATTTTTCAATAATTTTATTTATAAAGACTATTATATTCTTGAAACTTTTATTATTTTTATATTTAAAAAATAAACATTTATTTAAAGTTGTTTCAGTATCACCATTACTAACATAGTTGTTTCTCCTAGTACCTGACTACCTAAATTTGTTTTTGCATGGTGGAAATTTTTTAGGGCTTTATGTCATAAACATTAGATCAGAGGAAATATCGTATGAACTTGGGATGTCTTGTAATTTTTGATACTTGTCTTCACTACCCTTCCATATGTGCATGCTTATGATGTCGCACCAATTTTTTTTTTGAAGAAATACTAGAAGAATGCTCCCCAAAGGATCAGATCGACGCCATCCAATTGAGGAAATTAAGCAGCGGAGAATATTCTCAAGCTCGGCATTCGACCGGGGAGACTACAGATTTACACACAATTAAGTCCTCTCAGCTCAACACGCCGATTCGCAGGTGAGATACATTTTATTTGAAAGTTTCTGTCTTTCTCCTCCACATTAATACAACTTTAAAACTCATGCTCGTTATTTCAATTAACAGTTACCAAGGACAGAAATTTTTGGCTCAAGATGTATTTCTGAGTCACAGTGGTAAGCAGAAAAATTTTATTAGGCAGCTGTACAGAGACCTCACAAACCAGGGCGTGTCCTGCTTTTTTGATCAAGATCGTGAAAGTTTGCCAGTGGGCGAAGATTTCCCTTCTCGTATATTTGCAGCCGCTAAGACATGCAAAGTTGCAGTTTTACTTCTCTCTATGGATTTCCTCCAATCAAAGTGGCCAATGCAGGAATTGGCTGCTTTCGTGAATGCGAAAAAAAAGAAAAATCCTGATCTCAAAATTTTACCCCTGTTCTTCCTGATTTCACCGTTTGCTCTTAAAAACATTACGGCAGACGAGGAAAAGTGGAAACAGTTGGAGAAATCCGAGGAAAAGCGAGCCGAATGGCACCAGGCTTTGAGTGCAATACGGCAAATTAACGGGTTGAAGTTCAGTGAAGGTGATGATGAAGTGAAGTTTAGAGATGAAATTGTGGAAGAAATCTGGCATTTACTTACAAAACCCTCACCAAGGTATCATTTCCCTTGTATGCAAGGACAAACACGAATGTGCCAGGTAGAAACACCTCATTACCTTGTTTTGTTTTATCACGCATATATTCAGAGGCTAACCGCTAATGTATTTATTATATTTAATGGTTGCAGGAGGTTGCAGATTTCTTCGACACTGTTCATTCCGACACAAGGGGAATCCGTATTGCAGGATTGTATGGAATACCGGGCCAGGGGAAAACTACGCTTGGTAAGGCTTTCTGCAACTTCAAACTGGGGGATTTTGAAGGCAAAGTATGCCATCTAGAATTTTCTAGAGGCGATTCATTCAAAAGAATTAAAGTTGCCTTGCAGTGTCTCACTTGCTGCCCTCAGTCGTATTTCCAAGAACTGAGAGACCAAGATCAGGTGACCATTTTTACATCTTTTAGTTTTGTTTACGGGATGTTCTTCCTTTCCATAAGTATAGTTTTAAGTATTGTGAATTTTCTAATAAGATGTGGAAGTATTATGCATTTTCTTATAATCGTTACAGGCACAAGTTGGGTTATATAGAAGAATGGAGGGCAAAAGGGTATTGTTGGTTCTCGACAATATCACAGAAGAAAGTATAGACGAAGTGACGTATTATTGTAAGGCAGAGTTTGGAGAAAACAGCTGCATCCTTTTGAGCGCTCGGAGTGTAGATGTTCTCGAAAAGCATTTCAAAATAGATAAGCGGTCGTGCATGCGCGTCCCATCGCTCAAAGAGGAAGAGGCCATAGCCATCTTCTTGGAAAGGACATCTGTAGAAGAGTCAACGTTGGGGGCAGAGGACAAAGCTTATGCTGTTAAGTGCGCAAAAAGATGTTCGTTCAAAGAGGTCGGTGGGAGAGGTCGAACATTTCATCCATTAGCATTAAAAGCATTTGGGGGCCACCTCTTCAGTAAATACGGTCGGCATTTGTCAAAGTGGGCTGCCGAGATAGAAAGCTGGGTAGACCGATGCGGTTATGGTTTGGATGACGTGTTAGCCGTGCTGGGCAGAGCTTTTGACAACATGCCTCCCGAGTATTGCACCATATTCATGCTTCTCACCCTATATATGCCGCCTAATATGTCTCCCCACAAAGTTACTGAGTGGCTGGCAATGATCTGCAACAAAGAGATTTCATTTACTGAGAAAGCGGTGAGTTAAATATTTGCTTTTAAACCTTTTTAGTTTGTGATTTGGGTATTTTTAATTGAAAAACCGCTGAACGCTTAATTTGTATGTGGTTTCAGATTGAGGATCTATGTAAGGCGGCATTTATTGAAGAATATGGACCTGAAATTCGCTTACACGACCTATATATTGAATTCGCACAAAGCAAAGCAAATGAAATGGGGAGATGGCTGTGGTGGAAGGGCGACCCATGTAGTACACGTGGATTAATATCACAACACAGTGCTGGGTTTGAATTGGCTAAGCTGGAGCAGTGCATGTATCGAAGACCGCTCCAGATCCCCCCAGACGACCGTCAAAATCTATTGGTGCTTCAGCTTGTAGATGTGGAGAACATGAGAATGGAGAAACTTGACATGGGTGGGATGGGCCGTCTCAGAAGCATTACATTACACAATTGTAAAGGCCTGACAGAGCTTGAAGGTATAGAAAAATTGCAACAGCTGGCGTGGCTTCAGATAAGCGAAGTAAATCCAATGTTTAAACTTCCCGAGCTAAGCAGCCTCGAAGGTTTACAACATCTTGAGATCAATATTGCAACCAGCAAGATGCTCAATCAGCTGGGAGATCTTACCGGTTGTGTTTCTTTGAGAGAGATTAATGTTCGCTGTCCATCCCTCTTGGAGTTCCCAAGGTTAAATGGTTTGCCGCATTTGGAGAAAGTGGAATTTAGTATGTGTGATAAAGTGAAGGGGCCTCTTGACTGTAGAGAATGCGTGGAACTGCAAAGTATTGCCCTCAACAGTTGCAGCCAGATGACTGCATCACCGCTTCTCGTTGGATGTAAGAAACTATCCAAAATTGTATTGTGGGAATGTGATGCAGTGAAGGCATGTCCACATATAGATGTGCCGAGTGATTTAAAGACACTAGAGTTGTCCGTTTCATCAAAAGCTGCATCAGCACCCAAATGTTTAGAGTCTTCTTATGGACTGAAAAATCTTCAACTATGCAATATGTGGAATCTAAAGGAGCTTCCAAGTTTCAGACTTCTTAAATATTTGACTGTGCTCAAACTTGACAAGTGTGGCATAAGGGAGCCACCAGATCTAACATGTTGCGTCTTGTTGGAGGATGTTTGTTTTTTCACACTACCAAATTTACAAAGCTTTCCCAACTTTTCACTACTAAGGAAGTTAAAGAAGTTAAGTTTATATGATTGCTGGAGAGTTCAAGATCCCCCTCATATAAGTGGCTGCCATGAACTACAGCTATTCCATCTGGCCTTTAACGACAATATGGAAGGACTTCCAAACATGGGCGAGTCCCCACAACTAGAGGACATCAAACTGAGTTGGCATTCTGAGGATGAGGGTATTTATGCGGGAAATGATTTGGATTATAACACTCGTTATGAGGATCTTGAATCTTGTCTGGAGCACTTTAAAAATGAAAGCTTCCCAGATTTGAGTGAGGTAAGCGCGCCAGAAGCATTGAAAGAGTGGCAGTGGCTGAAGGACAAGCCAATGCTAGTGAAACGATATGCCCGTCGAGGGAAAGTGTATTGCTCTCTTACAGCTCCGTACGGATGGCACAGGCGCAAACAGACAACAACTCTAAAAAGGGTAGAAGTTGAGCACAGCCAGCAAGCAATTGTTAAAAGAGCACAATTTAAACGCAAACAATCTCGTCGTATGGCTTGGTTCGTTGCATTATCTTTCTCTGCAGCGCTCCTTCTTCGTTGGTTGATTACTCTCGCTATATTCCATTTTTAAGTGAAGGGTGGATGGAGAAAGTACATATTCGATCAAAGATAGAAATTAAACACACACAAATTGTATTGTACTGCTGCACAAAACATAGACTTATTGCTTGCCTTAGACGCATTACATCTGCCTCTATTTATAGAGGGATGGATTTTGAAGAATGTAGAAGTTTTTGGGTTCATCAATCGATTAATGACTTTTTAGATTCATCTATTTTCCCTGATATTTTTGGTTGGCACATTTAATACGGTCGGTGACGGTAGCTGTTACAAGAGTGTTCTAACATTCTCTCCCTTAATTTCTACCCCAAATCAATTGTTTTGAATATTCATGCCACGATCTACTAGAGATGGGTCCCAGTCTAAAGTCTTGTTAGGTACTCATTTACAATTGCAATCACTTATGCCAATGAAACATTAATCTTCGCAAATTATTTTCTTTTGTCTTCAATGAAGTCTGCGGACTTCCTCAAATTCTTTTCTACATAACTTCAAACTATTTCTAGATATGCTAATCTTTTCTTAATCATGACGTCTTTGTATTGGCTTTGTCCAATTGCTACGACAGTCTCTCAAATATTTGATTTTCAAATCTTCAAAATATCCATCTTGATCTTCCTACAACTTCACTTTCTATAGACGAGCTGCTAGACAATTGATTTTTATGACCCAAAACATTTGTTGTGTTTGAACATTCAAATCTTTCTTGATTACAATCAACATATGAATATTTAAACTTAAACAACCTTTTGATCATACTTGTAATCCTTTGCCAACACAATCCATAACACCATCCACAATCCATTTGCATGCATTCTATTATAGATTCATTTTTTGACACTTTGTTCCAACACATTTTTTCACAATGATTCTTCGGTCCACATATTGTACAAGGATTAATATCCCAACATGTGTCCTTTATATGTCCTTGCCTACAATAATGAGTACATTGAATGCATTGCTTTGTTTGAGTTGATTTGCTTTTAACTGGAACACCTATATATTTCTTTCCTTTACTTGTTTCATATCCAAGACACTCATATTTTGACCTTATTATTGGCTCAGTGGGCTCTTTGATTCCTTGCCCATACTTTCCTAAACCTTTACCTTCATAACCCTTTTTCTTCATTATCTTCAAACCAACATTTTGAGAACAACTTGTGTTAGTCTCATCACATCTAACAAGATTTTTAGTTTCATCAATATGTTCATCTTCACACTCTTTCTTACAATCAACTTCAACAAAATCACATTCACCCTTGCACTACAAGAAACATCTCACACCAATTTCTTTGACATCAAACTTTCATTTTCTTCATTTAATTTTGATATTTCCTTCTTGTGTAGACTATTCTTTTTTTTTAATTTCTTTATCTTTTCCTCTAAATCGTCAAACAACTTTACTCTTTTTCTAATTCCTCATACTTTTTCTTGATCTCATCAAATAACTTTAGTTTTTCTTCTAACTCTTTATTTTCCTCTTTAGCTTTGTTCAATTCTTTGAAAAGATCACAATTGTCTTCACAAGTTTACATATTTCTGCTATCCTTTCTCTTATCATTGTAGCCATCTCTTTTCTTAATTTTATCAATTCTTCTTCTAAATTATTTGTTTTCTCTTTCTTCACTTTAACAGCTTTTCCTATTAAAATGAACAATTTAAATTCCCCTTTCTTCCACTAGTTACTGTTGTTACCAATCATTCAACAGCTACAATTGTACAATTCCTTTGCCTCTCTAATCAATAAAAGTTATTTTCCGCTTTGATAGCAATTAAACAATAAATCAAACTCCCAAAATTAAATTTGATAGTCTATTTTCAAAACCTTTGCCTTGCCCTATGAACTTTTTCTGAAGTTAAAGTTCAACACCTGAGACTAATATCGTTTTTCTGGCAACAAAACACAAAATGCATTCTTTTATCTTCAGTGGCAGTGAACAAACTCACTTGTGGATAAAGCTGGCACTCACAATCTATTCTCTTCCTTTCTTTGCCAAATAATCTTACAATCTTCTGGGAGAAGCAACTTAGTCTCCTTCAGCTTTACCAAAAGCGATCCCCACAAAGAACCAGAGTAATTTCTCTTTTCTTGGCCACTTCCAACGGCTTAATCTTCTACGAACCCTCTTTAGTTCATGGTGCCAGTGGTCTTCTATAGTTCAAGGCGGCAAATAAATTTTGCAAGTAGCAACTAAAGTGCGCGCTCCACACTTCAAATAGTAGTAACAAATTTTAATACAGTAAACCCAGAGCACAGGCATCCACATAGAACAGCTACAATCAAAGTCCAACCCAGTAGCATTCAAACTTCTCTATAGAAACCCAATTCGCAAAATTAGATGCACGATGAAATACTAAATCGCTGAGCCAAGCACAATGTCCCAGTCAGCAAGAAAAAACACACTCCAAAATAGATCGTAAAGAGGCTACCAATATTGAAAGTCTCTTTACAGAAATATAAAGGAGCTGATACTTTCATACAGCGATAACTTCATTTTCAGCTGCATACATTTTCAAAACAGCAACCTCCTTATGCCTACAGGCTCCCCCTAAAATGGTGACTTGATCGAACTTCTACAACTCATAGAGCAATGGTTTCCAAAATTTGCATTTCTCAATCGGCTGTAACCTCATCTCTCTCTGATCCAAATCTGGTTGCAATCTTCTCTTGGCTAGATCTGATACCAATCTGAAGGGGTGGATGGAGAAACATATTCAATCAAACACAGAAATTAAGCACACATAAACTGGGTCGCGGCTATTCTAGTTCCAAAACAGACCTGTCGTACAGCGTGTTAGTGACAGGTTAGTCAATCACAACCGTTTAACTGCAAAATTGACGGTGTAAAATGCGCGACTAACACGCGTGTTAGTCAATCCGTACTGTCTTTTTGAAGCCAGAATAGACGCGTCCTATTGTGCTGCTGCAGAAAACATACACTTATTGCTTTCCTTAGACGCATTACATCTACTTCTATTTATAGAGGGCTTTTGAAGAATGTAGAAGTTTCTGGGTTCATCTATGGATTAATGACTTTCCAGATTTATCTATTTTCCCTAATATTTTTTGAGGGCACATTTAGTACGGTCTGTGGTGGTAGCTGGTAGAAATTATGAGACTGTTCTAACACTAAGTAACATATTAAGTCTAGAGAATGTTAGTTAATTCTGAGAGTGTAACACTATTAAGTTTTAGAAATCAGAATTTAATGTATGTGATTTAGGGCATTTGTAGAACAAAATTGAAAAATCCATAATTCATAAATTTCTTTTATTATATTGTTGTTTACTGTTTTGGTAACTTATCACGTAGTACAAAATTGTAAAAAGCATAATTGTTAGATTTCTACCTATTCGAAAGTCATTATTTTAAGTATATAATATTATTAGTCAGTAGTCATTTTTGGCATATCATGTTTAGTTTTTAAAATTATTTTACAAATATCTAAGTTTTTTATAAAATAATGTAAATGTAATGCTTTTGGTAGTACACAATGAAATGATCAATGAATAGTTGAGTGTTAAAACTTTTAAAGTAGTTTGACAAAATTTTGTGTTTGAATATTTAATCGTTGGTGTGTTCGATTCATTTCTACCCACCCCCAACATTTGTTGAACAGTTTTACACTAAGTTCTCCTATTGTTTTAAATGCTCGATATGAATGAGAGTCTAAGAACGATTTAAATAGATTCATTTTGTCAAAAGTCATCCAAGATACAATCTTGACCTCATCCCTTATCTTGCTGGGGTCTTGCACTCAAACGAGTTGATCTTTAGTGGACAGATTTAAAACCATTCAACTTCATTAATGTACCAATAGCTTATCATTTACTTTGAAACTTGTGTTTAGAAGTCCAATAACTTTTACACTTTGAAAAAATATTTACTTATGAAAAAAGTTGTTGATTTGTTTAATATTTTCATTTGTAATTTTTTTTTAAATGTTAATTTATTTTTTAATTGATTTATAAAAATTTATGAAGAAAAATATTTTTTTTATGAAAAAATATAAGATCATTTTGAAAGTGAGATGGAATAAAAATTTAATCAAAATTTTGAAGTTTTTCATTTCCCTAACATTTTCATTAATAGTGAGCCATTAATGGAAGATAAGGTTTGGAAGGTGGAACTTTCATATAGTGGTAATTGAATGCTACCTAATAATTTACACTTTTTTTTTTTTCTTTCTTTTAGGTTTTGTGAGGAATATAAATACTTTTTAACACTTGTCGTTTAAACAATGTAGTGATTGTCTTATAAATTTGTCATTTATTGATGTTTGTCTACATGAGTTGGGTTTGATTATTGCAGGTAGTACATCTTTGTCAATTTTGTACGTTCATTTTGATTATGGATGGTTGTTATTGAGCACTTACAATTAAGAGAAAAGTTGGTTTCTCATAGATTATATTTAAGAGATTGTGAGTCTTTTAAGTTTTTGTTTGTTGTTATTGGAGAACTCAAGATTGATCACTAACTACATAGTGTTTGAGTGTGCTATAAATCTTCCATTTTCTATTAAATAAATATTATATGTCTAATTTTTTTTATGTACGATTCATTTTTTCATGTTTTATATTCAATTTTTTTCAAACTAATATTCAATTTTTCTATATTATGTGTTTTATAATTAAACAATCCTAAAATACATATTCATTACTAAAAATTCATGAAGTGAAGTGCACCAATACTTATTGATGATGCTAGATTAATACAAAATAAAAATGAAAAATAAATAATTAAAAATTGTAAAAAATAAGAAAGTTATACACCATCATATAAGATGATTTACATGACACTTTCTCTTCAATATATTCTCATAAATATTCTTTAATGAAATCATTGATTTTACATGGCTCGCTACCAATATATACTAAACTCTTGACTTTATGTTTTTCTTTAATATAAGAATATATTTTGGAATCTCGTTTGAAGTAATTATTTCTATTATATAGGCATAATTTTATTGCTAGACTAAGGCCACTCTTCCTTATTCCTACTTGAAATTATTATGGCCCATATTCATGAACAAGAAATATCCTTTACGAAGGTATTTTAATTAACAAATTTTGAAATAAAAAAATTCCACTTTTGTTGCTCATTCAATTATGTCCATTAACAATTACATGTAAGTAGTTGAACATCGAACAAGTAAATATTTTATAATTTATAATATTGTAACATTGTAATTACAAATAATTTAATATTGTTGATTGTGTGATTGTATCACCCTTTATCAATTGAGATGTGTTGTAAGAGCTTCCATAGTTCATTTGTATGATTTGCATTTTCTATTAAACAAAATATAATTTCTTTTTTCAATTCAAAATTTGTTGTTCTTACTTCGTTTCAATTATTTGTAATTTTGATATCTTTATAACTAAATATTATACAGAATGTTGAGTACATGTTAACCATTTTTTATAAGAAATTTAAAAGTGTAGATTTTGTTTTCTTGAAGCATTAAGTATTCTCCTCTCTTGCATTCTTAATGCTTTAGAGAATACAAAAAATTTAATTTTAAGATTTCTAATTGTAGGTACATCAGAAATTCCCAAAGACATTAAGTTCACTATCAAATTTAGATTAGTTAAGAAAGTCAACTTAGTCTTTTATCTTATATTACATTCTCAATTATAGTGACTATTACAAGCAATTGGTTACTTTGTGGTTATTGCAACAACAACATAATGTATTTCTTTGAAATAATTTATTTTTCTTGACTAGCATAAATGAATAGTCAAAGTATTTATGTTGCTCTATTATTGGTATCCCGCATATGAAGTTTATGGCCAATAGAGTCTACAATGGCAAGTAGGTGTTAGGATAGATGATTCAACCTAGAAAATGCAAGAGACTTTTTATGCATGGACAAGACTTTTTTCTCCTTACTATGTTGGATATGTTTGATGGGAGCCCATGTAGAAGTTAGAAGATTTAAGACTACTATTCTCTCATGATAAAATATACTTGTAAACAATAGTGAAATGCTTGTATGAATATACATACTATATGTTTTTGATTAAGATAAAACGGGTTTTACAGGAACCTGAAACCCAAATTCAAATACTGAAAAATTAACCAGTAGCAAACCAGAGAAGAACCAATAGCTAAAGGGAAACCCAAACAGGGGAGATGCCCCACAAAGCCCACCAAAAAAGAATAGAGAAACCTAGGAAAATCTACCAAAAACTAACCAAAGAACTAACCAAGAGCTTCCATAAGCTCAAAGTTTTTCTAAATTATACTTTTGTTAATTTCTTCGAGCTCCTCCATGATGAACCTTGTGGTACCTTTCTACTGGTTCCCGCTCCTAGTCCAGGTAGAAGGTCCAGTAGACACTTGCACATCTGCCCAATGTTGATTTATATCCAAATTTTTCTTTTTTGACTTGGCAATTGGTGGTGGAATACTGCTAAGGAGTTGGGCTTTCTGAATGACAATTTTCTCATTCACATTTTTTAGGCTTTCAACATTGTTGTTCATAGCCTCTTTGCTAATATCCACCAAACCCCCAAGATTTCCCTTTAGTTCATCCATACCCTTCTCCAGATTGGCAATCCTAGCTTCATGCTAAGTTTTCATGACCTTCACATCTTCAGTTAGTTTTTGAGTCATATTCAAGAGCTTATCAGTTTTATCTAGCATCGGGTTCTCAGTAAAAGTGTTGATAATATATTTTATGCCCTGATTGATGAGAAGGATTTCACTAATCACCCAACGGAAGCACTTCTCCTGAATAGTGATCGAATAAGCTAGTACTTCAATATCCACCTCATCGAATTTGCTATCTGCTAGGTCTACCTGGTCTACATTGAGGGGAATATCGAATTTAATCTCGTCTTCCCCTTTATCTTTTGTCTCCACTGATTTCCCCACGTTTTTCTTTTTAGAGATATTATGGCCCAATTCTTGGGGTTTGGAAGGAGGGGCTTTGAATTTTTTAGCTACAAGTCCAGGATGGGATTTACTCTTTCTGCTACTGTTGGTGTTGGGAGTGGCCTTCTCGGGGGGTTTCTCTTCATCCAAGGTCCAGTATTCAGGGTCATCATCTAGCACATGGAGGTCATGACAATCCATGGCCAACTCATCTGACCCCTTATCATCAATTTTAGTGTCTGACACCACTTGTACATTGGGTCTTGCCGAGGGCTTAAGGTTGGTTTTTAAAATTGAGAATAGGGGAGAGCTTGACCTCATGCACTTTGGCATATTCCATGATAAGGAGAATCAACCCCTCATGTAAAACAACGTTATCACTATTTTTGGCATGATTGATAGACTACGCTCCAAGGAAGAAAGTAAATTTAAAATGGCATAGAAATTTTCCTATCATCCCTAAAATGATTTAAAATAGTGAAGTGATAGGAAAAAATACCAGCGAATTAGCCATCCAAGGTGATGTAACTCATAATAACCTCTGCCACATCCGCCTAGAGACTCATGAGATATTTTCTATTACAGCCCCCATCAGCCATTTTCCTTACTTTGTCCCTTTCACTCTGTTTGTCAAAGAACACATATAGGGCTTCCTCCATCACCTTCCGCTCTTTGTAAGTTATTTTTCCTTTCATTTTCAAACCAGTAATTTCAGTAATAAATGCCTCATCCACTCTGAATTCAGCACCATAAGCACTGAGAATGTCGTTACTCCAACCCTTCACGAACCCTTCTGTCACCTTGGGATCTTGGCCATGTAGTTTTTTGAGGTATCGTACAAGACCGTTGTCCAAAATTTAAGCCCACATTTCCTTATTTTGTTCCCATTGCTGGAATGAAGTTAGGTCCATTATGTTGTTATCTCCCCCCATGGTCGAACTACCCTTGTTGATTTGGAGGTTCATAGTGTTAATCACAAACCTAAACTAGGAGACACAAAACCAGGTGGCCAAGAACAATCTGGAATCCCTAGCATTATATCACTTCCAGTTTTTACAGGACATGGCTTTACTCATATGATAAGATATCATCATTAATATTCATCTGTTGGGAAAAAACAAGATTTTTAGCATCCCTTCATGTCAACTCACACAAGTGTATTGGGAATGTTTCCCCTGCCACCCACTATTTAGTTTTCTCATTCACCACATCCAAGTTGTCCATGTAATCTACAGGTAGATTTCCTTCTCGAAAAACATGGGTTCTTCAAATTTTATCCAACTTGGCAATCATTACAAGGTAATAATGGATTAAATGTTTGATTTTCCAACTGGGTGGGCATTTGTTTAATTAGACAATTAATGATATTAAGGGAATCACTTTCAAGCCATACCTATTTATGCTCCCCATGAATAGCAATTTGAATCCCAATGTAAGTTGCATTTGCTTCAACAAACTGGTTTGTCTGAGTATCTATTGGGAGTGTCAGTGTTGAATATACATACTATATGTTATCTCTAAAGATATTGATTAAATAAATCCCAAATAACAAGGCACATTCATTTTGTTGGGGTCCTAAAGGTGCTAATTTAAGATTTTGCATTTTATCTTTTTGTTTTTTTCTATTATTTTTGGAGATTTTCCATGAAAGATTTGAATTGGGTGTGAAAGTGATTGAGTGTGATTAATATATTTTGTTTGGAGTGATAAGGTTGGTATTAGCTTGTATTTTTTTTTAAAATGGAGATTCTATTAAAAAAGTATTCGGATTCAATTTTTCGTATTTGGAAAATTAAAATCCAAATGTAACTAATGAATAATTTTTTATCAATAATAGTAAGTAGAAAGGAAAAACCATCTATATATGCAAATATGTTATTGGATTGAAATTGTTGAGATGATAAATCCAAAGCTATTATTGGTCTTTCTCTTGCTTACTCTAAGTTATACCATATAGATTTAAATAAATCATCACCAAAAGTTTGGGATGATTTGAATAAATTATTTGGAGCAAAATAACTTAATACAAGTTCTTTTTTCTAAAACATCAATTATTTAGGTTCAAAATGGAAGATTAAATCACAATGCCAAATTACATAAGTAATACGTGGTCTCTCATTAGGTAGCCCGTAGAAGTTAAGGCTCTAGTAGATGATGATGATGATGATTCTAGAGCTATCTTGTCAAACAATTTGAATTTAAAATATAATAATGTTATTTTTTATTCTAAATGAAAAAAGTTCTAAAATCGTAGAAGATATAATATCAACCCTATTCTAGTAAAAGAAAATATAACAAATATAAAATGTACAAAATTTGATTCTCAACAAGAGAATGCACTATATTCATTGCTGGTGTAATGGGCACTATTTTGGTTTGGGGCCCAAGACTAAAAAATAATGGGGCCCTATTATGCTTTGGGGCCCAAATTGAAATAGGGACCTGTTTTATTTCATATAAAATGGGGCCCTGTTTTGTGAAAGTATTTTAACAGAAAAAAAACATAACGAGGACCCATTATTTAAATGAGTTCCCCTTTATAAAATGGGTCCCCATTATTTAAAAATTTGAAAACTACCTTGACATGTGCCTCAAGATTCGTGTAAAGTTAGGCCTAGAATGTCCAAACCTAAGAATTGGAATTAGAAGTACAAGGTTGGACTGTGTGAGTAACAAAATACCAACTTTAGGCATATGTTTAATACTCAATTTTACAAAAATTATTAGACAAAATTAAAACCCATTAGAGATTACATTGTGTAGATTCCAAACATATAATTTAAAAAAAAATAATTTTTTTTTTTTCATTTTTAACTAATTTGTACCAAATTTGGTTGATAAACTTGAAATATTAAGTTTTCTTATTTATTTAATAATTTAATAATTTTTACGTTTTTTGAAAAATAAACCATATGACATCAATCTGCAAAGAATTCTGTAGACATATAAAAATGACCACTTTCCTAAGTGAATATTTAATATTCTTTTTTAACCTCTTTCCTCTATTTAATTAAATTATTCACATTCATCTATTTGATTAAATAAGTTACTCAATTTATTTAATTAAGTTCACCTAACCCTTTCATAGCCTTTAATTAAATAAATCACTTTATTTAATTAAATCCCCTTTCTCCCCTTTTAATTAAATTTACATTTAATTAAATTGTTCATTGCAAATAAATGAATTTAATTTATTTATTTAAATCCCCCACTTGTATTTATGCAAGTTGCATCTATTTTTGTTAAAATAAAGTAATTTATTTTAATTAAAATTACCCTCGATCCACTTGTAAAATCCTACATCTCCCACTTGCCTCTCTAAACCCCCTTCTAGATTCATCCAAACACTTCTATTTTAGCCTAATCCATTTCCTAAATATTATCGCATCCCTAAACAAAGGGAAGTCACTTCTCAAACCCTCAAAGTCTTTGAAAACCATTAAAGGCTTTATGTCCTCAACAAGTTAACCTCCAAAGTTTTCCAAACCATTAATGGTTAACTCAACCTTCTTGCATGATTAGAGACTTTCTCTCTAACTCAACCCTCATCTAACCGAAGGGTCTCATCAGGCATTCATTTCTTTGACCATGGTTATTCCTTTAACCCTTGCACAAGAGTTTACCCCTTGGGTAAAAGCTTTGTCCAATGGATAACCCTAACCTAACCTTAACCCTTACCTTCTAGGGTAACCATCATGTCTTCTCAAGCATTTAATGCTTCTTACATCTCCTCTCAAGCAATCTTATGTTGACAATTATCACCATTTCGTTGGTGAGAATTGTAAACATGGATTGATAACTTTCAATCCTGACCCTTGATAAGATCATCCAATCCTGACCATTCATTGTCCTGTTTTTCCTATAAATAGAGCCCTCCTTCTATCTGTAGACACCTAAAATTGTCCTGTCTAATTAAATAAATATCTTTATTTATTTAATTATTTAAGCCTAATTCTTCTATTAATTAAATAAATCTGTATTTATTTAATTAATTCATTTATCCTCTTCTAAGCCTTATTTCTTATTTAAATAAATATATTTATTTATTTAAATTATCCTTTTTCTAAATTAAATAAATAATTTATTTATTTAATTGATCCCACTTCTTCTATTAATTAAATAAATTGTTATTTATTTAATTAATTCATTAAACTTTTCTACCCATGAGACATGTCATTCATCTCTTAATTCCTACACTACCTACCTTCTTATTATTTTCTTATTTCTTTTACCTACCCTCTAATCCTAGCCGACCATTTATCTTTTACACCTCTCAATCTTATCCCTCCATTTCTTACAGTGTCTTCTATATAAGGAGATGCTTCCTTCATTATCAACCCCCAGCTATGCTTTCGAACTTTCATATGCGATCAAACCTACTTGCAACCACATTTCCATTCTTTGTTGAGCTCTTGTGCATATATAAAATCTGAGAGCAAATATATCAAGCAAGATCAATGGAGATAGGAAGAATGGAGATTCAAACCCTATTGGACATGTGATTGTATAACTTTGTGATTTTATTTGATTTGGATTGTCTTAGGCAATCTTCATATGTTATGGTGGATCTTTGTTGTTGTTAGGCTAGGGTTTTGTGGTTGAATCCATTTTAGTCTTTCAATATTGTTGTTTCCATTTTTACCATAAACATTTTGGCACGCCCGATGGGACTCTTGTCCCTTTTGCATTTAACATCTTTTGTTGCCAATTTTGTGTTTTTGAAGTTGCAGATCTGACATTTTCAACAAACTTTCAACATTTCCACGTCTGCACATACTGGAACCATGTTTTTTCTTTTCTGTTGCGTCTGTGACCTTTGTAATCGTGTCTATATTAGACATTATTTTATCTTATTTTGCAGATTGCAAGGTTCTGTCTCTATTTTCAAACTGCGTCTGTGCACCTTTCAAACGTGTCTGTGTTCGGGAGTCGCGTCTATGTTATCTAGGTGCGTTTGTGAAGGATTAAGGCACATTTGTGATTTTCTGCCGCGTCTGCGTTAGGTTTAATCGCATTTCTGTTTCAGATCTTGCATTTTTCAGTTTTTGATATAGTTTTGAGGCTTTATTTCGTCATTTGGATTTCAAATCTGGTTTATTTTGGGCTAACACCTTATGATCTAGCTAGCAAAATTGGTGCAGCTTGTCTTGGAAGCGAATCTTCTTGTCGAAGGCCCCTATTTCATAAAGTCTTTTGGATCTAAAATTTACCTAACTTATGTGCTTGCAGGAGGGGTATTATTGCAAAACTACTAACAAATCTTTGTTGCAGAACTTTGGAAAGGGTTTTTGATCTTTATTTTGTGCCTTGTTTTCATAGACTAGCAAACACTTGAATTGGTGCCTTAAAATTGAACCAACATCTTTTGTGTCTTGAGCAATAGGCTCTTTTTTGTTTAATCTCTAGAGGGCATGTCTCCCCGTGTGGTCATTAGGACTACTAGTGAGGAGAGATCGACCCAAGTGGTAGCAAGGAAAACCCACCTCTTTTGAATCACTATAAATAACTGTATCCATGGTGAAAGCCATGGGTAACGTGTGTTGATTAGTTCATACCAACACTATGTCTCTCCATAAACCTGTTTGATCAAATTTATTTGATCAGTTCTAGGGCGTAACCCCTACTAGCTGAGAGCCTTCTGTATTTACAGAGCTGAAAGTGTTGCATGTATGACCACATTAGTGGATGCCCTTACTATCACCTTTTTGTTTTAGAAAGCCAAAATCCTTCTAGTTGATGGGGTGGGAGGTCGGACCTCTAGAGCAGCCCATACACATACGGTTCTTAGTAGAGATAAAAGGTTCACCACGAGGATTTTTCGTGGGGACTGATGCTTGGCTGTCCTGAGAAGTGAGTACCGAGGGTGGAGCCAGTGGGGTCAAGCATCTAAGTATCCACTCTGAATAGCGTAGCCTCAGGGGAAACCCCATGTGGGACCAACAACTATTGTCCTAGCCAGCCATAAGAATTATGCTTGTCTTCTTTTAAAACATTCAAACATTCAAGATCAAACATCAAAACATTGTGTCTTCAAGTGTATGCAAAACATGTTTACATCAAACAAAACACTTTTTTTTGAGTCATTTTGAGTCTAAACACTTACAAACATTGAGTCTTAATCAAAATTGTGTCCTCTTTTCATAGAAAAACAATCAAAAATTCAGATTTGGTCACAACAAACAACTTTACAAATTGGAAAAATTGCACTCAGTTTCTAGAAACGCATTTGTGTTTGATAGAACTACATTTGTGTCATTTAGTCGCGTCTGTGAAGGGCAGAAATGCATCTGTGTTCTCTTAAGCAACATTACAATCACAAAATCTTAGAAACACGTTTGTATTGGATAGAACGACATCTGTGTTGTTTAACTGTGCCTGTGAAGTATACAGGCACGTCTGTGTTCAGAATTGGAAAAATTTACAGTCCAGCAAACAAGAGCAGTCTATTTTAGACTTATTGAGCTTCCTAGGTTATCTCTTCAGGTTTTGATCTAGCATTCAGCCTATTTCTGGGTCTCACATAGTTCATCATTTCTTTACATCTTGCACTACATTCACATTTGTCTAAACTTGAGTCAAAAGGTCACTTGCTTGTCCTCATATTGCTTTGTCAACACACTACACACAACAACATTTTTCTAAGTGGTCCCTCATCAAGGTCTATCACCTTTGGGTCTCATTTGGTCTTACTTAGAGTCAAGGTCAACTTACCTCATCAAGAGAAACTATCATCTCTTTGGAAGCCACACCTACTCTACTATATACATACTTGTTCTTACACTTTGGACATTACAAGAACACCTCAGATTCATTTACATTCCATCCAACTCTTGGTCTTCCATACTCTTTCCATTTTTATCTAGTCTCACACATCTTGGTCAAGAAATAGTTCATGGTTGAAACCTCTTCCCAAAAATCTAGGAGAGAAGCTAAAGAAGCTCAAGAGTCTACAAATATGAGCTCCTATGAGTATGACAATGATGTCTTTTTCAATTCTGATCATACCTCATTACTTGACATGGATGCCTATAGAAACATTCCAAATGTTGAGAACATGGACACTAAAAACAACAATGATACACACAATGACAATATGGACAACTTTTTCATACATTCAGCAGAAGTGGAAGACTCCATTATGGATCCTCGTTTTAATCGATTGGTTGAGGAAATAATGACGAGAGATAGACAATATTTCTTACAAGTGATGGCACAAAGTGGAGCCAAGATTCCTCATGATTTTGACATATCTCAAATAATCGAACATCGACCTTTGCAACAACCTCACCTCAACATGGATCAAAGGAGGCCTAATAGTGGAGGCAATAGAGGACCACGTCTTGTGCCTGAATCACCTTCATCTTTGTTTCAAAAACCTGAGGTCCCACATACACATGGTCAAACATATGATCCTAAACTAACCTTCGCAGACCATTATGGAAGTCTTATGCAAAAAAATATACTCAATCACATACCAATGCTAAGGACCAACCACCAAAGCAATTGGATATCCAAAGGCATGATCAAAATTTGGACACAAGGAAACCTTGTGTCAAATTTGGGGGCAACACATTAGAACAAACTCATGACATGCCTGTAGAGTATGGTATACATGGACAAAACAAATAGTCCATTCCTCATCATGACTCTATGCCAAATGGTCCTTATACACAACATCATTATAGAAATCCTCCATATGAACATGTGTGTGATCAATATCATCCATATATGCAGTATGCTTCGCCCCCACCTGGTGGCTCAGGTATGGGATATGGTCCAAGAAGTCGGTCTCCACCTAAGAACAATTTAGAACAACAAATTAAGGACTTACAAAAGAAAATAGAGGACATAAATACACCGAAGCCAACTTATACAATAAGAGACATATGTCCCTATCCATTCGATAAAAGCATTCCAATGCCTCCATTTCCTACACACTTTGTGACACCTAAGTTTGATAAGTATAGAGGAAAAGGGGATCCTAAGGCACATATCAGACAATTTTTCATAGCTTGCATTGAGGTAGCAGTAGAAGAGACATATTTGATGAGATTATTCCCATAAAGGTTAGGTGATCAAGCTATGGAATGGTTCTCTCAACTCCCACCTGGAATCAAGTCATGGGGTGACTTCGCAGAGGCATTTATCCAACATTTCTCATACAAAATAGAGACAGACATATTAGTCACTACTTTGTGCAACACCAAACAAAAATATGGAGAATATTTTTCATCATTTTCACAAAGATGGAGAAATCTAGCCAACAGATGTTCTTGAGAAATTCCACAAAAACAAATGGTAGAGATGTTCACCCAGAATGTCCATAGAGAAATTAGTTATGATCTAAGAAAAGCTTGTTTGTCCACCTTCAAGGACGTCATTGAAAAAGCCTTAGCAACTGAGAAAGTCTTAATTGAGAAAGGTGTCATCAAAATATTCAAAGAAAACAAAGAGGACTTTAAAGGAAAAGACAAGCCAAGATTTTGGAACAAGAATAAGAACACAGTCAATGATGGTGTTGTTGATGCCAATACAGTGCAACCCAAAATCATTTTTTCTGGATCAAGCTCTACAAAAAACTAAGTGAATACTCAAACAAATTCAAAACCATGAAGGAAATACACCCCATTGGGAGAAACACTTGAATCAGCTTTCAAGAAGCTAGTGGTAAACAAGATAATAACAATTACAGATATGCCTCCATATGAGCCAAAGGTCAAACCAAATTGGTGGAATGATGATGAATTTTGTGAATATCACAAGAGAAAGGGCCATAAGACAGGTAATTATCATCGACTGAAGAACATCATACAAGATCTTATTGATAGAGATGACATTGAGATCGAGGGACACTCATCCAATCAAGAACATGAGATGTTTAAGGAACCATTCCCAAAACATGACAAGGGAAAAGCCAAAGGCATAGATGACTAGGCTAACTATACCAGAGCATCCTATAACTATGATTCCACCATTCATCACATTTCGATGGACAATTATGTCTCTACCATTATCATCAAAGACAAAACACTTGAAAATTCTATCCAAAGACCTGAGGTTGTCCTAAAAGGCATTGGATCTTCTTCTGAACCTACCTCTGAATGTAATGTTACAACTCATCGAGGTAAATTTACTTTGCAATGTGCTTCAGCTAAAAACACTGCTTCCTCATCAACCAAACCTGCGTATGACCTTGTAGAACAGTTAGGGAAGACACCCACACTTATCTCTATCCTTGAGCTTTTACGCATATCCCCTACACATAAAGCCATTCTTGACAAAACTTTGAGAGATACATCCATCCCCACTGATCTGAACGTGGACTAGTTTCAAGCCATGGTGGCATACCTTTTCATTCTACACTCCCTTACATTCACAGAAGCTGATGATGCCTCCGTGAGCCAACCACATAATGCACCTTTACACATTGAATCCTTCCTACACAAACATCGAATAAAACGAGTCCTGATAGATGGAGGGGCTGGTCTCAATATATTTACTTTGAACACAACAATTGGGATTTTTAAACAAAGTTGTGTATGCTACAAGCAAAATTACCATCAAGGCATAGGATGATGAAGAGCGTTCATCCAAAGGCATAGTCACCTTCCCCCTCAGAGTTGGGCCAATTACAAAGGATGTGGTTTGTCAAGTCCTAGACTTGAATCTCACATACAACATATTGCTAGGATGCCCATGGATTAATGAGATGAGGGTAGTCTTGTCTACATACCACCAATGCATTAAGTTTCCTCACAATGGAGTTGAAGTAACAGTTAATGGTGATCCTAATCCATTTATATACTGCAATAACTTGAGACCAAAAGCCGAGACAATCATTCCAATTAATAGAGAAGCTATTCCTTCTTCTGCATACATTGACCCTGAATCATTAAAACCTTCAACATCAAAGTAAAGTGAGCTTAAAGTGAAATATCAGGACAAAGGCATGGGTGAATACACTTTTAATCAAACCATGTGCTTAGGACAAGTTATGAGTTCACAAAAATAATATGGATGACCACATCCTTCTAAATGGGTATCTATCATTACACTCAAATGGGATCGTACTATCTTCCAAAAGTGGGGTGAAATAGAAGAAGAAGATTTGTAAAAAATGCTTTACAAAGACCCTGAAGATGGTACACAAGACCACATCAACATACCATGTGAAAAATATGGCAAAGGATTCAAGATCCTACAAAATTTTGGATATGATGGTAAAAGTCCTCTTGGCTTTACGAAAGAAGGTATCACTCAACCTTTGCAACCAGGATTGAAATTTAAAAATCAATGCTCAAAAGGTCTTGGTTTCATCTCCTCCAAGGTAAACACTCACAAATTAGAAGAAGCATTACAAATCATGATGTCCAAAGATCAACAAGAGAATCGCTATTCCACTAACTCTAATGAATAGGAATGGGGTTCAGACAAATCCTCCAGTGACTATGAACTGACCAAGAAATTCAGAGAACCAGGTGAACCCACAGAAGAAGAGGAATTTTATGGAAAATTCAAAGTTGGTCAAGAAACAACCCCTGAGGATCCCACATAGTCTTTGACTCTAGGTTCTAGGTCGAAATCATGAAGAATGAGGACACCCATCTTGGAATGCGCTTCTAGTAATGAAAATTTGGACTTGTTCACGATTGAGACAGATGAGGAGAGTGCCAACAATGACCTCGACAACTACCTCAACATACCTAAATATAACTGTATCTGCACCCTAACACCCACTGACTTCAAAAACATTGAAGGCCTTCCTGTTGTTCACCATCAACTTATTGAGTGGGACCATGAAGGACCTATACAGTTCGACACATTCCAAAATGATGAAGCCTTTATTGACTATCTAGGCATACAAGATGATCTTCTGCTTGGGGACCATAAGGCAGGATACACTGTAGAACTCAACAACATGGCATATTTTGGTGAGGGTATTGGGCCTTCCAGTCGCAAAAAAGTAAAAATAAAAATAAATCATGGGTCTTATTATGAAAACCACATCGTGGCACTGTCTAACCCCAAAAAAGTAAAAAGAAAGGATGTATCTGAGGGTGAAAACCTCTCTGAGGCACCCATAGATGGAAGGCTTGACATTCTCCCGACATCATATGAAGAAAAATCATCTATGTTAGTAGAGGAGACCATCAAAACAAACATTGGTACAGAAGAAATTCCACATAACATATTCCTAGCACAAGCTCTGATAGAGCAGAAAGACCGAAGTTCACAAGTTTCTTCACAGAGCGACAAATCAATTTTGCATGGTCATATGCTGATATACTTGGACTGGATCTAAATTTAGTAATGCATCATTTGATAGTTAAATTGGGGGCAAAACCAGTGAAACATAAATTAAGAAAGATGCATCCACAAGTGGCATTATTAGTCAAGGCGAAGCTGGAAAAATTATTGGATGTCGGATTCATACGCCCAATTGATTATCCTGATTGGATCTCCAACTTGATACCAGTTAGGAAGCCGGATCGCAACATCAAAATATGCACAAATTTTAGAGATATCAACAAAGCTTGTCCTAAGGATGATTTTCCATTGCCAAATACCGATCTGATCGTAGATCTCACTGTGGGTCATGCGATGTTATCTTTGATGGATGGATTCTCTGGATACAATGAAATAAAAATCGCATCCAAGGATCAACACAAAACAACATTTACTTGTCCCTGGGGAACTTTTTGCTGGAATGTCATGCCCTTCGGGCTAAACAATGCAGGCGCTACATATCAAAGGGTCATGACTACTATCTTTCATGATCTCATGCACGTAACTGTAGAAGACTATGTTGATGAGCTCTTGGGAAAATCAATAGATAGAGATACACATTTGGACATACTTTCAGTTGTTTTTGATCGGTTAGAAAAATACAAAGTAAGATTAAACCCCAAGAAATGTGTCTTTGGAGTAACCTTCGGGAAGCTCCTCGGATTCATTCTCTCAAAAAGAGGAATTGAATCCGATCTAGCAAAAGTCAAGGCAATCCTAGAAATTCCACCACTGAGAAATATCAGTCAACTTCGATCTTTACAAGGAAGACTCCAGTCCATAAGAAAGATTCATAGCACAACTTGCAGATAAATGTCATCCTTTTCAAAATTTTCTACACAAAAACATCAATTCAAATGGGATGATAACTTTCAATAGGATTTTCAGATACTCAAAGATTATCTTCTAAATCCACTAGTCTTAATGCCACTAGTCCTATAAAAACCCTTGTTACTCTACATATCAGCTACATCAACAACACTGGGAGCACTCTTAGCGCAACAAGATACTGCAGGCAAAGAAAAGGCAATCTATTACATCAGTCATACTTTGGTAGGCTATGAGATAAACTACACACCAATTGAGCGGGCATGTCTCGTTGTGGTCTTTGCTTCATAGAAATTATGATACTACATGCTAACTCGTAAAACTAAGTTGGTCTCAAGGATTGATCCATTGAAGTACCTTCTCAATAAAGTGACACTTACTAGTCGAATAGCCAAATGGGTGTTGCTCTTGAGTGAATTCGACATTGAATATGTGGACAGAAAAGAAATTAAAGGACAAGCTATCACAGATCAGTTAGCAGATGCTCCCATGATAGATGATACTCCTCTAACTTCAGAATTTCTAGATGAATCCATCTTGACGGTATCACACATGAAACCTTGGCAACTGTACTTTGACGACTCATACACATAGCACGGTGTAGGCACTAATATCCTCTTCATCACACCTCAAGGGGATTCCATTCCAAAATCATATTGATTATCATTTCCTTGCACTAATAACATAGCAAAATATGAGGCATTAACAACTGGATTAGGAATTGTAGTTTAGTGGAAGATCCAGGAACTTCATGTTTTTGGGGACTCTCAACTTGTAATTTGTCAAGTAACTGATGACTACCAAACAAAGGATGAAAAATTAATGCCTTACAAAAAAATTGTGGATGACTTGAAGCAATATTTCATAAAGTTAACCTTTGAGCAGATACCAAGAGAGCAGAATAGAGCCGCAGATGCCATGGCTACTATTGCCTCGCTGATCGATCTATCGCAGAATGAAACCTGCAATGAGTTCTTGGTGGATAACCATTTGGTTCCCTCATATGAGATCAATCCTACTGAGATGATATGTGTCGTTGGTCCTAATTCCCAGTTATATGGTTCCATTTTCACATACCTTTGTAATAATAGCCTTCCTCCTGACTTATCCAACAACCAATGTCGCACTATCATTCACCAATCTTCTCGATACATCATTTTAGCCGATATCCTATACCGTCAAGGTCTAGATGGCAGTCTCCTTAGATGTTTAGAAAGGGATGAAGTTCAAATTGCATTACGTGAATTTCATGAAGGAATATGTGGTCCTCATTCTAGTGGTCCTGCCTTAGCCAAGAAACTTATCGGGACTGGATATTACTGGCCCAATATGGAAAAAGACTCATATCAGTTTGTAAAGAAATGTAAGCAATATCAAATTCATGGAGACCTTATTCATGCACTAGCACAAGAACTTCAACCGATTGCGACTCCTTGGCCCTTTTGTCAGTGGGGACTCAATCTCATAGGTAAGATTCACCCTCCTTCCTCCAATGGACACAAATTCATCATCATTGCCACAAAGTATTTCATAAAATGGATTGAAGTCATGCCTCTTACACAAGTCACTAGAAAATAGATTGCTACATTCATTCTCAACTATATCATTTACTGGTATGATATTTCTCTTTCCATCATCACTGACAACGAACGTCCCTTCAAAAACCATCATGTTTGTGAACTTTGTGATCGCTTCCATATTAATCATCATTTCTCCATTCCCTATTACCCCCAAGGTAATGGTCAAGTTGAGGCATCTAATAAAACCATTCTTAAAATCCTGAAAAAGACAATCTATGATGATGGCCGCAATTGGCATATCCAACTTAAACCCGCACTTTGGGCTTATTGCACAAGTGTTCGCACACCTACAGGAGCCACACCTTATTCACTTGTCTATGGCATTGAATCTATCTTTCTTATTGAGGTCAAGTTACCATCTTTACGAGTCTCTTTGCATAACATTATCGGTAATGAAGACTACAGGGTCTCTCGTTTGCAAGAACTAGAACTATTGGATGAACGAAGACAAACTAATTTTAATCATCTCAAGGCTTATCAACAACAAATGAGTCACAATTACAATCACAAGGTGAAGCCTCACACATTTGAGGTGGGTGACTTAGTTCTAAAAAAAATCCTAAAAATTAGCAAGACAGAGAGAAGAAGGACAAGTTCGAACCAAATTGGCTTGGTCCTTACATCATCACAACAGCCTAAGGATTCGATGCATATCAGCTCTCAACCACAAAGGGCGAACCTTTGGAGGATCCTATCAATAGCATGCACCTTCACAGGTTTTACACATAGCTTGTCAGAATATCCGAATTCAAAAATACAAAAAATCATAAAAATAAAAAAATCGTTACTTGGTGAAAACCTGGCAAATAGGCACCTTGTGACACCCAAAAAAAAAATTGAAAAAATAAAAAAGAAAATAGTAAAAAGAAATAAATTCATCCAATGGTGAAAACCACTTTGGTGGTGCCCTGAGCAAGTACCATGGTGAAAATTGGGTTACTGGCACTGTGTGTAGAGACATCGCTCCTCCCTCCTTCAGGATTCCATCTCATCCTTCAATTTGCACACACTCGCAACCTATCCATCCATTAGAAAATTACCCATTCTCATCATGGATTATTATTGATCTACCCAAGATTGGTTATCCATTCATAATAATCCCTCCTTTTCACCCCTTTCCATCCATAATAAATTAGCTCCTATTTGTGGCTAAGAAAAATCTTGAGTCTAGTGATGGGTTTGGAACTAAGAGCATCACATGTTTTGAGGAGTACAATTTCTTCTAGCTTTCTTCAGTCTATCCACTCACAATCCACAATAAAGGAACACTTGCATCACCAATCTGCAATAAAGTATCAGTTTCATGGATTTAGCCAGTTTCAGATAAGACACAAGAATCAACAAATGGGCTTCAACAAATCAAATCTTTCAACAGACTTAGACAACATTATGGTTTAGTTCTATCTATCCTTTTGTGAATGAAAACATTGTGACCATAATCAAATAGACTTATACAAGTGATTAGAGACACTAAAAGAGGACTACAGTGGATGTTGGTGTCGTCTTGGTTTTCTTTTGTTTTTATCCTTTTGGTGACATATCTTTTATCTTTTCTGGGATGTCTCTGACTAGAGATTTTATCTCCAGGATGTCTTTGACTAGAAAGGCAAGGATGAGGTATCATCACCTATTTTTCTTGACTGTCTGTGGATTGTCTCTTAGTAATGCTATGACTTGTCCAAGGATATGAGGACACTGAGAGTCTAGTGTGAACTAGGGCATTCCTTGTTTGCGACTGTCTGATCTCCATGCAAACAAGTACAATGACTTTCTAGGTCAAACATATACCTTGATTGTCATAACCTATTTTCCATAATAAAGATCAATGATGATAAAGAACAAGAAGCTCTTTCACTTTCATATCTTCTATCTTCCATCCCCCTTTCTTGATTGACCTCCATCGTCCTTCCCGGGTCTGTGTAGCCTGCTATCACATGACTGAGTATAATGACACACCAAAAATATCTACATTTCATGTAGTTGCACCTACATTACAACATATTAGTGTTTCATACATACATATAGATATCACAATTGCATCACATCCTTCACACAACACATGTTAGCACATTTTACATTCTCATCATGTAAATAGTTATTTGCATCATCATATTCATTTACATTTCATACATTCACATTTGCATCATGCATAACATATTTTAAAACATAAAAGAACAAAAAAATGTTGCATTTCATCATGTACATATTTGCATTCATATCATAAGAATCACATAGAAACATGCATCACATATAGAAGCATACATCACATAGGTACACATGCATATAGTTTCCACAAGAATCATCTCATATATATATATATATATATATATCTCAAAAATCATAAGTGTCATGATATAATGATGTCAAAATCATGTGGCTACAATCAGCCAAAGGTGTCTACACCATCATACAAAACTGATACATAGGGAGCCCTCAAAGGCTATGATGAACTCCCTCCCTCGGAGTCGGCTGACCTCAACAAAGTTTGAGCCCTGGAAGGACCCACCCCAGGATCATCTCTCCTACCCACTCTATCTGGTGGTGGTGGACCCATGACCCCACTACTAGATGCCCGTCTCTTGTTTCTCCCTCCTGAGGTCATCGTCGTCCGTGATGGTCTTTGGAAGCTTCGAGCCCATTGATCTGGTGGCACCACTCCATAGTATAGGTCTCTCCAGTAGCCTATCTCCTTCCCCCCCACAGAACATAAGCGTATTTGGCCCCTGTGTCCTCTGCTTCCTGCCTCCCTATCCTCAGTGTTGTCTCAACCTCTATATAGCACTGAATATCCTGATCCCTTTCCCACTCAGTGTCCCTCAGCTATCTCCTAAGCCTAGTTGTCTCCCTTTCTAGATCCTGGATCTCATCTGCCTGTCCCTGGTGGATCTCCCTCAAGGATAGTAGCTCATCCTCTTCTCTCCCCTCACCCTATCCCTATGGCTGCTCTTGTGGCTGCTTCTGTCCCTGTCCCCGTCCCTATCCTTATCTAGGAGCCTGTACCTGTGCTACTGGTACCTGTAATGACAATCTACCTCTACCCCTCACTACATGAGCATGTTGAGCCTATCTCTCCTCTCCACCCTCTCTCCTCAGAGCCACTCTCCTCTCTGCCACTGTGCTCCACCTTCGTCATCGGCCTCTGCCTCTGCCATCCCCACTATCATCTCCATCACCTCCATCGTCTCCCTCTATCAGCTCCCCTGGATCCGTCAGCCATGGAAACAGATGCTTTGCCCAATATACAGTATACTCTAGATCCATCCTTGCATCCTCTACATTTTCCCATATATCCTAAGGCATGGGAACCATCTCTACCATCTATGTCACTGCCTAATCATAAGAAAGAAATGGCCCTTAATGGACCTGATCCTTCACTATCTATACATACATCCCTGAACCCTGTGGCATCCGTTGTATCCTGTCAAATCGCCTAGACACCCTATCTATCAACTATTGCTCAATCACATATGGTGTCCTCCCTATCAGATACCTGCTCTAGAATACATATGGAAAATCCATTACATCATCCTCCCACTCCTCACAGTCCTGGTATGGCCTCCATACCACACTGTCTATCTCGTCAATCACCCTGCGCCAATACTCCAGTCTCCCAATTCGTAGCTGTGACGTAGTCATATCATATAAATGTACATAACTATGCCCATGTCCTCTGCCCCTGAAGTGTATTGGTTGTGTAACCAGTAGATGCTCATATGCCCACACCTACAACAGTGTCACCCCACATCCCAATTCTGTTGATCTGTGATACACAAACCGATATAGCTCATAATACAAGTGTGCCAGTATACACGATCCCCATGCAAACTTGGTGTGCTTTGTCACCAATGTCTCCAATATCCTCCCCCATCCCACAACCAACCCTTGTGTCACCCTATCCGTACAGAGGAACCCACTAATCACTCTTGCCAGCACCAATGGTAGTGCCAATCCTGTCATTGTCATGGTATCCCAAGCTACATGTCCAACCCTCATCTCCAGTCCTAGATCTCGAGACACTCATCTCAGCACATCCCTGTCTCCCTCTCGATCATATGGAACTAACTCCCCATCGATTGGTATCCATAGTATCCTATACACATCCTCTAAGGTGACTGTCATCTCACCCATCAGCAAATGAAAAGTGCATGTCTTTGAGTGCCATCTCTTAGCTAGTATAGTCAGCAATCCCATGTTCGCCCAAAACTCAAGCACATATAGAATATATCACAAGCCCATAGCTTGAACTGTTGCTCTATTCTCAAATGTCATCTCTGGTCACAAACTTTGAGTCAAAGGGAATCTCTCTCGTGACTCCAACATTGATAGATCCTCCTGTAGTCAAGCAAATCAACTGTGTCAATCCTAGTGGTACTCCCTGTTCATCACAAAGTACTGCTTTCTATCCTAGTGGCATTCCCTGTTCATCACAAAGTGTTACTTCCTATACTAGTGGTACTCATTGTTCATCACAAAGTACTGCTTTCTATCCTAGTGGCATTCCCTATTCATCACAAAGTGCTTCTTTCAATCCTAGTGGTACTCCTTATTCATCACAAAGTACTGCTTTCTATCCTAGTATCCCTGATCATCATATAGTACTGCTTTCTATCCTAGTGGCATTCCCTATTCATCACAAAGTGTTGCTTTCTATCCTAGTAGTACTACATGTTCATCACAAAGTGTTGCTTTGATCCTATCATTAGGGCACCTACTTGAGTGTATCCTCTTAAGTAGCTTATCCAATTGACAATGCATGTTCTATCACAAAATTGTCAATTTCTATGGTACTCTTTATTCATCACAAAGTGCCTTGATCTATCCTATCTTAGGGTCTCTGCTTGAGTGCATCCTCTTCAGTAGTTTCCTAATTGGAAACATATGTTCTATCACAGAATTGTCAATCCTTGCCCTATCTGCTAACCCAGCCTTCCCTAGAGGGCCTGCTTGAGTGAATCCTCTCAGCAGCTTATCCAATCAACATCGTATGTTTATCACAGAATTGTCAATTTTACCTTGAAGACAGAAACACACTTGAATCCTTCCTAAACACGTCTTCTCTACACAAACATGCTTGAAACACATAGAAGTTCCTCTGCTCTGCACAGACATGCTTGTCTTTCACAAATGCACCTGCAAGACACAGATGCACTCGCATTGAACACAAATGCTACTGGAATCATAGACACGCCTGGCACCAACTTAGATGCACCTAGACTACCTAGATGCACCTGGCACTAACGTAGACATGCCTTGACATTTTTCTAGACCTACCGAGAGCGCATTTATTACTCTACCTAACATGCATTTATGACAACAATTAAAGAAACAAGGTACAAGGAGGTTTTTTGGTACTTACCGGCTCTCCTACATTTGTTGGCCTTTGATATCAATGAACACAATCGAATCTGTACACCAATGCCATCATTGATGACTGCTCTCTGCTCTCTCTGTACTCTGATCTCTTGGATGTGTGGATGACAATGAGGATGTTTTCCCTCATAGTCTATCTTATAGACTACCCTACCCCTAGTCTCCTGAGTCAGTCTTCTTTATCTCATGACTCTGTCACCCTATCCTATCTTGTAAGTCCTTTCTAGCCTTTCTTTCTTATCGAGAGATTATCTACAATCTTCTAGACATTTTGATCCAATCTCTCAAGGGGGCACATCATTCTCATCTTGGGGCAACTTTGTATCAGTTTATCTTATCTTCTTTGAAACAATGCGGCAAGATGCATTGTCTCAAAGAGGGGCAAAATGTAGACACCTAAAATTGTCCTATCTAATTAAATAAATATCTTTATTTATTTAATTATTTAAGCCTAATTCTTCTATTAATTAAACAAATCTTTATTTATTTAATTAATTCATTTATCCTCTTCTAAGCCTTATTTCTCATTTAAGAAATACATTTATTTATTTAATTTATCCTTTTTCTAAATTAAATAAATAATTTATTTATTTAATTGATCCCACTTCTTCTATTAATTAAATAAATCTTTATTTATTTAATTAATTCATTAACCTTTTCTACCCATGACACATGTCATTCATCTCTTAATTCCTACACTACCTACCCTCTTATTATTTTCTTATTTCTTTTACCTACCCTCTAATCCTAGCCAACAATTTATCTTTTAAACTTCTCAATCTTATCCCTCCATTTCTTATAGTGTCTTCTATATAAGGATATTCTTTCTTTATTATCAACCACCAACTGCGCTTTCAAACTTTCATATGCGATCAAGCCTACTTGCAACCACATTTTCATTCTTTGTTGAGCTCTTGTGTTAGTTCTAATACTCAATGTAAAGAGCTGATGCCAATAGCTAACAAGATGAGAGATTGGGGGGGGGGGGGTGAATCATACAAACTTAAACTTCCATAAAATCAACAGATTCAACCTTGGTAACATAAACATCAACAATATAACCAAAAATTGCTAAACATGCAAACTCATAAACATATAATCATCATAAAACTCATAAGACCAGATTTAACGTGGAAACCCAAATAGGGAAAAACCACTGTGGGATTTCAGACCCACTAAGAAATATACTCTTCTAGAGTATGCTCGGTTAAAAGAAAATCCTGTTAAAGATTACAAACACATTGCTAGATGTGACCCGGCTAAGGGATTTCCCTCGGATCTGTTAGGATCTTCACTTTGTTAGAAGTGACCTTGTGAAAGGATTTCAAACACTCATTTAGAATGTTACCTTGCTAGAGGGTTTACAAATAAGATTGTTAAGTCCACTCGGTTAAGAGATTTCTCTGTTATTCAGAATAAACAACAATAGTAAATATATTTGCAACTTCACATCTAAAATGCTAAAGCAGATTCTTATTTGCTCAAAACAATCTAGTCATAAGACTTATCTAGTCTTCTGTTGGGCTCCTTACTCTGTTTTTCAAAACAGGTCTTCAAGCTTCTGTGCTCAGTAATCACTATGTAGCATCCCTGTGCTTACACTTGCCCACATGCATTGTTTACCAACAATTTCTTATTTATAAATGATTCTCACTACTTAATCTCCTTGATCACATTTCCCATGATCAATCTTAGCCATCAGATCTTCACACTTGACTAGGTTCAATGGATCTTTTGATCTAAAAATGTTTTACCTTACCTCAGGACTTGCATTCCTTTCTTGGAACTTGTGAAAGGTTATTGCGGTTCAATCTGAGCTGTAGATCTTCTTGCCGATCTTTCATTGCCATAGATCCTTTAACAAACTTCATGTGCGACATTCCAATCATTTATACATTTCCATCTAATCATTATCCTTCATTAAATAATCCTTGCATTCATCCAATGTGCTCTGTCATAACTCGGTTGCAACTCGATAAATACTAAACTTTACTCGGTAGACATTCTGCCTTCATTAACCAATATAGATAACCTTAGGGTTTACCGACTAGGTTCTTTGCTCGATGACATAGTAGAGTATTAACCTTACAATTAACAACAAATGTAGGATATCAAAACAATCAAAACATCATAATCTCATCATTGTCTAACTCGGTAATAGTTGCCCATTGAATAACTTATTTCTCCCCTTTCTTATCACATTCTTTCTGTGTCTTTTACCGACTACTTAATTCTCTTCATATCAATCTCCTCAAGATATGGCAACATCATACTAAATCAGAAAATCAATTTCTTGACATCAATGACAAAATAATGTTATAAAGATAGTTATCATCCTTTTTCAGTTATATCAAATAGTCTTTAACAACCTTCTCAATATCCTTAATGAATATCAACAATCTATCTTTCTATTGAAAATGCCAACATCTTGTGCACATATAAAATTTGAGAGCAAATATATCAAGCAAGATAAATGGAGATAGGAAGAATGGAGATTCAAACCCTATTGGACATGTGATGGTATAATCTTTGTGATTTCATTTGATTTGCATTGTCTTAGGTAATCTTCATATGTTATGGTGGATCTTTGTTGCTGTTATGCTAGGGTTTTGTGGTTGAATCCATTTTAGTCTTTCAATATTGTTGTTTTCATTTTTACCATAAACACTATTATTTTCAGATCCAAGTCTTTAGTATCAAATTTATAGACATTTTACTAAGCTTCTAATCTAATCATTTTTAAATTAAGCATTTAGCTTCTTTTTAAATATAAATCATCTTAATAAGCATTTTTAGGAAGCATTTCTATTATCATTGCACTCTCATATTAGACTAGTATATCATGTTAGGATAAATTTTACTAATCTTTCATCTTATCATCATATCCATGCTAGTTTAATTCATATTAGATTTAGTATCATGCATAATTAGGAATGCATTTATACTAGATTGATCAATATCCCTCGTTCTCATGGTTGTCATCCCTATGTCACTTTGCTTTGTGATCTGAGAGCAAAGCCATTGCCTTGAGGGGTCCTGTGAGATAGAGAACAATGGAACATCCCTTAGGAAGTTGAGTTATTAAATATAACTCCATAACTTACACTGAGAGTCCCATTGGTGTGTGGACTTGTCCAAGAAACAAAATTTGTGTTTCATCCCACCACTTTTACTGCACACAAATTCTTTTCAATATTAGAAACAAAATAAAATCAGAAAATGATAAGTTTAGGTCAAATTATGGTGGCCGTATAGGAAGGGTTTTTAAAATAGAAAATATGGCCAATAAAAAATTAACTAAAAATATATATATTAAAAAAAGGTTAAAACAATAAATCCTCATCAATCTTTATTGTGTTACAAATATTTTTTGAAAAGGGTTTGAATTTTTTTTATTTGTGTCAAAAAGTGGTGGTTGTACATGTGCGTGTCATAGTGCTAAAACAATCATTTTTAAATATTGCTTTTACAAACCCCTTTTGAAAGTCAATTTTTATTAATTGGGTATTGAAACAAATCACATATTTGGAAACTATAATTAGAGGATTACATCTTGTATTATTGAGTTTTTTCAAGATTCAATCTCTAAGTGCTTCAAATTTTTAGGTCAAATGTGGAAAAATCTAAAAGTTAGGGAAAACACTTTCACTTTTTGGCCAAAACGTAGACTCATATTCCTGCACACACCCTATTGGTTTAATGAGTTTTTGTCATACAAATTTAACACAAGGATGCACACTATGTGGGTATTCACTCTCTTTCAAGATTCTAGTGTCATGAATCATTATTTACAGAACAATGGAATTAAAAGATGCTATCATTTTGAGTGAGGTGGGATTAGGAATGATGATGAGATTGGGAATGATTTCAAAGTCCGCAAAAGTCATTATATACCTACCATGAAAGACATGCATGCCATCCTAATAGAGAGGGTAGTTTTTTTTTCTTGAAACCCTCATTAAGGTAGAAGATTGAATTTATATACTTGAGTAGACAAATATTATAGAGTTTGGTAGTATCAAGGAAAATATTCAAGGAATGAGTGTACTTTCATATTATGGAAGACGTTTCATAAAATTATGACAATGAGATTTGTACGTGTCATCCGTGTATTTCATTTAGATGCATATTTTGTTTTGTTTTACATCAAGTTTGAAGATAAATGTTATCATATTTCAGTTTTGATTACAAATATAATAAGGATAAAAAGATCTTGTTATTTATAATTGTCATTCAAAAGGACTTCAAAGGGCTTATGCATCCATGCAAAGGGTGTAGAATGACTTAAGTGATAGAGATAAAGACACGTGATGACAAAGTACACAAGTCTTGTTGAAATCCATTTTGGTGACAATGTTCCTGGAATAATCTTTGACATCTTGGTGAAGACATTGAATAAGGATAGTCCATCAACAAAATAGTAATAGAAGATGATAGTATATAGATGTTTGGTGATTTGGATAGAGTTGTGGGTGCCTTAAAAAGGGTATAAAAAACCATTTTTCTTGTACACACAGTTCAAAGCCAAAATAATACCATTGAAAGGATGACAACATTAGTCCAAGAGTGTAAACATAGAGAAGAAAGGATAATTAATGGGATGTATGACAATCAAACAAGAGATCCTTGCCACTATGAATAGTGTTGTCAGGAATTAAAGGATCTCTCAAAAATATAAAGGAAAATATTATGCTACAATGGATGAGGGAATTCACAATACAAAATATTGAGAAAAATGCCAAATACACAACAACAAGAAATATGAATACATTCTACATGTTTGACATGTAAGGAAATGTCAAATAATAAAGAGAAGTAGCTAAAAGCTTGGTGGGGTGCATGAAAATAAGGATAGGAGTTAATTATATAAATATAAAGAAAATTAATAAGAAGAATAAAATAGTCTCATGGAAATGGAACCAACAGTCAAGATGGTTGTCATCAAGCTAGATGAAAGGAAATGATGGTCTTAAGAAGCAAATTAGTGTCTCTCATTCAAATGATTTGTTAGATTGTCATGAGTTCTGTTGGGTGAATATTTTGTCACCAGCCAACTAAAAAAAATCAAGGTAATCATTATAGGAGGGTTAATGACGCCTTCTTTGTTGTTTGGAAGTGCATTTTTGATAAAGGCCTGCAGAAGAGAAGAATATCAGAGGCCGCTTACAACAGGGTGTCTCATTTTGGGTGTGTATTTATACAATTCCCCACATTCACCTATATCCGAATTGGATGTTTCTCAGGTGAGCCCTTCATCCTTACAAGGTTTCCTTCAGATAAAATCATCCTTATGGAGTTGTGCAGACAACTGATTAGTGTGCATGAGAAACAATCACAAGCACATAAGACTAGGCTGAAATTCCCAGAGTCAATTGGCAGGTATTCCGTGCTAACCAATCAGAAGGCCAAACATACAGAGGAGGAAATGTAGTGGAATATCATGAGAAGATTCAAGGCCTGGACCGATTTTGATTTTCAGGGTATAAAGAGAAAACTCAAAAGGACATACACTCATGTTTATAGGTTTGAGGATGTTTGGGTGGATTGTCAGAATGAGGAGGATATAAGAAGGATGGATTTCAACCACCTTAGTCTAGAACAAATTGAAAATCTGGATCTAGCTAAGATCCCAATGACTATGGAAGACACATATGACATAGTGGACCCAGTTTATTATGAGAAGAAGATTGTTGACTCCCCACTTCCACTTGTACAATGGTCAAAGAAGGAAAGCAAATCTATTACACAAAGGATCTCTCCTATCTTAGCAAACACCAATGTTTGGTTGCTAAAAATGAATCTCAGGATGAAATAGCTTCCCACTAGTTCAGGAAATGATGACAACAGTGATGGTCCATTAGGCAAGACAATGATAGCTAAAACAAGAACCAAGAGAAAGGCAAACTCACAAGTACTATCCTCAGCTCCTGTGGTACAATCAAAGGGTAAAGGGCCCAAAATCAAATTTACAGTTAAAGGGTCAAAGAAGGGTGAGTGATCATCCGCACCATAGGAAGCAGTGACAAAGGAGTCAGAACAACCACCTGCCAGTGAAGCTAGAAAGGGAAAAGAGGTCGAAGAAGGTGAAATTCCTCAACAAGAGGAAGTAAAAGAAGAGGAAGTATCACATCCATCTGAAGTTGATGCCCCGATTACTTCACAAGTAATCATCCATTCTATTGACTCTGATTTTGACTCTGACCAAGAAGATGAAGATTTTCAAGAAGATGGAGATCTAAGTATGGGTATGACGCAATCAGAGACCATTGGTCAGTTTTTTACAATAACCAACTTCTCTAATTTAGATGATATCCCTTCATCTACTTTTGAATCCACCATGATGGATTTTAATGATACCTTGCAAGATGCACTTACAGAACAGGTTTCAATAGATTTACCCATTAATACTACCACCACCACAATAATTCCCCCACTGGTCAGTGCTGAAGTTACATTCACGACACCCTCAACTCTTCCATCTATAACTAAAGAGGTAGCAGCAACAAATGTTCCACTAAATGCCTCAATATCAACACCCTCAGTAACACTCACAACTACTCCAAGTTCCAGTCAACCTACTTCGGAAGCCTCAACTCCAAGTCAGCAAGGAGCTACTACCCCATCAGCCAATCCAGAACTTCCCCCTTGGATGGAAGTAGTGGCTCCAAAGAGGAAAAAATAGGTGATATCTCCAGATGAGTTTGACTTTGAACTTTTAGTTCCTCCAAAACCTAAGGGAATAAAAAAGCCGACGACAGTATCTCGGGTGGTAGTAGACCCTGCTTCCAAGAGAAAATATGCTGAAGTTATGGTGTCATCGACAGACAAGGACAAAGGCAACATACGATCTAAATATTATACCATGCAGGTTGTAGAGCTCAGGGTGGAAACTCATGAGAGTGTGAAATTTGATTCTCAGACAACCCTTAATTCTTTATTGAGAAGATTGGATTAGGAGAGGGATGAGAAAAATATCTTGAAGTCAAAGTGCGAACAACTGACCAACGTCCTTTTAAAGGTAACACAATCTTCTCAAGAGGTTTAACCTATAGGATCATCAATAGACACCAAATCTCTCAAAAATATTGAATTGGTAGGAGCTAAAGGCCGGGTCATGGATGAATGGATCTTGTGGATAAGGTCAGAAGGCTCTCATCTTCTAAGCTCAACAGTAGAACTATTGTCTGATTATGAAGTGATCCAGAGTTGGATGCAAGGACTCAAAACCTTTTTATCATAGGAAATTGAGGAAGTTGTGCAAAGCACTGCCTTGTGGAGCAAAATGGAGGATTTCAGGATATATGTCCTGGTTGAGAACAAGGTAATTCCCACAAGGGAGAAGTACATTAAGATCTTGTCATTATTGTCTCATAAATAAGAGACAATGAAGTTAATGATTGTAGAGCTGGACCGAGAAAAGAAAGAAGGTGATGATGAGGTTGACCTTATTTTTGCTAAAGTTGGTGATCTCCCTTGCTATTTGTATAATGGTGATCAAAATCTCGTCACTGCTGAAGTCGTCACACAAGAATTATTTTCCTTGATGGACCAATGCACGGGACATGATTTCTCGCTTGATACATTTGATAAACTGTTAGGAATTTAGGTCAGTTTTGAAGTCCTCGCATCCATGTTGAAGGATGTTAAAAAGAAACAAGTGAAGATTCAAGATGCACTCTCCGGCGTCCAAATCATCACAAGTTCTACCTTGATGTCGAACGAAGTAGAGGTCAAAGCCATCCTCGCTAAATTCAAAGGCTTTCAGAAATCCAATGAAGAAGAGAATCAAGAATGAAGTTTCCCCTTTGGCACTCTTTCTTCATGCAGTTGCACGATATATGTTGTCAATTTTCATGCAGCTGCACATTTTCTTTATGTAGTAGTTGTAGTAAAATGGGACTGTGCAGTTGAATTAGTCAACTGTGCCCACCTTTTTCTCAACCTGTTTTCCTATATAAGGACCTTTTTGTAAATATTTTATCTTTTTCATGCTTAGCAAAACTTTGTTGGATTTTTATCCCAATTAAGACTTTGGGCTTTTGTGGTGAAAATTCAATCAAACAAATAAAGAAAACAGTTTTGTTGATTGCAAACTTTGTGTTGTATCAAGAAAGTTGTTTATATTATTTAATGTTCCTATGTCCATTGAATACATATTACCTTTACTTCTTTGATCTTTAAGATATTGCTACGTGGTTAGAGAGCTCTCAAATCTTGCCAATAAATTTTGTGCTCTTAGCATACTTGAGAAATCTGCTGATAAATTAAGTGACTTGTAGTAAGCTTTGTATTGCTACAGTTATTTGTAGTTTAATGGATTAGAAATATATACTTGAAGACTTTGAGCTTTAAGCTAAGTTTCTAATTGTTTAATTTGTAACGATCAATGTGAATTAGTGTTACCATAAAGGAGACTTTGTGCTGCTTAAAAGTACCTCTTTGTGTAGTTTGTTAGATTAATAGTTCTTTTCTTTAAGTATCTGAAGAGGTAGAGAAATTGTAACTAGGTGAAGGGAGAATACATAAACTCTGAAAAAAGAGAGTTATATGCCCAACACCAACCCACAAATTTAATTTCTTATTAATTAGAGGATAAATTTCATAGGAAACCTCCCCTTGATGAGAGGATAGATTATTTTCTTAGCATAGCATTGTGTGAATTTCATGTTTTGTCATTAGTACGCTGGTGACAAAATATTCAGCTAACAGTTTTTTGGCGACTCTACTGGGGATTGACGTGCAACCAGTTTGTCACTTGGGTTGCAGTGTGCTTTCATTATAGTTTACATATTGTTGTTTTTATTGAAATCATAATCTGGCTGATCGAAGTTACAGTCGTGGGTAAAGATTAGTAGGAATTGTTGATCCTAGTTTTGAAGTATTGCATCACTTCAATTTTCCCTTTGTGACACCTCCATGGACGCTTTCTCCTTTGTAGCGGACACAAAGTTTTCCTCCATCTGTACGGTGATCTTCGATACCAAGTGAGGCATCGAGTTTACAAGTTTCAGTTGTTCCACTTGCAAATAATTTTGTAATACCACCTTATAATCCATTAAGGATGGCTGTTGCTAGCCCTTGGGGCTCTTCTTTTGGTCCTCTGAACCTGACTTTACCTTTGCATGAACTTCCCAAAGGTACGCGGAAAAATTTACCCAATTTTTTTGGGGATGGTTCTCAGCACCTAGATGAACACATTGCTGCCTTCTACATCGCATGTGGAGTCTTAGGTGTTGAGCACAAAGACATTTCAGTGAGATTATTCATTGAGACTTTGCATGGAGCTACTGCTGATTGGTTCTATCATCTTACTAATGCCTATATCACAAATTGGGCAACTCTTAGAATGTTGTTTGAGGCGAGATTGAAGTCCACTGAAGATGATCATACTTTATTGGCACAATTAACTCAGTTGAAGAAAGAGCCTCAAGAACCCATGCATGAGTTTGTAGTAAAATTTGACAAGTTACATAATCATATTCCATTTGCTTCAAGACCTACTGCTGGAAACTTGAAATGCTTTTTCATCAACTCCCAATTGCCAGAGGTGAGTTTCCTTTTGCGAAGGAACAATCCTACAGATTTGGCTGGAGCTCAACAAATGGCCATATCAGTTGAGGATGATCTTATTCTTGCTGGGAAGATAAGGAGAGATCCTAACAAGGTTAGGAGTAATCAAGCTACTGATGCATCTCTCCCTTCAACTAGTTCTGTAGATCCTATATACAGAAGCTAGCAAATGAGTTGTTGGCACTTAAGAAGCAAATTTCCTCACAAGGAAATACTTCTTATCATGATGTTCCAAGAAGGACTTATACAAACAATGCTTCCAATTACGCCATGCGTAATTAGAATAAATTACCTCTCGCTCCAGAGAGGTTTGCATTGGAAGCACTGCCCCAAAGTTCAGCTACTGGATATTATGAAGCTGAATAGAATGATCTTCCTCCTTTTGGTGAAGAAGATGCTAATTCACATCAAGAATGTGATGCAGAGTTGGCTGGTGACTCTAATATCAGGTTTATGCAATATCAAGAAGATGATACACCAGTTGCACATGATGGAGACATCTTTGTAGTATTCACCCGTTTGCAAACCCAGGCAGCTCAGCCACCTGTCATTGCGAAGAGTGACGATTCTACTCAAATAAAGGACTCTCAACGTTTGCTGATTTATATTGTGAAGCGTGGGGCTCCCATAACAAATCCTGCAAAGGACAACACTATCTCAATGGACGTCGCGAAGGATAAAAATGTAAGTGATTCTTCAACTACTGTGAATTTTTCTGCACCTGTCAATTCTTCTACACATGCATCAAAGACTAGTGTACCAAATATTTTTAATTCTCAAACTGAGAATCCAAATCCATCTTTGATAATGAATTCCTTTAAGTCATTTGATATTTTAGATCATGCAAGGAAAACCAAAATATAAATGTTTGAAGTTGAATTTTTTAGATCTAACCCAGATCAATTTGACAATTTGGTCAAATTTGTTAAAGAAAAAGATACTACCCCTAGCGATCTTCCAAAATCAAACTTGCTTCAAAATAGTCTAGTATCTTCCCCTTCTCCTATCAAGAAGATAAAACCATTTTACATCTCTTTGTTAACAAATAGTTACAATCTTAGTAACTGTATAAATGATTATGGGGCATTTGATAATGTTATGCCATCAAAAGTTTCCAATTCCCTTGGTTTAACTTTGACCAAAACATTTGGAAGGTGTTTCTCTATGGATAACAAACAAGTTCCTTTGATTGGTCAAATCAAGGATGCACAGTTTGCCTTTGCTTCATTCCCAGAAAAGAAAATCAAGATGATAGTACTGGTAGCCGATGTACCAGCTTCCTATGGGCTATTGTTGGGAAGAAATTTCTATAGAGATGTTGGGGGTGAGTTAAACATGTATATGACTAAGGCTTGTATCCCAATTAAAGGAGTTGTCCAAAGGTTACTTCCAGAAAAAGAATCAAAATATACCGTTGTCAAGTCCGACGATCAGTGGGCCCAGATTCTTTTCGAATCATCAAGCATGGGTAATTATTTCATGTATGCTAATGATGGTTTAAAGATGAATCCTAAGAGTGAAGTTGATACTTCACTCAATTATTTCCCAGTTGATTGTGAAAGTAGTTCTGAAGGTAGTGTTATTGAATCAGAAGGATCTGCAACTTCACAACAAGAAATTCTCAATTTTGATACCATTAGCATTGGTAGTCTAGATGATGTTTGGACACTGGAGTTTGATGGCAGCTATTCTTCTACCAGATCAAGAGCTAGTATTCTTTTAATTTCTCCTAAGGGTAATCTTTTCCTTTTCTCCTTCAAATTGCAGTTCGATAACACAAACAACACTGCTAAGTATGAGTCTCTCCTTCTGGGAATGAATGTTGCTCAAAAGAAGGGAATTAAGAACTTGCATGCTGAAGGAGATGCCGAGTTAATAGCCTATCAGATCAGGAACATATATCAAACAAGGAGTGAAAGGTTGTGGCATTACCACAACCTTGTCTGGGATCTAATAGAAACATTTGAAGCTTTTGATATATCTATGGTTTCTTGTGAATTCAACGATAGGGATGACTCATTAGCAGTATCAGCAACGTCTTTGGTTCCTCACAAAGATTTTTTAGGATCAACTTATGTTGTTGAGTTAGTTTTCCGGCCAAGCGTTCGTGACAACTCTGATAATTGGCAGGTGTTTAATGATGATCATCATGTAATAAATTTCTTGCAGACTTCTGATAATTTTGATGATCTGTACTTTGAAGGTAGTCACTGCCCTTCAAAGGATACAATTGAAAGTGTTGATGTAGAAATAGGAGAGAAGTTTGTGCAATTAAAAGGAAACAAGATCCCCAAGGGTCTAGTTTCACTAGAAAAGCTTTTTGACAAGCATGATCGCTATGTTAAGAAGCAACAAAGGTCAACTATAGGGTCAATGGAATATGAACAAATAAACATTGGGACTGAAGACAATCCAAAAATGATCAACATTGGAAAGTGTTGTTGACAAGGAGAAAGGCAAAAATTTGTTGCATTATTGTAGTAGTATGTTGACGTCTTAGCATACTCCTATGAAGATCTAAAGTCTTTTCATCCCGAAGAGCTCCGCCATGACATTCCATTGAAACCAGCTATTATGCCTTTCCGATAGAAGCAAAGGCAATACAACCCAAAAATCTCTGACACTATCTTTGCTGAAGTACAAAAGATGTTGAAAGCAAGGATAATCTTCCCCATTCACCATTCTTCTTGGATAGCCAATATTGTACCTGTATGTAAGAATAATGGTGAAATTCAGATATGTGTAGATTTCTGAAACTTGAATCAAGCATCCTTGAAGGATAATTATCCTTTGCCTATCATGGATCATGTCCTACAAGTTGTTACTAGGGCAGAAATGATGTCCATGTTGGACGGGTTTTCAGTTTATAACCAAGTAGAAGTTCGGGAGCAAGATCAGCATAAGACCGCTTTTACTACACCTTGGGGTACCTTTGCATATCGCAGGATGCCTTTTGGATTAATAAATGCAGGAGCAAATTTCCAACGTGCAATGGAATTGGCCTTCCAAAGTTTTCTTGGTAAATTCATTGTTGTCTATTTAGATGTTTTGATAGTTTATTCTAAGGAACGCCAAGATCATTTTTCCCATCTACAACAAGTCTTAGAGAAATGTCGTCAGCATGGAATCTCTCTCAATCCCAAGAAGTCTATTTTTGGGGTCACTGAAGGTAAATTGCTTGGGCATATTGTTTCGAAGGAAGGTATTAAAATTGATACGGAAAGGGTAAAAGCAATCCATGACCTTTCCTTGCCAACCAGTAAGACTGTCGTTCATTCTTTCTTTGGAAAAGTTAATTTCCTACGAAGATTCATTCCAAACTTCACTGAACAAACTCGTCATATAGTCAATATGATGAAGGGTAATTCTCTCTTCAAATGGACTCCTGAAGGGAAGAAAGCTTTCCATTAGACCAAGGAAGCCATGGCAAATGCTCTAGTCTTAGTATGCCCAGATTATACTAAAGAGTTCATTATGTATAGCTATACGTCAGATCATACTTTTTCGGCTATACTAATGCAAAGAAATAAGGAAGGTGTGGAATCACCTATCGTGTTCGTGAGTTATCCTCTAAAGGCTCATGAGTTAAAATATTCAGAAATGGAAAAGCATTCTTTTGCCGTGGTGACAGTAGTTAAACATTTCAGATTTTATATTCTGAATTCGCACATTATTTCTCTTGTTCCTGATGTTGTCATCAAGTCAATTCTGACACAACAAGAGTTTGGAACTAAAAGGGGCAACTGGGTTGCTGAGATGCAAGAATATGATATGGAAATCAAGCCCACTAAGTTGGTTCATGGAAAAGGTTTATGTTAGTTGATAGCTGACAACAAATCAATAGATGAATTGGTACTTGAAAACGAAGGTATTCATCAAGATCTTCCTCATTTTCTATTTGTTAGCACTATTGATGAGTGGTATTCCGATCTCGCATATCTCTGAACATATGGAAATTGTCTTGCACACCTGTCAAGGAAAGAAAAGAGAACCTTAAAGCTTAAAGTAGTGAATTTTGTGCTAAGGGATAATGGTTTGCACAAGATGGGTTTGGACAACAATTTCCTGCGTTGCATGGACAAACAACAAGAAGTAAGATTACTTCAAGCTTTTCATGATCTTGCTTGTGGAGGACATTTTTCGGCCCCTGTTACTGCACACAAAATCTTGCGTGCTAGGTATTACTGGCCAACATTGTTTAAAGATACATACAGTTGGGTTCGCAAGTGTGAGCAATGTCAGCAATTTGTTGGCAAGCCTAAACTAGCTGCACTCCCACTAAAGCCAATAATAATTGAAGAGCCTTTCCAATAGTGGGGATTGGACTTCATTGTACCTGTCAATCCAACATCAAGTGCAAGTCACATATATATCCTCATAGTGATGGATTATTTCACCAAGTGGGTGGAGCCAATTCCAACTAAGCAATCTACTTCGATAGTGGTTTGCCAATTCCTGAAGGAAAACATCGTCTCAAGGTTTGGCATCCCTCATAAGACAGTAGCTAATAATGTTTCACATTTTTCATCTTATGAGATAATTGAGTTTTGTTTTGATCATTGTATTACTCTTTCACACTCATCTGACTATTATCTGGATACTATTATGAGGAAACTTGTTGATGAGAAACAATGGACTTGGCATAAAGCTCTTTATGATGTGCTATGGGCGGATCGTATAACATCAAAAAGAGCAATCGGTATGTCACCTTTTCAACTTCTGTATGGGTTGAATGTCAAGATTCTGATCACTATGGAACTTCTAGTGTTAAAGCTCACCAAGGCCATTGAAGATGAAACATATCAAGATTCACTGGACATGAGGATTATGTTTCTTTCTCAACTGGAAGAAACAAGGGCTGAAGTGGTAGATAGGATTGCTGCACACCAAAGTCAAGTGAAGGCATTGTTTGATAGGAAAACAACTTCCCGTGACTTCACAGTTGGTGATCAAGTCTTGTTATGGGATAAGAGGAGGGAACCAAAGGGTTTGCATGGAAAGTTTGATTCTTTATGGAGAGGTCCCTTTACTATTCATGAAGTATGTGGCGAGCATAGCTACTTACTTGCAAATGTAGATGGTACCCCGTTCTTGCTACCTCATAGCAGAAAACATTTGAAGCTCTTTACTCAATAGAGAGTGATGTAAAGGAAGTTGTACCCTTTTGTAAAATATGTAGTCTTTTCTTTTCAGTCTTTTCATCACCAGACTCTATAGCCCAATAGATACAGGCACTCGGAGTTCTGGATTCTACAAGCTTCAGGTGGTGCAGCTTGTTCCCCAGTCAGAGCCAGTTGTTGTCCTCAATTTCAGCATGGCCAAAATTGTGAGGCAACCCTACGAAAATGGTCCGTTTCATACCTTATGGTCTCTGGGAGAGCTTAATCGACTTGGTCGGTTAGTTCATTTCATTCTTTGCTTTTCATTTTTATTGTTTTCCTTGTTTCTTAGGTTTGTAGTTTTACCTGCAGTTCGGACTTTAAAGTCCGAACTGTAGGGTTCCTTGTTACAAATACACTTTGAACTTTAAAGTCCAAAGTGCATTTGTAATTTGTTTTAGTCTGTAGTTCAGACTTGAAAGTCCGAACTGCATGTAGTCTTAACCTGCAGTCCGCACTTTAAAGTTTGAACTACAGTTTGTTTTAGCCTACAGTTCAGACTTTAAAGTCTGAACTACAGGTAATTTGTTCTAAGTTGCATGTTGGACTTTAAGGTACGACATGCAATTGTTCCTATTCTGCATGTCGGACTTTAAAGCCAGACATGCAACTACGAGTTGTAATTAATGCCGCATTAGTTATTTTTTAGGGTTTGTTTAAATGCTTTTTAAGTTGATTTTTCGCGTTTTATTTTTCATTGTGGTTTGTTTTCTCCTCCATGCGCCCTCTTCAGCGTTGTTTCCTCGAGATTCCTAATTTTTCTTGCTTCATTGTCGGATCTTTTCATCATCAGTGAAGCAAAAGAGGTATGGTTCATTTTTCCTCTTGTTTTTCCCGGGTTTCTTTTTTGGTTTTGTTTCTTGTTTGTTTTCATTTGCCTTGTTGTTTTTGTTTTTGGATTTCTATCCAGAGGACAATCGGATTTTGAAGTCCGATTGCCTCCTTTATTTTGGAGAACAATCAAACTTCAAAACCGGATTGTTCTCCGGATCCCCTTATCTTCCCTGCACACTGAACTTTAAACTCCGATATGCAGCTAGAGATCAGTCCCTCCACATATCGGACTTTAAAGTCCGATATGTGGGATCTTAACCTCCACATATCGAACTTTAAAATCTGATATGCAGAGGGGAGTCGGTCGGCATATCGGGTTTTAAAACCTGACATGTCAACCAATTATCCTTCCCCTTGAAAAAATAGCACATCGGACTTTAAAGTCTGATATGCCTTTGATCTTTACAAAAATTTTCTCATCGAACTTTAAAGTCCGATGTGCTTGTTTTGAGTTTTTCCTGCACACTGTAGTTTAAAGTTTGATGTGCTGATGTTTTTCCCAAGTCTGTACATCGGACTTTAAACTCCGGTGTGTAGGTGATTTTTTCTAATTTGCACATTGGAGTTTAAACTTTGATGTGCTGTTAACCTTTCCCAGGTCTGCACATCAGAATTTAAACTCCGATGTGCAAATTTTTGTTTGTAAAGAAGCAGATTGGACTTTTTTCTCCGACCTGCTATTTTTGGCAGTTTTACTCCTAAGCCTGTTTTGAGTCCTGTTTTTCAATCCGTTTGAGAAAAATTGATTTTGATTATGATGAATAGTTAATCATTAGTATTGAATGCAGTCATTATGCACAAATGTCAAAGCTCTCTCATAACAAGCCCGAGTCTTCCTCAGGACAACCCTCTCTATGTAAAGCCTCATCAAAAAAGATGAAATACAAGTACGACAGGTACTTGAATATGTATCCAGAGAGTTCAGTAGACTCAAATATTAAGGAGATTAGGGACACCAAAATTGGGCTTGTTGACATGCAAGAATTTGTTGACCGGGTTTAGAAGGCTCTTGCACGTCTAACTAGTTTTTTCAAATCTGAGCTACACAAGTATGCATCTTTCCTAGTTGCGGCTCATGATCCTGAATTTGTACTGGTAGTGGATGATCACTTTGATCCAAGCACAAGGCAAGTAAAGGATGATGATTAGAATGTCATCATGACCCTAGATAGTATATTCTCCAATAGTGTCTTGAAAGGCTCATCAGTTGAAGAAGTAGCTGATATTTTTCAAGAGAGTGCTCAAGAGTACTACGAGAAACATGAAGATAAATGCAAAAAGGTGATCAATACTGTTTATCTCTCTACAACAAGAACTTCCCTCACCTCACAATGGCCTAAATCCTTCCATAGGAGTGATTCTAATGAAGAATATAATGACATGGTTACTATGTTATCCAAAGTGAGAGGATTAAAAGACTCTCATTATTTCCAAAGCTAGATGACTTACAACATAAATATAATCAGAAAGGGAGCTACAAGAATTGATTGGGGAGAACAGATCAGTGATGTGCTTTGTGCCCAATTGAAAGAGGTCAAGGTAACACTGAAGTTTTATATGACCTCATACCTAGTTTACGTAGCGGCTTCAATGAAGCAATATCTAGGCTTGTCAATTAAGGGTGATAGAAGAGTGGTGCCTGTTTGGGAATACTATGACCAACTAACTATCAAAAATCAAGGTAATCATTACAGGAGGGTTATTGATGCCTTCTTTGCTGTTTGGAAGTGCATTTTTGATAAAGGCCTGTAGAAGAGAAGAATATCAGAGGTCGCTTACAACAAGGTGTCTCCTTTTGGGTGTGTATTTTTACAATTCCCCACATTCACCTATATTCGAATTGGATGTTTCTTAGGTGAACCCTTCATCCTTCCAAGGTTTCCTTCAGAGAAAATCATCCTTATGGAGCTGTGTAGACAACTGATTAGTGTGCATGACAAACAATCACAAGCACATAAGATTGGGCTGAAATTCCCAGAGTCAATTGGCAGGTATTCCATGCTAACCAATCCCAAGGCCAAAAATATGGAGGAGGAAATGCAGTGGAATACCATGAGAAGATTCAAGGCCCGGACTGATTTTGATTTTTAGGGTATAAAGAGAAAACTCAAAAGGACATACACTAATGTTTATAGGTTTGAGGATGTTTGGGTGGATTGTCAAAATGAGGAGGATATAAGAAGGATGGATTTTAGCTGCCTTACTCTAGAACAAATTGAAAATATGGATCTAGCTAAGATCCCAATGACTATGGAAGACAGAGATGACATAGTGGAACCTGTTTATTATGAGAAGAAGATTGTTGACTCCCCACTTCCACTTGTGCAATGGTTGAAGAAGGAAAGAAAATCTATTACACAAAGGATCTCTCCTATCTTAGCAAACACCAATACTTGCTTGCTAAAAAAGAATATCAGGATGAAACAACTTCCCACTAGTTTAGGAGATGATGACAATAGTGATGGTCCATTGGGCAAGATAGTGACAGCTGAAACAAGAAACAAGAGCAAGGAAGACTCATAAGTACTATCCTTAGCTCCTGTGGTACAATCAAAGGGTAAAGGGCCCAAAATCAAATCTACAGTTAAAGGGTCGAAGAAGGGTGAGTCATCATCCACACCACAGGAAGCAGTGATGAAGGAGTCAAAGCAACTGCCTGCTAGTGAAGTTGGAAAGGGAAAAGAGGTTGAAGAAGGTGAAATTCCTCAACAAGAGGAAGTATAGGCAGAGGAAGTATCACATCCATCTGAAGTTGATGCCGCGATTACTTCATAGGTAATCGCCCATTCTATTGACTCTGATTCTGACTCTGACCAAGAAGATGAAGATTTTCAAGAAGATGGAGATCTAAGTATGGGTATGACACAATCAGAGAACATTGGTCAGTTTTTTACAATAACCAACTTCTCTAATTTAGATGATATCCCTTCATCTACTTTTGAATCCACCATGATGGATTTTAATGAGACCTTGCAAGATGCACTTACAGAACAGGTTTCAATAGATTTACCTGTAAGTGATAAAGTTACATTTACGACACCCTCAACTCTTCCATCTATAACTAAAGAGGTAGTAGCAACAAATGTTCCACTAAATGCCTCAATATCAGCACCCTCAGTAACACTCACAACTACTCCAAGTTCCAGTCAACCTGCTTCTGAAGCCTCAACTCCAAGTCAGTAAGGAGCTACTACCCCATTAGCCAATCCAGAACTTCCCCCTTGGATGGAAGTAGTGGCTCCTAAGAGGAAAAAATAGGTGATATCTCTAGATGAGTTTGACTTTGAACTTTTAGTTCCTCCAAAACCTAAGGGAATCAAAAAGCCGAAGACAGTATCTCGAGTGGTAGTAGACCCTGCTTCCAAGAGAAAATATGTTGAAGTTATGGCACCGTCATCAGACAAGGAAAAAGGCAACATACGATCTGAAGATTATACCATGCAGGTTATAGAGCTCAGGGTGGAAGCTCATGAGAGAGTGAAATTCAATTCTTAGACAACCCTTAATTATTTATTGAGAAGATTGGATCAGGAGAGGGATGAGAAAAATATCTTGAAGCAGAAGTGTGAACAACTAACCAACGTCCTTTTAAAGTTAACACAATCTTCTCAAGAGGTTTAACCTATAGGATCATCAATAGACACTGAAGCTCTTAGAAAGATTAAACAGGTAGGAGCTAAAGGCCGAGTCATGGACGAATGGATCTCGCGGCTAAGGTTAGAAGGCTCTCATCTTCTGAGCTCGACAGTGGAACTATTGTCTGATTATGAAGTGATCCAGAGTCGGATGCAAGGACTCAAAACCTCTTTATCATAGGAAATTGAGGAAGTTGTGAAAAGCATTGCCTTGTGGAGAAAAATGGAGGATTTCAGGATAGATGTCCTGGTTGAGAACAAGGTAATTCCCACAAGGGAGAAGCACATTCAGATCTTGTCATTATTGTCTCATAAACATGAGACAATTAAATTAATGACTGCAGATCTGGACCGGGAAAAGAAAGAAGGTGATGATGAGGTTGACTTTATTTTTGCTAAAGCTGGTGATCTCCCTTGCTATTTGTATGATGGTGATCAAAATCTTGTCACTGCTGAAGTTGTTACACAGGAATTCCTTTCCTTGATGGACCAATGCATGAGATAGGATTTATCGCTTGATACGTTTGATAAACTGTTAGAAATTCAGGTCAATTTTGAAGTCCTCACATCCATGTTGAAGGATGTTAAAAAGAAATAGGTGAAGATTCAAGATGCAGTGTCTCGCATCCAAATCATCACAAGTTCTACCTTGATGTCGAACGAAGTAGAGGTCAAAGCCATCCTTGCTAAATTCGAAGGCTTTCAGAAATCCAATGAAGAAGAGAATCAAGAATGAAGTTTCCCCTTTGGCACTCTTTCTTCATGCAGCTGCACTGATATATGTTGTCAATTTTCACGCAGTTGCACATTTTCTTTATGTAGTAGTTGTAGTAAAATGGTACTGTGTAGTTGAATTAGTCAACTATGCCCACCTTTTTCTCAACGTGTTTTCCTATATAAGGAGGACCTTTTTGTAAATATTTTCTTTTCATGCTTAGCAAAACTCTATTGGATTTTTATCCCAATTAAGACTTTGGGATTTTGTGGTGAAAATTCAATCAAACAAATAAAGAAAACAGTTTTGTTGATTGCAAACTTTGTGTTGTATCAAGAAAGTTGTTTATATTATTTAATGTTCCTATGTCCATTGAATACATATTAGCTTTACTTCTTTGATCTTTAAGATATTGCTACATGGTTAGAGAGCTCTCAAATCTTGCCAATAGACTTTGTGCTCTTAGCATACTTGAGAAATCTGTTGATAAATTAAGTGACTTGTAGTAAGCTTTGTATTGTTGTGGTTATTTGTAGTTTAATTGATTAGAAATCTATACTTGAAGACTTTGAACTTTAAGCTAAGTTTCTAATTGTTTAATCTATAATGATTAGTGCGAATTAGTGTTACCATAAAGGAGACTTTGTGCTACTTAAAAGTAACTCTTTGTGTAGTTTGTTAGATTAATAGTTCTTTTCTTTAAGTATCTGAAGAGGTAGAGGAATTGTAACTAGGTGAAGGAAGAACACATAAACTCTGAAAAAAGAGAGTTATATGCCCAACACCAACCCACAAATTTAATTTCTTATTAATTAGAGGAGAAATTTCATAGGGAACCTCCCCTTGATGAGAGGAGAGATTAATTTCTTAGCATAGCGTTGTGTGAATTTCATGTTTTGTCATTAGTACGCTGGTGACAAAATATTCACCCAACAAGTTCAATGAAGGTACTATTTCCACTTTACAATAATTGGAGACCATTATATATAGAGAAAGGAAGTTACATATTCATTGCATTTAAGACAAGTCAATAATCGAACAAGCATCTATGGACCACAAGAAGGGAAAATTTGGAACTTGTTGGTGTTGTAAATAGATATTCTTTAATCAGTAAATTGTTGTATTCTAGTAGGAAAATAGAGCCCCAACCGAATTAGTTGGGGTCATCTTTAATATTGGGTATTCTTCTCTTTAACCATTTAGATTTGTATGTTGATTTAGTTATTTAGTACAGAACAATGAAAAAGAATAGCCTAGACCTTAACTCAATTTGGTATTGTAAGCATTGGGGAAGTCACTCTTACATTTGTTTGGAGTGTTACAAGTGATTAAAGGACACTATTAAAAAAATAATGAATAGAGATAATGATGCAATGATACCATAGACTAAAGGCCTCATGAAGAATAAGACTATTGACATGATAGTGAGTAGTGAGTAGGGGTAAAGAGGCAATAAGGAATAAGACAATTTTGTGTAAGGTTTTAGACCTTAGAATGATACAAAAGTTATGGAACATAAGATGGACAATCAATATGTGATGACATCACAATATGCCACAGGAAAAGTCAAGAAGTTTCATGGGAAACATGAACAAAAGCTCTCAATAGAGAGAGACATAGAGATAAATGATTGGCAACTTGGCATGAAAGAGGACAACTATATGAGGGTCTTGTGAAGTGTTACAACCAGGACAATCATTTTAGAGGATCTAACTTTAAATTTGGGATGCCTTCTTGATACCTTGACATATATAAGTACACCTTATGAGTAGTAGATGCATCAAGGGTTTCTTTAGACCATTATCAATGTTTTTGGAGTAATTCAAGAGTTATTAAAGGCCTATTTCTATTTCATCCACCCATAATAAGACTTCTCAAAATTTAAAAGCTATGAATAACACATACTATTGAAATGGTGGAAATGTGCATATTAGTCTAAAAATGCAAACTAAGAGCTTAGTTAATCACTTTTTCCACTTTTCATTGGGGGAATAATCAATGAGATCTAACTTTAATCCTAAAGTAGAGATAAATTTTGTGTTTGATTATTCCCTTTTTTGTGTTTTGATATGATTGGATATGATTTAGTGTGAAAATGCAAGAACTAGGTAAAATGATACAAAATTGACAAGATTCATAAATAGATCGATACATAACAAAAAGAAAACATGCAAGATATCTTAAAGTGAGATGTTGAGAACTTGTTATTAAAACTTGGAGCTAAAAGTGTCAATCAAGTGAGCTAGGTGCCATGGACTTGGAGATGTCTTTGTCAGCTAAGGCTTTAAATTTTGGATCAAGAGGCTGTATAGATCTTCCCTCCAAAATTCAACCTAAAAGTGTCATTGAAGTCACCAAATTGACATATTCCAATTCTTTTTCCTATTCAAAGTCTAGGACTATGTATCTCAATATTCTCTATGCAATCCAAAGCTTTTGGTTGTTGGATCTATAACCTGCACAAATAGAAAAGTGAAAATGTTGTTATGTATTGTGGCTTTCCTAAGTCAAACCCTATTCTGGTGTTTCCACCTCCTTTACAACTATGATGATGAAAAAGAGATTTTACCCATGTTAGAGATAAGGCTAAATCATAATTGAAATGCTAACTTGAAATTATATTACCTTCAAAATTGATAATGATGGCAACACAATTCTCTTTAGATAAGTCCTTTAGGTGTTGATATAATAAAATTACATAAAAAAGACATTGAATTTAATGTAAGTTGTTATAGCTTATTTCTCCGTGGTGCTCAAATTTGAAGACACGATCAATAATTCTTACTCAATGACTAGGAACTCATAGAATGATCTTAGGTCCCTTATGAATGAGAAATATTTTCTTTATATAGGGTTCACATGTTCTTTCCTAATTTAGGCTATTTTCCAAAAATCTTATCAAAATTTCAAAGAACATATTGAAAATGGTAAGAATCAATACTCAAACATATTTTATTTTGGTCGCCTTTTAGAGTGACTATGATGTTAGGCACCCTAGTCCTCCTAGGAGGAGAACTAGAGAAAGATGGTTGTAGAGTATCTAGACCCAAGAAATAGGATTAGGCCACCTCATGAGCGTATGAAAATAATTTGGATGTGATAGGGCTACAAATAGGATTAAAATGAGCTATGAGAGAGCATGCTAAAGCAAGGTCCCAAAAGGGAGTACAACATTGTAAAGGGTTATAATCTATGACACTACAACTATAGCTTTGGGAAGTTGGTTGAGCAGTTACATGAGGAGTAGAAATATAGGACACAAAGAGTAGATATAGGGAAATTTTAAAGGATTTTTGACTTAGTGCAAGTGTCAAGTCCAAGAATCTAATCTTGAGGAGGTTGGTGCCTTGGACAATAGTTGAGGAGTATGGGGCAATTTAGACTTAGTATGAGCCTATTGAGGGCATCTACAAGCTGATTTAGGAGCACAATCAATTCATGGTTCAAGGAAGGAGACTTTTCCTCACTTTACCATAATTTTTGAACACATTTGAGGCCTTAAAAAGTAGCTATAATTAGTTCGATGACCAAGGAGGTATAAGTTAGTAACCTAGTGTAACACAAATCTTCTTTCTTAACACATTTTTCATCTATTGTAGAAAGTTGTTGCATAGCACAAAGCTCAACCTTAGGCTTCATTTATAAGTTATTTCTTGCTATCGTAGGCCCAAGATTTTAATAGGAAAACCAATTCTTTCTGGTATTGCAACAATAAATAGACTCATTTTTAATAATGTACAGCTGTTTGTAAGCACCTTTAATAAACAAAAGGGCTATTTTACCTTTACTTATTTCTATTTATTATGCAAAAACATTTAGCATAGTTGATGTAAATCTTATGGTAAAATTATTTTCCTTTTTCCCTACATTCTTTGCATTTATGTAGAAAATATGTATTCTTCCATGTCATAACTCATGTTTAACCAATAAAGGAGAGAGTTTAAATTGTCATAGCATTACAACTTCCTTCTTAATGTTGTCCTTGACATATTGAACCTAGTTGTGAAACACTATTGTAAAGACATATGAAATGTTGACTTGTGTATGATAGGGTTCAATTTATTGATTGCATTGTGTCTCTAGAACAATAGTATACATTTGAAATCAGTTTGATGCATCATTGTGGTAGCCATAAGTTTCATTCCAAGCCATCTCTTTTTCATTTTTTTAGTAAAGTTAGTAGTTTATTTTAGTTTTGGGTGACGATAATAGGGAACCAATCTTGATTGGAGGTTGACCTCTAAATATCAAATACCAAACTTTGAGAGACCTTCTCATGTTTCACTAGGTTGCTAAGTTTTGGTCTCAGCAAGGGTGAAAACCTTAGTGATGGAAATTTTTGGAATACTTGGTAGGACAATTTGAACTATTTTAGTTCAAATATTTTCCATGCATTAAGGATATTGGTGTGTCTATCAGTATTTTCTACCTTTGGAGGTATTCTTTACGCACACTTGATGTCTCTAGAAAGCTAGTCTACTCGATTGAAGTAGAAAAAAGTGCCAGTGTAATATCATAAATTGTATCCTATGTAATTTTACATCACATGTGTCTTCCCTTTAGATTAACTTAAGATATTTATGTTCTTTATCATTTATATTGATCCAATGCATCCCTTATTGCTATGCATGCCTAAATTAGTAATCGAACTAAGTTTGATTTTTACCTCAATGTATGCACTTTGTGTAGACGCTTGCATGATACATTAACATATCAAAAAAAATTATGACTGTGATAGCTATTAGAATGTTACAGTTATCACATCTTGGCAGTGTAAATTTGCCTCTACCAACCTGCATCAACATAAAAAATCACCTACCTTTACTAACTTCACTTAAAATCTATTCCTTTTACCTCTATTTTTAGAACTTTAGAACTTTGTTATTGATTCTTGAACATCATTCTTGCATTCACAAATCTCTAGGACTCACATAACAGTCACATTTAGCTCCTTGTATTCTGTTCTTTGCCATTTTTTTATTAGATAGATTTCTTAAAGCATTATTGCAGGATCACACAAAGAACACCATCATTTCTTGGGAGCCCCTTGTTGCTTCTTTGTTGCACTCATAGGCTACTTGGATTCTATTATTGAGGAGTGGTAACTCATAAAGGTTTATTGATCATATTATCTTATTATAATTGAAATCATATTGATGCTATGAAAAAAGGATGTTAGGATATTGGGAAACAAACACAAACACAAACACAAACACACAAGCAACAAACCAAGTGTTAGTGTTAGAAATCACAAATAAAATATTATCCTAAGCAAGCATATCAAGAGAGACACAAAACACAAATTAGAAAGCTTAACAAATCTAAGAAATGCAATAAAACATCTCCAAATGCCCTCCACCATGTTAAGTTCCCAAACGAGTGCAGCTCTCAGTAGCTTTTTGCACTATTCTGGATGCCTTATGGAGGTTCAAGATTGTAGAATGAAAGCTTATGAAAATGCAAATGTGAACAAACTAAAATGAGATATTATCTAATTATCTAATGTTAATTTTAGCCCAAAAAGACAAATGTAAATTATTATGCTAAATGCTCTCTAAATTTCACTATAAACTAGATGTATACAAGATTTCAGGATCTGGATTATGAAGAAATGAGCTCTATTTATAGGTAAAATGAAACAATGGATGGTTGAGATTGAGTAATCTCAACAAGGGCCAAGATTGATGGGTTTATGATCTTTGTGAGAACTTTCAACCCAATCCTAGGATGACAAATTTCAACAAGAGATTGGTTGAGAGGGGAGGGAACAAGCATTACATGCTTGAGATGACTTGAGGGTTAACTTGGGAGGTAAGGTTAATGTTGATCTAAATGAATAAAGTCATTATCCAATACGTTATGTCTTTATCCAATGGATAAACTCTTGTGCAAGAGTTAGTGAGGATAACCATGGTCAAAGCAACAAATGATTGAAGAGACCCATGAGTCAAATGAGGGTTGAGTTAGAGGTAAAGTCTCTAACCATGTGGGTGAATTGAGTTAACCATAAATGGTTATGTAAGATCTATTAATGGTCATGAAAGAGCCATTAGTGGTTTGGAAGACTTTAGAGGTTAACTTGTTGAGCACATAAAGCATTAAATGCTTTTCAAAGACTTTGGAGTTTTTGAGAAGTGACCTCAAGTTGCTTAGGAATGCAACAATATTTAAGAGATGGATTAGGATAATTAGGAATGATTAGAAAGTGGTTAGAAGGGTCTAGAAGGGAATTTAGGATTCAAGTGGGTTTGGTGGGTGAGGGAAAATAGAATTTTAATTAAAATAAAATTAATTTATTTCAATTGTAGTTGCAACTTGCATTTGTAGGAGAATGCAAGTGGGGGGGGGATTTGTTTAATGATTTAAATAAATATTGATTTATTTATTTAAAAGAAAAAGGGGTTCAAATTAAATAAATATGATTTATTTATTTAATTGATTTAGAGGTGTGGTTTAATGAATTAATTAGAATAAATTGAATAATTTATTTAATTAATAGGAAAAGGGGTTGAAAATGAATTACTTAAATATTAATTTAATTAACTGGTGACTAGTGGTTTATTAATCAAATAAACAATAAATATTTATTTAATTAAATGGATAGATTTATGTGACTACATTTGCCCCTCTTTGAGATGGTGCGGTTTATCGCATTGTTTCAAAGAAAGAAAAATAGGCATGAAGAAATACGCCCCATAAATATTATTTTAGTGGGTGGTATGCCCCCTCGAGAGATGGATCGAAAATTTTCAAAAAATCTGGCGATCTCTCAAAAAAGAACGAGAATTGGCGGGGAGGTAGAAGAGAAGAAAATAACAATAATGGTGAAAGAATGGAAGAAATTTGGATTAAAATGGAGAAATGAGAGGCGGTGGAAGTTCACGGGGACCACGACGGTGAGGGGGGTAAAATTGGTTTAGGGCTGGAAGGGTATATATGGAGGGGAAGGGGTGAAAACAAGGTTATTTGCATCCATCTCCACAATGATTCAGAGCTCTGATAGTGACTTTTGGTGAGAGAGTGAGTAGCAGTCAGCATGCCGGTACCTATAGCAGATCATCGGCTAGAGCAGATCTGTTGATTCTAGCTGCTAGATGACTACGGACCAGCAGTACACAAATTTGAACTTTTTCTTTTCATGCATTTTTGATATTTTTTTCCAAGTGTCCAATTCCAACCAAGACAATAGCGTTAAAACTATGTTTTAGCGCGGTTGTCACCTAGAATAGCGCTTTTGTGCCACTATAGTGCTATTGTATAGTAGTTTTAGCGTGATCGATTGTTGTAGGGCAGTCATGAAGTAGTATTAGTGCTAATACATTTTTAGCCCTATTGAGTCAATGTTGTAGCACTATCGTCATGTTATGGTGCTTTTGTATAGGTCTTCTAGCGCTTTTGTTGTTTTAGCGCTAGTGTATAGTGGTTTTAGCGTGATTGTCAGCAGAATAGCGCTATTGTCCAAAACATAGATGCCCCAGTGTTAGGAAAATGATCTCTTGATGCCTGTATTAGGTGGATGGATGGATAAGTTGTTTTGAATCATAGCAGCCCCATTGAGATTAGGTCATTATGATAAATACCTGTTGTAGTCTAGGTTTGCCATGATCACTTACTTGTTGAGACCCAAAGATACTTGATCAAAGTATCTGTTGATAGTCTAGGTTTAAACTTAAGAAAGTTTGAAACAATATAACTGATGATGATGTTGATGTGTGTGTAGGAGGATCTGCCCATTTTATAGATGCGAGAGTGACATCTAGCCACACAACAGCTGCGTGATTAGTTGACTAAGGGGAAGATTAATTGTGTCGCTGTGACTGGGTTATATGGCATGCTGCACATGCTCGTGATTTAGTCAAATCATAGACTAGTGAATAAATTAGCTGAGCGATGGCACAATGAGACCTGCACATTCCATCTGGTGATGGGAGAGATGATCATTACACTAGAGGATGTGTGGTAGATTTTGCACATCCCTATCTGAGGGGAGCTGGTGACATATGACCGAGGTTTAGGGACACAACAAATGTTCGCGAATAACATCTACATTCATGATGGATCGATTGTGTGGGAGGAGATACCAGATTTATATGAGCCATTACCAACGGTATTATCAGGTATTGTTAGGGGTTTGTTGTGCCCCGATTGATGATCACATAGACTGGTCGTGGGTTGGGGCCAGGTTATTAAGTGCATGGTGACGGATGGGACCTACTATGCATGAGGAACATGCATGTTGTCACACTTATATAGGGAGTTGCATGAGGTGGTATACCGAGAGACGAGCTCTCTGGGGGTTGGGATTACTTTGCTACACATCTGAGCATGGGAGCACTTTCCAGTTACACAACCGGTGTGTCTAAGATTTAGGGCAGTAGATCAGCCCTATGTGTATATGTACAGAGGTATGATGAGTCAACTCCACTTGGGGAAGTTGGAGTGGTGGCGGCGGGCATTAGACAATTTGGATAGAGTGATATGGAGGCCATATAATTAGTGTGAGCCTTGGGAGGATGATGCAGAGGCCTTGCTGTATGTTTTTATGACACAGTTTTTGAGTGGTAGGACATCCTACAATGTGGAGAGATAGGTACCAGGTAGAGTGATGAGACAGTTTGGGCGGAGGCAGGATTTGCTGAGGGGATCAGAGGAGTATGCACGGGTGGTACGAGAGAGATTCCAGTGGGGGCCAGTGTTACTGTATGATCAGGCCTTAGACGAGTTCTAGACCTTATGGGTGAGACCATGGCATATGAGGTCGGGGATTGTGGATGTAGGAGTGGCAAAGAAGTATATGTAATATCATGCCACACATCCTATTCTGCGCATTTCAGATCCAGCTGAGCTGGTACCATATTTTTCAGGATGATAGGAGACAACAATGAAGGAGGAGAGGAGGCAGAGGTAGAGGTGATGAAGGAGGAGATGGAGGTGGAGGGGGCAGTGGAGGTGGTTTTGGGGGAGTAGGAGGAGGTGGAGGGGCTGTGGTGGTGGATTTGGGGGTGGGGGTGGGTTTGGAGGTGGAGGAGGTCAGTTACAAAGGAGAGGGAGGGGTGGGCATCCGTTGCAACTGTCATAGGGTCCTTTAATTTAGGGAGCAGTCATAGTAGGTGGCAGGGATATTGGGGAGGGAGAGGCACCTATGGATATGAGAGAGGGAGCTACAGGTGGAGGAGAGGATCCTATGGGGATGGGAGAAGGAGACCTATGAGAGCATATGATAGTATATTTGCAAACTTGTCTTACAATAGCCCAGGAAGAGCTGGAGGAGATGGAGGCAGAGGTTGTAGCTAGAGATGTTCTGCTGTTTGCACAGGAGTCAGAGTTGATAGTAGTGAGGCAAGAGTGGGATGATGCTGTGGACAGGTGATCCAGCTGCGGGATAGAGTTCAGGTTTTGGAGGGAGCACAGGGACATGGTCCATTGGATGCTTTATTGAGTGCACTCTAGTGGGAAGGGGGAGAGATTGACTACTGACAGGGTTTATATGAGCAGGTGGTGCCATCCAGTCGGTGAGCATTGAGTTTTTCGCAGATGCGTCGGGCAAGATCAGAGCGGTCTCAAAGGATGCAGACAGTGGTGGTGTTATGGGTCCTCTAGGATGAGGAAGTGCAAGTGGTGCAGGGGGTAGTGGTGGAGCAGGGGGTAGTGGTGGTGCAGGCGGTGATCGTGGTGCAACATTTGGCTAGAGTGCCATTTGAGAGAGCTTTATGTATTTTATTACATTGTCATTTTGGACTGTGACTTGGATGGCTCTTAGTAACCGATATTTTTGACATCATTGTACTCTGATACATGTATGCTTTGGTGAGATGATATATGATGTGATATATGAGGAGATCCCATATTTTTGTGATGACATGCATATTGATGATATGTATGGGTTTATGCAGGATAATGATTATGATTTTATGCTTATAGATGATGAGACACATATTGTTATAGATGATTTTTGCTTTCTATATGTGTATGATGATGATGTTAATGATTTCTATATTCATGTTTATGAATGTGATGCTAACATGTGAATTCCGGTAAATAAATGTATGATGCTTTATTGTAATGCTTTATGTATGTAATGCCATGATGACAATGTATACATAATAATGAGTGAATGATGCTTCCTATGAGATAGATAGTACTTGTGTTTATGTTGATGATATGATGATATGTAGTTGGGTGTTTGTAAGATGAAAATGTAATGAAGGGAGTGGTTTTATGTAAATTTTCATAGATGGTTAAAAATGTATGAAAAATGGATAAACAAATGTAAATACAAATGTTTATGTGATGATCTTAAATGAATACACATTAAAATGAATACAAAAATGTTGAGACAAATGTTTATGTTTATGATTCTAAATGACTTAAAATATGACTAAGTGATAAATGAAAATGAAATGATAATTCAAATAAATGCAACTAAGGGATAATGAATAACTACACCTTAATGTAATTAAAAGGATAATGAATGCATCTTAATGAATCCAGATGAAACTTTAAGATGAGAATGAAATCAATGAGTATAAGAATATACTAGATGGATAGATGAATGTACTTGACTAATAGAAAAATAAATGCAAATGAATGCAACTAAATGAATGTACTTTAAACAAACTTAAATGATGATGACCAATATTTAATGATTTAAGATACAACTAACTATACCTAGATGACTAAATGAATGTACGTTAATGTCTAAAAATGGAAGTAAATGAGATGATTGGAAATTTATCCAAATGAATCTAAATGCCCTTATTGTAACGATGAAATGATGCAATGATGATAATGTAAGTAAATGGTAATGAATGAAACTAAATGATATTAGATGCACTTGAATTAATATCTATAATGGATGTAATGAACCTACATGCCAGTAAATGATAATGAACTAGATGCATTTAAATGCAACTAAATGTATTGGAATGATGATGTCATGTGTTTAGGATAGATGAATGCAAGTTGGTGAGAAATTGCACGATGCACTGATGATGTATCAAAGAACTCTGTCATGATTGTATCCAGGACCAATTCATATTAAATAAATTATCATATTTTAACTTTTTTACACTTGCATACAAACCATAAATATGAATAATGTGATGAATAATGATGAACAGTAAATACCCAACAGGTACTGAGAGGGGGTGGGGTGAATCAGTATAGACAAAATTTTCTCTGACAACTTAAACTGCAAAGATTGCACTAACTGGCAAACAACATCACCAACCTAAACCAAGACAATACCGGTAAAACATAGCAAGACTGTAAAATACATAAACTGGTAATACTAAGAACTTCTCAAAACCTAATATCCAATCTCAACTTCACCCATTTGCTTAAGCAAGTAATACATCAGAAATACAATGACCATTAGATCAGCATGCATTACCACTTAACAGAAAACACTAGAACATCACATGAAAAAGCATCACACATAACACATTGATTTTTCACGTGGAAACCCAACTGGGAAAAACCACGGTGGGGATGAATACCCACAAGTTGTTCTTGAACTCTTCTGAAGTTTTCTCTATTAGGAGCCTAGTCCGGTTAAAGACTTTACAACAGGTTCTGCAAGGGATCACCCAGTTAAGGGATGGAGAAATACTCAGTCAGAGGTCAAAACCTTGTTAAAGGTTACCTCGTAAGAGGATTTGAAGAACTCAATGCTTTTGAGTCACCTTGTTAAAGGATTTACAAAAAGCCCATTAAAGCTACCCGATAAAGGGATTTTCCAACTGCTGAAATGGTTAGAAGTCAATAGGTAATACACTGATTTGATAACAGAACTCAATGCCAAGGTAGGTCCACTTCAGTTCCTTTACATCTGCAATCACACTCTGTAAATCTCTACTCACTTCTCTGGTCTGGCAAGAATCACCTCATATACATTCATTTGCCAACAACTTCAAATGAAAATCATCATCGACCTTATAGACAACAATTAGGTTGGTGGCCAAAACCTAAAACCCTAAGCATCTAGGTTAACAATATATTCAGTCCAATCCAAACTATTTAATCACATTACATAAGGTAAAACAATCTTGAACAAAGCTCAAGATGTTCTGCATCATCCGTTCTTCACTGCTTCTGGAAGCTGATAACCCATCATGCACTCTCCATCGTTTACTAATATTTTGCACATTCTTGAGGTAGATAGAATCAATCTTCTCATGCAAGATACTCAAGGAAATCCTTCACATGCACAAGGCTAACGTGGCAACATAATCTAATCTTCATTTCAATGCTAACTCAACACAGGATGTCATCGATCGAATTGCACAGACTTGGAATGCATCAGCCAGAAACCTTGAAGCTGAGACTACCAACCGGTAGTCATATCAAGTGAAACCTTGATACACACTTTGCATATACCGGTTCACTTGCTAGTTTACTTACTTCAACATACCGGTTCATACTTCATCATACTAGTTCACTTTCCAGTTTACTTACTTCAACATACTGGTTCACACTTCATCATACCAGTTCACTCTTTAGCACATTGACATCAATGATAACATACATTATCATCATGTCATCAAACTTTGCACATATGCCAACAATCTCCCCCTTTGGCATTGATGATAATACACAAAGATATCTCTACATCTTCTTCCCTATTATATGTCTTCAATATTGTTGATATCTTCTCTATTTCACATCTTCTCCCCCTTTGACAACAATGCCAAAGTGGAGGCACAAGATTTCATGTTCCACTATGCTGCTCCCCCTGAGGAGTAGCATCCTTCAACACATCAATCCTGAAAAGATTTGACAATGCAATACCTGACTGATGTGGAGCACATACCTTTAGTTCACCTCTTGAAGGGGAAACACCCCTAATTCACCTCTTAAATAGGTAAATGTAGCCTTCAGTAGAGGCTTGGTGAATATATCTACTAACTACTCCTTACTGGAAACATGTTCCAATATAACCTTTGTGTTTTGAACTTTCTCCCTCAAGAAATGATACTTGAGCTTGAAGTGCTTGGTTCTAGCATGCAATACCAGATTCTTGGAAATATTAATTACATTTGTGTTATCACAAAATATACTCACCAGTTCAGATACAGGAACTTTGAAACCACTTAATACATACTTCATCTAAATTATCTGAGTACAGTTCATAAATGCTGCTACATTTTTTGCTTCTACTGTGGACTGAGAGATATAACTTTGCTTCTTGCTCATCCATGAGACTAGTTTACCACTGAGACAGAATGCACCACTGGTTGTTCTCTTCCAATTGTCCACATTATCAGCTCAATCAGCATCGGTAAACACTTTGAGATTGAAATCATTATTGTATGGATACCACAATCCACAATCTATAGTTCCCTTCAGATATCTAAGAATTTGCTTGACTACTACCAAGTGGGATTCTCTTGGACTTTTTTGAAAACATGCAGCAATGCCCACTGCATGTGCAATGTCCAGTCTGTTGTGTACTACATAGTAAAACTTACCAATCATTGACTGATATTCCTTCTTATTCACCAACATTGAATCATCTTCTTTTGACAATTTACAACTGGTCATCATTGGTGTACCAACCGGTTTGTTGTCTTCCATGCCAAGGTCTTCAACACCTCTTTGACATACTTGGACTGAGTGATAAAGATACCATCTTTCATTTGTTGAATCTGTAGTCCAATGAAGAACTTAATCTCTCCAATTAGTGACATCTTAAATTCCTTCTTCATTTCATATGCAAATGCATGGCTCATCTTATCATCTCCACCAAAAATTATGTCATCAACAAACACTTGACAGATTAGAATCTGATCTCCTTCTGACTTCAAATAGATATTTCTATCTTCACTTGTTCTTTCAAATCCAATCTTCACAGGATGGGAGTGTAAACATTCATACCATGCTCTAGGTGCTTGCTTCAATCCATACAAGGCTTTATGTAGCCTACACACCATATCACTATCTTTTGATAGGGCAAACCCATCTGGTTGCTCTATATACACTTCTTCTTCAAGTATTCCATTTAGGAATGCAGATTTTACATCCATCTGGTACACTTTGAATCCCTTGAAGGCTGCATATGCAAGTAGCATTCAAACTCCTTCCAATCTGGCTACTGGAGCAAAGGCTTCTCCATAGTCTTCTCCTTCTTTTTGAACATATCCCTTACATACCAATCTTTCTTTTTTTTTTACCATTGTGCCATCTTCATTTAGCTTGTTTCTAAAAACCCATTTGGTTCCAATAACATTTTTGTGCTCAGGTTTGGGTACCAAAGACCATGTACCATTCTTTTCTATCTGGTCAAGTTCCTCTTCCATAGCCTTAATCCAGTCTTCATCTTTGTGTGCCTCTTTAAATGTTTTGGGCTCAAATTTAGAAACCATGCAAAAATTCTCTTTGACCTTTCTTCTTGTAAGTATTCCTGCATCCTTATCCCCTATGATTTGCTTTGGATCATGATGTAGCTTTACATACTTAGGAAGGAATGATCTTAGCTAATTCCTCTTGCTTTTCCTCTTCATCCTCATTTTCATCTTCATCTATATCTACCGCAACATCTACTAGTGTAGGAGCATTGTTAATTGTACTTGGTTGTTTTGCAACCGGTTCCCAGAAGGTTACACCTCATTCATCTACCGCTCGCTCACTATCAATTTCCTCAAGTTTCTTAGAGGTTTCATCAACTTAACATTGATACTTTCAACAATTCTCTGAGTTCTATTTTAAAACACTTGAGAGATTTGCTCTTGGTTGAATACCCTAGGAATATTCCCTCATCACATTTTGCATCAAACTTGCTTTGGTGTTCACTTCTCTTGATATAACACTTGCTACCAAATACTCTAAAGTATCTTACTACTGGAGTCTTACCGGTCCAATACTCATAAGAAGTTTTATCCTTACCTTTCTTGATGAGTACCTTGTTCATAGTGTAGACTGCAGTGCTCACCGTTTCTCTCCAAAAAGTGTGAGAAACCTTCCCTTGAATTAGCATCATTCTGGCTGCTTCAACCATAGTCCAGTTGTTCCTTTGTAATAGGCCATTCTGTTGTGGAGTCTGGGAGGTAGACAGTTGCCTCTTGATGTCATTCTCTAAACAATACTTATTGAATTCACCAGAGGTGAACTCACCTCCTTGGTTGACTCTAAGGCATTTAATCCTCTTGCCGCTTTCCTTTTCAACTAGTGCTTTGAAGGCTTTAAAATTTCCAAAAGCTTCAGACTTGTCTTTTAAGAATGTGACCCACATCATTCTTGAGAAATCATCAGTAAGAATCATAAAGTACCTATCTCGCTGAACACTCCTAGTTTTCATAGGATCGTACAAATCAGTATGCACAAGATCAAGTAAATTATCTGTCATGAAAGATTTACCTTTGAAGGTGTAGGAAGACATTTTCCCCAGTTGACATTCTCTGCACAAAGGATTCTTTGGTTTGTTCAGCACAGGCAATCCTGTAACTACCTTGATCTTACTGGCCTTCACAATATTATCAAAATTTACATGGCAGAGTCTCCTATGCCATATCCAACTGTCATCAAACTTAGCCATTAGACATTGACTGATAATTGTATTTAACTGAAATAAGTTACCTCTGGTTTGCATATCAGTGGCCATGAGTTCACTACTCTTTCCTTTTATTTTGCACACTCCATCTTTAAATTCCAGAGTGAGTCCTTTATCATTCAGCTGGGCAACACTCAAAAGGTTATGCCTGAGACCTTCTACCCAATACACATTATCAGCACTGCTTTTTCCATTTAGAGAGATGGACCCTTTGCCTTTTACCATACATGGTGCATCATTACCAAATCGGACTACACCTCCATCGTACTCTTCCAGAGATAGAAACTTTCTCCAATCACCAATCATGTGGTGAGGACATCCACTATCAATAATCCACTCATTAGAATTATCAAAGTGGGAGACAAGAGCCTTCTTGTCTTACACATCTTCCTTAATGGCTACAAACACTATGCCTTCGCTTTCTTCATCTTTTGATTCATCATTAGTGACACCTTCATCGACTGCAACAAGACAATTTCTCCTATTTCCTCCTTTGAACTTTTTAAACTTCTCTGGTTTGTCCTTATTATCACTATTAAGATAGTTGACAGCAATGTGTCCTATCCTATTGCAAGAAAAACATTTCAAAGGGAGTTCACCTCTATATTTTCTAGTTCCCTTAAGAAGTCTCTTGGAAAGAAGAGCTTCAAACTCCATCAGGATCTCCTCATCTCCCATATCTCTTCTTTATCTAGGTTTATAGCTGGTACCAACTTCTTTTCCCTTTCTAGATAGTGTAGCAGATGCTCTAAAGGCTGATTCAGCCTTTTGAACACTCCCATCATAACTATTTAGCTCATATGTGGTCAACTTAGCAATGATGAAGTCTTGGGATACCTTTGTCTTGTCAATAGATCTCAACTCCTGAATAGCGGCAACCCTTATTGCATAGACTCATAACAAGGATCTCAAATCTTTTCTAACAATGGTGGGATCATCCATTGTACCTCTTGCACTCTTGATGTCTCCAACAACAGTTTAAATTCTTATCCCATATGAATGTTTTCTCCTTCAACCATCCACATGTCTTCAAATTTTCCCCTAAGGCTCTCTTCCTTAGCTTGTTTCACATTCTCATCACCGCCATAGATAGTCTCCAGAGTATCCCATACATCTTTGGGATTGTGTTTATCCTGAATATCTATAAACTCAATATCAGATAGCTTATTGATAAGAGCTTCCATGAATTTCCCATTCTCTTGAATCTCTCTTCTTTGATCATTAGTGAGAGTACCGGTAGGGACAACATAAGTATTATCAACATAGTTCCAGTGTTGAGCACCCATGCTTTTAATGTAGATCTTCATTCTTTCCTTCCATATCCTAAAGTTATCTTTGTTGAACTTAGGACCTTCCCTCTTCATCATTAGAATAGGATCTTTTTCTCAAGAGGTTAAGCTTATAGCACCAAGGACCTAGAGGATGCTCTGATACCAATTGATGAATAATGATGAACAGTAAATACCCAACAGGTACTGAAAGGCAGGGGGTGAATCAGTACAGACAAAAATTTCTCTAACAACTTAAACTACAAAGACTGCACTAACTGGTAAACAACATCACCAACCTAAACCAAGACAATACCAGTAAAACATAGTAAGATTGTAAAAGAGATAAACCGGTAACACTAAGAACTTCTCAAAACCTAATATCTCATCTGAACTTCACCCATTTGCTTAAGCAAGTAATACATTAGAAATACAATGACCATTAGATCAACATGCATTACCACTTAATAGAAAACACTAAAACATCACAAGAAAAAACATCACATATAACACACTAATTTTTCACATGGAAACCCAATTGGGAAAAACCATGGTGGGGATGAATACCCACAAGTTGTTCCTAAACTCTTCTAAAGTTCGCTCTATTAGGAGCTTAGTCCGGTTAAAGACTTTACAACAGCTCTGCTAGGAACTGATCCTGCTAGGGATCACCCGGTTAAGGGATGGCTAAATACTCGGTTAGAGGTTAAAACCTTGTTAAAGGTTACCTCATAAGAGGATTTGAAGAACTCAATGATTTTGAGTCACCCTATTAATGGATTTACAAAAATCCTATTAAAGCTACCCGGTAAAGGGATTTTCCAACTACTGAAATGGTTAAAAGTCAACAAGTAATACACTGATCTGATAACAGAACTCAATGCCAAGGTAGATCCACTTCAGTTCCTTTACATCTGCAATCACACTCTGCAAATCTCCTCACTTCTCCAGTCTAGCAAAAATCACCTCACATACATTCATTTGTGAACAACTTCAAATGAAAATCATCATCGACCTTATAGAGAACAATTAGGTCAGTGGCCAAAACCTAAAACCCTAAGCATCTAGGTTAACAATATAGTCAGTCCAATCCTGACTGTTTAATCACATTACATAGGGTAAAACAGTCTTGAACAAAGCTCAAGATGTTCTACATCATCCATTCTTCATCGCTTCTGGAAGATGATAACCCATCATGCGCTCTCCACCGTTTACTAAGATTTTGCATATTTTTGAGGTAGATAGAATCAATCTTCTCATGAAAGATCCTCAAGGAAATCCTTCATGCACACAAGGATGATGTGGCAACATGATCTAATCTTCATTTTAATGCTAACTCATCATAGGATGTCATTGGTTGAATCGCACAGACTTGGAAAGCATAAACCGGAAACCCTGAAGCTGAGACTACCAACCGGTATTCATATCAAGTGAAACCCTGATACATACTTTGCATATACCGGCTCACTTGCCAGTTTACTTACTTCAACATACCAGTTCACACTTCATCATACTAGTTCACTCTTTAGCATATTGACATCAATGACAACATACATTATCATCATGTCATCAAACTTTGCACATATGCCAACATAATGAATGATCAAATGGATGGGTGATATGCAACGAAATTCAATATAAACATATGAGATGAAATGGTGATCCATAGTGATTTATTTTTCATCATTGAGCATCGTAGGATCAATATTGGATGAGGCAGTAGGAACCAAGTTTGGAGTAGTGTGTTAGGATTCCCAAAGATACTAAGAGGGGGGGGGTGAATCAGTATCTAACCGGTATAAGAATTTACTTGAATTATAACATGAAAAGCATATCAAAACTATGTATCTGTAAACCAAAAATAATGCAGTAAATAAGAATAACAACCACAACATAAGAGACACACCATAGCGCAGTATTTTGATGAGGAAACCCGGTGTGGGAAAAAACTCGGTAGGATTTGTGACCCACAATATTCACTTACTGACCAATAAGAGAATGTTACTGTTTACAATAGGGGCCTACACATGCAGGAAGGCCAAGTACCTAGAGCTCACTAATCAGTCACAAAAGAAGTCTCACTGACTTACAAAAATGGATTATACAAATCCAATGTCATGTATTGCTTTAGATCAACATCTCCTATGCTTGGTTCAGTACCGGTTTAAGCTCTGCAATAGTCATAAACCCTTATCCAAAATTTGCTTTACAATTTGTACATTAGGTCTGCAATAATCTAACCATACTCACTTCCTAAATGATCTATAATGATCTCATACTTATATGAGTCATATTACAATACACCAAGTCAGCTTACAAAAGGTTTTTTACAATTAAATACAAAATACATTTACACAAAATTCTTATCGGCCAGGGTGTCGGTAATCTTCCTTTTCAATGCCAGTGAATTGTATGCCAGTGTAGAGTCTTCTAGTGCCGGTGTCGGTGCCTACTGGTATCACATGATTGTAAGGTTGCCATCAATGACAATACCTTCAATCACCTACAATTTCTCATTGGAGTGTGTATTTGCCAACACATTATACCTGTAAGCAAGTAGTATAGATAAAGCATGATGGACCCTCCATTTTGGTTCATGTGTAGATGGTTGAGGTATACGCTGTAGTCAGTAAGCCATAGTGATCCATGACTAGATTTTTGCATATGATCATGTAGCTTAGTGAACTTCCCATGTAGACACCATTAGTACATGCCCTAGAACTTTATTGGAACAATTCGCAGACAATAAACAAATGATACTTAGGAACCATCTCAAATACTCTAATCACTTGTGGATATCCTGGAGTAGCATAGGAACTTGATATAAATGAATAAATAACTTATCAAACTTACCAAATACTTGATAGCTTAAACAAAATTTTCTTGTCAAAGAAAATGTTATCATGTCTTTGCTTTGGTAAGGAAGGATGCATCCTTGTTTAAGATAGTTGTGTGTACTTGCATTGATTGAGTGGTTGATTTGATAAATGATCATCATTTGGATAGCACAAAATGTTTGTTTGGTGTCTATTTGTGATGTGTTTGTACAAAAGATTTTATGTGTTGCTATGTTTTTTATTGATTTTTGATGTTTTATGATGTTTTTGGATTTTGTGAGTGTTTTTGAATTTTGTGAGATAATTTTAAATGAAGAACTCAATGAATCATAAGAAATGTAGAATCCACTTCCATCAATAGATTAAGAGCATTTCCCCCAGTTTAGATATGACTAAAAAGCAGGATGTAGGATGCATGAAGTACTATCCCTGATTGCAGATCAATAACAAGTTATGGTTGGACTGATGGATGAATGGATGCAATGAATGTGATCACAACAAGTCTGGAAGACAATGGAGCCTTAGCCTTTATAAGTGGCACCTGTTTTCTAGGTTTTCACCATCACACTTACCCAAGGTGCCACTGGAGTGGTTGTTCACCATTTTGATGCATGCTTTTTCTTTACTATTTTGATTTTTTTTTGTATTTTCTTTAGGAATTTTATCTGAATGATTTTTTTGGTGTTCTTCTGGTATGTATGAAGTCTGATGCTCTATACAAATTATGTATGAAACCATTTGAGGTGCATGCTATTGATTAGATCTGTTAGCAATTCTCCTTTTGAAGTAGCCAGCTGATATGGCCCGGACCCAAATACAATAGTGATAACATATGGACCGAGGCAATTTGATTCAAAATTTCCCTCATGTTCTCTATTTGGTTGGTTATGAGGATTCTCCTTGAGAACAAGATCACCTACCTCAAATGTATGAGGTCTAACCCGATGATTATAGCTTCTACTCATGCATTGTTGATAGGCCTTGAGGTGGTTGTATGTAGCTTGTCACCTTTCATCAAGTAGTTCCAAGTCTTGAAGATAGGAGACTCAGTATGCTTCATCATCTATCAGATTATGCAAAGAAACCCATAGAGATGGCATCTCAATCTCAATATGAAGAATGGCTTCCATGCCATAGACCAGTGAGTAAGGAGTTACACCTATAGGGGTTCGAATGCTAGTTTGATACTCCCATAGTGCTAGATTTAATTGAATGTGCCAATCATGACCAACATCATTGACTATCTTCTTGAGGATTCTAAATATTTTCTTGTTTGATGCTTCGGCTTGACCATTGCCTTGTGGGTAATAGGGAGTGGAAAAGCAGTGTTGGATGTGAAACTTCTCACAAAGCTCACGAACATCCTAATTTTTGAAAGGAAGTCCATTATTTATGATGATGGACATGGGTACACCATACTGATAGATGATGTAATTAAGGATGAATGGGGCAATCTTCTTGTCAGTAACTTGGGTAAGTGGAACAACTTCGATCCACTTTGTGAAGTATTCAGTGGCGGTAATGATGAATTTGTGGCCATTGGATGAAATGGATGAATTTTACCCACCAGATCAAGTCCCCATTGACAAAAGGGCCATGGTGTTGTGATTGGTTGCAATTCCTATGCTAGTGCATGTATCAAGTCTCCATGAACTTGGCACTTCTTGCATTTTTTGAAAAAATAGTAGGAGTCTTTTTCCATGGATGGCCAATAGTATCCAGTGTGCATTATCTTCTTTTCCAATGAAGGACCACTTGAGTGAGTCCTGCAAATTCCTTCATGTACCTCTTCCAAGGCCTTTGTTGTCTCATCTTGTTCTAGACATCGAAGGAGAGTACATCAAGACTGCATCAGTATAGGGTTTCAACAATGATGGTGTATCGAGTGGTTTGGCGAATGAAGGTTTTGAGTTGGTTATTCGATTGGCTAGGAGGGAGTGTCTAATCATGGAGGTAAGTGTAGAACTCACCATACAATGGAGATTCAGAACTGACAAGGTGACATATCATCTCAGATTCAAGGATATCATAAGTAGGAATCCAAAGTTGTTCTACCAAGAACTCGTAGTGTGTTGATTTCTGTGGAAGATCTAAGAGAGATGCAATTGTAGCCATGGCATGAGCAACTCGATTCTGATCTTTGGGTATTTGCTCGAAGGTGATAGTTGTAAATGATTCTTTTAAACTGTCCACCATTTGCTTGTACAACATGAGTTTATCATCCTTGGTCTGATACTCATCTATGACTTGTCGAATGACTAGTTGGGAGTCGCCATATATCTCTAGCTCTTTTAGTTTCCATTGTATGGCTAGTCTGAGTCCTATGATCAAGGCCTCATATTTTGCTATGTTGTTTGTACATGGAAAAATTAGCCTGTAAGACTTTGGGAGGCAGTAAGCACAATGGTTTACACATTCAACAAAGTTCACATCAAAGGTGAAACCTGTTATCACTGTCTAAGAAATGGGTTTTCTTTTCCCATGATTGGCTAAGTTTTAAAATTTTGAGTCATGTGCTTTTAGCTGCTTCAAATCTATTTTAGGTCTTTAAGGGTTAAGGGTTTAGCTTTTAATCACTCAAATGTCTTATCAAAAACCCTCTGGCTTCTATTCCTACGTTACTTTATTCACTTAAGTAATGGGTCTTGTGGTTGTGTGAAATGTCCCCCCCTTGTTATTTGCCTAGGTAGTCGTTAAATAATTGTAAAAATTTACACCTTATGCTTTTTCCTTCTAATGTTGTCAGGTCCAGTAAGTGTCACACAACTTTAAGATGAATCTATGACTTTCACTGTTTTGTTAGGCGAAGTTGCTGGTGTGTTAAGCTATGTGAAATAGCGAAAGGAAAAAGCATGTTCGACTGTGTGTATTGGATCTAGTTTAATGAGACTCCATCTCGCTTTGAATCTAACGACTGGCATTGATTCACAGCCGAAATATGCCAGCAAGTTACCTTTCATGAAATTGTGAAAAGGTTTGGCGGGACCCGACAGTGAAGACTTTCCACGGCTAAAAGGCGATCAAGTTTAAAAGAAATCAATGGCTCTCGTTGTTTTGTGGCTGAAAGATGCTCATAGTTTATTCTCTATGAAATAGTGAAATGTTTTTTTGGCCCGAGCAAAAGAGGTTCATAAGATGCATAACAAATGCGCAAGTCCTCGAGATCTAACAGCCAACACAGTTTCGCGAAAGGAAGATGCTCGAAAGATAGTTTTCGTGAAACGACGAAAAGACATGGCATTCCAAGCAAGCAGTTCAGTTGGTTGAGATGGCAAGTAAGACAATGACATGTGGCCAAAAATCAAAGTGGTCAGCAAATTGGATTTAAGGACTAACGGGTGGGTCCGAGAAGATAAGTCATGCTGCGGGATAAGAACACCAGGTGGATAAAGCTGAGTCAGAAGACCCATGTCTGCCACATTCAAGTAGGTTGTTAAGCATCAAGCAAGTTTGATATGATCTGATGGCTCGCGTAAATTCATGAAGGTAAGATGCTACTACTTTAAGGCCTACGAAATGGCAAAAGAGCTAGTGGGCCTGAAGAACAGATAAGGTATAAAGGTAAAAGATGATCAACTCTATTTTGATCCAAGGGTTCTCGTTGTTTAGTGGCTGCAAATCAACTGAGGATTAAGGCCCATGAAATGGTGAAAGATAAAGAGAGGTTATGTCCAGCATGACATGGAATGACAGCTGCTACTTCTTGTAAAGCTTGATGGTGATGTGTTGATTGACATGTGGTTTCAAAAGGTGATTGAGGGCCCACCAAGGTGTAACCGGTGGTTATATGGGAAGTAAGACACGTGGTTGACTCTGAACTAAACCTGAAGAGTTTTCCAGGGCTAATGGCCGAATGCCACATGGCATTTGTTAATCGGTGAACAAGTGGGGTAAGCAATGTTTAGATAAAGGTCTCACTTAAAAGATGTTCATCTCAAGATTGATCCAACGCTTCTCATTGTTTCATGGCCTGAAGATGGAAGCGGATTAACCCCTGTGAAATAGCAAAAAAACGTTAGCCGTCAAGATGAGGCGTAGTTAGTGAAAAAGTTGACGGTCTGGGTAGGAGTTAAAGGCCGGGTGGTTAGAGTTCCATCTAATACTTGGCATAGCTTCACGAAAGGAAAATGCTCGGGGGTTAAATCTTGCGAAATGGCAAAAAGGAGGTAGGGCCCGATGCAAAGGCAAAGAGGTTAAGATAGTGTAAAGATCAATCAAGTCTCATCTGATCGGATGGCTGGTGTGATTTCATTAGGCAAATTTGCAAGGATGTTATGCTCTGCGAAATGGCGAAAGAGCGAAAAGGAAAATACATAGGTGTGTTGTGACCCGTTGGAGTGAAATTTTTGAATTCTTTTATGAATTCAATTTTGAAGGGATGACCAAAGCATGCTGTATCAATATCGCATTTAAGAGCCTGACTACTGTATATGATCTCGCATAAATTGAATGAAGGCATCATTTTGAAGAGTTGTTACAAAGAAGTGGTTGCAGAGCAAATTTCTTCAGGTGCCAAATCGAATTCTTCAAGCTAGGAACAGGTTCTCTTGTACTCTTGCTTAACAATTACTTAACAGTTTGTTAATTGGGGTTTTGATTTGTTACAAAAAAGTTGGGGCTAGTAATTAAGTTGCTTGCATAGTTTTTTAAGATGGCACCTAAAAGGGAGTTCTCAGGAAAGGTTAATTACCAAGAGAGGGCTATTTGTGATGATTTCCTAGAATAGTTGACAATGTCAACTAATGTGGCAGCAAAGGTAAAGGAATTAGTGCCAAGAGCTCCTTGCCTAAAAATAGGAGAAGGATTGTATGATAAGGGAAATTGCCTAAGAGACCCTTAGATTGGGTTGTCTGGGTTGGGCATATTTAAGGTCAGATTTGGCATGAGACATTCCCTAGCCCTAATGAACAACATTTGGGAGTTAGATGTAGGAAAATTGGTAGTCCCTGGAGTAATCATGGATGTGGATCTCCTAACTCAGATTGCACACAACTATGACCCAATCACAAGGAGTGTTAGGGATATAAATAGGAAAACCCTCATTGAAATCAATAATGAGGAGTTTAGAAATGCTTTTGGGCTTAGTGAATTTACCAATTTTTTAGAACCTATTAACTTTAAATCACTAACTCAGGTTTATAGTGTGCAGAGGAACCACCTTAGAAATGGGCCTCTTAAAGAATTCTTTGTGAAGATAGGCAGATTAACAGTTGTAGGACCCAATACTGAGGAGCCCTTCTCTTTAAATTTGTTCACCCTTAGGGCTAAGGGATTATACTGGTCACTTTGCCAAATTTTAGGAGAAGATGCTGAAGCAAACATGCCAACTCATTACATGTTAATGATTGCTCAAATTTTGAATCCTTCTCTAGCAGTGACCTTTGATTATGCTTCCTATATCACTGATGCCATCCATGAAGGCTTGATAGGAATAAAGAATGGGAAAGTGGATAGGCCTTTTGGATGGTACTCCCTCCTCATGCATTTATTTTTATTCAAGGGTGGTGACTATTTTGCAAGTGGAATGGATATTGTGAAAGAGAAAGACAGAGAAAAGATGCTAGTGTAGTTATGGAGTATAGTGTTGTCATGGGACAGAGAAGATGCTAGCTACTTGAGGTTTGATAAGTGCTTTGCATCCAAGATTAGGACTCTTATCTATTTAGAGTATCCAAGAGTCCCTAAGGTTCTTTTAGAATTCTTTAGGCCAAAAGAGTTTGCTGAGAATATTAAAATTGTCCACAATTGGGGTGATATCTACTTATACCTTGTCTCCATAGTTTTCAGAGTATATGGTTTCAAAGGCACTCCATTTTTGTTGCCCTATTAGATCCCTCTCAAAGTGGGAATTGCAGAAGTCCTCAGGTAGATTGCTAGTGTACAAGAGGTAGAGCTAACAGGTAGAGGTAAAGGGACCATTTTCCCTACAGTTACCATAGCACATCAATTTGTAATAACTAAAGGAGGTTGGAAGTATTTTGAAGATTTCCTTCAACCTTACCATTTATCAATTGTAGTATCCAAGTGTGCTGACCCTAAAGATTTCTTCAACAACATGTTCAGAAAGAGGGCAATATGCAGAGGTAGACCCCACCAATTCCAGTTTCCTGAAGACCTCATTAGGAATGAGTTTGATTTAGATGAGCAAGAGATGAAGAAGGAAAAGTGGGTGGCCTACAAGAAGGCCTTAGACTTTGTGCACCAATTTTACACCAGTTATGACCCTTTGTCCAGCTTTCACCTCTTTGAAGAAAAGGTAAAATTCTTAATTCTTTGTTTTGAAGATGTGATGCAGACATTGAAAGAAAAGAGGGAGGTTGTAATTAAGAACAACCTTGAGAAAGCAAGACTAGTTCTAACTAGGTCTACATCTGCCAGAGCAATTCCTCCTGGTGATTACATGTTACATAAGAAGTCCAACTATAGTGTGTTGATACCAACAACAGGGTAGCCTTCTACCTCAAAAGGGAAGAGGAAGATATAGGATGTCATTGACATTCAGGACAACCCAAAGAAATAAAGAATGGGAAAGGAATTACAGTCTGATGAACCCTTGTATTCCCCATCTCAATCCCCTATTCATATAGGAGATGAACAGGTAGCAGCTGAACAACTGTTACAGTTAGGCAGTCTTGGAGAGATAGCGTACACATATGATGAGGTGGAAGAGGGACTGCAAGAAGAGCCCCTTACTGTTGAGATGAAAATTACTACTAATGAGTTCAAAGGCCAGGAGTGGGATCCTAAGATCAAGAAAGCCAGTGAAGATTTCTTGGCTGATAATAACTTTGTCACATCAAGAGCTTTCATGCAATTTGTGTGGAAGCAGAATATTGATAAATTTAATGCTAGGTGTGAAAAGAGGAAAAGCGAGCAGCCCCACAAGTATCCAACTGTGGTGGAGGAAGAGATAAAGCAGGAAATGGTTGATGAGTTTAAAACCATCACTCCCAAGCAAGGAAGAGACATGGTGGCATAGGTTGGGGTACTCATTCTCCCTGAATGGGACATAGCAGATGCCTTGGTTTTAGAGGTAGTAAGAAAGGATACCAAACCTATTGAGGGAGTCACTTTCAGCAAGGATAATTCTGCCCTAGTCATGTGGTCTCTTAAAAGAGATGAAAATAAAAGGAATAAGGACACCCCAGGGTCAAGTTACCTTGGAGGAATGATAGTGAAAAGAGTGCAGAGCATTGGGGTAGTGGAAGCTGTTAGTACTATGTTAGAGACTGCAAAGTTTAGTGTTGCAGTAGCAGAGAGAGAGGCAAAAGACAAGGTAGATCTCCAAGCCAAGCTAGAGACAGTTTTAAAAGCTTACAACAGTGCCAAGGAAGAGGTAAGGGGTAAAGATAGCATCATTTCTAAGTTACAAAGCCAGTTGGTAGGACAATACCATCAAGGTGAGTCCTCAACATTGATGATCTCCTCTTCTCTTGCAAGGCCTCCACCTACCAGCCCCATTATTGAATTCCCACCATCTCCAACACCTTCTAGTTCTTAGTTGATTGAGATCACTTCCCATGAATTGGAGAACCTAAAACAGGCTCAGGCCCTGTATGAAAAGAAATATGAAGAGAGAGTGAGGGCTACAATTTTAAGTTTTGCTGACACTATAGGGTCCTCACTAATGTACAATAACATGAGTAAGATCTTGGAAATGTGGAATGAGCTAAAAGGAGACAAGGTTGTTCTGATGCCTCTTTTTGACAAGTGGAAACCCAAAGAGTAGGATATAGAACTTATTTGTATATCTTATGATGAGGTAGGGGCTGACCCCATTATTAAAGCTACTTATGATATGCCAAAGGATCTAGCAAAGATAGCTGAAGGAGTAGACAATGCGGATAGAAAGATCAACCTGTACAAGAAGGAGTACACTGATCAAGTTTTTGAATTACTCCCAAGGGGTTTTGTTAGTCCAATTCAATTAAAGGACAAACAAATATGGCTTAAAGAATTAGAAGCCAAATTGTCATTAAGAATAAAAGAAATTATTAGTTTAGAGGATGCCTCCATATTTTTCAAAACAATTGAGGAGATTGAGAAAATCAAATCTCATTATGGTTTTCTGAATTCAGAGGTCAACAAAATGAGGAATTCTTGGAAAAGATTAGCCAAGACAAAAGAAAAAGTGATTAACTTCTCATGGCCCGCTGATGAGGTGTATCAGGAATGGACAAGAAAATATGCAGTGCTGGATGTGGAGCAGTTAGAAGATGTTGCAACAGAACAACAAGTGGAAGAAGTCGTGAATGTTGAAAAAGACTTGTAATCACATTTGGAAAAGGTTTTGTAACTTCTTCTTAAGAAGTAATGATTGTAACAAACTCTCCTAGGAAAGTACGAAGCTTTGTATGCATCCATATTATTATAAATGGATACTAGGACTAGTAAAAAAGGATCACAAGGAATTGTAAGAAAATGCTGCAGAAATTTATCTAAGATTTTTTCAAGTTTTAATGGAGAATATTCAAATGTTCTTGTAATACTTTCAGAAGTAATATCAATACACAGTCCATTGGTTTTGAGTTTAAACTTTGTGTTATCTTCAAGTATGTTTGCAAATGTTTACTATTCATTTTGAGTAATCTAGGGTTATTCCTTTTGAATATGGGTTGTAAGGCAATTTCAAGTAGATGTGCTTCTTAGCTTTTCTCTTCAGGAGGGGAACTAAATACGCATGAATCATTTCTACTAGTAAATTCTTTGTGGGATACTTTGAATTTTGATGAACACAGTTTAGTTTGGTATGAATAAATTCTTATGTATGTCAGGCATGTATGGGGATTTGCAGAAGCCAAATTGATAGGATGTGTGGAGATGTTTGATTGTGGAAGTATTGCTTGAACTTAGATAACTCTGTGGCCTTGGATAAGGCACTGGTATTTGTTAAGGTTGTCTTTTACATATCTTGTAGGTCAATACTGAACATGAGTACAAGTTTTATTTTTTTTGTTTCAGTTTGTTTTAAGGTGATAAAATCCACTGGTTTTTGGATTGGTTTTTGTGGATTTGTCTTTTAAAAGTGTGAATTTAGTTCACAAAGGTATACCTGCCTAAACTTTGGATAAGTTCAAAGTGTAGAAGGTTAATCAAACCTTGTCATATGTTATCCTAAAAGTTTCCTTCTCTTTAATCTCTCTTCTGCATATAGAGTTTATCATATCACTATAAGGATTTTAAAGGGAATCAGATTTTGAGAACAACAAAACTGGTAAGACCCCTCATGAACTATGGTTTGGTATTACTCCTACTCTTAAATATTTAAGAATATTTAGAAGTAAATGCTATATTAGAAGAGATGAGATTATTGATAAATTTGATCCTAGAAGTGATGAAGGAATATTTCTTGGTTATTCATCTAAGAGAAAAGCATATAGATGTTTTAACAAGAGATTGCAGAAAATTGTTGAGAGCACAAATGTGAAGATTGATGAATAGTTTAGAGGAAATTCAAGGTACTTAGACTTTGAATCGGCAACAGAGATATTGAAAAATGAACCAAAAATGAATACAGTGGTACAGAATGAAGACCCAGTTACACCAAGATCATTTGAAAATTCCATAGTAATTGAGGAACAACAACAAACAAAGATGCCCTGGTATGTAAGATTGAACCACTCTGAAGATCAGATAATTGGGAACAAGTATCAAGGAGTTATGACTAGAGGAAGACTGGAAAATGAAGATGTATGTCTTATTTCTCAAATTGAACCAACATCAGTTAATGAGGCATACGAAGATAAATTTTGGATTAAAGCAATGGAAGAAGAATTAGAACAAATTGAAAAGAATAACACATGGACATTAGTTCCCCAGCGTAAAGACAAAAATGTAGCTGGAACAAAGTGGGTATTAAAAAACAAACTTAATGAAGATGGTAAGGTAATTAGAAATAAAACAAGACTAGTGTGTAAGGGATATTCAAAGAAAGAAGGAATTTATTATAATGAAACCTTTGCACTAATAGCTAGAATTGAGGCAGTAAGATTATTCTTGGCTTTTGCAACAGACAAGAACTATAAAGTATATCAAATGGATATTAAATGTGCATTTCTGAATGGAGATCTTGAAGAAGAAGTTTATATTGAACAACCTAATGGATTTTCTTTGACAAGTGACAAAGATATGGTTTGCAGGGCTAAGGAAAGCTTTGTATGGGCTAAAGCAAGCTCCAAGAGCTTGGTATGCTAGATTGGATAAGTATCTTTTGAAGATTGGTTTTTCTAAAGGTAATGCTGACAACAACTTATACTACAAAGTGATTAATGATGATATTTTGATTATAGAATTTTTTATTGATGACATAATCTTTGGAGGAGAAGATGGATTATGTAAAGACTTTTCTGATGAAATGTAACAAGAATTTGAAATGTCTATGATTGGAGAAATAAAATTCTTTTTAAGATTGCAGATTTCATAGACTGATAAAGGTATATTCTTGAGTCAATCTAAATATTTGAAGGAGTTACTAAATAAATTTGGTATGGAGAACTCTAAACTGGTAAGCTCACCTATGACTGCAACTGATAAATTATCACTAACGGATGAATCGACACCTGTTAATCTGACTAGGTACAAGTCTATGATAGGAGGTCTACTATATTTGACACAGATAAGACCTGATATAATGAATGTAGTATGTATTGTTTCAATATTTCAGAGTAATCCTAAAGAAAATCATGAATTAGGAGTAAAAAGGATTTTCCAGTACTTACAAGGCACTACAAATCTTGGCTTATGGTATCCTAGAGATGAAAACTTTGAATTATGTGCATACATAGTAGAAAATTGGGTAGGAGATGTAGATGACAGAAAAAGGACCACCGGTGGAGCATTTTTTCTTGGTAGCAAATTAATTTCTTGGTTGAGTAAGAAATTATGGCCTTATCAACAACAAAATCAGAATATGTTGCAGCAGCAACTAATTGCACACAGGTATTATGGCCTAAGCAAATGTTGAAGGACATAAAGGTAAAATGAAAGGAACCTATAACTATTTACTGTGATAATACAACATCAATTGATATATCTAAAAACCTGGTACTTCACTCAAAAACTAAACATGTTTCTATCAAATTGAATTTTCTGAAAGAGAATGTTGAAGCAAAAGAAGTATAATTGGTTTCTATGAATACTAAAGAGCAAATTTCAGATATTTTTACTAAGCCTTTGCCTAAGGAGAATTTTGAATATCTCAAAGATCAGCTTGGGGTTATACCCCCACCAATAGAGACTTAGATAGTTGATGTTTGTCATCAATCGACAAAATTAACAGAGAAATCTTTTATTCTGGCTTTGATGAGGAGAGATACTTCTCAGGGGGAGTAGTTGGCATTTTATAATAAGTTGGTATTTTGTATTTGAATATGTTTTTGTATTGCTTTGGAATTTGATGTCAAAGGGGGAGAGATTGTTATGGAAAGACACATGGAAACACATTATTCCTTGGGGGAGAAACTTTTACTTTGAGAAGAGATTGTTGGAGAGATTGATTACTCTCTGTATTTGGTTATGATCTCTTTGGGAGATTGTTGGTTTTTGGTTTTTGGCATTTCTGTTTTGGCACTTTGATGGTTTTTCCATCTTGTGTTGCCATCAATGCTAAAGGGGGAGATTGTTGGAATTTTGGATATGTTGATATGGTTTTGTCATTGATGTCAACACCTGTCAACACTTATCAGCATTTGAAGATTTGGTTATGTTCACCAGTAAGCATGTGACTTATGCATAGTCACCGGTATTTGGTTCACCAACAGGATATATTGATCACTGACACTTGGAATCACTTGGAAACTACTTGGTTATGTCAAAGACATCATTTGGACACTTTATCATGGTGATTTGTTCATTGGTATATTCGAGTTTGCATATTTTTTGTTACCGGCAAATAGGTCTAGGATATACACTGGTAGGCTTATCTATTCCAGATCAGCATGATACATCATGGAGATGATTTGTTATTATTATAAATGCATTGAGCCAACATCATGCATCGGATATTGTTTCATTTGTAATTGATTTTATTGTAATATCTTTTAGTGAGCTGACCTACTCAATTGGTCTTAGGTTATGGTATAAATGTAAGATCTCAAGTGTGAGATTAATATAGGCAAGGATAGAGATTGTAATAAAGGCATATGCGAATATTAGTAGAGCTATACACACAGACATCATTCAAAGATTAAAGGAAGGTTTGAAGAAGGCATATCAGAGCTAAACCAGTATTGAATCGAGCATAAGAAGATGCTATTTTGAGTAGTACATTATCATTGGATTTAATCATCCAATTGTAGTCAGTGCGACTCCCATTTGTGATTGAGTAGTGAGCTCTAGGCACTTGGCCTTTCTGCATGTGCAGACCCCATATTCTACACACATACTATCTACAGTAGTATCATTTGATTGTGGGTAAGGTTTCCCACCATGGTTTTTCCCCTTACAGGGTTTCCATGTACAAATATTGGTGGTATGTGTTGTGGATGTTATTGTATTTTTGTTTCACGCATTGATCTTTACCGATACTGCAATTAACTGATAAACTATCTACCGGCATAAAGTTTGGTTTACCTGTATTAAGCATTGAGTTTGGTTAAGATGTTTTTTGGTTTGAATTTATTGGACAACTGATTCACCCCCTCCCCTCCCCCTCTCAGTTGTCTCTGAGACCTAACAAAATTTTTCTATTGAGATAGAAAAATTTCCTTCTTTTGATGAAAGCCTTTGAACTCAATGGTCTTTTCTTCAAATTGATACATTGACAAAGATTTCTCTTTCTCAAGATTTGGATAATGGTCATATAATTTGATATCTTGTTTGCACTTTGTTTTATGTTTGTCAAATGTTTGATTGAAAATTTGTGTTGGATGAATACTTGTTTTTGAATTGGTTTTTCCTTTCTTTGACGAGAAAACAGAGCAAGCACACAAGCACAATAATGTTGCCTCAAAAAGGCACAAATACGTGTAGGTCTAAATCAACCCAATATTTGAACTTTTTGACCCCCTTTTCAAATGTTTTTGTATGTTTTTTTCAAAAGCCTGAAGTTGGCTCAATTTATCACTGGTCTGACCCAAAATTAAGACATTTCAAACACACTTTATCCCTAAGGTTAAATGACCAGTTGCGATAATTTTAGACCACATCTTGATATTTTTTCAACTTTGGTACTACATACCTTATGAATCCCACCGTAGCAAGTAAGGATGTGATATACTAAGTCTTGCATGAGCATAACAGATAGATGATCCCTATGATGGGGGAGTCACCACTTTTATCAAGCTACAAGTAGCCTTTCAAAAAGCCATATTTCTACTCAAGGAAATATATATGGTGAGTATCTTGGGATAAAAACCATCTATGCTCTTGCACTGAACTTATCACAAATATCCTCAATCAATAGAATGGGTGGGTTTCTATATAAAAGGGTGTATAGTAATGTTCAATGTTTTTGGACATAAGTTCATTCTACAGTGACTTGCTTAAGAGCCTTTTAACTTGTGGTCATGCCCATATGTCCTTTCAGCAAGTTACAATGTAGGAACAACTATACCCAAGGTTACAGCTTTTGCTCACACCTGATTTCTATAGTGGCTCGAAGGATTTACTGTGCGAGGCTGTTCCCAAGACTGATGTGTCTCTTGGAAGGCCTCTCTTAAAAAGATAAATTTTTGAGTGTTACTAACATTTTTCTCTTGCACCTAGGACCACGAAAGACAAGGGAGAGGATAGTGTGTGTTAGAAGTAGGACCACTCGACAAAATTTGCACAAGTGTGCCAATCACAAAAAACACTTGTTCTTTTTAACTAAGTTATAGCAATGTGATCTAACTATTTGGAGATGTTGCTCCAGTAAAAATGGTGTTCTTTTTAACTTCAATGGCAAAATGTTTTGTAATCTAGGAACTTAAAATCCTGGTCAACTGAATTTGAAACACGTTTTTCTTGAAGTAAATCGATTTGAACTTGAAGGGACGAATGGTTTGTTCTTTTTAAACTTGCCCAAAATGAAGTGTTGATTGTGATTCTTAATTTGATGCAAGAATAAAATTTGTCTTGTTGATTTTAAGCACCAAATAAAAAGTGTTCCTAACTTGCAAAATGAAATTTTGTTGGGTTTTGAATTTTTGGTCCTTTTTAACTTGACAAATGAGGTTCTTTTTATAAGCTCAAATAAAATATGTGATTCATTTTATACCCAAAAAGCAAATGTGAAGTTTATTTAAGCTAAAATAGAAAGTGAATTCATTTTAAGCCAACTTTTAAAAGTTAGTAAAAAGATAAATTTCTTTCCTAATCCAATTTAAAAACCTACACAAAAGACAAATAGTTAGTAAAAATAAAAAATAAAGTTTTGGTGGGCTTCTACAAGCCTAGATTTTGATTTCTGGTTACAAAATATTTTGTTTAACAACTCTTTGTTACAATAGCGGTACCCTGTGTGAAAACAGAAGCGCTATTTAACACGAAAGTGTTAAATAACAAACAAAAGCACTAAAATAAGCGCAACAAAGCTATAAAAAGAGTCAAAAGCGCTAAAAGACTCTGTCCGACAAAATAAATTATGTCAAATAGCAAGCTAAAAGCACTAAAACTAGACACAATAGCGCTATTGAATGGTCAATAGCACTATAAGAAGGATGATAGCACTAGTTGGAAGACAATAGCACTAATATTGTGAACAATAGCGCTACTATTGTGAACAATAGCGCTAAATCACCAAATTTTGAAGGTGCTAGAGCGTGAACAATGGTGCTAAAGCATGACCTGTGTGTCAATTAAAACATGAAAATTTAGTAGTTTCAAAAATTAAGATTAGAAGGTTGCGTGTTCGATTCACATTGGGTTCACCAAATGATGCTATGCAAAAAGGATGTTAGGATATTGGGAAAACAAACACAAACACACAAGCAAAAAACCAAGTGTTAGTGTTAGAAATCACAAATTAAATATTATCCTAAGCAATCATATCAAGAGAGACACAAAACACAAAATAGGAAGCTTAACAAATCTAAGAAATGCAATAAAAAATCTCCAAATGCCCTCCACCATGTTTGTAGCTACTCCTCTCCAAGTTCCCAAATGAGTGTAACTCTCAATAGTTTTTTGCATTATTCCGGATGTCTTATGGAGGTTCAAGATTGTAGAATGAAAGTTTATGAAAATGCAAATGTGAAGAAACTAAAATGGGATATTATCTAATTATCTAATGTTAATTTTAGCCCAAAAAGACAAATGTAAATTATTATGCTAAATGCTCTCTAAATTTCACTATAAATTAGATGCATACAAGATTTCAAGATTTGGATTATGAAGAAATGAGCTCTATTTATAGGTAAAATGGAGCAATGGATGGTTGAGATTGAGTAATCTCAACAAGGGCCAAAATTGATGGTTTTATGATCTTTGTGAGGACTTTCAACCCAATCCTAGGATGACAAATGTCAACAAGAGATTGGTTGAGAGGGGGGGGAATAAGCATTAAATGATTGAGATGACTTGAGGGTTAACTTGGGAGGTAAGGTTAATGTTGAGTTGAATGAATAAAGACATTATCCAATAAATTATGTCTTTATCCAATGGATAAACTCTTGTGCAAGAGTTAGTGAGGATAACCATGGTTAAAGCAATAAATGCTTGAAGAGACCTAGGAGTCAAATGAGGTTTGAGTTAGAGGTAAAGTCTCTAGCCATGTGGGTGAGTTGAGTTAACCATAAATGGTTATATAAGATCCATTAATGGTCACGTAAGAGCCATTAGTGTTTTCGAAGACTTTAGATGTTAACTTGTTGAGCACATAAAGCATTAAATGTTTTTCAAAGACTTTGGAGTTTTTTAGAAGTGACCTCAAGTTGCTTAGGAATGTGACAATATTTAGGAGATGGATTAGGCTAATAAGGAATGATTAGAAAGTGGTTATATGGGTCTAGAAGGGAATTTAGGATTGCAAGTGGGTTTGGTGGGTGAGGAAAAATAGAATTTTAATTAAAATTAAATTAAATTATTTCAATTGTAGCTGCAACTTGCATTTGTAGGAGAATGAAAGGGGGGGGTTATTTGTTTAGTGATTTAAAAAAATATTGATTTATTTATTTAAAAGAAAAAGGGGTTCAAATTAAATAAATATGATTTATTTATTTAATTGATTTAGAGGTGTGGTTTTTGAATAATTTATTTAATTAATAGGAGAAGGGATTGAAAATGAATTAATTAAATATTAATTTAATTAACTGGTGACTAGTGGTTTATTAATCAAATAAACCGTAAATATTTATTTAATTAAATGGACAAATTTACGTGACTACACATATTATTCATTGTATCTTGTATACACTATTAGTGATATCTTTGTCTTGGTTGTCTATGGTGGGAACACCGAAGTGCAGTTTTAAAAGAGGTGATATACTTTTGAATTTTACACAATACGTGACAATATCCAAGAGATTTTTGAAATTTAACATTTGTGGTTTTATGCTTATAGTGATGATAACAAGATACTTCATAGTCACTTGGTACATTGAATCAACCTTTGCACCCACATATGTCATTATTCTTCTCTTTACCTAAACCAAATTGGTCCATAATTTCTTTAAAATAGAAATGGATGGATAGTTGGGATTGTTGAATTCCAAACTAGAATTGAGACTAGAAAATAACTCCTTTGTGAGAGGAGTGACTTATTTTTTTATGTAGTTGAGAGAGAAAAGGAAGGTGATGTAATCTTGAGGCACCATGTCATAGATAAGTTTAAGGTCTATCACAACATTTGGATCCATGTGACCTCTTCCCAGTAGAAATCAATTGGCCACTCTCATTTTATGTGAATCCTTGATTAGTTTCTCTACATTGTTAAACAAGTAGGATGCCATCATGAGATAAAACTTGATGGTGGTGAGGCTCTATGTGGGATGTATGGCTTTTATTAGCATTGTTATGCTACTAATGTGAGGATTTTGTGATTAAGCTATCTCAACCTTACAACCCTAAAATTTTTATTTAATTATTTTATTTTTTACTCACTTATGAAGTCTTAAAATTTAGGGAAATAATGTCATGGGCTGCAATGTTGGGACTATGACAATTTCTTTTATTTACTATGATGATTACTAGTTCAATGAAAGAGTCATGAAGGGTTATTATTTGGCAATTGATATTTATGGCAACGTTCACTTTTGATAGGTGTTGTAAGGTGGGTGCTGCATATGGCAAGATGATCATTATGAGTGAGTCATGTAGTAGTGCTTTGGAAACTTACTATGTGCAATGTGTCATGGAAATGGTAACTTTCTATTTTAAGACAACTAATATTATAATAATATGAGTTAGTTTTGGAAACCATGGATGGTTTTCACTCATGTGTTGAGATCCATAAATTTTTGTGGCTTATTACTGTATTTTATAAAATAAGGTTGAATATTTTCTATAAGTTGTTATGTGCTAGGATCTTCTCTAGAGTTATTTGATGTTGTAATCACTCCTAAAGTGCATTGGCTTTGTGTATTGTATTATAATTGTTGGTTTTTTTTTTTCTTGAACTGGTTTTCCCACGTAAATCTAGTGTTATGAGTTTATTTGTTTAAATCTGAATTTGTAACACGTGTTTATATAATTTGTAATAGCTAAAGGGCTTGTAAGAATTTTTTTCATTCACTCTCATGTTAGACTTATTATTTGGAAGGAATATTCTACAATTTTCTTCCTTTGAATTTGTATAAGAGCCTAGCCAACTTTGTATTGTTGTTGGATAGAAGGGTTTTTTAATGCTGATCTAGTTTTAGTCAGACTTTTGCATAGAAATATTTCATAACTTTGTTGTAGTTTTGAGATGCAAAGAATATCAAGAAGAATAAATATGAAGAAATCTAATGGTGGCAATTTTGAATTGTGAAAACTCAAAATGGAGGACATGCTTGTAAATAGAGATCTAGGGGTTACAGTTTCTTTGAAAAAACCATAAGCTACAACATAGGATATATGGGATACAATGGATCAAAAAACCAAGGGTTTGATAAGACTATCTCTAGCTAATTCAATGCTATTGAATTCTCATTAAGAGAAGACTTCAATTGAGCTTTAGAAGAAGCTTGGTGATATTTATCAAGGGAAATCCATTGTAAATAAGTTATTCCAAGGAAAAAGTTGTATCTTCTAAGGATGGAAGGAAGATTAATTGAAAATCACATGAATGTGTTTAATATGCTAGTTGTGTGACTAGGTTTTGTCAATATCAAGATTGATGAACATGAAAAATGCATGATTCTACTATTTTCTTTGCTGAACTTGTAGGATCACCTTATGATGGCCAGTGGAAGCACACCAACTACTTTTAAAATGGAGGATGTGGTTGCTTAGTTATTATTCAAAGATATGAGAAGGACATATTTTGAGATGGCCAGGGAGGCCTTGGTTTCTCATTATAGAATGATGGAGAAGGGCAAGAAATGGACAAGAAGAGTAAATTAAAATCTCCATGGATATCTAAGTCTCTTGGTAAAAATTCCAAGGCAAAATGTTGGAATTAAGGTGAAATTGGTAATTTTCAAAAAAAATGTGAAGAGGAGAAGAAAAAGAAAGGTAAAAAGGATTTCTTTGATTGTGACTCTAAAAAATCCTCCAATGATAAAGGAGATGCATTTTTCATAGCCTTGGAAACACATGAATTAGAAGATGTTTGGTTGATAGATTTAGGTCTCTTTCTAGGAGACTTCTCATAGAGATTATTTTTTGAAGTATGAGGAGTTATTGGAGGGAAGGTGTATTTGGGTGATGATTGTCACCTAAAGGTTGTTGGTCATGAAAGAGTCATGTTCTGATTCCTTGATTGCATAGTGAAGGAAACTGATGGAGTCCTATATATAATTGGTCTAACTTCAGTTAGCAAGCTCAATGATGTGGGTGTGAAGGTCGTTTCATTGAGTAGTGGATGCAAGATGACAAGAGCCTTTATGGTCCTTGCTAAGGGTGTTCATATTGACACTATATAAATTGGATTCATGCACAGTTAAATGCACTAGTACTTCTATGAAGTCCAAGGAAAAGGGCTTTGGATTCTTCATCCTCACCATAATATCAAGTATTGTAGGGTTTTAAATTATATTCATTTAAATGTGTTTGGTCTTATTGATGTTCCTTCTATGTCTAGATTTATGTACTTTATCTCTTTCATAGATTAATATAGTACAAGGACATTTGTGTATCTCCTCAAAAGTAAGTCTTAAGTTTTTAGTTAGTTTAGAGAATTTAAATCCTTGGTTGAAAACTAGATTGGTAGAAAAATAAAGAGTTTGAGGATTAACAATGGTGGTGAGTTTTGTTTGGCAAAATTTGACATGTTCTGTATGGTCCATGGGATTGAGAGATAAAAGAGAACACCATACACCTCACAACAAAATAGAGTTACTTAGAGGATTAATAGAATGTTGATGGAGAGGTCTATAGGAATGTTGAGTGGTGTTGGCCTTGAACAAAAGTTTTGAACTGAAACTATAGCCATTACATTTTATCTAATTAACATATATCCTAGTTTAGTGCTTATTGAAAATACACTCATGGAGGAATGATATGGTAATAATCACTCATTGAGACATAGTAGAGTCTTTTCTTGTGAGGCATATGCACATATATTGAGTGATAAATGATCAAAATTGGAGAACAAGGTGGTTAAACTCTATCTTAATTGATGTTGGTGTTAGTGTGAAAGGTTACAAGATTTGGTATCTAGTTGCAGAGAAATTTCTTTACAATGGAAGTGTTATCTTCAGTGAGTTGAAACCTTCCACTATTGATATGCAGCCAAAGAAAGAAGGTAAATAGAAAATGAGGTAGTTCAAATACCACCTTTTTTGATGAAAAATAAACTACAAAATCTTGTTGGACTTTGTAATACCCCTCTAGCCTGGTTACAGAATAAGGAGGTATTGTGTATTATATCTTTCCAATTATGTTATCCATAGATATATTTGATATTAAATGTTAATCAACATGGTTAGGAATATGGATAATTGAGTTTAATTTAAATTAATTATTATTATTACTAACGAGTAAGTAATAATTGATGTTTATGTTTGTATGTATAGATATTAAGGGGGATAGATTTGTTAGGTCCCGGAGACAACTGAGAGGGGGGGGGGGGGTGAATCAGTTGTCTAATAATTTTAAACAAAAAACCACTTAAAAAAATTGCTGCATAATATCGGTGAGACAGTCTGTGATACCAGTGGATTAATTTAACTGATAAATGCAATACCGGTAAAGATTAATGCATGAAACAAAAAGACAAAGTCATCCACAACACATAACACCAATATTTGTACGTGGAAACCCTGTAAGGGGAAAAACCACGGTGGGAAACCTTACCCACAATTAGATAATACTACTGCAGATAGTAAGTGTACATAGATGGGGTCTGCACATGCAGAAAGGCCAAGCGCCTAGAGCTCACTGCTCAAACACAAATGGGAGTCACATTGACTATAGTTGGATGGTTAAATCTAATAAGAATGTATTGCACAAAATAATATCTTCATATGCTAGATTCAGTATCCATGTAATGATGATATGATTCCACAAAACCCTAGCTTTACCTTCAAATGATGTCTTCATGTATAGCTCTACTTAATATCACATATACCTTCACACACAATCTTTTTTTTTTGCATTCCACACTTGATCTTACATTTAAGATCTTACATTTATACCATAACCTAGGACCAATTTTAGTAGGTCGGCTCTACAAGATATTACAATAAAATCATTTTACAAACAATACAATATCTGATGCAATAACTGATTGAACATGTCGACTTAATGCATTTACAACATTAATCTATCATCTTCATAGTTTTCCATGCCGATCTGGAATAGATAAGCCTACCAGTGAAACCCTAGATAACCCTGGACCTATTTGCTGGTAAAAGCAAATATGACAATATCAATAAACTGATAAACAACTTTCCAATATGTGAAGTCCAAACAATGTCTTCAATATTACCAAGTATCTTCCATGTGATTCCAAGTGTCGGTGATCACTATATCATGCCGGTGTACCATGTACCGGTGACTATGCATTAGTCGCTTGCTTGCCGGTGAGTGTTTCTGGATAGGTGTTGACATCAATGACAAAACCATACCAAAATACCAACAAGATTAATACATAATCATTTGGTTAATAAATTTATATTAAGTGGTAAATAAATAAATTAATAATAATGCTTTGTTAATTGAAGTAAATAAAAGCTTTATTATTAATTAATTGAGTTGGAGTAATTTAATTATTAATTCCTTTTAAGCTTTGTTTAGTGTTGAGATTTATTTAAGTAATTATTTTATTTTATTTTTTAAAAATAATGCCTGGTAAACTTTTTAACGTGACCGGCGATGCTAGCATGACACACCCTTTGGCTCCACGTGAAACGCTTTTGACCCAGAGCTATGAATTGATGAGGCCACAACCAAGGGACCTCATCCCCACACTTCACTTGTTCAAACCCATGAGCACAACGGTCTAGCGAAGACACAAGGTATGCAAGCACAATGGCCCAATAGGGGTTTGAACCTTGGTCACTGCTTCACCAACGAAGTGTTTTCACCGCGACACTACATGGCCAAAGACATTTAAGTAATTATTATCATCACTTATTGGTAATAAATAATTGATTTATATATAAGCACTAAGGTATTAAGTAGTGGTTCTCTACAAAAAGGAATGCTAGAAAACATGTGGTAAGGCAACACACACAAGAAACACATGAAACAAGAGTTAGTTTTAACAACCAAAGATTATTCTAAATAGGCATATCAAGAGAGACACTATAAACACAATAAAGCATTTAACAATAATGCAACAAGGAATCTCCAAATGCCTTCCACCATGTTTGTAGCTCCTCCTCCCTTGTTCCGCTCCTCTCCAAGTTTCCAAATGAGTGTAGCTCTCAATAGATTTTTGCACTATGGATGTCTTATGGAGATTTAAGATTGAAATGTTTTAAACTATGCTATTCAAGTGCAAAAAAAACTAAATATGAGACGCTATGAAATCAACTAAGATTTATTTTGGTCCAAAATGACAATATATGATTGATTATGCTGAATTCTCTCTCTAAAATTGGCTATAAGTTAAATGCATACAAGTTTTCAGGATCTAGATTATGAAGAAATGAGCTCTATTTATAGGTAAAATGGAGCAATGGATGGTTGAGATTGAGTAATCTCAAAAAGGGCCAAGATTGAATGGTTTAAGATCTATGCAAGGACTGATAACAAGTGTCAACATGAGATGGGTTGAGAGGAGAGGGAAGAAGCATTAAATGCTTGACATGACCTGAGGGTTAACTTGGGAGGTAGGGTTAATGTTGTGTTGAGTGAATAAATTCATTATTCAAGGAATAATTCTTTTATCCAATGGATAAACTCTTGTGCAAGAGTTAGTGAGGATAACCATGGTCAAAGCAATAAATGCTTGAGACATATGGGTTACATGAGGGTTGAGTTAGAGGTCAAAGTCTCTAACCATGGGTGCAAGTGGATTTAGCCATAAATGGTTATGTAAGAGCCTTTAATGGTTTGGAAGACTTTAGAGGTTAACTATTTGAATGTTAGGATTCCCATAGATACTGAGGGGGGCGGGGGGGGCGGTGAATCAGTATCTAACCGGTAATCAGACTTTCTTAACTTAAAACATGTAGAGAAAATTAAAACTGTGTACCAGTAAGCAGAAAATAATGTAATAAACAAAGATAGAAACAACCACATGAAAGACACACCATAACATAATATTTTAATGAGGAAACCCGATGTGGGAAAAATCTCAGTGGGATTTGTGACCCACAACATTCACTTACTGGCCAATAAGAGAATATTATTGCTACAAGAGGGGCCTACAAATGCAGGAAGGCCAAGTGCATAGAGCACACTGCTCAAAATAGAAGTCTCACCGACTTACAAAATAGATTATATAAATCCAATGTCTTGTACTGCTTCAGAATAGCATCTATAATTCTAGATCCAGTACCGGTTTCTGCTCTACTTCTTACATAAACCCTTAACCTATAATTGCATAATAGGATTGCCTTATTTCGCCTAATTACATTCTATCCTTCTTCCTACATACAATGTTCTACAATGATCTCTTATATATATGAGTCATTTTACAATGTTTCCAAGTCGGCTTATAAAGATAATAAACAAAATATATTACAACAAAAATTTTGTCGGCCTTTGTGCTGGCATGCTTCCTTTCACTGCCGATGCTGGTGGTCTGAGTGTCAGTGTAGAGTCTGATCTTGCTAGTGTTGGTGGAATGTCTTGCTGGTGTCATAGGATTGTAAGGTTTCCATCAATGACAAAACCTTCAATCACCTACAATGTCTCATTGGAGTGTGCATATGCCAACAATCTCCCCCTTTGGCATTGATGGCAACACTCATGAGAAAATTTCAAAAGTGTATCCAAAACTTGTAATCCAAAAATTGTTTCCAAAAATGTGTACCAAAAATATATGAGCTCCCCCTAAGTAGGTGAGTCCTTTGCCTGATTATTTTCTCATACCACTACTCCCCCTTTGGCATCAATGACAAAGGTTGTCAAAGTGTCAATAGAGTATGGTTTCCTGTCTCAACCTTGTAACTGGGTGGTTACAATTTGAAAAAGATCTGCCAAAATTAAATTTATGCTTTCAATAAACTTCTTATTGTCTTTTATTGCTGCCTCTGTTCTTTGAACTGTACCGGTGAGGTGCTGCATATGCTCTGTCGGTGTTTTTTGTCCTTGTATTAATGCCTCATATTTCCTTCCTCAAGGATGCTAGATAGTCCAGTCTTGGACTTAGTCTTCCTCAAGGATGCTAGATAGTCCAGTCTTGGACTTAGTCTTAGTCTCAGTTTCTTAGCCTTGTTTATTATTATCTCCTTTTCTTTTTCTAACTTAAGTAATTCTTCTTCAAAACCTGTTATCTTTTGTTCAAAAAATGATAATGTATCAGGTGAGTTAACAAAATTGTTAGCAAGTTTATTGATTTCATCCTGTACCTTGCTCATTTTCTTATCTATGTCAACTGTTAGAAAGTTTGTCTTGCAAATGTCTCTATATAGAATTTTAAATTCTTTCAATAAGTTACATAGTTCTGGTAGAAGTGTGTCAAATTCCCTAGTACACTTCTTTATTTGATCGTCAAAGAATTTTTATTTTTCAATTTCTAACCTGTCTTTGAATGCCTCTTCCTTTATTTGCTCAACTATCACTGTGTTCTCAGTAATGTACTTAGAAAAAGTGTCAAGTTGGCTCAAAGAATCCTTATTATCTACATTGCAGTTTGGAGCTATCATCTTCAAAATTGGGATTGTGTCATCTATAGCTCTATATGCCTGTGAACTACAATTTGTTATTCTCTTAATGGAGTCCAAAAGAACTTTAGTTACATTTTTCAATTTGTAACCTGCCGAGGAGGAGCCAACATTATGAATTCCACCACTGGAGGATGTAACCATGCTTGTAGTGACCTCTGGTAGGTCAGTCCGTGTTTCCATTTCCTTAAGCAAGGGTTTTTGTTTCTCTCTTGTTGCCGGTGGCACTATTTCCATATGAACCTATTCCTGTTCCAGAGCTTGTTGCTCTACTTGACTCTCTGTTTGTTGATCTGTCTCTATCTCTATCTGAGTCTCTGCCTATTTCCTTGTGCTATCATCTTCCACTTTTCCTTCAGTGTTATCAATGTTGTCAATTACCGGTGGCTCACTAGCCATGTCAGTCTTATTGGTTGTGTCTTTATCTACCACAATGTTGACCTTTTGAGTATCAACATACACTATGTATAGTACCTTTGAATTAGGATTTGTATCCACTATATATCCATACTCTCATCTGTCAGTTGATCTTCAGTTGTTGTTACCGATAGAGTAATTAGAGGCAGTGGGGATAAGTTATCTTTTATTTTGATGCTAGGAGGTCCACCAACCTTTCCTTTCCCTTTGTCCTTATCTTTCTGATATACTTTTATTGGTTTAGGATTTCTATACTCTTCCTCTTTTTCCTTCTCAACAAGGAATATATCCCATGCATTTTATGTTTCTTCTATTACCTCATTTACTCTTCCAACCATTAGTGCAATATGTCGGTGTGCAGTAGAAAATACTGACCAGTTGGCTTCTGTAATTAAGTGATCTATCTCCTTTGCTGAGTTTACTGGGTAAACGACAAGTAATTTTTCAACTTTAATTTTCTTATCAAGCTCTACAACAACTTGTCTTCTTTCTTCCAATCTCTTGAACAATTCATCTGGTAGTTCATCTACCACTTGCATTAAGAACTTATTATAGATATTTAGTTGTAAAATGACATTGTTTTCAACTTCCTCTTTCTTATCTGCTGATAGTGTATCATATAATTTTTCTATGTTCTTGAGTTTTCCATCCTCTATGATTTCATTCAGCAATTCGTCAATTGGGGCAATGTTTTGTTGAGTCCTTTTGTTTGGGGTTGTGTTCTTGACCAAAGATCTCACTGCCTATTGTTTTTGTCTAGTTCTTCTAGGTGAGGGTGTGGATGCCGGTGAAGGATCCCTTTTTCTTACAAATCTTTTAAATTTTGTTGGCATGTCATTCTTTGAGGAAGTTGCTACCGTTGATAGGTGAGTTTTAGGCTGTAGTGTTACTAACTCATCCTCAGTGATGCCGGTTTGTCTCAGTACATCTTCTTTGATAGCCTTAGCCTACCTTGAGCCTCTTCTCACAATTGCTTCAACTTTCTTTACTCTCTTCTTAGATTGAATTTGGCTTTCAATCATCTCAGCACTACTGAATACTTCTTCCTTGGGTTCCTTCGGTGCTTCCAGAAGGGCTTTTTGCATAAGTTTCAATGATGTAATCATTGGTCTCATAGCCCATTTCAGTAACCCAAATTGTTCTTGGGATAACTGCTTCCATCTAGATCTCATCCTTTTTAATTACAAAGCATATGTCATCCTTATATTTGTTAACAATTTTCTGTGACAATCTGATTCTTTTGTTCATTCTAGCCTTTAGTGCTTGAAAATACTCATTGATATTCTTTTCCTTGTTTTCACCCATGCTGTTGAATAGGTCTGATAACTGTTTCCCTACCGGTATGTCAAATCTAAGGCTCTTGTTGCCTATATCGGGCACCTATTTGGTTATGTGTATCATTAAGCATACAAGTAAATTAACAAACCTAAAAGTCCCTTTCTTATCCTTCTTAATTTTTCCTAAATTATCAATCAACTCATCCTTTAGCCATTCACATACATCAATTTTCATATTGTCCTTAACCATGTCATAAGCACTCTTTATGCATAAACTGGAAACTGAGTTAAGTTTGTTTGCATGAGTTACTTTGTAACCTAGAATCATGCTGATGAATCTCACATTTATGTCAGTTACATCATTAACCCTCAATGATCTCTTGTCGGATATTGCACCAGTTAAGTTTATTACCAAGTCATTTGAGACCTTCTTTGTTTTGTCTAGTCTGCTACCAATGGAAGGTAACCCTGTTACAACTTTCACAGCTTCCTTGGTAATTTTGTGAATCGAATCTAACCAAAAGAATTCACCATGTACCCTGATCAATACTATCCTAATAACTTCCTTAGGAAAGTTTGGAATGATAAGGATCTCAGTGAATCCTAGGGTTTCAACAATTTTATGTTTAGGTTTCACATTTCTAGAATTATCACATATAACAGTTTTGTACATGTTTTTGATTTCTTCATCTCCTAGTTCTTCTATGTGGAAATGGATGTACATTCTGGGATCTTTTGCAAAAAAAACTACTTTGGGAATTTGGGAGAATCCACCAACATTGTCATCCTTTTTAGCTATCTTGGGAACTAGCTGAAATATAGGCCTAGGGTGTTTGATTACCTCGACTACAGTAGGGTTTGCTATGAACTCAAGTGCAGAGGAGGATGCCATGATTATAAATACCATTTTCTACCTTAGGAAAGATTGATTGCTGAAGTTCTTTTCCTCTTTGCTCGAAATGCCTTAGCTCTGGAGATTTCACACTCTTCAAATGTTTGAATGCTCGGTGAAGTAAAATGGAGCCAAAACCACTGATTTATAATGTTAAATTGCCAACTACCACATTTAATGCATGCTGGTGAAGTAATCACTTAACTTTATTTGTTGGTATACAAATAATTTCTACTTTTACCATCAACCGAGGGAATAATAGCATATGTCTCATTTAATTTCCAAACCCTCAAGGAAACTTTCTTCAATTTGATGAAGAGCTTCCTGCTGGTGGAGTACTACTCTATTCTACAAGTGGAGTGTTGATTGGTTCTATCGGTGGAGGAGTATTTCCAACATTATTTAGGTCTGACTTTCTAATCCAATGTTTTGAGAATTCTTGCTTAACCTCTTCAACTTTTTCTTTTCCCTTCAAGCTAGGACCATTGTTGTTTGTCGGTGATCCTTTACTTCTGCAGAATTTTGCAATATGTCCAATCTTGTTACATGCATAGCAAGTCACATTATTCTTTTGAATATCTTTCCCATAACCTATGGCAGTTTGTGCTCTACATTGATTAGATAGGTGTCCAAATCTTCCACAAACATAACATCTAACATTCATTCTGCAATTTTCAGAGTTATGACCAACTTTGTTGCATTTTGAACAGTGACCGGTGGGTGTTTTGATATTTTGATAATTTCTAGATCTACATTGATTTTCTCTATGACTGTACTTATTACAGTTAAATCATTTTCCATTAAATTTGTAAGCAATAGGTTGTCTTACCAGTTTGCTATGATCCTGTGTGTTTGCAGTACCAGAGCTTTCTCCAATTTCAAAGCCAATTCCACAAGTGTCACCTTTGGGTTTCTATTTCTTTAGTAAGTCACCAAGTTCTTCTGAGCTTTTCTTGAATTTTTTTGTGTTGATTTGCAATATCCAGTTCTCTTTCTAAGATCTCTTTCTGTCTCATCAGTTCATTGGAGTCATTCTGTGTATGCATCAAATCTATTTTTAACAAATCATTTTCATAGCTAAGTGGTGTTCTCATTTGCTACATCACTTAGTCTTCTGGTCAAATCTTCTTCATTCTTCTTTCTATCTTCAATTTCTTTACAAAATCTCATAGTCATATCCTGCATCTCATTCCTTGTTGTCATGTTCTCTTGTTTTAGCTTGCATATCTGCTCATTAAGAGTTTCCTTTTCATCATCCTCAATTTGCATCTTTTCACAGAGTTCTCTTCTCTTGTTTCTTGCAATGGTAAGAGTTTCTTGAAGTGCTTTAATAATTTCCTAAGCTGCCTTTAGATCATCTTCAAGTTTGATATTTTTCAACTTTTTTGTATCAAAATCTGAGAGAGTTGCTTCCAATTGCTTCATCAGATTTTCCATCTCTACCGGTGTCAAGATCTTCCTCAAGCTATTAGGTTTCTGAAAATAAAGGACCAAGCTTTGATACCAATTGTTAGGATTCCCACAGATACTAAGAGGGGGAGGGGGGAGGGGGGTGAATCAATATCTAACTGATAATCAAACTTTCTTAACTTAAAACATGTAGAGCAAATTAAAACTATGTACTGGTAAGCAAAAAATAATGCAATAAATAGAGATAGAAACAACCACATGAAAGACACACCATAACATAATATTTTAACGAGGAAACCTGGTGTGGGAAAAACCTCAGTGGGATTTGTGACCCACAATATTCACTTACTGGCCAATAAGAGAATATTACTGCTACAAGAGGGGCCTGCACATGTAGGAAGGCCAAGTGCCTAGAGCACACTGCTCAAAATAGAAGTCTCACTGACTTACAAAATGGATTATATAAATCTAGTGTCTTGTACTGCTTCAGAATAGCATCTATAATGCCAGATCCAGTACCGGTTTCTGCTCTACCTCTTACATAAACCCTTAACCTATAATTGCATAATAGGTCTGCCTTATTTTGCCTAATTACATTCTATCCTTCTTCTTACATACAATGTTCTACAATGATCTCTTATATATATGAGTCATTTTACAATGTTGCCAAGTCAGCTTATAAAGATAATAAACAAAATATATTACAACAAAAATCCCATCGGCCTTTGTGCCTGTATGCTTCCTTTCACTATCGGTGCCGGTGGTTTGAGTGCCGGTGTAGAGTTTGATCTTGCTAGTGCCAGTGGAATGTCTTGCCGGTGTCATAGGATTGTAAGGTTGCCATCAATGACAAAACCTTCAATCACCTACAATGTCTCATTGGAGTGTGCATATGCCAACATTGAAGACATAAAGCCTTAAATGCTTTCCAAAGACTTTGGAGTCTTTGAGAAGTGACTCCAATTTGCTTAGGAATGTGACAATAATTAGGGGATGGATTAGGCTAATTAGGAAGGGGTTAGAAGAGTCTAGAAGGGGATTTAGGATTGCAAGTGGATTTGGTGGGTGAGGGAAAATAGGATTTTTATTAAAATAAAATTTATTTGTTTCAACAAATACGTGCAACTTGCATTTTTAGGAGAATGCAAGTGGGGGATTTAATGATTTTAAATAAATGTTTTATTTATTTATTTAAAAGAGGAAAGGGGATTAAATTAAATAAATAGGATTTATTCATTTAATTGATTGTGAATTTGGTTTAATGAATTAATTAAAATAAATTGAATACTTTATTTAATTAATAGGAGAATGTTTGAGGGTGAATTAATTAAATGTTAATTTAATTAACTGTTGGCTAGTGGGTTTATTAATCAAATAAATAGCAAATATTCATTTAATTAAAATGGACTGATTTATGTGACTACAACTAGTAAAAATACCTTGGTAATTCATTAATATATTAATACTAAAGTTGGAAATTAATTAATAAATAAAATGTGCTTGTATTATTAAAGTAAATAAAAGATAGATTTATTACCTTTAGAATCATATTTTATTATTTAATAAATCAAATGATTCCTAGTTTTATATTAAAGTTTTTAATTAAATCTTCAAGAGGAAGTTACCTTTTTGCAGCTTTTGTGCACACGTGAGTGAATTGGGAAATTTTCTTTCCCTGTGATGTTTTTGGGATATATTTCAGAAAAAAATTTAGAATAAGGGATTTTTTTTTTCATTCTTGTTTGTTTCATTTTTGGATGGTTTTGGGGCCTTTCTAGAAGAAGGATTCAGGCAGCTCGGCTTTAATTCTTTTGTGTTGGGGTTGGCATGTGTGCCAGGTACTGGCTCGTCTGCAAGAATCTCTTCTAGGATTGTGTTTCGAGGTAGGGATTTACTCTCATCTGTCTGTGTTGATAGTTCTGATACTTAATGTAAGTACAGATCCAATAGCCAATAAGATGAGAGGGGGGGGGGTGAATCATACAAACTTAATATTCTATAAAAACATCAGATTCAACCTCGGTAACATATACTTCAGTAATATAACCCAAACTGTTAAACATGCAAACTCAAAAGCATATAAACATCATAAACCTCATAACACCAGATTTAACGTGGAAACCCAAATAGGGAAAAACCACTGTGGGATTTCTGACCCACTAAGAAATATACTCTTCTAGAGTATGCTCGGTTAAAAGCAGATCCTGTTAAAGATTACAAACACATTGCTAGATGTGACCCGGTTAAGGGATTTCCCTTAGATCTGTTAGGATTTTCACCTTGTTAGAAGTGACCTTGTTAAAGGATTTCAAACACTCAATCAGAATGTCACCTTGCTAGAGGGTTTTACAAATAAGACTATTAAGTCCACTCGGTTAAGAGATTTTCTATCACTTTCACAAAATAACAGTAATAAAAATCTATCTGCAACTTCACATCTAAAATGCTAAAGCAGATTCTTATTTGTTCAATACAATCTAGACATAGAACTAATCTTTTCCATCTATTGGGCTTCTATACTCTGTTATTCAAATAGGTCTTCAAGCTTCTGTGCTCAGTAATCACTATGTAGCATCCCTATGCATACAGTTGCCCGCATTAATTGTTTATCAATAGTTCCCTATTTATAAACAATTAGCTAATCACTTAATCTCCTTGATCACATTTCCCATGATCAATCATAGCCATCAGATCTTCAAACTTGTCTAGGTTTAATGCATCTTTCGATCTGAAAATGTTTTACCCTACCTTGGAACTTGTGCTAGGGTATTGCAGTTCAATCTGCGCTATAGATCTTCATGCTGATCTTCCTTTGCCATAGATTCATTAACAAACTTCATGCTCGACATACCAATCATTTAATCAGTTCCATCTCATCAGCTTCCTTCATTAAATAACGCATGTAAACATTTAATGCATTCTGTTATGGCTCGGTTACAACTCGGTTATGACTTAGTAAATACTAAACTTCACTCGGTAGACATTCCACCTTCATTAACTGATAGCGATAACCTTAGGGTTTACTGACTAGGTTCCTTAGGGTTTACCGACTAGGTTCTTTGCTTGATAACATAGTATAGTATTAACCTTACAATTTACAACATATGTATGATGTTAAAATAATCTAAACATCATGATCTCATCATTGTCTGACTCAGTAATAGTTTCCCATTGAATACCTTATTCATCCTCTTATTCATCATAATCTTTTCTATATCTTTTACCGACATCTTTATATTCTTCAAATCATACTTCTCAAGATATGGCAACATCATACTGAATTAGAAAATCAATTTCTTGACATCAATGACAAAATAATAATATCAAGACAGTAAACATCCTTAATCAGTTATATCCATAATCATCAACAACCTTCTCAATATCCTAATTGAAATGCCAACAATCTTTCATTATCTGTTATAATGCTATATTGCCAACATGTGTTATTTGCTTCTAAATTTTGTAGAGATAAGTAGATTTACTTTTAAATTTGCCTCTGTGTTTGATTAGGCTTTGGTGAAAATTTATTATAAATGTAGTTGAAATCTTCCTTCTGTGAATGGGAGTTTTAAATTTTCAAATTAACTTTATGATTTTGCATTTGAAGCTCTGAAATTGTAATTTAGAATTGGGGCTTTGTAAAATTGTAATAGATTTCAGATTTGAGATCATGAATTTTGTTGATTGTAAAAAAAAATGAATAGATTTTTATAATCATTTTTCTCAAAATCAATAAATATCTTCTTGTTGTGCAAATGTATTGGAAACTGGGGTTTTTAATTTATTTTAATATTAATTTATTAAATTTCATATTAATTATTCATTTCTAAGTTTGTTTATTTTGTCAGGGGTGTTTTTTTTTTTTTTAGGAAGTATTATGGAGGAGGGTTTCGCTCCACCCACAGTTGCACAGGGGGGAGAAAGGTTTCCACCCACAACAGAATGGGGGGTGGTGAGCCTTCCCACCCACAATTGTGTGGGGGAAGGGAACCTCCACCCACAACAATATGGGGGGGAGGTGAGCCTCTCCACCCATAGTAGTGTGGGGGGAGGAGGGCCTCCACCCACAATAGCATGGTGAGAGGTGAGCCTCTCCACCCACGACTGTGTGGGTCCACCCATAATAGCATGGGTAGGAGGTAGCCTCCACACACGCTATGTGGGGTGGAGGAAATCCCTTACTAGCCATGACCCTCTCTATGTTCAACTCACCTGTAGTTGATTTTTGCTTGGATTTTAATGTATTCTTCTGTTTAAATTAAAATGCCCTACATTAATATATATAATTGGCCTATTAATATTTAAAGTTCTGTGATATAATTATTGGAATGCCCAACAATGAATATGTTACATGTTCGGCTATGATTAAATTTTAAATTTAAATGTATAGGTTCAACTTGTAAATGATACTGTTTCCGACCAATACTATTTCAAATTATATATTATTTTGTTTTAATCATAGTAGATATTGTATACACCTAAAAATGGTTTGAAGATAATTAATTGAATAAGCAATTATTTAATTAATCTGCATCCCCAATTTAATTGAATTCATTAGTAATTTGATTAAATTCTCCCCTTTCATCTACTTACTAATAAATCTAAGGATTTATTTAATAGGTTCATTTCAATAATCCCCTTTGATTAATTAATTCAAATTAAATAATTCTTCCCCATCAAACTCATTTCTTCTAATCTTCTAATTAATTAAAACAAATCAATTTATGAGTTGTTGAGAATTAATTAGTCTTTTCATATTATTTGAATTTCTAAATTCAAATTACCCACATGCCTCCTAACTTCTAACCACCTAACCTAACCCATTCCATCTAACCTTGGTTTAATTAAAACTACCTTATCTTGCACATCCTAACTTACTATGGTGTTGATACTCTCCCCTTGAGACACATGGCATTCTTGGGCCACATGTCTCCTCTCTTGGAATCTTCTTGACACTTGTCACTATAGAGATGACAAATTTTCCCTTTCATCCAACCTCTTCTAGAGGTCTCTTGAGAATTGTCACCGTAGAGATGACAAATGTTCCCTTCATCCAATCTCTTTCCCAACCTCCTTTTATTTCACCATTGATATCTTCAGACTTAATCTTGACTGTTGATTCCTATTCCCTGTATTGTTTCTTGTATTATTTCCTGTACACCTTTAGAAAACATCCTAAAGTGTGTAATGCAGCATCAACTCCAAAAAGATATTCGATAGAGTTATCGGATTGATGCTTTCACCGAACTCGGTCAGTGAGTAGAAGATAGGGGTAGGACCCCTAACTTACTTTTGAGATATTCAAAAGTGTCCCTTGGTAGTGGCTTGGTGAAGATATCTACTATTTGTTCCTTTGTGCTAACATACTCCAACACCATTTTGTTCTCTTGAGCTTCTTCTCTAAGATAATGATATTTGATAGAGATGTGCTTTGTCTTAGAGTGCATAACAGGATTTTTTGAAATATCAATGGCACTAGTATTGTCACAAAATATAGTTACTGACTTGGTAACTTTCTCATTTATACCTTCCAATAGTTGTTTGATCCATGCAATGTTGGTACAATTCAATGCTGCAGCAACATATTCAGCTTCTACTGTTGACTGTGAAACACATCCTTGTTTCTTGCTAAGCCAACTCACTAGTCTTTCTCCTAAAAAGAAAGCTCCTCCACTTGTGCTTTTTCTGTCATCAATGTTGCCTGCCCAATTAGCATCAGTATAAACTTTTAAATCAAAATCATTTCCTTTCTGATATACTAAGCCATAATCCTCTATGCCTTTCAAGTATCTAAAAATTCTTTTGATTGCTGTCATGTGTGTTTCCTTGGGATCTGCAGAGAATCTTGCAACTATACCTACTGCATGTGCTATGTCTAGTCTATTGTGAACAACATATTGTAGCTTTCCAATCATGGATCGGTAAAGTGTCTCATCAACAGATGTAGATTCATCATTCTTTGATAATTTACAGTTGGTAGTCATAGGAGTACTTACTGGTTTTGAATCCTCCATTCCAAATTTCTTCAAGATTTCCTTTATGTACTTGGATCGAGTAATGAAAATCTCATTTTTTAGTTGCAGTATCTGTAAACCTATAAAATACTTTATCTCACCAATTAATGACATCTCAAATTCTTTGCTCATTTCATTTCCAAAGTTCTTGCATAAAGAGTCATTGCCACAAAATATAATATCATCAACAAATAATGGCTGAGATCAGTATTCCATTTTCATCATTCTTCGAGTACATATTGTTGTTCTCACTTGTCCTTATAAAACCAATCTTAATCAAATAAGAGTGCAATCTTTCATACCATGCTCTAGGTGCTTGTTTCAAACCATATAAAGCTTTGTTCAATTTACATACCCGATCTTTATTCTTGTCTTCAACAAATCCTTCAGGTTGTTCAATAAAAAATTCTTCTTCTAATATTCTATTCAGAAATGCAGATTTGACATCCATTTGATATACCTTGAAATTTTTGAAAGAAACATAGGCCAACAATGTTCTTACTCCTTCAAGTCTAGCAACAAGTGCAAAAGTTTCACCATAATCAATTCCTTCTTCTTGAGCATAACCTTTGCAAACTAGTCTTGCTTTGTTTCGAATGACCTCTCCTTTTTCATTTAGCTTGTTTCTAAAAATCCACTTTGTACTGATTACATTTTTGTCCTTTGGTCTTGGGATTAGTGTCCATGTGTCATTCTTCTTGATTTGATCAATCTCCTCTGTCATAGCATTTATCCAATCTTCACTGTTAAATGCCTCTTTTACTATTCTTGGTTCAAATTCAGATATCAAACATGTGTTCTGTCTCAGTTTGTTCCTTGTCATAACTGGATCATCCTTATCTCCTATAATCTGACTTGGTGCATGATGTCTTCTGACATACTTGGCTATTACAGGCTCGATAGGCTCTGTATGATCTTCTTCATCACTCGGTAACTAGATATTCTCTTCATTTTCTTCAACAGTCTTCTCAATAAGACTTCTCGGTTGAACATAGACAAATTCATCATAGTCTTCTAGTTCTTTGGAATTTCCTTCATCATTTCTTTCTGCAAATTCATCAATTTTCACATTTGCACTTTCTACTATTTTGTTAGATGATTTGATCAGACATTTAAATGCTTTACTTCTAGAAGAATAACCTAGAAATGTTCCTTCTTCACTCTTCTAATCAAACTTTCCATTTCTATCATCTTTGTGTACATAGCATCTACTTCCAAAGATTTTAAAATAACTAACATTAGGTTTCTTATCATACCAGATTTCATATGGTGTCTTCAAAGTACCTTTCTTCAATTGTACTCGGTTCAAGGTGTAAACTGCTGTGCTTATTGCTTCTCTCCAAAATGTTTGTGGCACCTTCTTTTCAATCATCAATGTTCTAGCACAATCCACAATAGATCTATTTCTCCTCTCAGCTATTCCATTTTGCTGTGGAGTTCTTGGTGTAGAGACTTATCTTTTAATACCATGATCATTCCAAAATAAGTTGAAATCATCAGATGTGAACTCTCCTCCTCTATCTGATCTAAGACATTTCAGTTGTCTTCATGTTTCATTTTCAACTCTTGCCTTGTACCATTTAAACATTTGAAAAGCTTCTGATTTTTATTTTAAAAACATTACTGACATCATCCTTGAATAGTCATCCATAAATAATATGAAATATTTATCACCATAATAACTTTGAACTTTCATAGGACCACAAAGATCAGTGTGCACTAGATCTAAAATTCCCTTAGAAGTGTAAGACTTACTTGTAAAGCTTGATCTTGTCATCTTACCCATTTGGCATCCTCGACACATAGCATTCTTAGGGTTTTCAAGACTCAGTAGACCTCTTACTGGGTGCTTCTTACTTATTTTGATTAAATTATCAAAATTTACATGACAAAACCTTTTATGCCATAACCAGGTATCATCTATCTTTGCATACAAACACTTGTTACGAGTTGAGTCAAGGTGAAATGTGTTACCTTTTGTTTGTGTCCCAATAGCAGCTAACTTTCCATTCTTGTCATGAACTTTGACAATTCCTTTATGAAATTCTATTCAGTAACCTATGTTGTTTAGTTGTGCTACACTCAACAAATTGTATTTCAAACCTTCAACCCAATAAACATTATTGCATCTTGCATTGTCAAGAATTGTTATAGATCCTTTACCTTTCATCGGACATGGTGCATCATTACCAAATCTAACATAGCCTCCATCATAATCTTCTAATATAACACACTTATGTTTATCTCCTGTCATATGATGTGAGCATCCACTATCTATGATCCAAGAATCATTAGTGTTTATGTGAGATATAAGGGATTTTTCTTCATACCTTTCTTCATCTGATCCATCTTTGATAGCCACATAAACTACTTCCTTTGTATCAGTTTCATCTGATTTATCATCATTGGATTCCTCATCAGCTATTAAGCATGTCTTTCTATCTCTTCTTCTGAAGTCTCGGTGTCCTCTATAATGATTATCTTTTTGTCTATCATCTCGGTAATCTCTCTTTTCAGTAGAATCTTTGTCAGGACAGTTAGAAGCCATATGTCCTATCTTATCACAATTGAAACATTTCAAAGGTAGTTTTCCATTATACTTACCTTTGCCTCTCGGTAACCTTTTGGCTAATAGTGCTTCAAACTCTTCTTTCTTTCTGATTTCCTCATATAGTTTGTGTACTTCTTCCATGTTCTTGCGAAATCTTTCACTTGCTCCAGTGTGATCTCCTTTAGAGTACTTATACTTTATTTCATTGTAATCATTAGATTCATCAAGATGAAAAGAACTAAATGTAGATTCAACTTTATTTATCGAAGATCCACTGTTATCAAAGTTACTTAACTCAAATGCATGTAGCTTACAAATAGTAGCATCTAAAGAAACTAACATATTAGGTACAGACCTCAATTCACTGATTGCAGAGACTCGGATTGCATAAGCCCGTAGAAGGGTTCTTAACAACTTACTTGTTATATCCTTTTCTTCAATAGTTCCACCTGCCCCTTTGATTTGATTGACAATCTCCTTTAGTCTTGTACTATACTCAGTTATGTTCTCACCTTCATTGATCCTCATAGATTCAAGTTGTCCTCTTAGACTATCTACTTTTTCTCTTGGAACATGTTCATCTCCTCCATATACTGATATGAGCTTATTCCACATTGCCTTTACATCAATGCAGCCTTCTAGATCATAAAACTCTGAATCGGTCAATGCAGATGTTATTTCAATCATTGCTTGAATATGTTATGGTTTTGCCTTTATCTCTTCCATAGTCAAAGGATAGGTGCTTGGTGTAACAAAATCATTCTCTAGATAGTATACAACATATTCTCCAACTCCCGATAGATGCAACTTCATCCTTTTCTGCCATGAAGAGAAACTTGACTTGTTCAGCTTCGGTGCATCCCTCTTATACATCTTTGGATCTTTAACTCAAGTGCCTTTAAACTTTTCCTCTAGAGTCCAAAGCTCTGATACCAATTGATAGTTCTTATACTTAATGTAAGTATAGATCCAATAGCCAACAAAATCAGAGGCAGAGGGTGAATCATACAAACTTAATCTTCTATAAAAACATCAAATTCAATCTTGGTAACATATACTTCAGTCATATAACCCAAATTGTTAAACATGCAAACTCAAAAGCATATAAACATCATAAACCTCATAACACCAGATTTAACGTGGAAACCCAAATAGGGAAAAACCACTGTGGGATTTAATACCCACTAAGAAATATACTCTTCCAGAGTATGCTCGGTTAAAAGCAAATCTTGTTAAACATTACAAACACATTGCTTGATGTGACCCAGTTAAGGGATTTCCCTTAGATCTATTAGGATCTTCACCTTGTTAGAAGTGACCTTGTTAAAGGATTTCAAACACTCAATCAGAATGTCACCTTGCTAGAGGGTTTTACAAATAAGACTATTAAGTCCATTCGGTTAAGAGATTTTCTATGACTTTCACAAAATAATAGTAATAAAAATCTATCTACAACTTCACATCTAAAATGCTAAAGAAAATTCTTATTTGTTCAATATAATCTAGACATAGAACTAATCTTGTCCATCTGTTGGGCTTCTATAATCTGTTATTCAAATAGGTCTTCAAGCTTTTGTGCTCAGTAATCACTACGTAGCATCCCTGTGCATACAGTTGGCCGCATTCATTGTTTATCAACAGTTCCCTATTTATAAACAATTAGCTAACCGGTTAATCTCCTTGATCACATTTCCCATGATCAATCATAGCCATCAGATCTTCAAACTTGTCCAGGTTCAATGCATCTTTTGATCTGAAAATGTTTTAACCTGCCTTGGAACTTGCATATATTTCTTGGAACTTGTGCTAGGGTATTGCAGTTCAATCTGCGCTATAGATCTTCATGCTGATCTTCCTTTGCCATAGATTCATTAACAAACTTCATGCGTGGCATACCAATCATTTAATCAGTTCTAGCTCATGAGCTTCCTTCATTAAATAACGCATGTAAACATTTAATGCATTCTATTATATCTCGGTTACAACTCGGTAAATACTAAACTTCACTTGATAGACATTCCGCCTTCATTAACCGACAGCGATAACCTTAGGGTTTACAGACTAGGTTCCTTAGGGTTTACTGAGTAGGTTCTTTGCTTGATAACATAGTATAGTATTAACCTTACAATTTACAACATATGTATGATGTTAAAATAATCTAAACATCATGATCTCATCATTGTCTGACTCGGTAATAGTTGCCCATTGAACACCTTATTCATCATAATCTTTTCTGTGTCTTTTACCGACATCTTTATATTCTTCAAATCATACTTCTCAAGATATGGCAACATCATACTGAATTAGAAAATCAATTTCTTGACATCAATGACAAAATAATAATATCAAGACAGTAAACATCCTTAATTAGTTATATCCATAATCATCAATAACCTTCTCAATATCCTTATTGAAATGCCAACAATCTTTCATTGTCTGTTATAATGCTATATTGCCAACATGTGTTATTTGCTTCTAAATTTTGTAGAGATAAGTCATTTACTTTTAAATTTGCCTCTATGTTTGATTAGGCTTTGGTGAAAATTTATTATAAACATAGTTGAAATCTTCCTTCTGTGAATGGGAGTTTTAACTTTTCAAATTAATTTTATGATTTTGCATTTGAAGCTCTAAAATTTTTAATTTAGAATTGGGGCTTTGTAAAATTGTAATAGATTTCAGATTTGAGATCATGAATTTTGTTGATTGTAAAAAAAATGAATAGATTTATATAATCATTTTTCTCAAAATCAATAAATATCTTCTTGCTGTGCAAATGTATTGGAAATTGGGGTTTTTAATTTATCTTAATATTAATTTATTAAATTTCATATTAATTATTCATTTCTAAGTTTGTTTATTTTGTCAGGGGTGTTTTTTTTTTTTTTTTTTTTAAGAAGTATTATAGAGGAGGGTTTCACTCCACCCATGGTTGCACGGGGGGGAGAAAGGTTTCCACCCACAACAGCATGGGGGGTGGTGAGCCTTCCCATCCATGATTGTGTGGGGGAAGGGAACCTCCACCCACAACAATATGGGGGGGAGGTGAGCCTCTCCACCCACAGTAGCATGGGGGGAGGAGGGCCTCCACCCACAATAGCATGGTGAGAGGTGAGCCTCTCCACCCATGACTGTGTGGGTCTACCGACAATAGAATGGGTAGGAGGTAGCCTCCACACACGCTATGTGGGGTGGAGGAAATCCCTTACTAGCCACGACCCTCTCTATGTTCAACTCGCTTGTAGTTGATTTTTGCTTGGATTTTAATGTATTCTTCTGTTTAAATTAAAATACCCTACATTAATATATATAATTCACCTATTTATATTTAAAGTTCTGTGATATAATTATTGGAATGCCCAACAATGAATATGTTACATGTTCGGCTATGATTAAATTTTAAATTTAAATGTATAGGTTCAACTTGTAAATGATACTATTTCTGACCAATACTATTTCAAATTATATATTATTTTGTTTTAATCATAGTAGATATTGTATACACCTAAAAATGGTTTGAAGATAATTAATTGAATAAGTAATTATTTAATTAATCTGCATCCCCAATTTAATTGAATTCATTAGCAATTTGATTAAATTCCTCCTTTTCATCTACTTATTAATAAATCTAAGGATTTATTTAATAGGTTCATTTCAATAATCCCCTTTGATTAATTAATTCAAATTAAATAATTCTTTCCCATCAAACTCATTTCTTCTAATCTTCTAATTAATTAAAACAAATCAATTTATGAGTTGTTGAGAATTAATTAGTCTTTTCATATTATTTGAATTTCTAAATTCAAATTACCCATATGCCTCCTAACTTCTAACCACCTAACCTAACCCATTCCATCTAACCCTGGTTTAATTAAAACTACCTTAGCTTGCACATCCTAACCTACTATGGTGTGGATACTCTCCCCTTGAGACACATGGCTTTCTTGGGCCACATGTCTCCTCTCTTGGAATCTTCTTGACACTTGTCACCATAGAGATGACAAATGTTCCCTTTCATCCAACCTCTTCTAGAAGTCTCTTGAGAATTGTCACCATATAGATGACAAATGTTCCCTTCATCCAACCTCTTTTCCAACCTCCTCCAATTTCACCATTGATATCTTCAGACTTAATCTTGATTGTTGATTCCTGCCACCTCACCCCTGGCCTTGGAAATCCTATAGATAGACCCCATTTTGGAGCAATAATCATCCCATCTCATTTGCATTTTAGGTATTATTATTATAGGAATGGCATATATCTCTTGACATATCATTTGAGCATTGTTATTATAGGCAATTGCATTCTTAGATCTAGCTTATTTTGTTGAATCATGTAGCTTAATCATTCTCTTTTCTAGCTTAAATGCATCATTATCATCTCAAATCCTCCATCTAGGTGTAGTCAAGTCACTGGAATTTTCTTATCTAGTTCTGAGAGCAAATCTACACTTGGATTCATTAGGAGGCGATAGATCGATTAGCCATGGTTTTATCTTTACTTGTTTTAAATTTTCTAACCATGCTTGTAATGATCTATTAATTGCTTTGTGTTGCAGTTGTAGGTATACACTTCATAGGCACGACATATGTTGTAATTAATAAGGTTATTTTGGTTAAATTTTTTTGGCTTAGATACTCAGTGAATAGATATCCATATTTATTGATTTTATCAATTATTTATTTTTCCATATATGTTATTTCCGAGAAGTGGAAAGTTATCTGATTTTGTGTTAATAGGGTGGATTGTTTAATTTACTACACCTTGTATTTATGCATTAAAGTAATTAATCATGTGGTTAAGTTCTTAAATTATGAATTGTAATCTTATGAACTACAATAGATTCAAATAATTGAATGTAAATCACAAGTTCTATGAAATTGTGAAACTAAATGATATTGGATAAAAATCACATGTTTATGGTAAGCCTAAGGTAATTTTATTCGTGAGTTTCTTTATGCCTACTATATTCAGGGGTAAAATAAGTGTAATTTGCATAATTAGACATCAAAGAGTGAATCACAACTCTAATATAATTAATTAATCCTAAATTACTATGAAATAATGCAAAATCAATTGAAATGAAAGAAAGATCTATCTAAAAATCCCTCAATTGACATAGCAAAGTGTCCATTGCTCTTCTCCATTGTTGTTGATGTAGGTGGCTCTTAGGTATTGCACTTGATTTCTTGCATAAGATGGACAACAACATTGAAGACTGTGATTCTAGATTGAAATGAGAAAGGAGGTCGAATTTATAGATTTTCAACACAAAGGAGGTGAGAAATTGAACTCAAGTGTTGATTGATCAATTAACTCATTAGATTGGAGAGTGAACTCAATTGATTGATCAAAAGACTGAATAGACTAACTAGTTGACTGGATTGATTGGGGAGACGACTGATTAGATGGATTAGAAGATTGAATTGATTGAAGAGTTAGAAAAAGGTGTTTGAGAGTTAAAAAGGGTGATTGATGAGTTAACTGAGTTAACCGATTAGATAACTGATTGGATCAATCAATTATGATTCTGGCATGTGCTGTAGGAATTTGAAATTGAATTTTATTTTTATTTTCAAATTGGATTTGAATTTGGTCATTCGAATGCTGAAATGCACATGAAACTCAGTGAAATTCAGATTTGGGGAAATGTGAATTTGAAAATGTGAAATTAGATGAAATTAACTGAAATGAAAATTTGGGAGAAATGTGAAATGAAATTAGATGGATTTATAATTTGGGGAATTAGAGGATTAAGTTAATTGATTTAAATAAGTTAAATGAAATTATTTAAACATAAAAAATTGAATTAATTAAATAATAAAGATTATTTAACTAAGGAAAATGTCGCAATTAATTAAATAAATAATATTTAATTAATATTTGTAGTAGGGTTAACTGATTAAAATGATTTAAGAATAGAAATAGAATAATTATAAATGTTGGAGGGTAAGGATTAGAAGAAATAGTTAGTTTAATCAAATAATTAAAGAATTACTTAATTAAATAGACAAATAATTAGTGTAGAATTTATGAGACATTTTTAGGTGTCTACATTTGCCCCTCTTTGACACAATGTCCAAATGATGTTGTTTCAAAGAAAATGAAAAATTTCTGCCCTAGTATGGCCTAGCGATACTCAGGGTATGAATATGACCCCTTGGAAAAAGTGGTCAAAAAATTGTGGAATGAAGACCATTTTTTTAAAAATATACTAATAAGTGATAATGTGAAGTTTGGTAAAGTTTCAATCTCATTTGGTGTGTCTACAACTGTGTTAAATTTGGAGGGGTCCACAGCCATTAGGATGACAAAAATCCTTATTTTGAGCTATAAATTGAAATTTGGTATTGGTTCGAGGTCATTTGCACTCTTTTGCTTTGTAAAATTCCTTGGAGATATTAGTGCTTTTAACATCCTTCGAGTGAGATGATGGGTCGCAGAGCGAGGCTGCATTTGTCCAAGCGAGTGCGGTCATATCAAAGACCTCCCAACACTGGTGGCATGGTGAGTTTTCATGATTTTTGCTCATTTGTATCTATTTTTTCCAATTTTTTGCTTGATGTTTGATAGGTCAACTTTTTTCCAATTCGCAATTGCTTGTCAATTTTATCGCATTTGATTTTAAAAATTCGCAATTTCTTTTAGTGTTTTGCAATTGAAATTACACCTCGCATTTGATGATATTGTTTCACAGTTGGTACAAGTAAGTCACAATTGATAATATTGCTTCACAATTGATCATATTATTTTGTAATTGAAAATATTGATTCACAATTGATTATTTTGATTCAGATAAATATACTTCGCATTTGATGTTGAGAGTCATTTATGCATACGTCTTGATAGTAAGAAGATGTAATTAATTCATTTTTGTGTTTTTCAATTGCAGGAGCGTTGTCCACTTCTTCTTGCTAGATAGACAAGGCCAGATGGTCTTGATCAATGTCATGAGTGGGATGCAGAGGATACTACTTTATTATGACAGGTTGGATTATATCACATAGCACATTTGCCTGAGGTTACAACCAACAGGGCCATGATTACTTCTTGGGTTGAGTGATGGCATTCAGAGACATGTTCTTTTCATCTAGTGATAGGTGAGGCATCCATCACACTTGAGGATGTGTGGTGTATCTTACATATTTTGATATTTGGGACACAAGTTACTTTTGATCGTTGTGATAGTGTATCTTCTTTGTGTACAATGTTTGAGTATTCGGAGGAGGATCTCCATATTCATGGTCGTTATGAGATTCGTTGGGATGATTTTGAGTATGATGATCTCATACTTATTCTTGCTTGTATCGTTACTGGGTTATTGATCCCTGATAGACGTACTCATGGTTTCCCTGTTGGATGGGTATGAGTTATGCATGTTATGATTGTTGATAGATGATTTTTTGGTTGGGGTCCTTGTCTTCTGGCCACATTGTATCATCAGATGCATGGTATTGTTTATTTGCGATATAAATCTATCGGATGTGGTATCACTTTGCTCCAGATATGGGCTTGGGAGCACATGGATATCTTTCATCCTGTTTTACATGTGGATCTTGAGCCAGAGTAACCTTATGCTTATAGATATACTGTTGGTATGAGACATAGGGCATCGGGTAATATATTGTATTGGCACCATCAGATTGATGTGTTATAATATTTTTCATGGAGACCTTATCTTACTTGCCCCAGTTCGGCCGATGATGACCAACATCTTCCTTATTGCCATCAACAGAGATATCTTATTGGATGAGATGTTAGTGGTCGTAGGGTTATAGATGTAAATCTTCTTGTCTATGTACTCCGATAGTTTAGGGAGATACAGGGTATTCCAGATGTGACAACTTATTTTGCTCGCACTACTCAAGAGGTTGGTGATTGGGGTGCTTATGTGTGACCTCATGTTGCTATCACTGAGTTTGATGCTCTTGCTCCTATTCACTTGGGATGGTGGGCTGGTGTAGTGGATCTGGGGACTACAATGTAGTATAGTGCATGGTGGATACAACATAGGCAGATGAGACTTGGTAGGGGTCCTAGAGGGGAGGGAGAGGTAGAGGAGGGAGAGGTAGAGGAGGGAGAGGTGGAGGAGGGAGAGGTAGATTAGGGAGAGGTTGAAGAGAGAGAGGTGGAGATCAGATACATCTGATAGCAATAGCTATAGAGTAGGTAGAGAGTGGAGAGGAGGTTGTGGATATTGGTCAAGAGACTGCATTTGTGAGCATTTCTGATAGGAGTGATAGTGAGGATGAGAAATCAGCATCAGGCTCTTTGAGCAGTGATGGGGATGAGGGTGGAGATAGTGGTCATGATGTTGACATGCCCTTGGCTATGGGGACAGGTGGTGGGGAGGGCGGAGATGATGAGGGATTGAGAGATTAGGTTAGGAGTTTAGAGGATTTGGTTGCTACTTTGTGGTAGCAGAGGATGGAGGATAGAGATCGGTATCAGTGGGCGTTGGGTTAGTTGACTACAAAGAGAGATTGAATAGTCACTGAGAGAGATAGACTCTAGAGGGAGAGAGACGCGGTAGTGAGGATGGCTCAGATCACTATGGATGCATATGATCAACTATTTGGGCCGATGACAAAGGCTTGAAGCCAAGGTGATAGATATTTTGTTGTTGCATAGGAGGCTATTTATTATAGGTAGGCTTATGAGAGGGTTGTTCCCGAGGGCCAAAGGGAGCCTATTGGGATCCAAGAACACTGAGAGGGGGGGTGAATCCGTGTTCTACCGATATGATAAGATTTTATACTTTTATACCATGCACATATAAACCGGTAAAGAAATAAACATATAACTTGAAGAAAATAAACTATCCACATAAATGAACACCATAACACATAGAATTTATCCTCAAAGAGGAAAAACCATAGTGGGATTTGTGACCCATAATATCAGTTCACTGGCATTATGAAAAGATATTACATATAATGGGGGCCTGCACATGTAGGAAGGCATATTTCCAAAAGCATACTACTCATCACTAAAGTGTCTCACTGACTACAAGCTTTCTACTTAAGTAAAATACTGAAAATGAACTCAAGAATGCATCTGCTCTGCCAAATAGAGTTTCGGTTCTAGCTTTGCTCTATATCGGTTCATAAACCCTGAACACTACCAATATCACTTCTCCAAGAATGCTTTCTAAGATATCTACAGATCATTGCATGATATAACATTTGCATACAAAATGATCTTCATACATATACTTTGTATTATACAGTTCTGCTATATACTCCTATATCCATATCATGTCTCTCATATCTTGTATATTTCAAAATACCCTAGCAGAATGACCTATATACCCATTACAAACAATATTCCTTATGTCGGCTTACAATACATTACAAAAATATATTGAATGTCGGCCTCGATAATAATTACAAAATAATTTACTAAATAAATCCTCCTTGATATCAACTTCCTTGAAGTATTGATGCCAGTGCCGGTGTATCCCTGAATGCTCCAAAGCCATTGTCTGTCGATATATGCTTCCTAATGCCAGTAAATGATTCCATATAATCTTGTTTCCATCAATGACAACAAAAAGAATCCAATGAGTGTCAATTGCCAATAGAGCCTAGTTTTAGCACTTTCATGGGGAGGAGATCGAGTCGGTCTATCTCTTGACAAACTAGCAGTGGAGGAGTGATGAGTCCACCTAGAGCACCATCGAGACAGACTAGAGTAGGATCCAGTAGATAGGGTCCACCTAGAGATAGAGGCGACACTAGTTGAGATTTTATGCTATTGATGATGTATTATAAAGACGATGTATTTGGATACACTTTTTGAGATATATGATATGCAATTTTTTTTTTGCAGTGATTTATTATGTGTTGTTTACTATGTGTGATGCATGGATCTATATGTTATATGTAATGATTTTTATATGATTTATGCAATTATTTATATATGATTTATGCAATGATTATTATATGATTTATGCAATGATTATTTTAATTAAATGCAAATCTTAATGTAATTGTGTTATATCAATGTGAATTAAACTATGCATACATGATCTTAAAATAAATCTAATGATGAATGCAACCTTAAAATGAATCTAATGATGTGTGTAATATTCTTATTATTTTTGTTGTGTCAAAATATGTGTTTAAAAAGTTAGCATAGAATAATTGTTAGTTATTAATGGAGAATGGATTAAATGAAGAATCAATTGAGTTAACCTTTTATTTATCTCAAGAATAGATGTGGTAGAAATGATCTTTTTAATATAATATAGATGAGAAAGTCTTCATCTCTTTGTTTGTAGTGCAATACATTGTCATCATCGAGCCTTATTATGTAAGAACAAAGATTAGTATACTAGGGTATGAGGAACCAAGATGTATAGATATCTCATTGCAAGAAACAAACAAGTAGAAGATAAGGAATGAACCCTCAATTTTGGTTATTAGGTTAGGGGTCAAGGTATGTGTGGCATTCAGAAGCTGAATGCTCCTCTCATAGACACCCACTAGAGAAATTTCCCTAGAGTTTCATTGGTTCAAACCACAAAAAAAAAATAAAGAAAAGGATCATGCCCATCACGGCTCCTCTAGTCACTTTTTTGGACATCCTTGAGTAGCTAAAAGCAATGATCTTTGCCAATTTGATAAAAAGAGTCAACCAAAATAGACAAAACTCAATAGTTAGATTGATTGTGCCTTTGATTTGATATGTTCAATGTGATTTTGATAATGTCTAGTTTTAGAAGTTTTGGACCTCATTTAAGACTGACCTGTCTAGTTTCGTGTGTACCAATTCTGTTTAAGACAAGATGTTTATCACATTGATAGTTTGATAGTGATTCGATAGATTAGATAGTTGATCAGCTTGAATGCAAATGTTTCAACAAGATAGTTGTATCCTTTGTTTAAAAATTCATGCAAAGTGTTTGTTGGATACCTGCTAGGGTGTTTGATTCTTGCAAGACATTTTATTGCAAGTTTTTAGGTGATTTTTCAATTTTTAAGTTTGTTTTTTTAATATTTGACCTTTTTAGGACTTAATTTATTTTTAGGGTTTTTTCAAGACTTCATCTGTTTTTTAGGATTTTTTCAGGTCTTCTGATTTTTAGGATTTTTTCAAGACTTTATCTGATTTTTAGGATTTTTTCAGGACTTTATTTGATTTTAGGATTTTTTTAGGACTTTATCTGATTTTTAGGATTTTTTTCAGGACTTTATTTGATTTTCAGGATTTTTTTAGGACTTCATCTGATTTTTAGGATTTTTTTAGTTATGCCCCCAAGTATGCAAATCTATGATGACATGATGATTTGCAGGATATGATGGAGACAATGAATTTTTCAAATGAAAATTATGCTAATGTAGTAGGCGATATGAAGATACAGTTCCTATTCAAACAAGGATTAAAGGTGCAAAACATTTCAGAGATAGGAGTTCAATCCGTTCTCAAAAGATCTATTAGACCATCCAACCTAACACATTGTGTAACCAAGGTTTATGAATGGAGGCATGGAAAAATTATCCATAAATTCTTGGAACTTTGATCTTCTTCTACCAATGTGTGTGCATTTGAGTTCATTCTAACTCTTATAACCATCATAGACCCTTGGAATACTATGTGGCTAGCTATGTTAGTTATTGTAACTTAAAAAGCATCCTGGATAGAGCCTCACTGCCAGCAAGATTTTAGGGCTCTGATGAGGTTATACATTGTAATCTCTCAAATATTTCTCCATTGCCAGTAGGTGTCCATAGCCCTGATGGAGTTATTCGCATGTTCCCATAGTCAAGTTTTTATTGCACATGATATTTCAATTATATATCACTTCTTATTTTGCCTTTAGAAGTGTTTTGGCATATTATTTTTCTTCTTTTCTTTTCTTGCCTTGACTTGTAAGTAATGAAACCTTCATGGGTATGACAATTATAGTGGTGTTGAAGTTGAATTTATTGATTTTTCACTAGCCACATGACCAACTAGGTATCTGTAACGACTTAGAGCATTGATTAATGTGTGAGATATAGCAATTGATAGACTTTGGGTAAGCAAGGTTGAATACTAAAATATCTACACAATCATAGATAAAGCTTAATGACAAGGTGACGTTAACAATGAATGATTAAAGGTCTCATAAAAACATCATGAACAAGTATCTAGGAAATGAGACAACCTTCGTTCCTTTCGATGTAGATAGGTGAATAATTCATACAATCATCCTTTATTTGTGAATACAACTATATGGGAGAAAAATAATGATATGCAACTATATGTTGTGTGATGGTGATGTTGGTATTATGGATGTGTTGCATTGGTTTTGTCATTGATATCAACACTTATCCTTCTGTAGATCTACATTGTTGATTTGGCACTATGGTTATATTGGTTTACTGTTAGACCGACACATTATGTTCACTGGCAAGGTTAGTGACTTATGCACAATCACCGGTATATGCTCACTGATAGATTATATGGTTCATCGGTACTGATGGTGACTTGTTATCACCTGGAGATCACTTGATTATGTTGAAGACATGGCTTGGATACTTGGTTTTGGTATTTTGGTTATTGGTCTAATCGGATTGACATATTTGTTGTTACCAGTAGATAGGTCTAGCTTATGGACCGGTATACGTTATCTATTCCAGATCAGCATGACACATTATAGAGATGATTTATTATTGGTTATTTTATTGAGGCCGACATCTTGTATCACACCAAGACTTATTTTGTAATTGATTTGAATGTAATATTGTTAGTGAGATGACCTTAATATTTGGTCTTAGGTTTTGTATAAATGTAAGATCTCATTTGTGAGATGAGAAGGTATGGTCATGGTATGGTATTGTAACTTGGTATGTGAGAATATTGAAGATCATATGAGTAGATCATAGAGTGAATCAAGAAGTCATCATTTGAAGGTAAAAGGAAGGTTTAAAGGTGTTCATCAGAGCTTAAACCGGTACCGAATCCAGCATTGTAGATACACTTTGAAGAAATACATTATTCTAGGATTTAACCATCCTACTGTAGTAAGTGTGACTCCCATTATTGAGCAGTGTGCTCTAGGCGGTTGGCCTTTCTGCATGTGCAAACCCCATTTGTATACACACATTATCTGCAGTAGTATCATCTAATTGTGGGTAAGGTTTCCCACCGTGGTTTTTCCCTTACAAGGTTTCCACATCAAAAATATTTGTGTTATGTGTTGTGGATGTTGTTTCTCTTTCTGTTTCATGCATTAAGTTTCACCGGTATTGATATACACTGTTAATTTGTTTAACCAAAATTAAGATTGCTTTACCGGTATTAAGTATTAAGTTGAATTAATTTATAATTGAGTTGAAATTCATTGACAACTGATTCAACCCCCCCTCTTAGTTGTACTTTCAGTTCCTAACAATTGGTATCAGAGCTAAGTTCTCTTTTTGGAGAAGTCTAACAACTTGAGGAGATCCTATGGTAATGAACATTTTCAAGAAGGACAATCCTAAACTTGATGGAACTAACTAAGGAATATGGAAGATCAGAATGGAGACACATCTGAATTGCATTGGAAGAGATATATGGGAAGTTACAAAGGATGGATATGTTGCTCCTACTCTGAATCAACCTCAAACACCAAATTTGAGCAAGGACTTGGAGAATGATTGCAAAGCAAGAGAAGCACTTCTTAGTGCATTATCAGATCAACAAATCATGGGATTATTAGTCTGATCTACTACTAAATCTATTTGGGATAAATTGGAAACATTGAATGAAGGAGATACCACTGTCCAAATTGCAAAACTGGAATGTTACTGAGTCAGGTATGAAAATTTGAAAATGGAAGAAGATGAAAGAATTTATGCTTTTATGGAAAGATAATGAAACTGTTTTGGGAATACATTGTTGTGGAGGATCCTTAAGTGAAGATGAAATTGTTTCTTAATTTTTAATAGATTTTCCACCAACTTACAAAATGAAAGTAACTACTATTAAAGAGTTGAGAACAATGCCTAATACATTAGTATCTAAAGATAATTGGAAAACTTTCAACATTTGAGATTGAGGAATTTGGTCCTGGTGCTACAGTTAAGACTAATTTAGCCTTCAAAGCATCATCATCATCATCATCATCATTTGACAAATCTAATTGGAAAGCACTTTATGCAAAAGAACTTGAAGATATCAGGAGGGAAAATGAAGAACTGGAAGAACTTGAAGCACTATTTGCAAGGAAGATGCCTAAAGGTCTAGTTGGAAGTAAGTATGAAGGTAAAGCATCGTTTAAATGTTTTAATTGCAATAGAGTTGGTCACATAGAATCTAGATGTCTTGATAGACATGCAAGATTGAGAGAGGAAGCAAAAAGAACATATAAGCCTAACCTTGAATATCAGAGATACAGATTTAAGAACAAAGATAAATCATGTTACTATGCCGATGAAGGAGTTAATGATGATTTTGATGAAGAACCAACAGACAATGGATGGGCACTTGTTGCAATAAAATAAGATTGATCGACACCTACTGTCCCACCGGTAGAGCAGGCCCTGGTAGCTAAAATTGAGGAAAAGGATGAATGAATCATTGATAGTGGATGTTCACATCATATGACTGGTGATAAAAGTAAATTTTTATCATTTCAGGAATGTAATAGAGGTCTAGTAAGATTTGGCGATGATAAAGCTTGTTTAGTCAAAGGAAAAGGGACTATATCTTTGGATGGTAAGCACAATACTAACAATGTTTATTATGTTGAAGGTTTGAAGCATAATCTTTTGAGTGTTGGTCAATTAGTTGAAAAGGTATTTAAGTTACAATTCAAGAATGGAAAGTGCAAAATAAAAAATAGAACTAGATTGGAGATTGCAACTGGTAATTAGACTAAAGGTAATATCTTTCATTTGAATAACAATGATAAGACATGTTTGATTGCACATATTGATGAAAGTTGGTTATGACATAAGAGACTCTGCCATGTAAATTTTGATTAAATTGTAAAGATCAGTTCAACTAAGGCAGTAAGGGATTTAGCTAAGATTGTGAAACCTCATAATCCAATATGTAAGGAATGTCAAATGGGAAAGCAAGTTAGAACAACTTTTAAGAGTATTTCTGAGAAATCCAATAATGTTCTTGATTTAATTCATATTGACTTGTGTGGTCCGGCAAGAACAAGAAGTCTATAGGGAGATAGATATTTTATGTTAATTATTGATGATTATTATGGAATGTGTTGGGTTACTTTTCTTAGGGAGAAATCAGAGGCTTTTGGAAAATTCAAGTATACAAGGCAAAGGTAGAGAATTAAACCAGTAAGAAAATCAAATGTCTAAGATCTGATCATGGAGGAGAATTTACATCTAAGGAATTTAATACATTATGTGAAGTGAATGGAATCAAAAGACAACTATTAGCACCCCAAACACCTCAGCAGAATGGAATTGTGGAAAGGAAGAACAAAACTATTATGGAAGAAACTACAAGAATGATATTGGAAGCAAATCTACCTCATGTGTACTAGAGAGAAGTAGTGAATATAATAGTTTACACTTCCAACAGAGTTCACATCAAAGGTGAAACCGGTAAGACCCCTTATGAACTATGGTTTGGTAATACTCCTACTCTTAAGTACTTCAAAATATTTGCAAGAAAATGCTATATTGGGAGAGATGAGTATGTTGGTAAGTTTGACCTTAGAAGTGATGAAGGAATATTTCTTGGTTATTCATCTAAGAGAGAGGCATATAGATTTTTTAATAAAAGATTTTAGAAAATCATTCAAAGTGCTAATGTGAAGATAGATGAACACTTTAGAGGAAATTCAAGGTCTGTAGATTCTGAGCTGATAGTTGAGATGATCATAAATGAACCAATACATATTGCATCAGTACAAAATGTGGATCTAATCACATTGGAATCATCAGAGAATTCCACAGTAACTAAAGAACAACAACATATAAATAAACCCAGGTATGTAAGACTGAATCACTCAAAAAATTTGATAATTGGGAATAAGTATCAAGGTGTTATGACAAGAGGAAGACTGACAAATGAAGAGGTATGCTTAATTTCTCAAGTTGAACCAGAATCTATTATTGAAGCATGTCAAGATGAACATTGGATAAATGCAATGGAACATGAATTAGAACAAATTGAAAAGAACAATACATGGACATTAGTTTCTCGACCTAAAGACAAAAATGTAATTGGAACCAAATGGGTATTTAGAAATAAACATAATGAAGATGGTAAGGTAATCAGGAAGAAAGAAAGATTAGTTTGTAAAGGATATTCACAGAAAGAGGGAATTGATTATAATGAAACCTTTGCACTGATAGCTAGAATTGAGGTAGTTAGATTATTTCTTGCATTTTCAGCTCATAAGAACTATGAAGTATATCAGATGGATGTAAAATGTGCATTTCTGAATGGTGATCTTGAAGCGGAAGTTTACATTGAACAACCTGATGGAATTTCATTGACAAATGATAAAGATATGGTTTACAGATTAAGGAAAGCTTTGTATGGATTGAAGCAAGCTCCTAGAGCTTGGTATGCTAGATTGGACAAATATCTTTTGAAGCTTGGTTACACTAAAGGTAACACTAACAACAACTTATATTCCAAAGTGACTAATGGTGACATCTTAGTTATTGAAGTTTTTGTTGATGATATCATTTTTGGAGGAGAAGATGGATTGTGTAATGACTTTGCTAACAAGATGCATGAAGAATTTGAAATATCTATGATTGGTGAGATAAAATTCTTCTTAGAACTGTAGATTTCACAAACTGATAAAGGTATATTCATATGTCCAACAAAATACTTGAAGGAACTACTAAATAAATTTGGTATGGAAAACTCTAAAATGGTAAGTACTCCTATGACTACAACTGATAAATTGACATTGAAGGATGATTCAGCTCCTATTAATCCAACAAGATACAAATCTATGATTGGAGGTTTACTGTATTTAACACAAACCAGACCTGATATAATGAATGCAGTATGTATTGTTTCAAGGTTTCAGAGTAATCCTAAAGAAAATCATGAATGAACAATAAAAAGGATTTTCCAGTATCTACAAGGCACAACAAATCTGGGTTTATGGTATCCTAAAAATGATAATTTTAAATTATGTGCATATAAAGATTCTAATTGGGTAGGTGATATTGATGACATAAAGAGTACCACTGGAGGTGCATTCTTTCTTGGTAGTAGTTTGATTTCATGGATAAGCAAAAAACAAAGTTGCACATCATTATCTACAGTAGAAGCAGAATATGTTGTTGCAACAACTAATTGTACTCAGGTATTATGGATTAAGAAAATGTTGAAGGACATAAAGGTAAAATGCAAAGAACCAACAATCATTTATTGTGATAATTCAACAACAATTGATATATCGAAGAATCTGGTATTTCACTCTAAGACTATGCATGTTTCTATCAAGTATAATTTTCTAAATGAGAATGTTGAAGCAAATGAAGTGAGATTGGTTTATGTGAATTCTAAAGAGTAGATTGTAGATATCTTTACAAAACCTTTGCTTAAGGAAACCTTTGAATATCTTAGAGAGTAGCTTGGGGTATTACCCTCACCTACAGAGACTTAGATGATTGAATATTGGCATCATACTGACAAAAACTAACAGAGAAATCTTTTTCTGACTTTGATGGAGGAGAGCTACTTCCCAGGGGGAGTAGTTGGTTGTATGTTCTGGTATTTCTTCTTAATTGCTTTGGCATTTGATGTCAAAAGGGGAGAGATATCTATGGAAAAACATTATTCATTGGGGGAGAGATATATACTCTTTTTATTTTGGTTTTGATTTCTAGTATTGATCTATTTTGGGAGATTGTTGGTTTATTGGTTTTTGGCATTTCTTCTTTGGCACTTAGATGTTTTTCCATCTAGTGTTGCCATCAATGCCAAAGGGGGAGATTGTTGGTATTATGGATGTGTTGCATGGGTTTTGTCATTGATGTCAACACTTATCCTTCTAGAGATCTACATTGTTTATTTTGAACTATGGTTATATTGGTTTACTGTTGAACTGACACATTGTGTTCATTGGCAAGGTCAGTGATTTATGCACAATCACTGGTATATGCTCACTGGTACTGATGATGACTTGTTATAATCTAGAGATCACTTGATTATGTATAAGACATGGTTTGGATACTTGGTTTTGGTGTTTTGGTTATTGGTCTAACTGGGTTGACATATTTTTTGTTATCGGCAGATAGGTCTAGGTTATGGATCAGTATACGTTATCTATTCCAGATCAGCACATGTTATGGAGATGATTTATTATTGGTTATTGTATTGAGGCCAACATCTTGTATCGCATCAAGACTTATTTTATAATTGATTTGAACGTAATATTGTTAGTGAGATGACCTTAATATTTGGTCTTAGGTTTTGTATATATGTAAGATCTCATTTGTGAGATGAGAAGGTATGGTCATGGTATGGTATCGTAACTTGGTATGTGTGAATATTAAAGATCATATGAGTAGATCATAGAGCTAATCAAGAAAACATCATTTGAAGGTAGAAGGAAGGTTTAAAGGTGTTTATTAGAGCTTAAACCGGTACTAAATCCAACATTACAGATGCACTTTGAAGTAGTACATTATTCTAGGATTTAACTATCCTACTGTAGTCAGTGTGACTCCCATTATTGAGCAGTGCACTCTAGGTGGTTTGCCTTTCTGGATGTGCAGACCCCATTTTTATACACATACTATCTGGAGTAGCATCATCTGATTGTGGGTAAGGTTTCACATTGTGGTTTGTTCCCTTACAGGGTTTCCACATCAAAAATATTTGTGTTATGTGTTGTGGATGTTGTTTCTCTTTTTGTTTCATGCATTAAGTTTCACTGATATTGATATACACTGTTAATCTTTTTAACCGACATTAAGATTGGTTTATTGATATTAAGTATTAAGTTGAATTAATTTATAATTGAGTTGAAATTCATTGACAATTGATTCAACACACCCCCCCCCCTTAGTTTTCCTTTTGATTCCTAATAGGTGATATGCAAGCAGGTATGGCGATACGCAATGCAATGCAGTGAAGAAATATGCAAATACAGTTTTGAAAATTGAAATGAACCCACCTTTAGATGTAATATCTTTTTAAGTGCATGTTGTTAATGGGATCAAAGAGTGGATCTCCATCCATTGTTTGTAAATGATAAGCATCATTTTTTATTACCTTGGTTATGACAAAAGGACCTAACCAGTTAGGCTCAAATTTTCCTGATTTTTCACGTGCAGTGAGTGTCCTTTGGTTTTCTTTAAGGACAATGCCTCCCATTTTGAAGCAACATGGGTTTACGCTTTTGTTATATCTTCTTATCATTATGTTTGATATCCTTATAAATGATTCAAAGAACTTTGTCATTTCTCATCTAGGAATTCTAGTTCTTACAGACGTGCTACTCTGTAGTCTTCTTCTGAGATAATGTTTTTCAAAGAGACCCTTAGCAATAGCAATTTTACCTCGATAGGAAAAATAGCTTCTGAACCATAAACCAAAGAGTATGATGTGGTACTATTTTTTGTGTAGATACTAGTCTGATATGCCCAAAGAGTCGGATTTAGTTGAAGATGCCAATATCATCCACTGTCATTAACAACTTTCTTTAAAATTTTCAAAATAGTCTTGCTTGTTGCCTCAGCTTGACCATTGCTTTGGGAATAGTAGGGTGTTGGAAAATGTTGTTGGATGTGAAATTGTTCGCAAAGTTCACTCACTTCTTGATTTTTGAAGGGTCATCTGTTATCAGTCACAATGCACATGGGAACTCCATATTTGCAAATGATATAATTCAAAATGAATTTGGCTATTTGTTTTCCTATTGTGAATGTCATTGGGATTGCTTCAACATATTTTGTGAAGTACTCTGTAGCTATGAGGATAAAATTATGTCCATTGGAGGAGGTAGGGTTTATCTTCCCTACAAGATCTAATCCCCATTGCAAAAATGGCCATGGTGATGTTATTGGTTGAAGATCTTGAGCAGGTGCATGGATCAAGCTCCTATGAATTTGGCATTACTTACATCTTTGAAGATACTTGTAAATGTCCTTTTCCATTGTAGGCCAATAATACCTTGTTCGCAATAGTGTTTTTGCTAGAGCAAGTCGAGAAAAATGTTCCCCAAATATGCCATCATGAACTTATTTTAGGGTGATTTGTGCCTCCTCAAAATTAAGGCATCTGAGAAAGGTGCCATCTACACTTTTTCTATATAAAGTGTTAGCAATAATTGAATGATTTGACAATTTTTGAATGAGTGCCTTCCTTTGATTCCGTGAAAGATAAGGAGGTATATATTGATCATGAAGGTATGCATATATATCTATGTACCATGGGGAATCTAGTCCTATTATCATTCATACATACTCAGTGGATGGTATTTCATAAATTGGGAGCATGAGTTGTTCCACTTGAAATTCAAAGTGAGTGCCATCATTTGGCATATCCAAGAGAGAACCTAGTGTTGCCATTGCATATGTTGCCTTGTTTTGCACCCTTGGTATCTATTCAAATATTACATTGGTGAAATGTTGCTTGTATTCTTCCACCAATTATTTGTAGGGTGTTAGCTTATCATCTTTTGTATTGTAATCATCATTAACTTGATTAATAATAAGCTGCGAGTCTCCAAAGACTTGTAGGTCTATGATCTTCCACTATAGTGTAGTGCGGAGTCCTACCACCAGGGCTTCATATTTAGTGATGTTATTAGTGCAAGGGAAGCTGATCCTAAATGATTTATGAATTTAATTTCCTTGAGGAGTTATGAACATAATTCCTGCTCCTGCTCCATGGTTTTTGTGAGACCCATCAAAAAATAGTTTCCAGTTTGTTTGTGCTGATATTGTAAATACCGATTCATCTGGAAAATCCACTACCATTGGATGATTGTCTTGTAAGGGTGCTTCTCCAAGTTGATCTTCTATGACTTGTCCCTTAATAGATTTTATATTGATATATTCAATGTCAAACTCACTAAGTATCATGACCCACTTTGCAAGTCTTCCAGTTAATGCTACTCTATTCATCAGATACTTGAGTGGATCAAAGTGTGCAATGAGCTGGACTTTATGACTCAACATATAGTGTCTTAGTTTTTGTGATGCAAAAACTACTGCAAGACATTCTCTTTCTATTGGTGTGTAGTTGAGATCATAGCCAATGAGTGTTCTACTGATGTAGCATATAGCTCTCTCTTTTCCTTTTTCATCATGTTGTGCTAGGAGAGCACCTAAGGAGGAGTTTGGTTTAGCTATATATAGGAGTAATGGTTTCTGATGAACGGGTGGAACGAAAATCGGTGTGGACAAAAAATATTTTTTTAGTGTCTCAAATTCCTTTTGGCATTGTTGTGTCCATTTGAATGTGACACCTTTATTTAAAAGATGTTGAAATGGTTGGCACTTTTCTACCAATTGAGCAATGAAACACCTTATGGATTGTAATATGCCTTGCACACTTCTAAGTTCCTTGAGTGTAGCAGGTGATGGCATATCTAAAATAGCTTTCAGTTTCTCTGGATCCATCTCAATGGAACGATTAGATAAAATAAAGCCCAAGAGTTTGATAGATGTTACTCTAAAGACACATTTTTTTGGATTGAGTCTTACATTGTATTGTTCAAGTCTATCAAAGATCTTAGCCAATATGTCTCATTGACTATCTCTTGTGTCTAATTTTGCTAGCAAATCATCTACGTAGTCCTCTATGACTGATGTATCATGTCATAGAATAAGGTGGTCATTGCCCTTTGATAAGTGGCACCCATATTTTTAAGGCCAAATGGCATCATATTCCAACAATATGTTCCCCATGGGAAATTGAATGCTATTTTAGGTTGGTCTTTTGGTGTAATTTTGATTTGATTATAACCAAAAAAATTATCCATAAGTGATAGCATTTCATTTTCAGCTGTCAAGTCTACTATCATGTCTATGTTGGTGAGTGGAAAATCATCCTTTGGGCATGCCTTGTTGAGATCTCTAAAGTCGGTGCAGATTTTGATACCTACAGTATTCTTGAATATTGGGACTAGACTTGAAATCCATTTAGCATATTCTATGGGCCTAATAAAACCCACATCTAACAATTTTCATAGCTCAATTTTGACTAGAAAAGCTATGTGAGGGTGGATTTTTCTGAGCTTTTGTTTATATGGTTTTGTTCCTAGAAGTAATGGAAAATGGTGTAGGACCAATTCAGAATCTAAACCTAACATATTTGCATAAGACCATGCAAAATAGATTGATCTCTTCTTAAAGAACTGGATAAACTTCTCTTTCTCTATAGGATTTAGGGACTTTTCCAGGTGAATGTTATGAACTTTCTCAGCATCATCGATGTTGATTTCCTCGGTTTCCTCTACCAATAATGCTGATTATTCTTTACCAATGGGAAGAGTATCCATTCTATCATGAGGAATATGTTTTTCTTCATTATCATTATGTTGATTAGAAGAGGAGATTGCTTATCCGAAATATGTTGCTCTATCCAGATCTATTGCAAATCCAACCTTGTGATCATCATAAGGGAGTTTGTCCCTTGCACCCAAGAATTCAACGATGAATTGATAATTTTGAAACCAATATAATTGTAGTTTTTCTTTTTCCCCCAGTCAATCAAATATGGATGTATAAGGGGTAGGCCTCTATTCCCTTTTGTAGAATGCCCTGATAACATGCATACTTAGTTATTTGGATGATCTGATATGTCTTCATCATAAATTGGTGGTGGGATTTCATCATTATCAGATGGGAATTCATAGTCATGAGAATCTATGCCACTTTCTATGTATGTTTCACTTTTTGATTCAATGCCACTCATCTCATCCTGTTCTTATAATTGAATTTGTTGCATGTTAGTGGGCCTTCCTTGTATTGTGGATATCCTTCTTAAGTCTGGTATCACTCTTTGTAGTCTTTCTTCATTTGCCTCAAATGGAGGAGCTGTAGTTGTTTCTCTTGGTAGGATTATTGATAACAACCAAGGATTTGGCTCATTTGTTAGTGTTAAGCCTATGTCCACTAACACATTTGCTTGTGCAGATGTTTCAGGTACTGTACTGCTAGATGAATTTGTGCTAGTTTCTTGTAGAATTTGCCTCATGTCTTCACCATCTGATTCCATGATAGGAGATGTTGGTTCTCTTCTTCTTTTCTAAGATGAAGAGGGAAATGACTGATTCTGAGGTATGTCTTCTAAGGATGACCTAGGCTTATTCAGTATATCTAATATACGTTGCATGGCTTATGTTATTTTTGGTACATGTTTATACCCCAAACCATGATTCTTTGGGTTTATATGTGGCAAAATAGGTTCTAATCTTCCTTTCTTTTTTAGTCCCAACCCTATGGTGCCATCATACCCATGTCTTTGTAGCATCTTGAAGCCATTACCATATTGATGTAGAGGTAATCTGGGTATGGTCATGTCATCTTCTTGTCTATATATCCAGTTATTGACATATTCACTTAGAGATTCTTCTTGTAAGTCTCCCCATCTAATGAAGGAGCATGAATCTAAGTACTTTACAATCTCTTTTCCTTTATTTTGCTTCAATTTTGAGTTTCAAGGCTTCCCAAAAGACTTGGGAGAAAGAGATGATTGTTTTCCATTTGAGGTACTCGAAATGGAATATTCTCCAAAACCAACTTCCTTAATTAGTAAAGAAGATGTGGTTAGTGTATTTTTCTCCATTTCTCTAATTGACAATTATTCCATTTGTAAGTGAATTGGAGCTTCCTAATTGTTTGGTACTTGATTATCTGTGCTTGCTCTTACATATTTGCAGTGTTGAAAAGGGTTTGGGTCACCATGGATAGTGATCTCAATGCTATTGTATGCGAACTTCACACATTGGTGAAAAGTTGATGGTACTTCTTGCATGGTATGCATCCATGGGTGGCCTAATAGCATGTTTTACCCCAATTCTCTATCCAGGACTTGGAAGGTGATGTCTATTGTAACTAGTCTTGCTTGTACTGGCAAAGTCACCACACCCTTAGAAGGGAATTCCTCATCATCATTAGCTTTGATATTGATTCTCTTGTTAGGATCAATATGGTGTTCAGAATATCCTAAAGATTTGATAAAATGTAGTGTGCATATGTTCAGGCCAACTCCACCATCTATAAGTACTCTTTGAACCTTCTTTCATTGAGCCAAAGCTTCTAAGTGTAAGGGATCATTATGCATGGGTCTGTCTATAGGTACATCATGTTCAATGAATGGAACCTTTGAAGCTATCAAGTTTCCAACCATGGATTGGAATGTGTTCTCATCAATATCTCTAGCAACAACTGAATCCTATAAAGCTTTGTTCAGGACTGCATTATGAGCCAGAGAGATATGCAATAACCCAAATAATGAAATTTGAGCTGGGGTTCTCTTTAACTGATCCACCATGTTATAATTACTGGTAGGTGGAGGTAGATTTGATGGAACCCCTTGTAATGTGATCTTTGATCTTCTAGTGATCCCCGCACAATCTCTATTTTTTGGGATTTACTGTTATTGTGGCTACCATTTCACCTCCTACACTCAATGTGTTTATGGCATAGTCAAAAGAAACATTGGTATAGCTGGCAGCATTGTTTTGTGCAATTGAACTAGAAGCCTTCCCTTTGTCATGTTTGACAAAAGGATCTTTGAAGATGGTATGATGAGTATTAGGTGCCTTATTGGTGTCCACAACAATGTCACCCTGATCAATGAGATCTTGTATGAGGTTTTTCAATTTGTAGCAACTTGTTGTCTCATGACCTTTATTGCAATGATATTCATAGAAATCATTGTCATTCCACCAAGAAGGTTTAAATGGAATTGGTTCATATGGCCTAGCTTCTAGTAGAGTTATTGTGTTACTTTGTATCAACTTTTTGAGAGCCGATTCAATAGGTTCACCAAGGGATGTGAAGTTACTTCTAGGTGCACCTGCTCTTGGTGGCCTTGAATTGCTTGATTGCAGTGTGTTGGTGGTATTTGTCTAAGTTTGGTTCTTACTAGCAAAGTTATCTTGTCCTTGTAGTGATATTGCCACTTGAGCTTTGTTTATGACATGTGCATCAACAACTCCATCATTTGTGAAACTCTTGTTCCTAGACCAAAACTTTGGCTTATCATTGCTTGTGCTTGTAGCTGGCCCACTATCCTTGTTATGCTTCAGTATCCCTTGTTCTAATAGACATTTCTCACACTTTATGCCTTTCTCGGTGATGTTGCATTTTTAATGGATACTTAATTGGAGGCACTAAATTTTCATTAAATATATCAATTTGCTCAGCTTCAGGGATGTGACTAAGACAGCTGTAGTACATACCCCTCCATCTTTGTAGGAATGTAGTGAAGGTTTCTCCATCCTTTTTTCTTAGTTACACACAAATCCATTAAGGTAACTAGATTATCTATCTTGAATGCAAATTTTATATGAATAGTTCAACCAGTTCTCCCTAGGAAGTAATTTTGGGTGGAAGGTGTGAAAACCATTCCAATGTCGTCCCCCCAAGAATTTTGGGAAATAGTCTAATCAGGTATGTGTCTTCGTGGGCTAATTCAATGCATGTTGTGAAAAATTCTCTGACATGATCTTGAGGATCACCTTTCCCTCTATATTTGTCAAAACTTTGGGTTTCAAAATGTGGGGGAAAAGGTGGCATGAATAAATATCTGTCAAAAGGATATGGACAGAGGTCCTCCATTGTGTGGCTCTTTTTATCACTACTCATTTGCATATTGGCCATTTTCTTTTGAATATTATCCACTTGTTGAGTTAGGATCTATGTTTATGTCAATGGTGTACTGAATTGATAAGTATTTGCCACAAAAGGGGTAGTGTTGGAGTATCTTGGAGCTTGGTGAAAGTGGATTGGCCATGTAATTGTGTACCATGAATCCCATTAGGTGATGTAAAGTATGCAACTTATGGACTAACATTTGGCTGAGTTGAGCTAATTGTCCCTTGATTCACATTTTGGTTACTGTAAGTGGAACCAACTGAAACTGAGGGTTGAGTTATACTTTCCAAAGTAGTGTTGTGAGCCATTGTAGCTTACATTGTTACACTGGGCATTTTTACTAATGTAACATTGGTACTTGCTGATGCCACTATTGACTGAGCTGAAGTTGTAGCTACCTAAGTACTTTGAGGTATATCTTGTGTTGATGTAACAACTGTTGCTCGAGTTTATGTAGCAACATGCATTTGAGGGACATTTTGATTCAATGACATTCTCGATGGTAATATTCTTGAAAGGTCCACCCTTGGAGGTAACTTTGCCCCATTCTGGACTAAGATAGCCAGATATCTATCTCTATCACTATGGATGAGAGCGTTAAGAATCATCAATACTTTTGGATCTTGTTGAGTTGCCTCCAACTCTTCTTTTGTTAAATTATGTTGTATTTCATCAAGAGAAGGCATTCTATTTGTGCTTGTTGGTAATGTTGTAGGTCTTCAACCTTGTGTTCATTGTTGTGTGGATAGATGCATATTCCATGTGGGGTTAACTGAAGGGTCACTATTGGGATCCATCTGATATTTAGCCTTTTGAACATGCGTTAATGGGATGAATGTTGTTCCAAACTGATCTTGACTTTCTAAGATGCGGATGCAAGACACAAATAAATGCTCCTAGGACTTTCTAAAGACTAAGATACAAACAATGCAATCTATGAATGATGACCTTGTTATTAATGATTCTGAAATTCAAAGACAAGATTTTCAGCGTATTGTCAAAATGCTTCTAGTTCTACCTCTTCTTTGATTTGATTTTTGAGGTCTATGTTGATTGGACTGATTTTTGAACTTCATCATCTATAATAGCTTGAACTATGTCATATTGGTCTTGGTCAACTATTAATTCCTCAGCAAAAGTATTCAAATTGTCAATTATTTTTAACTGAACATTGTTTGGCCCAAGATCGGGTTGCTCAAATGGGAATTTATCGTTTCCTTTTAGACTCATACATTGAAGACTATAATACAGACTAGGATCTAAGAATGATTGACACCTGACCTTAATAAGGATGCAGAAATGCTGCATTGGTATTTTTTACCAACTGTCTAATGGCTTCTTTCTGAGCTTCTATTTGTATCTTTTTCCTTAGTTTCTCATCCAGATGAACAGACTTCCGAATTTCATTATCTATGACGACCTCAACCATGTCATACTGGGCAATATTGACTCTTACTTCCCAAGTGAGATTATCCAAACTGTCAATTATTTCTAATTGGTCATTGTCTGGCCCAACATTGGGTTGTTCGAATGGGAATTCACCATCTCGTCTAATACCCATGGACTTATGTATGGTTCCTATACTCTAATGCAACACTAAATGGAAACTTGATTGAGGATTACTATTTGAAGTGAAATGACTTTTGTAAGGACTTTGTGTGATGATTCTAATGGGACTTATGAATTGAATGCCTAAGACCTAAGATCACTTGAAAGTAACATGTATGTCATCTTTGAATTTGTTCAAAGGTTTGGATCTGACATTGATGTTGATGTTGACACTTAACTTTGTTGAGATTTGTTTGATCTTGTTGAACAATGAAACTTTGTTAAGGTTTTGATTTGTTTCTCATAATGTTTGAATTTAATGAAGTGTAGCAAAGTACACAACAGCCACAACAAAAGAATAAACCCATGAAAAAGAACACTTGTTTAAGGAATTTTTTCAAATTCCCATGAATGTTGGGATCTTTCTAAAGATCTCATTTTGTTTTTGATAAATTTGGGGCAGTTGGATATCACATCAAGTAGATTCTCCTAAGGTCAAAAGGTCACAAGTATTACCATAGCCCACATCTTGATACTTCGTTAGCTCAAATAAGCCTGTCACACCCTAGGGTGCGCCCATTTTTTTGCCTTTTTCTAGAAATTAGAACAAAGAAGATTGCTCCTCAATTGGCTTGTTATCCTAGAGATACATGGTGTGTGTCTTGGGGGTAGAGTCTTCCCCACCCTTACACTGTGATAAAACAAGTATCTAGTTACTGACTCAACTAGGTTTCTAATTTTTATGGTTTTTAGACAGGGTTCCATTTGAGTGGTCACAATCAACAACATTTTACACTCCATTGACGGAGGCCTCCCAGACTATAGAGGTTACGCTCTATAGATTTTAACATACCATATAGGCACCGGGGGAGACATAATGCCATTGTGACAACATGTAACACTCGTCGCACATGATTTTCATCACATACACATTTGATTATAGTGGCTTGGATTACTTGGCTTTAGTCATTGGCCACTTAGGTTGTTACCTCTCACTTGGCCTTATGGGCTACTTGGGAGGCAAGCCTTGTAAAGGTGTTATCCATACAAAAAATGAAATAAAACATTAAAAAGGTGAGTCTATCTTTTTGATCACCCAAAAGAGGGGAGAACATATACCTATCACCTTGAAGACATGTAAAACAAGAGTCCTTTTTATCCCTTCATTGCAATGATTTTCTAATCTATTTGGAGACATTGCTCCCAAAAAGCATGGGGTTCAGTTTTAACTTTCCTCGCAATTGTGAAAAAAGAAGACAAGATTGTTTTTGGTTTATTTTATTAGCACCAAATTGAAGTGTTTCTAAGCTACCCCTACAATAAATGATGTTAGTAAGCACATGGTGGACTATTAGCCTAATTTTCCAATTATAGAGCTCTATCTTTTTACAGACAGAGAAGTTATGATAAAAATCAAAACTGAAATAAAACAGAATGAGAAAAACCTAATCTAGCAATTGCAACTTATCTACTGAGAAAATGCAAATTGATATCATATCAATTGCGAATTAATATACCATCAATTATGAATTACTGTTTAAGCAATTGCAATGTGGTGACTGGTCAATTGTGAATTGATATAAGATAAATTGCTCATCAGTTAATTTTTTTATTTTTTATTTTATTTTTGAATTTTAAGAAACACAAGAAAAAGACAGAAGATGGAAGGATTATTCTGCAATGATATTATCCCACACCACTCGAGCCATTACATCAATGTCATCATAGAATTTTACTTGGATGAAAAGCGACTGATATTCTTGTGATATTAAGCAATCTCCTCTTTTTCTTCGATTTCACGAAGCTCCCTTTCTACTTTTAAGAGCCTTTGATACATGCTTTGTTGTCTCCTATTCTATTTTTCCTTCCTTGCACCTAAAATTCAAAATGTCGCCTTTCCTGCCATTGGATTAGATACATTTTATATGTAGAAAATGAAATTTCTAGAATTTAATAATATTTCTGGTTAGGTGCACAAGATGAGATAATGAATAAACAACAAAAACCAATTTAATTTTGCAACCCTTTATGGCAATTGCAAACTATTTTTTTAATTGCGGTATAATGTTTGAGCAATTGCGGTATGATATGATGTCAATTGTGGTATAATATTTGCGAATGCAAATTTTTGTATAGGCAATTGTAGTATCAAGACCTTTTTCTGAGTACAGACCTACAAAATCAATTCAAATAGACAATTAAAGTTAGCATGTTTTCACATCGGGTTCATCAAATGTATTCGGGGAGAAAATAAGTGTAATTTGCTTAATTAGACATCAAAGAGAGAATCACAACTCTAATCTGATTAATTACTCCTAAATTACAATAAAATAATGCAAAATCAATTGAAATGAATGAAAGATTTATCTAAAACTCCCTTAATTGACATAGAAAAGCTTCCATTGCTCTTCTCCATTGTTGTTGATGTAGGTGGTTCTTAGGTATTGCACTTGATTTCCTGCATAAGATGGACAACAATATTGAAGACTATGATTCTCAAATTCTATGATTCTAGATTGAAATGAGCAAGGAGGTTGAATTTATAGGTTTTCAACACAAAAGAGGTGAGAAATTGAACTCAACTATTGATTGATAGACAACTAAATTTGATTGATCAGTTAACTCAATAGATTGATCTATTAACTCATTAGATTGGAGAGTGAACTCACTTGATTGATCATAAGACTGAGTAGACTAACTAGTTGACTAGATTGATTGTGAAGATGACTGGTTAGATGGATTAGAAGACTGAATTGATTGAAGAGTTGAAAAAAGGTGATTGAGAGTTAAAAAGGGTGATTGATGAGTTAACTAATTAGATAACTGATTTGATCAATCAGTTATGATTTTGGCATGTGTTGTAGGAATTTGAAATTGAATTTGATTTTCATTTTCAATTTGGATTTGGATTTGAATTTGGTCATTGGATGCTGAAATGCACATGAAATTTAGTGAAATTCAGATTTGGGGATATGTGAATTTGAAAATGTGAAATTAGATGAAATTAGCTGAAATTAGAATTTGGAAGAAATGCGAAATGAAATTAGATGGAATTAAGTGGAATTATAATTTGGGGAATTAGAGGAATAAGTTAATTGATTTAAATAATTTAAATGAAATTATTTAAACATAGGAAATTGAATTAATTAAATAATACAGATTATTTAACTAAGGAAAATATGGCAATTAATTAAATAAATTATATATAATCAATATTTGCAATAGGGTTAACTGATTAAAATGATTTGAGAATAGAAATAGAATAATTATAAATGTTGGAGGGTGATGATTAGAAGAAATAGTTAGTTTAATCAAATAATTAAAGAATTACTCAATTAAATAGACAAATAATTAGTGTAGAATTTATGAGACATTTTTAGGTGTCTACACCTATGATGTTGGACCTTGGAGTTGTTTTTAACTTTAATTATATCTGTGAGATTTTGCCAAGATCAAGAGCTCAATGAAATGTACAAAATAGAGACACAATATAGGACAAGAATAAACTGTATTCTCATCAATAGAAAATGATCAATAATAATGATTACATACAATGTAGATGAGCTTGCTTATATAGGCAAGGCTAGGGATATGTGAGTACACAAACATGACATGTGGCTCAATAAGAAACAAGGGTAGGTAGGAAATAGGTGTGGGTAGGTAGGAGAAATAATATAATAGTCCACATGAGGTGGATCACCTACCGAAGGTGGAATTATCACTCCACAATAAGTGGATATGATAAAGTAGTAACAAGATCAACACCATAAAAGGTGGAATTTCTCCTACACACACTATTCCAATGTGGCACAGACACCTAAGTGTCTCATACCCAAACTACAATGAAATGCATTATCCTAAGTAAACTTAAGTAAAGTGTAATAATATCCATGATGAATAATTATTTACACCAACACCCCCCCTTAAGTGCAACTTAGGGGAATGCAACTTAGAGAGAAAAACCCAATGGGAAAAAACCCTCCCCCAAAAGAGAGATGAAAAAACATACAAGAGAACTCTCATAGAAGAATGTGAAGGACAAAACCCCATGTGAGGAAAAAGTCCCCCCCATATGAGAGAAGAAGAGAAGCTAGGAAGCCCCCCCTCAATGTGGAATCTGCACCAATGATAGAAGCTCGATGTATGAAGAAACTGCTCCATGAATGTCGAACAACATTCCTCCCCTTAGGAAGAAACAAAACCAAAGGTGTATCCATGAAGTCTCCCCAATCATGAAGGGAAGATGTATGAAGAAAACTCAAGATGAAAGGAATCTCTGAAAATTGCTCAAGTGTCCCCATGTCGATGCTGAAAGATACCCCCTCCAAAGGTGGTAAACTATGCCATACTGCTGAAAAAGGCACTCCAAGATCTAGTGGAGATGGATGTAGAACATGTCCCAAAGACTCACATGTCTCCTCAAAAAATAAAGAGACCTCCTCCAACTGCTGTACATAAGTATCCACAATCATGTCAACCTCGAAAGAATGATCATGTAGAGAATGAACAAGAGGGTTAGAGTGTGCCCTCACAACAATCGAAGAAGGATCATCTTCATCAAAGAGAAGATGAATGTCATCAATGATGTCTCCCAAATCTGCAATGTAGGATTCTATAAATAAACCTACAATGTCTATCAAGTAATCATCCCATGAATCTGAAGCTAGAAGACAATGAATATCTTGCTGCACTGAATCACATGAAGGCAAAACCGTCGCACTATCCGCATCATCAGGTGTGATAGGTGATGTGATATCAATATGAGGAGATGAAAAACAAGACTCAAGAATGGGGTCACATGTGAGAATCCCCATGTTCAAGTGTTCAAAGTTCTCCTCAAAATCCGAACCATCACAAGAAATGTGATCAACATGTGTAGAATCATCAAATGTGAAATCATCCTCATCAACAAAATCTGAAAAGGAGTATAACCGAGATGCATGATCAACCACCCCAGTCACAATGATAGCTCTAGTCTCCAAGTCTCTAATGAAAACTGAGTCAAGTGTGAACTCCACAACTCTCTTAGTTGCGCCATGTGTGATTTGATAGATAGAAAGGAGATTGTTTGTCAAGTGGGGTACACACAACACATCATTGAAGGAGTTATCCCCAATGTCAATAGATCCTTTCCCAATCACATCCATGTATGTATGTTTGCCCATCAAAATTTGTGGCATGGTGCAAGGCTCAAATGTAGAGAACATAGACTGCGAAGATGCCATATGATGAGAAGCCCCTAAATCTAGAAGCCATCTCTCTGAATTATGACTGATAGTAGCACATAGAGCTTTTCCTTTTCTTGTTCCAAAAGAGTGAGTCTTCCCACTTGTAGAAGCCATGAATGCTTGCCCTTTTCCTTTTGAATGTGAGGAAGTGGAAGTTGATGAATCATCCTTCTTGTAGACTTTAGGCAAATCAATGTTATGCTTTTTGATGATATGTGCAAGCTCATCAATCTTCTTAGAATGGCAATGATGTTCCTCATGACCAATCTTTTTACAATAAGCACAAGTAGGTCTCTCCCTCTTTGGTGAATTATCTCTCTTGGAAGAGGATGAATCTCATTGTTTTGGAGAAGATGGTGCTTTGTCCTTAGGCTTTGATTGCCATTTCTTCTTGTTTGAGTTGTCCTTTCCTTGATTTCCTTTGTTCCCTTGATTTGCCACTAATGCTTGAGACTTAGAAGCCTTAAGAATGCCCATGCTTATCAACTTAGTTTGTTCCATCATCAACATTTCATTAAAAGCATCAAATGTAGGCATTTTGTAGCTTGAACCCATTGTCATCCTATGGGTCTAGAAACTAGAAACAAATGCTGCATATTCTTGTGGAAGCTTGCCTATCAAGTTGAATATCAATTGAGTATCCTTCTTATCAATGCCACAATCTTTTAGTTGTGCCCTCAACCTTAGGATCAACGGGAGCAAAAATAGTTCCATCAATGTAATGAGTGAGTCCTTTTTCCATAAGTTTACTCCATGCATCAATTTTCCAAGTAGCATAATTATGTGGAGTTAAAAGAGGAAAATTAGAAGAACCCATAGCAGCAAAAAAGGAAGGAACACAAGAGCACAAAAGCACAAGAGACACCCCCCAAATTCAATCAATCAAAGTACCCCCCCCAAAGTGATGATTTTGGCACTTTATACTTAGTGCGATTACAATGAGCCACTTGCAAAACAAGGCAAAGTGGACTTATGATGCAAATTTTACAACTTCTTAAATGAGATACAAGAGACTTCAATCAATAGTGCAATGAATTTAACTGAGATTCAAGAAAATATACAAGTACCAAAAGAGACAAAAATGGCCAAAAACTTTGCCTCTTTGCTGACTGGGCATCCGTACTATACGGATAGATGACGTAGCAGATGACTGTGTAGGCCGTACTGTATGGATTTGCTGACTGGGTACTGGATAGTGGCATACGAAAAGCTGACTGTGTGAGCCACGTGGCGTTTGCATGGCGGTCGTATGGATCTAACGTGTAAGGGTTGTACCCGCGGGCCAGTGGCCACCTGCCACGTGGCAGACGTGGGTCCTTCGATCTGGGTGGTCACCGGTGAAGCGTGAGACACCGACGGCATGCAGGTAAGGAGGCCGGAGGGAGAGGTGAGTGATTGGCGGGAGCGGCCAGTGGGGAAGTGGCCGGTGGGAGGGAGCACGACACGATGGCGGAGTTGAGGCACTTGGGCAGCGGCGGGTGAGTGTGCGGAGCCAGTGGCGGAGGACTTGTGCGTCGGAGAGGAGGTAGCGGGCGTCGGCGGTAGGAAACGCAGTCATCGGGGGATGCAAAGCGACTGGCAGGTGGTGGGTGGCCGGCAGAGTCACAAGTGATGGCGGGGTCTCAACCGGCAGGAGGTACACTGCAAACCTGTAGGGTACGGGCGTGGGCGGCGGTGGCAGGTCCGAACCTGCAGAGTACAACAGACCTACAACACGCGACACGCAGGTACGACAGGTCACGGGGGGGGGTCTGCGGACCCCCCAAAAATTGATTTTTAAAAATTTGTTTTTTGATTTTTCAATTATTTTTTTTTGAAAATTTTTTAGAAAATGTTTTTTTTTTTTTCGAAATATATAATAAAAAAATTCCAAAATCCGTACAATACTAGCAAAATTGGTGAAAAAAATTTTCTCACCAAAATAGGCCGACTTTATAACCAAAATTCATGGAAACGGCCTTCTGGATGCAATGGCGGGGTCGGATATGGTCTAGGACACCTCCAAAAGATGCTGCTCCTCAGATTTGCCTCTTGACGTCGCAATAATGCCTCTTCAAGATGAATCAATGAAGCCCCACTTGCTCTGATACCATGTGAGATTTTGCCAAGGTCAAGATCTCAATGAAATGTACAAAATAGAGACACAATATAGGACAAGAATAAACTGTATTCTCATCAATAGAAAATGATCAATAATAATGATTACATACAATGTAGATGAGCTTGCTTATATAGGCAAGGCTAGGGATATGTGAGTACACAAACATGACATGTGGCTCAATAAGAAACAAGGGTAGGTAGGAAATAGGTGTGGGTAGGTAGGAGAAATAATATAATAGTCCACATGAGGTGGATCACCCACTGAAGGTGGAATTATCACTCCACAATAAGTGGATATGATAAAGTAGTAACAAGATCAACACCATAAAAGGTGGAATTTCTCCTACACACACTATTCCAATGTGGCACAGACACCTAAGTGTCTCATACCCAAACTACAATGAAATGCATTATCCTAAGTAAACTTAAGTAAAGTGTAATAATAACAATGATGAATAATTATTTATACCAACAATATCAAACCCACCCTTGTCTTTAATTCATGAATACTTTTATAATTGTCTGATTGTATATACTTTACTATTATTCTTGTGTAATAAAAATTCTCCCATGATTGATGGCAAAGATTAATTATTCTTATGTATTGATAATCTTTTGTATATCCTTTTTATATATTTTTAATTTAGTCAAATTGGTTGTCTTTGGGTTAGATTGGGTTAATGAACTGAAATGGGAATGTGCTCAAGTTTGTATGTTCCTATTGCTTTAATTGAATAATGTTTATGGTGTTATTGACATTGATGTATCATTATTTTGTGGGAATGTTTTAGTTAGAGATGCTTGACTATATGTCAGTGCTAGTCTTGTTCTATCATTGGTTTTGCAAATGTGAGTTGTTTTGTATTGGGGAAGTTAATGGGCAAGCTACTTTATGCCTTGATGTTAATATTTGACTTGGAGATTGACTTGTTATAGAAGCCTAAACTAGCAGGTGTAATAAGATCTTTTTGTAAGTTAGAGGCTATTTGTTTAAGCAATAGTTATTCCAAATATATTCTTGTATGAAGCTATTATATGGAATTAAGATACATTTACGATGTATTATGTATACATTTCCTTGGTATTAATCCAATACCAATCTAAGATGGAAGTTATAGCTAGCTCTTTATATTTCTTAATGCCCCAAGGTGTCATGTTGGGTTACATTAGTGTTGGAGATAGTGTTAGGGACCCTTGGTGTAGTTTTGCAGGGAAGTTGTTGTGCAAAAACTATTATATCAAGTTATCTAGGACTTTGTCTCTATTTAATCAAGTGGGTGGCAGTCGACAAGGGAGCTTTCTAGGGTAGGAGGCCCTAGAAAGGGTTGTGTATTGGCTTTTGTTTTGATTTTTAATTCCAACTACAAAGTTTATGTGCATTCTTGTAGGAAAGGCCATCTATGATGAGCCCCTGAGACTATAGGTCTAGCCCTTAGGCCTAACTCTCCTTTGTTGTTTGGTCTTGTCACTTATCCTATGTATATGTTCACCCTTGGGTGATCTATGGTGGATGTTTGAACTAGTTAAAGTTATTGTATGATTTATCCTATTATATATAAATCTAACATTTGATAGATCTAATGTGGGTATCTAGCTATGTAGGCTTGTGTGCAGGAATATGTGGTAGGTTGAGTCATGTACTTTGCTGAGAAGAGATATCTCAAGTATAAAGTGACAGGTTTGTTAGTATGTGTTATTCAAATCGGAATTCATTATGATTTAGTGTGTGTGTCATATTCCTTATAGTGATAATGTAAATATTATTGTTGTAAAATTTGTTTCTAGTAAGTAGTGATGTTAAGATATCCCAGGGAAAGAATGAATAAACATTTGTATGTAATAAAATGTTAATAGTAAATATTTTATTTTCACTTGCGTTATATGTTGTACATACTTATGATTGTCTTCTTGATGTTTCATACATTCATGTTATGTTAGTTTATGGAAATGAGGGTACTTTACTATGTTGCATTGGTAGATGTTTTTAAAAAAAATTCTCCATTGTTAGTTAGTTTAGCTATTTTCTCAGGGGTATTTTGGTGGGTATTACACTAATATGATTCTAAAGTTAATAAATCAAGCTTTTATTTACTTTAATAATACAAGCATATTTTTATTTATTAATTAATTTCCAACTTTAGTATTAATTTATTAATGAATTACCAAGGTATTATTACTACTTAATACCTTAGTGCTATATATATAAATTATTTATTACCAATAAGTGACAATAATAATTACTTAAATAAATCTCAACACTAAAAAAATACTAAAATGAATTAATAATTAAATTACAAGAACTCAATTAATTAATAATAAAGCTTTTATTTACTTGAATTAATAAAGTATTATTATTTATTAATTTAAATTTACCACTTAATATAAATTTATCAAGCAAATGATTATGTATTAATCTATCCCCCTTAATATCTTATACATACAAACATAAACATCAATTATTACTTACTTGTAAGTAATAATAATAATTAATTTAAATTAAACTCAATTATCCATATTCCTAACTATATTGATTAACATTTAATATCAAATATATCTATTGATAACATAATTGGAAAGATATAATACACAATACCTCCTTATTCTGTAACCGGCCTAGAGGGGCATTACAGACTTAATGATGAGGGGAGTTGAAGAATTTGAAAGTTTTTAAGGAGAGCAAGAACCCCAAAATAAAAAATTGATGTCTAATTGTGATAGGTGATAAATTGATATATTTGGTTATTCGCCTAAAAGGTTTGGATATTTTTATGGGATTCCAGTTTCATATTTGTTAGGATTGATAACACTAATGATCCTAGGACTATTAGAGAGGCTATGGGTATGCATGATGCATATTCTTGGATGAAAGTCATGAACAAAGAGATGGCTACATTGAAAAAGAATGATACATGGGATTTGGTACCTTTGTTTGGATGATGGAAACTTGTTGGATGTATATTGGTGTTCTAGAAGAAATTGGCTCTAGATGTTAGTGTTGAGAAGTATAAGGAATGAGTGGTCACAAAGACATTCTTAGGTGGAGGAAAGTAATTATGGTGAAATATTCTCTCTTGTAGCTAAGATAACATCCATTCAATTGTTATCACCACTTTCTACAACTTATGAATTGGAAGTTGAGTAGATGAATATGAAGATAACATTCCTTCATGGCGATTCAGAGGAGGAATTTTATGTCACAACTAGAGAATTTCATTGAAAAAGGTGAAGAGAACCTTTCTTGTAAATTGAAGAAATATCTGTATGGTTTGAAATAGTCCCCTCTAATGTGGTATTAAAATTTTGACACCTATGTGTTGTCTTTGACATTTATGAGATCTAAATCTCACCATTTTGTGTATTAAAAATTTGAAAGTGGTCACATTAATATAATAGTCTTGTATGTGGATGATATGTTGTTTAATAGGAATGGTAAAATAATAGTTTCATATTTTGAAGTCTTAGTTAGCAACATAGTTTAAGATGAAAGCTCTAGGTGAAACAAGATATATTCTTGGGATTGATATTTGTAGACACTTAAATTAATTATTGTAATTAACTTAATTAATTTATTAAATGATGTTATTCCTTATTCTTCTCAATATTAATTGAATTGAATTGAATTAATATTGTCACTGTAGTCCAATGATTGATCAATTTTCCTTTATTCTTCTAAGACATCCAAAATTAATTATTCTCAAAACTCCCATTTAATTAATTAATCTCAATTAATTAATTAATTAAACTACATGATTCCTACAAATCACCTTTTTCTAATCCCCACTTATCCTAATTAATTCTTCTAGAAACCCTCATAATCATGCTTAACAATATCCTTCAATTTTAAATTCCCACTCATGCCTCAAATTCCACTTACCATTATTCTCCAATTTTAAATTCCCCCTCTCAAATCCCACTTACCACTATTCCTCTAATTTTAAATTCCTCTACTCATGACACAAGGAATTTTATATTCCAATTTATTCCTCCAATGCATCCTTGATTCATGTCCACTATCTTAAATCAATCTTAGCCATTCATAAGAAAATCAATCTTATCCCTTCATAAGAAAATCAATCCTAGCCCTCCATTTCCTCTCTCCTACTTCTATAGATTGGAGACTCCACTCCTTCATTATCCATCTCTAAGTTATCTAAGTTTATGCTACCAAACTAGACTTCAAAAATCATCCATAGCACCCAAACTCTAGCAAAATTCCCACTCATCCTTCACTTAGTCATTTTAGCATTCCATCTTGCCTATCCATCCCATTCTCAATCCATTCATCCTTCATCCATTTCATCATCCTTTGTGCACATTTGGAGAGCCACCACATTCAAGCAAGAGGAGAACATCAAATCAAGTGGAGCATCAAAGGGCACATCTTCCACTTCATCAAACTCAATCCAAGGGAGAGGTGAAAGACAAGGTATAAAGTTGGTTGTTTGCATTTGCATTGTATCTTGCTTGATTTCTTTGCATTCTAACCTCCTTTGCCCCTTCATTCTTTATTCCATCTTTTTCACCATCTTCATTATGGCACGTCCGATGGGACCCATGTCCCTAATTTGACATCTTTTTTTTTAGCAAGATTTGTGAGTTTTGTTGCAAGTTAAGCTTCCATCCCAAAAGCTCCTACATGTTGCTTCTAGATACCATATGAGTTTTTTCTATTATGATAATTGTCATATGAGTTCCTCTGGTTCATCGTATGGCTATATGTTAATTGTAGTATGAGTTCCTACTGCATATCGTATGGCTATATGTTAATTATCATACGAGTTTTTGCTGCATATATCAAATGGTGAAGTAGGGTTTATCGTATGGTGAAGTAGGGTTTGTCGTAAGAGTTTCTACTTTCTATTTTGTCATATTAGGAACTTAGAGGTTTTTTTTAAAGATATGATATGAATCAAGGCTTGAAATTAGGCTTGTGGAAGGACAATATATATGGAATATAACATTTGACATTTCCTCTTCTCTTTTCTCTTTCTTATACTTTAAGTTATATTCCATATATATTGTCAGGATATTTGAGAGGGGTTTTGGACCTCTAGGAGTTATAATGTAAAATCTAGTTTTTGGATGATCTTCCAAATTTTAGATTTAGTTAAATTTTAGGGCATTTAAGGATCAAGAGTTTTTGGATGTTTTTGACAGCCTAACAAGTGTTTTTGTAGGACTGTCCCAAGACTTCGCTTGTCAAAGAATTCATTTCTCAAACCTTAAAACTACTAATTCATTTGTTTTTGTAGGTTGCACAAGGAGATACAAGAAAACATCGTGTTTTTATTTTAATTATTTTCTTAGGCACGTAGATCTAATTAGGGGTAAAAGAACAATTTTCTTGATGTGTTTGAAAAAATTATAGAGGTAGGAGAGTATGCTCTTGTCTACATAGACAATAAAAAATCCAGACCCTCAAATCATTTCTAGTTTTATTTTGTGCATGCCCTAGCGGGCCTGCCCTCTCAATTTACCTGACACACTCACACAGGCATTGGTGAGAGGGAAACAACCCAAGTGAGTATGGATAAAACCCAAGCATTCCAACTCACAATAATAAATAGGCCTCTTGGGATGAAAATCTCAGAGAATGAAGCTATTAGAGAGTTCACTCTGATATTGGGCATTTTGTAGGGCCTTTAGGTCTCAATCATGCTTGCGTGACTACATCTTGCTTGATACTTTGTAGGGCTATAGGCCTCAATCATTCTTGCGAGACTACAAGGGGTAGTCTTTAAATAGAAATCCTTACTAAGATTCTTAGGAAGAGAATCCACCCGGTTCACCTCTGAAAGGTGGATAATCTTTGTGCAAGGGAGATAGTAAATCCCCCAAGATACTTGCCATTTCATGCCCCCATTAGTGGTTGAATAAGATAATACGGCATTGAAAATATATTACGTGAGACTCAGTGATCATATTCTGATTAGCCAATGGGTGTGTACCTAAGTCAACAAGCAAAGGTTTTCCTCCTCAACCAACTTCCTAGGATAGCATGTTGTGCTTGATGTCTCTATTTGAGTCCATGGCTAATATGTTTGCTATGTCTTCTTGCCAAGAGTAGAATTAGTGTGTCCAAGTCAATATCCTAATCTTCATAGTCCTAGTCCACACTAGTACATTCGGGGCTAATTTCCAATGGCCTATCGTCAAAATTTTGACTACTTTTCGTCGGACTGCTGAAAAATGAAGCTGTCAAACAGTCATCGTCGGACTTCCTGACGATGCCATTGAACGTTGGAATTGTGACGATATCATGAAATCTTCTGACGATGGCCATGATGTCTCCTCTGGCCAAAAATGTCATTGGATGGATGTCAAAATTCTAATGCTCCCCCACTACTATGCATCAATGACCATCCGACAAGGAAGTATCGTCAGACATGCAACATCCTCATCAGATGTTTCTTTAGTTGGCATCAAAATTCCGAAGGCTACCAGAAACTTTGCACCAATGATAATGTCGTTGGTTCGACGGTTCAGCCATCGGTGCAAAGTTTAGTTGTTGTCGGAATTCCGTTAGCTATTTATTTAAAAAAAATAAAAAAATTGATTATTTCATACTGTGACTAGTTCTCCTTATCTAGAAATAAATAACACCTCATTGATATGTACAATGAATTGTATTCTATCCCCATCAGCTACCAATATGGGGTATAGGTTTCAAGCTAATATGAGGGGCATTGGTTTCAAGCTAATATGAGGTGCACCATGGTTGAGATGTTCCAACTCCTAAGAGGACTGTATGAACCACTGAGTATTGGTAAAGCTATCAAAAATGGGATCAAAGGGAGCAGCTCTGGTGCTGATAGGAAATTAGCTAACCCAAATACAAGAGCCTTTAAAGCTAATTTTATGGAGAAGGAAGGGACAACACCAATGGAAGAAGAGCAACCCAATTAGGGAGATGATGTTTGTATTTTGGTATGTTGATATGGTTTTGTCATTGATGTCAACACCTATTAACACTTATCAACTCTAGAGAATTGACAATGTCCACCGGTAGGCATGTGACTTATGCACAGTCACCGATATCTGGTACACCAACAAGATATAATGATCACCGATACTTGGAATAACATGGAGGATACTTGGTTATGCTGAAAACATCATTTGGACACTTTGTCTTGGTGATTTATTCATTGGTTTATTTGTAATTGCATATTTGTTGTTACCGACAAATAGGTCCAGGATAAGTACTGGTAGGCTTATCTATTCCAGATCAGCATGGCACGCTATGGAGATGATTTATTGTTGTTGTAAATGAATTAAGCCGACATGTTGCATTGGTTATTGTTTTATTTTTAAATTGTTTTTATTGTAATATCCTTTAGAGCCAACCTACTAAAATTGGTCTTAGGTTATGGTATAAATGTAAGGTCTTATTTGTAAGATCAATATGCGAGTGTGTGAAGGATTATAATTTGGTATATGCAAGATTAAGAAGAGCTATACACGCAAACATCATCTAGAAGGTGAATCAAGGTTTTTGTAAAAGTCATTAGAACTACACTGGTACTGAATCTAGCATGTGAAGATGCTATTTTAAGTAGTACAACATCATTGGATTTAACCATCCAATTGTAGTCAGTGTGACTCCCATTTGTGATTGAGCAATGAGCTCTAGGCGCTTGGCCTTTTTGCATGTGCAGACCCCATTTGTATACACATACTATCTACAGTAGTATCATTTGATTGTGGGTAAGGTTTCCCAATGTGGTTTTTCCCCTTACAGGGTTTCCACATACAAATTTTGGTGTTATATGTTGTGGATGTCTTTTTCTTTCAGTTTCATGCATTAATCTTTATCAGTACTATAATTAACTGATAAAACTGTCTACCAGCATAAAGTTTTGGTTTACCGATATTAAGCATTAAGGCTGTTTAAAGCTATTTTTATTTAAATTTATTTGACAATGTATTCACCCCCCTCTCTCAGTTGTCTCCAGGACCTAACAATTGGTATCAAAGCCTAGTCCTCTTTTTGCAGAAGTTTAACAACTTGAGGAGATCCAATGTCTACTAACTATTTCAAGAAGGACAGTCCTAAACTTGATGGAACCAACTATGGGATATGAAATACCAGGATGGAGACACATCTGAATTGCATTGGAAAGGATATATTGGAAGTTACAAATAACTGTTATACTGCTCCTACTCAAAGTCAGCCCAATCCACCAAATCTAACTAAAGATGAAGAGAATGATTGTAAGGAAAGAGAAGCACTCTTGGGCGCATTATCAGATAAGCAAATCATGGGATTATCAGATAGGTCTACTGCTAAAGCTATTTGGGATCATTTGGAAATATTAAATGAAGGAGATTCCATAGTCAAAATTGCAAAACTTGAAAGCTTCCGGGTCAGGTATGAAAATCTAAAAAATGGAGGAAGATGAAAGAATTTCTGCTTTTATGGAAAGAGTTAATGAAATTGTTCTAGGTATTAAATGTTGTGGAGGAACCTTAAGTGAAGATGAAATTGTTTCAAAAATTTTAAGAGGATTGCCACCAGCATAAAAATTGAAAGTTACTACTATAAATAAACTAAGAACAATGCCTAATACATCAGTAACTAGGGACACATTGATTGGAAAACTTTCAGCCTTTGAAATTGAGGAATTTGGTCCTGTTGCTACTATAGAGACAGAATTATCTTTTAAGGCATCAACATCATTTGCATCATCATTTGAAAAATCTGATTGGAAAGCTTTTTATGCAAGAGAACTTGAAGAAAGCAGGAGAGAAAATGAAAAACTTGAAGAACTTGAAGCATTATTTGCAAGGAAATTGCCCAAAGGTCCAGTTGGAAGTAAGTATGAAGGTAAAGCACCCTTTAAATGTTTTAACTATAATAAGATTGGTCATATGGCATCAAGATGCCCTAATAGACATGCTAGATTAAGAGAAGAAGCTAGAAGAACATACAAACCTAACCCTAAATATCAAAGATACAAATTTAAGAAGAATAAAGACAAATCTTGTTATCTTGCTGATGAAGGAGCCACTGATGATTCTGATGAGGATCTGACAGACAATGGATGTGTCTTTCTTTCTATAACAGAAGATCAACCGACACCCACTATTCAACTAGTAGAGCAGGCCCTGGTAGCTAAAATTGAAATTAAGGATGAATGGATCATTCATTCAAGATGTTCGCATCATAAGACTGGTGATAAAAGTAAATTCTTGACTTTTAGGAATATAGTGGAGGTCTAGTAAGATTTGGAGATGATAAAGCTTGTTCAATCAAAGGAAAAGGTACAATATCTCTTGATGGTAAGCATAATACTGATAATGTTTACTATGTTGAAGGTTTAAAGCATAATCTTTTGAATGTTGGTCAACTAGTTGAAAAAGGATTTTAGTTACAATTCAAAAATGGTAAATGCAAAATCATGAACAAAACTGGTTTGGAAATTGCAACCGGTAGTCAAACTAGAGGTAATATCTTTCATCTGAACAATAATGAAAAGACATACTTGATTGCACATATTGATGAAAGTTGGCTATGGCATAAGAGACTCTGTCATGTAAAGTTTGATTGCATTGTGAAGATCAGTACTACTAAGGTAGTTAGAGACTTACCTAAGATTGTTAAGCCCCACAATCTGGTATGTAAGGAATGTTAATTTGGAAAACAAGTAAGAGCATATTTCAAAAGTATACCAAAGAAATCCAATAATGCTCTTGACTTAATTCATACTGATTTATGTGGTCCAGCTAGAACTAAAAGTTTACAAGGTGATAGATATTTCATGCTAATCATTGATGACTATTCTAGAATATGTTGGGTTACTTTTCTCAAAGAAAAATTTGAAGCACTTGGGAAATTCAAATTGTTCAAGACAATGGTAGAGAATGAAACCAGTAAGAAAATCAAATGTCTGAGATCAAATCAAGGAGGTGAATTCACATCTAAAGAATTTAATACATTTTGTGAAGTGAATGGAATCAGAAGACAACTATCAGCACCCCGGACACCACAACAGAATGGAGTTGTAGAGAGGAAAAAATAGAACCATCTTGGATGCAACAAGAAGTATGTTATCAGAAGCAAATTTACCACATGTATATTGGAGAGAGATAGTATGCACAACAGTCTACACATTCAACAAAGTTCACATCAAAGGAGAAACTGGTAAGACCCCTCATGAACTATGGTTTGGTATTACTCTTACTCTTAAATATTTTAGAATTTTTGGAAGTAAATGCTATGAGTACATTGCCAAATTTGATCCTAGAAGTGATGAATGAATATTTATTGGTTATTCATCTAAGAGAAAAGCACATAGATGTTTTAACAAAAGATTGTAGAAAATTGTTGAAAGTACAAATGTGAAGATTGATGAACAGTTTAGAGGAACTTCAAGGTACATAGATTTTGAACCGGCAATAGAGATACTGACAAATGAGCCTACACTAGACACATTGGTACAAAATGAAGATCCAGTTACAACGGTATCATCTAAAAATTCCACTATAACTAAAGAGCGGCAGCAGACAAAGACACCCCGGTATGTGAGATTGAACCACTTTGAAGATCAGATAATTGGGAATAAATATCAAGGAGTTATGACAAGAGGAAGATTGTCAAATGAAGAGGTATGTCTTATTTCTCAAATTGAACCAGCATCAATTAACGAGGCATATGAGGATAAACATTGGATTAAAGCTATGGAAGAAGAATTAGAACAAATTGAGAAAAATAACACATGGACATTAGTACCCTGACCTAAAGACAAAAATGTAATTGGAACTAAATGATTATTCAGAAACAAACTTAATGAAGATGGTAAAGTAATCAGAAATAAAGCAAGACTAGTGTGTAAGGGATATTCATAGAAAGAAGGAATTGATTATAATGAAACCTTTGCACCGGTAGCTAGAATTGAGGCAGTTAGATTATTCTTGGCTTTTGCAGCACACAAGAACTATAAAGTATATCAAATGGATGTCAAATGTGCATTTCTGAATGGAGATCTTGAAGAAGAAGTTTACATTGAACAACCTGATGGATTTTCTTTGACAGATAACAAAGATATGGTTTGCAGGTTAAGGAAAGCTTTGTATGGGTTGAAGCAAGCTCCAAGAGCTTGGTATGCTAGATTGGACACATATCTTTTGAAGATTGGTTTCTCTAAAGGTAATGCTGACAACAATTTATACTATAAAGTAACTAATGATGACATCTTGGTTATAGAAGTTTTTGTTGATGATATAATCTTTGGAGGAGAAGATGGACTATGTAAAGAATTTTCTATTGAAATGCAATAAGAATTTGAAATGTCTATGATTGGAGAAGTAAAATTCTTTTTAGGATTGTAGATTTCACAGATTGATAAAGGTATATTCTTAAGTCAATCTAAGTATTTGAAGGAGTTATTATAGGGGATTTGGCATGGAAAACTCTAAACCGGTAAGCACACCTATGACTACAAATGACAAATTATCCCTAAGGGATGAATCAACACCTATTAATCTGACTAGGTACAAATCTATGATAGGAGGGCTACTATATTTGACACAAACAAGACCTGATATCATGGATGCAGTATGTATTGTTTCATGATTTCACAGTAATCCTAAAGAAAACCATGAATCAACAGTAAAAAGGATTTTCCGGTACTTACAAGGCACTAAAAATCTTGGTTTATGGTATCCTAGAGATGAAAACTTTCAATTATGCGCATACACAGATGCAAATTGGGTAGGAGATGTAGATGACAAAAAAATCACCACCGGTGGAGCATTTTTTCTTGTAAGAAAATTAGTTTCTTGGTTGAGTAAGAAACAAAGTTACACATCCTTATCAACAGCAGAATCAAAATATGTTGCAGTAACAACTAACTGTACGTAGGTATTATGGCTTAAACAAATGTTGAAGGACATAAAGGTAAAATGCAAAGAACCTATAACTATCTATTGTGATAACACTGCACCAATTGATATATCTAAGAATCCGGTACTACGTTCTAAAACTAAACATGTTTCTATCAAATTGAATTTTCTAAAAGAGAATGTTGAAGCAAAAGAAGTAAAACTAGTTTATGTGAATACTAAAGAGCAAATTGTAGATATTTTCACTAAGTCTTTGCCTAAGGAAACCTTTGAATATCTCAGAGATCGGCTTGGGGTCATACCCCCACTAGAAGAGACTTAGATAGTTGATGTTTGTCATCAACCGACAGAACTAACAGAGAAATCTTTTACTCTGGCTTTTGATGAGGATAACTACTTCTCAGGGGGAGTAGTTGGTATACTGAATGAGTTGGTATTTTGTATTTGAACTTAGTTTGTATGACTTTGGCATTTGATGTCAAAGGGGGCGAGATTGATATGGAAAAACACATGGAAAACATATGTTACTCCCAAGGGGAGAGACCGTTATTTTGAGAGGTTGATTACTCTCTAAATTTTTAATTTTGTTATGATTGTTGGTTTTTGGTATTTGGCATTTCTGTTTTGGCACTTTGATGGGTTTTCCATCTTGTGTTGCCATCAATGCCAAAGGGGGAGATTGTTGGTATTTTGGTATGTTGATATGGTTTTGTCATTGATGTCAACACCTATTAACACTTATGAACTCTGGATAATTGACAATGTCCACCGGTAGGCATGTGACTTATGCACAATCATCGATATCTAGTACACCAACACTTGGAATAACATGGAGCATACTTGATTATGCTGAAAAATATCATTTGGACACTTTGTCTTGGTGATTTATTCATTGGTTTATTCATAATTGCATATTTGTTGTTACCGGCAAATAGGTCTAGGATAAGCACCAACGGGCTTATCTATTCCAGATCAACATGTCATGCTATGGAGATGATTTATTATTGTTGTAAATGCATTCAACCGACATGTTGCATCGGTTATTGCATCGGTTATTATTTTATTTGTAAATTAATTTTATTGTAATATCCTTTAGAGCCGACCTACTAAAATTGGTCTTAGGTTATGGTATAAATGTAAAGTCTTATTTGTAAGATCAATATGCGAGTGTGTGAAGGATTATAATTTGGTATATGTAAGATTAAGAAGAGCTATACATGCAGACATCATCTAGAAGGTGAAACAAGGTTTTTTTAAAAGCAATCAGAACTACACCGGTACTGAATCTAGCATGTGAAGATGCTATTTTGAGGAGTACATCATCATTGGATTTAACCATCCAATTGTAGTCAGTGTGACTCCCATTTGTGATTGAGCAGTGAGCTCTAGGTGCTTGGCCTTTCTGCATGTGCAGACCCCATTTGTATACACATACTTGTTGACGAGCATTTTGACACACCCACCAACAGTTAGGTAGTTTATGCAAACACTCACCACCTCTCCTAAAAAGTAACAGGTTCAGAAGAACTCACTACCCCAAGGTCTCTATAGTCAGGTCTCGATGGTGATGGATAACTCAATGGTTGATGTGATTATACCTATAAAAGGGGCCTGCTAGTTAGAACTAAATCTCGTTGGTTTACGAACAATTGTACTTCCTTTTTTTCTTTTTTGTATTTTATGATTTAATACTCTCTGAGGAAATAAAATGCGAAGCGTAAGGGAAACAAGAAAATAACAATGAAAATCAATACAATGACAACTCAATAAACTATTCAATTATTTACCTACAATTTGAGCAATTATCAAATATTATCCAAGTGAGCATTCAACAACGGACTTCCATAAAACCTACAAAATCATCAATTTCACAAACTTGTGGACATAGAATCATCAACAATATGGCCTATCACAATAATTCCCATACACCACTGACGTGCACAATATGGTTCATATCATAATAGATAAAAAGATTACCACATTGCTAACTCAAAATAATAGATGTTACCAATTACACAGAACAATTTGGTAGAATATAAATGTAAATTAGGCAATCTACAAGCTTCTTTTCATATTAATCTCCATGAATGTATAGCAAAAATAACTCAAACTTCTTAACAATCCTTAAAAATCTCTAAAATCTCTAAGTGGGCCACAAATCATCAATTTGAGGACCCTTACAAATGAATTCAACTTCTCAATTTATAGAATTTTTTCACCCTATTATTTAGGAAATAACTCTACCCTAAATTAAGAACTAAAATTAGGAGTTGCAGTTAACTTGCAAGTTTCTACCTAGACACTCCACTTAACAACTACGAAGCGGACACTACATGAGCACTATGAAGACCATGCTGGGTGAGCCATGTTTTTGTAACCATGCAGGATTTTCAAAATTGGAACTTTGAGTAAGAAGAGTAGTTTCAAAATCAACGAAAAAAAGCTTTGCTATCTTTAGCAATTGTGTGCCTAGCTTTTTATTTCTTGGTAAATGCCTTATAATTTTCAATTATGCATGCAACTGCTTGGACTGGTGGATTAGCTACATGCTTAATTGTAAATTTATACTTCTTCAAAGTCTCCTCTGCATGTACTCCTCATTCCTCTAATTCCTATACCATATCCGCCACCTCCCGACACTAAGTAATCAGCTGTGTGTATCTATCCATAAGGGCAACATCGAACTGGGAAATAGGTCCTAAGTTTTGTGCCTCATATGCATCCCATTGATTCAAAACTTGCTGTTGGTCCATTATTCTAGTATCAACCATTCCGAGGCCAAAAGCCCCTAGTATATTTGTTACAAAATCTTCATATGACAAAATCTCTCAGAGAAGAGGGTCCCGAATATTAGTCATCTCCTTGACATATTGCTGATACATCTCTACCTTCATCTCCAAAATGTATATATAGGATTGTAAATTCTCACAACTATCTCCTCCTAAGAGGTCTTCTTTTATTATTAGCTCCTCTCCTAACCATAGTATCTTTTTCAAAATTCAAAGCTATTTATTAAAGGTGTTTTCCTTCCATTCCTAGTGTGTGGAACAGGTTGCCAAATCTCCACCTGCCCTGTACCGCTTTACAGTATATTTCCATCATGTCTTGTAGAAACAACCTAACTTTGGCTGCATTCATTTGAGTCCAAGACTTAGCGACCACAACTAGTCGTCTCACCTCTAATAGTGCCTTTACATCTCCTTCTGGCAAGGATGAGGTTGAAGGCAGGTCATCTGTCCTACAGGAGTCCAAAGGTTTGCACATTTCTACCAAGAGATGTTTATACTATCCAAGATGCACTTTAAGTTCTACATTTGAACTATGCTCCTTTTCCACACGCCCTTTGACAACGCTTGTGGCTAGCTCCAGGGTATCTAACTCTCCCCACTTGGTCTACTTACCTAGGTTTACCTGTGATACTTTGTATTTGGGAGAAGCTTGTCCTTCGGCCTATGATGGAATCGCCACATCTGTAATCACTTCACCGAAACTAGTTTTTGACAGGTGGTGAACCGTCTTCAACTTCTTAATCTTTGGTGGTTCCTCAGTGATTGTTTGTTTTAGAGTAACCTTGGGAAGCTCTGCTTTTCTCTTTTTCTTCTCAAAGGTAAACTCTAACCATTCTGGTATATCTTCAACTTTGTCACCTTGATGTGATACAATCTTAGTAGTTATAACATGCAACTTTGCCTACTCCTATACCTACTCCTCTACTTCAGCTCCCATTTGGCCAGGAACCTAGAATGATGAAATTTGGTGGGATAAGTTAGCTTGGAGAGCTTGTTGTTTCTGTAACTCTCCTAGCTTAACACTAACTTCCTCATTGAATTCCATTTCTTCATTCCCTAGGTCCATGTTTGTTTGCCCAACTTCTATATCCTTAAGAAAGTCCTCTTGGTCTTGAGGAGTTAGAATCAACCTTTCATTCAGGATATCCTTTGCTTCACCTCCTTCTTGCTCACTACCTAGAGGCTATTGTTAGTCGAGATCCTCTTCCTCCTAGTCAGAGTCAGACTCGACATTTCTAATTTTCACTTTTTTAGTAGTGGATGTAAAAGCTTGCACTCCGGGCTGCCCTGTGGATACATTAAAAAATGGTGGTGTGGGAGAAGCGATGCCTGAAGGACTTGTTGTACCTATGGAGGGTAGCTAAGCAAGTACCTCCTTGGTGGCTTCTGGGTTCTCTTCTTATTCTTGAGTATCTTCTCCTCTAGTGTAGCTGTCCTTGGTGGGAGAACTCTAGCCCATCAATCACCCCTAGGTCTGCAACCTTCTTTAGTAGTTTAGACTCCTTCATCTTTTCTTGGAGTTTCTTTAGCAAGTCCTCAGTGCTTTCCTAAGGCTTGTCTTCCTCACCTAGGTCAGTGGAGGTATTCTATCTTGAAGTTGACCTCATTTTTTGAGCATACTCTTTATGACCTCTTGACTGCAGCACCCTTGAGGTGGATTCTTTTTGTTTTGTTTTTGATGCACTGGGTCTAACCCTCTGGCTTAACCATTGCTTATTCCTTTTGATGACTACTTGGGAGACCTTATCCATATCTGTATCTTTGCTTGCGGACCATTTCATTGGGGAGAGGGGCCTCTTGTCTATCCCTGATTCTTTATAAATTGGATCGAGTAACTCTCCATCATCCCTCAGGTCTTTAGGGAGGTTAGTCTCGATACCAAAGTCTCTAACCTGCGGTATAGACAACCTGTTATAATTCTTCTCCTTGACTTCAAAGCTGTCCTGCAAGTTGACCCAAAAGTGTTCCAGGCTGGGCTTATGCCCCTCATATGCCTTAGGCATAGCTTGCTTAAGTTTCCCGTAGGGATCATAAAATTCCCTAGTATGATTATATTCTTTCAAGTTCAAATCCTGAAGCTCTTGCTCGGCCAATTTTGCCACTTGTATTTTAGAACACGTGAAGTACCCAATGGACATCAAGAAGTCAATACCTATTTTATGTTTAGAAGATAGCAGTGATTGGAGACCAAGAAGTTGTCTTACATACTCAAATAGGATTACCCTACTATTGCAATAATGAGGCAGCAGCATTGGATTCCTTGTGAATCCACTAAGTCTGTTGTAAGTGGAACGTGGGTTTTGGATGAACCAACACGCCCACTCCTGGATAATAGCCATGGCTTCTGGGCTTATTTGATATCCTGCATCTCCAGTCAACTTAATGATTATAGGGAAGATGAAGGCATCATTAACCCTCTTAAAGTGTGTCTTTGCATTTGTTAGATTGAGTTGGGAATAATATTCCCATATCTTCTTCTATCCCTCTTTCTCTCCTAACTGCCCTTCTACTTGTAGGCCTGGAAACTTTCCAGCTCTGGCAGCTACCCAAATGACATAGGACATGAAAAAGAACTTTTGGGTGTACTGCACCTCCTTCATCTGCTTACAAATGTTGTCGAAAAGGATTTGTGACCAATCAAAGTATTGCTTTCCTATCAATATGGTACTCATAAATTGGAACATTGAAGGATGGAAATTCTTGCAGTCAGGCTTACCGAAGGCCTTGTTGAGCATGATAATCAAGTCCCTCTGAGGGTCTTTGAAGTCTACCCTTAGGATCTTTGTAGCCTTGAGCCCTATTTTCCTCTCCTCTTCCAACCAGTTGGTATTCATGTGTCTTTTGCTAGCTGACACCTTCTCATTCCATGTTTTCAAGGCCTCTTCTTCTGTTAATAAGAATGCCCCTTCCCTAGTTAGGATTTCGAAGATGAACCCTAGCATATCCGGTGACAAGTCAATAACAATCTTTCCATGTGCATCCATACACTTTCTTGTCTCTAGATTGTTTAATGGAGCTATGGTCATTATAAACTCAGGTGCTTGAAGGGACTGTGGGAATACAGTAGCTTCCACAAGACCCAACCTCTTTATTCTTCGGTGGAGAGCATCTAAGTTAGGTTTATCCAATTTGGTTGAAATATCCCCAATCTCTATGTGTCCCACTTCGGTGTCCGTGACCCATCTAATTTGATCATCCAACTTTGAAACATGAACCTGTCCTTGATATTGGTACTTCATGGTGGCTGGAAGACTGTCAATTTCTTTACCTCTCTTATTGGTGAATGAGTCCATCTAAGCAATATAACCTGCAAGCAAAGCACAAATTTTAGTCCTCAATATTAAACGTGATTCATGATCCACTTCAGGACTTCGAGGTCCCAAGGTAAGCAAAAAGGAAAAGGGCTCAGAACTCCAGGGTTCCGGGGTTCCGGGCTCCAAATTTGGGATGATCCGGAACTTCGAGGATCCGGGGTTCTGGGGTGGGATGGAAGGCAAAACCTAAAACTCTGGGGATCCAGGGTTCCGAGGTGGGATGGAACAAGAAACCCCGAAACTCCAGGGATCCGAGGTGGATTGCAAGGGCACGCCGACAAACAACAAAAACCAAAAAGAATAAAAAGGACAAAAAACATGAAAAGACATCAAACCAAGAAAAATAGAAGGAGAGATAACTAATTCACCAACTTGGTGAATTGAAAATCAAATGGATGCCAAGAAAGAGAGCGTGGGAGTTCAGAGGTTCGCGGCTTGGAGCTAGGGAGGAGAAACTCTGGATGCACAGATGAACTTGAAAAGTTCATTATCTCATATATATAGCCTCCCAAAACCCTTCTGTACGAAAACCATAAACATGACCCCGGGACTCCGGGCTTCCAAGGTGGGATGGAGAAAAAACATAGGCACCTCGGAACTCTGGAACTCCAGAGTTCTGAGATTGAAAGACCCAAGACCTTGGGACTCCAAAGTTCCAAGGTCAGAATAGCAAAGGACCTCAGGATTCTAGAGTTCCGAGGCAAAACCAAAAGGGACCTAAGGGCTCCGGGACTCCAGAGTTCTGAGGTCGACACAAAAAAAAAAACCTCGAGACTCCGAAACTCTGGAGTTTCAAGGTAAAAAAAACAAAAGGGACCTTGGGGCTTTAGGACTTCGAAGTTCCAAGGTCAATAGAAAAAAGAAGAAACCAAAAAAAAGGGGGCCATATTTTGACTCAAGGAAACCAAATGGGGAAATAGATATGCTAGGCATAACAAATGGTGACTATATGGGAAAAATGACTATAGGAAATTTAGAACTTTAGAATCTCTGGTTAACCTGATACGTAAGGCTATTATCACTCAAAAGGATGTATAAGAATTTTAAGATGAATAAGTGATTTGAACAAACAACCAAGATGAGAAATAGACATGATCAACTCTTAAGTGTGTGTGTATGATTTATTACTCCATCATTTCAATAATGTAGATAGGCAAAGGAAACTGGGTGCAAGTTACATAGGTGAAGTCTTTAATTGTGTTTCATGCAAGGTTATCATGGGCATAGCTCTGCTGCCAGCTAGGCATTTATAGCCCCGACAGAGATACCTCTGGCTTCCATCAAGTAGTGCTCCACTGCCAGCCAGACGTCCATAGCCCCAGTGGAGGTTACTTGAAACACCCATTTGAGTTGCTTAAGAAGATCATTTATCTTATTATTTCTTTTCGTCTCTCTTTTTTGATAGAGATTTATAGGATATAGAGAATGACTTCTTTCTTCAATAATCTCAAAGCAACTTCTAAACATTGAAGTTTGATGACCGGGTTGGAAGCCACGGTGGTTAACATAAAACACCTTGACTTTGAATTTTTCACTTGAGACCCAGTTTATCTGTTATCTCATTAAACCTTTTTGATGTATCTTAATTTGATGTTAGTGCTAAGTTTATCAAGCTAGCCTTTTCCAAATTGAAAGTCAAAAACTCATATCATATTTAAACGATTATATACCACTTTGAATGAGTATAGACAAAGGTTTCAAACTCAAACAAATTACAATGAAAATATAAGTAGCAGAGAGTCGAAGTCTCTCAGAATTTGGAAAAATGTTATACAAAGGATACTTACTTCCCTTCAGAATCTTCAAGAACAAACATATACCCCGACTCAACAAACAAAAGAAGAAACAAGCAAGGAAAACAAAAACAAAAGGGAAAACACACAATCAAGGCCCAATGAAGCACAACCAAAAAGAAAAACAATTAACCACTATATACAATAGGTCAAGCTTTATTAAGGATTTAATCAAAGTACTACTTGAGGAACTGACCATTGGCAGGCAATGGTACCAGTTCTCCAGTTAATGAGCTCAACCTAAAAGTGTTCTCACCTAGAATTTCAGCTATTTGGTAAGGACCTAACCACAACCTTTCAAACTTGTGATGATCACCTTTCTTTTCCTTGGCCTTATCCCATAACAAGACTAGGTCAGAGATCCGTAAAGCTTTTACCTTGGCTCTTTTATCAAACCATTTCTTAACAATGGCTTGGTGCTTGGAAAAGTGTTGTAGCATATTAATTCTTTTTTCATCAAGTCTTAACAAGTTTAAGAGGTGAACCTCTACCTGATCCTCAATATCAAGTTCTTTCCTTAATTGGAGGACTGGTATTTGTAAGTTAATTGGGAAAATAGGGGTCTGGCCACAGACAAGGTAGTATGGAGAAGTTCCCAGGGCAGCTTTTATTCTCATTCGATCAGCCCACAAGGCATATCTCAATTGATTATGCCAATCCCTAGGATTTTTCTTGAGTAGCTTCTTGATGACATCTAGGATGTTCTTGTTTGTGGATTCAGCTACCCCATTACCTTGCGGATAATAGTTGGATGAAAATTTCAATATCACTTTATATTGGTATGACCATTGCATCAATTGTGTGGAAGTAAAAGAAGGACCATTATCACATACCAAAGCGAATGACATACCAAACTTGGTGACAATATACTCTTCAATGAATTTCAGGACTACCTCAGTAGTAGCATTGCGGTAGGCTATGGCTTCCGTCCACCAATTACAATAATTTGTTGCTGTAAGAATAAACTTATGTCCTATAGATAAATTAGGGTTAATAACTCCTACAAAATCTGGGGCCCATTGAGCAAAAGGTCTTACCTCAAACACTGGTTGGAGAGGCATAGCAAGATTTCTTTCTCTAGAGGTTGTAGTTTGACACGTATGGCAATGTCAGACATGTTCATGAGTATCCTTAAATATGTTAGGCCAATAATATCTAGCCTTCAAAATTTGATGTGTAGTGGCATTAGCTGACCCATGACCTGTACCATATTTCCTGTGAAATCCCTCAATCATATTATGAGCTTCTTGATGATCAAGACACCGAAGGTAAATACCCTCATAATTTTTTCTATAGAGTGTTGAATCCTTGATCATATAATTAGCACTCTTGAGCCTTAATGCTCATCTTTGCATAGTTGTCAATCCCTTAGGACACCTATTATTTAATAATACAAATACCAAATCTATGTACCAAGGGTCCTGAGTAAATGACTTCAATGTATATTGTTGGCACTGGATTAGAGGGATGTCGGTCACCATGGCCTGAGATAATCCTTGGCCTCAGACTAATTTCATTGGATGCATCTCTAAGTCAAATTCTTGTAATATTGCCATCCATTTCCCTCATCGTTCTCCCAGTTCAGACTGCATGAGTAGCGACTTTACTGCTTGGTCAGGAACGATCGCATAGATTTTACTCCTTAGGATGTAATGTCTAAACTTCTTGACCACTCTTACTAATGCAAAGGCCTGCTTTTCAAGAGAAAAATATCTAACCTCAGCACTTTTGAAAGGAGAACTCATAAATGCAATAGGCTTCTCATCTCCTGCTTGCCTCTGCGTCAAAACAGCTACCCTAGAGTGTAGCGAAGCAAAATAATATATGTAAAACGATAGTGTATAATCTGGGCTAGTTAGTACAGGAGCTTCAGTGATGGATTTCTTGATCTGGGTGAAAGCCTCTTTTGCTTCAGTTGTCCATTCAACCTTAGCATCCTTCTTCATCATTTCATTCAAAGGCTTGACTATTTCTGCAAACCCAGTAATGAATTTTCTCACAAAATTGATCTTTTCGAAGAAAGATCTCATCTCTTTTTTACTACCGAGCATTTGTATTTTTAATAATGCTTCTACCTGATCTAGGTCTATAGAGATCCCCCTCTCAAAAATTACGTGGCCAAGTAACTTTCCTTCAGCCACTCCAAACACACATTTCTTGGGATTAAGGGAAATCCCATATCTCCTACACCTCTCTAACACCTTTATGAGGTGGTCTGGGTGATCTTCCCTGATTTTAGAAAATATCGTCAAATCATCCATATAAATAATAATGGATTTTCCAATCAGTTCTTTGAATGTTATGTCCATCGCTCGCTGGAAGGTTGCCCTAATATTAATTAATCCAAATGGCATTCTTTTATATGCATACATTCCCCACTTCATTGTAATTGTCGTCTTCATATGATATTCATAATTTACCAACACTTAGTTATATCCTAAATAACCGTCTAGAAATGACATCTTTTGTGAACCATTCACAATTTTTAATACTTCATCCAAAGATGGGAGTGGGTAATTATCTTTCTCAGAAGCTTTGTTGAGATTGCGAAAATCCATGCAAAGCTGTATTTCTCCATTCTTTTTCTATACTGGTACTAAATTAGCAACCCAAGTAGAATGTCGTACTGGAAAAATTATCTTAGCGGAAAGTAACTTTTGCACTTCCTTGAAGATCAAAGGTTCTATCAGTGCATTGACAGGACGTTGTTTTTGCCTGAAGGGTTTTATGTTTGGCTTTAGGGGAATCGCATGGGTGATAATCATTGTATCGAATGTCTTTAAATCTTCATACCCCCATGCTATTACATTGATGAATTCTTTCAAGATCTGTATCAGCTTTTCTCTTTCACCTTAAGTGCAAATCTTCCCAGTATAAACAATTTTCTCTTGTCCTTTAGGACCAATATTATGAGGCTTGTATTTTCTAGCATTTGAGTCGGTTGTTAATATCTCTTTTACTCTCGAGTTTGAATCGAAAAGTCTCTCCAAGGTGACCATCCCTTTAGGAATAACATTGGTTGGCAAATCCAAAATATCCACGTTACCTTCGTTATTGAAATAATTCGATTTATCTTCCTCATCAATAATTTGATCTTCAAAAGCCCCCGAATTGGTGAGAAAAGCTAAGATATGGGCACCATCTAAGAAAACTTGGAAATGTTTGATATTATCAGGCACCGTAGGTGTAAAGATTAATTCCACCGAAAACTTCTTTAAAGGGGATTGGCTTACTGGTTCTAATGTACTAGCAGCTACAACCAGTGCATCGGGTATTGCATTTACTTTCCTAGGTACTAGTTGAATGTCAAAAGCCTCAAAATCTTCAATCAGATCCCACACTCTATTCTGATATGCTGCTAACCTCTTGTCATGGCACATGTATTGGCTTCGCACTTGTTTAACCACCAACTCTGAATCTCCTTGCACCTTTAAACACTTTGCTCCTTTCTTATGAGCGAAAAGTAATCCTCTAATTAAAGCTTTGTACTCCATTACATTATTAGTACAAGGGAATTGAAGTCGGTAAGAAGCTAAAAGGGTTTTCCCTTTTGGGTTGGTTAACTCTATGCCTGCTGCGCTGCCTTGTTTGGATATTGACCCATCAAACTTTAAAAACCATATTTCATCTTTTGGTTTCTTCATATTTTTCACCTTTGGGTCAATGCTGAGGTCAGATCTCGGAGAGAATTGTTGCTTCTCAAGCTCAAGACTTTGTGATAATTGAGTTTCTTCAATCCCTGGTTGTATAAGCACTTCAATTGTATTCAAAACAACCTCTTATTTAGATTGAGGTTGAAATTTGGATTGTGTTTCTTCCTTCTTAAGCTCCAGAGGAACCTCTCCCTCTTCATTTTTAACAACCTTAACCGCAAGAACTTCATGGTTGTACTCTTTAGGTAAGGTAATCTTGTTGATGAGCTTGATTATTTGAGACTCTGATTTGACACCTTGAACTTTCCCCATATTGTTGGTGTGATCTTCTTCCTCGAATGGGACCAGATTCATCAACTTTGTGATCTCATTCTGACATGGGATACATGAAACTTCTAAGTGTTCCTCATGGTGTATCTGACACCACTTCGATAGCAGCAATTTTTGTATCTTAATAGTACTTCCTAATAAGCACATTCCTTGTTGTACTACTATAACGAACTCTTTCACTCGCCCTCTATATGCAGTCTTGTTGGTTTGAGATGGTTGAAGTGGGGTTGGTGTAGAAAAAGTAAGAATCTCATTAACTCTGTAAACCCCTGGGCTTACCTCAGCAAATGCCACTTCACTAAGAGCACCATAATCCGTGACCAATTTCTTCAATTTAGGCTTACTATCAATTCAAATCCAGTTGCTCACCCCTTTCCAAGGAAGCCATAAATAAGTAAAACAAGTTGAGAAATATCCTCCCAATGTCTTGGACTAATCTCTACTGAGAAGCATCCCTTATACTTCTGGAATATCTACCACTTGAATGTCAATATAACGAGATATTCGAGGATCAGTGTCTAACTGGATATTTACATCTTTCAATTCTCTAATGACATTAACCTCTGTTTTGTCTAATTGTACTACCTTACTATTTGCACATACTGGTTGAAGTCCAAGTTGTTGGCATATAAAGTAAGGCATCACATTTCCTGAAGCTCCTGAGTCCACCAAATAGTTATGTAAATTCTTGCCACATATCTTCAAACTTAGTAAAAATGGTGGATTTTCTATTGCATCATTACTAACATTAGCGTTAACTTCATTAAAATCCACCATCTTAACCTCATTACTCTGTGATTCTAACATCTCCAACTTCCTAAGGAGAGCCTTCTTCTATTTGGGGCAATACCTCAATACTTCCATTAAGGACATAGTAGTGGCAGTCCTTTCCATCTCTTTAGTAACATCAAATGATCCTTTCAGAACATAATCTTGCCCCTAAACTTGCTTAGGGTGTGTTCCTTGGAAAGCTTCAGGTGGACGAGGATTGTTGCTCACATTAGTGTCCAGGGGTACAAACCTACCCGTCGGGGGAGGTGGCTCTGTTAACGAAGCCTTGACTTGACTTCTAAGATTATAGTTGTTCCTAGTCTGAAAGGCCTGAGCATCGTATATGCATGGTTCACCATCAGCTTCAGCTTGAAACTCTTTACACAAGAAAGTATCAACCAACATGATAGTATTAACCTTATCCAGTTCATCATTGGAACAAAATTTGGGCTAAGAGTCAGCTTGAGCAATTCCTATGATTTTCTCAAACTGTGCATAATTAACCTCAGAATGGGAAGTCATGTCATGCAACCTGCACCAATTTGTTAGTAGATTCATATCAGCAAGGTTAACACTTTGTGTGTGGTTTGGGTTATCCCATGCATCCAGGTGGTCATGGTTCACCCCACCATTATTCAGACCCATATTCCATTGTCTATTAAAAGGTTTATTATTGTACCTTTGATTTTGGTTCTAGTTATTGTAGTTTTGCTAATTATTATATGATTGAGATTGATTATACCCTCCTGGTGGATTCATCTTTAGCTGGCTCAAGTCTGAAGTAACCTGCAAGATCATTTTCTTCAAGGCCTCTACTTCAGCAGATATATGGGATCCTTGATTCTCGGGTGCCGTAGTTGGAAGTTGGCTTGTTAAATGCATATTGTCAAATTGTTGATTTTCGGCTTGCGGCTGACTAGCATACTGCATCTGAGTGGGAATGTTATTAGTACCATTTTGCCAAGTCGATGCTTGAGCTACGAGCTGTTGACTTGCTTGTGGTTGGGGTGCATAAATTGGCATGGGGTTCATTATTTGGGCACCAATAGGTAGAGATGAGGGTATACTTGGGAGTTGATTGTAATTTCCTTGATTCACCTTTGTGGGTAAATTATATCCGATCCCTCCTAGGATTTGATTCAACTCCTGGTTCATGCTAATTTCTAATGTGAAGACTTTCACTAAGGTATCCCTTTGATCTTGAGGAACACTCTTTTTAATGAACATAGCAGTCCAAGGGTCAACAGCTCTCAGATATGAGTCGATGGTTACATTAGGTGCTACCTGGTAAGGGGCTTGAAGCCTCTTGAATGCCCTTTGGAAGTTAGTATTAAAAGTCATTAATGGCTCATTTGGCAATTTCTTAAGAGAAGCAAACTGATGGTATAAAGACCCAGGGTCTACATACACTCAAAATTGATCAATGAAGGCCTTCTCCAAAAGATCCTAACCTGTGATGGAGTTTGTAGGTAGGGTTAAGTACCAATTGTATTCAGTCTCCCTAAGTGAATATGGGAGGAGTCTACATACTACATCTTGATGTTCAATATGATTACAACCAATCACATATTTGAATGCTTCAATATGTTCATCAGCCATTTGTCCACCTAGATAGTAAAATTTGCTGCAAAATTTGTCAGGGTTTCTAGGTAGGTCATGTATACCCCTTGGTATGGTTCCTAGTAGTGTAGTATCTTGGTTGAAGTAAGCCATCGAAGGTAATAATGCTGAACATTGAGTTACAATAGGTGCATCGATAGGTTGATGACTAGGGATTAGTTGTTCTCTTACGTTGGGTATGGATGACTGTACTGGTGAGGATGTTGATGGTTGTTTCTTAGCTTTGGCCTTCTTCCTCCTAGTGGCAGGTCCTAATTCAACTAAGTCAGATGGTGAAGAACCACTCCTCAAGACTCGATGGAATCTCTCTGGAGAAAAAGATGATATACGATCTAGCTTAGTACCTGAATTACCTGGAAATACCAAATGTGGTTCACCTACGAGGGGTTTAGTCTATGCCCTCCTTCTAGTACCAGTTTTTGTTGACGAGTGTTTTGACACACCCACCAACAGTCAAGTAGTTTATGCAAACACTCACCACCTCTCTTGAAAAGTAACGGGTTTAGAATAACTCACTACCCCAAGGTCTCTATAGTCGGGTCTCGATGGTGATGGATAACTCAATGGATGATGTGGTTATATCTATAAAAGGGGCCTGCTGGTTAGAACTAAATCTCGCTGGTTTACAAACAATTGTGCTTCCTTTTTTTCTTTTTTGTATTTTACGGTTTAAGACTCTCTGGGGAAATAAAATGTGAAGAGTAAGGGAAACAATAAAATAACAATGAAAATCAATACGATGACAACTCAATAAACTATTCAATTAGTTCCCTGCAATTTGAGCAATTATCAAATATTATCCAAGTTAGCATTCAACAACGAACTTCCATAAAACCTGCAAAATCATCAATTTCACAAACCTGTGGACATAGAATCATCAACAATATGGCCTATCACAATAATTCCCATACACCACTGACATGCACAATATGGTTCATATCATAATAGACAAAAAGATTATCATGTTGCTAAATCAAAATAATAGACGTTACCAATTACACAGAACAATTTGGTAGAATATAGATGTAAATCAGGCAATCTACAAGATGCTTTTCATATTAATCACCATGAATGTATAGCAAAAATAACTCAAACTTCTTACCAATCTGCAAAAATCTCTAAGTGGGCCACAAATCATCAATTTGGGGACCCTTACAAATGAATTCAACTTCTCAATCTATAGAAGTTTTTCACCTTATTATTTAGGAAATAACTCTACCCTAAATTAAGAACTAAAATTAGGAGTCGCTGTTAACTTGCAAGTGTCTGCCTGGACACTCCACTTAACAACTATGAAGCGGATGCTACATGAGCACTACGAAGACCATGCTGGGTGAGCCACATTTTCGTAACTATGCAGGATTTTCAAAATTGGAACTTTGAGTAAGAAGAGCAGTTTCAAAATCAAGAAAAAAAAGCTTCGCTATCTTTAGCACTTGTGTGCCTAGCTTTTTATTTCTTGGTAAATGCCTTATAATTTTCAATTATGCATGCAACTTCTTGGACTAGCAGATTAGCTACGTGCGTAATTATAAATTTATACTTCTTCAAAGTCTCCTTTGCATGTACTCCTCATTCCTCTAATTCCTTTACCATATCCGCCACCTCCTGACACTGAGTAATTAGCTGTGTGTATCTATCCATAAGGGTAGCATCGAACTGGGCAGCAGGTCCTATGTTTTGTGCCTCATATGCATCCCATTGATTCAAAACTTGCTGCTAGTCCATTATTCCAGTATCAGCCATACCGAGGCCAAAAGGCCCTAGTATATTTGTTACAAAATCTTCATATGACAAAATCTCTCTGAGAAGAGGGTCCTGAATATTAGCCATCTCCTTGACATATTGCTGATACATCTCTACCTTCATCTCCAAAATGTATATATAGGACTGTAAATTCTCATAACTATCTCCTCCTAAGAGGTCTTCTTTTATTATTAGCTCCTCTCCTAACCATAGTATTTTTTTCAAAATTCGGAGCTGTTTATTAAAGGTATTTTCCTTCTGTTCCCAGTGTGTGGAACAGGTTGCCAAATCTCCACCTGCCCTGTACCGCTTTATGGTATATTTCCATCGTGTCTTGTAGAAATAACCTAACTTTGGCTACATTCATTTGAGTCCAAGACTTAGCAGTCGCAGCTACTTGTCTCACCTCTAATAGTGCCTTTACATCTCCTTCTGCCAAGGATGAGGTTGAAGGTAGGTCATCTGTCCTACAGGAGTCCAAAGGTTTGCACATTTTTACCAAGAGATGTTTATACTATCCAAGTTGCGCTTTAAGTTCTACATTTGAACTATGCCCCTTTTCCATGCACCCTCTAACAATGCTTGTGGCATACTCTTTAGGGCCTCTTGACTGCGGCACCCCTAAGGTGGATTCTTTTTTTTTTTTTTTTGATGCATTAGGTCTGACCCTCTAGCTTAACCATTGCTTAGTCCTATTGATGACTACTCGGGAGACCTTCTCCATATCTGTACCTTCACTTGCGGACCATTTCACTGGGGAGAGGGGCCTCTTGTCTATCCCTAATTCTTTATAAATTGGATCGAGTAACTCTCCATCATCCCTCAGGTCTTTAGGGAGGTTAGTCTTGATACCAAAGTCTCTAACCTGCAGTACAGACAACCTATTATAATTCTTCTCCCTGAATTCGAAGCTATCTTGCAAGTTGGCCCAAAAGTCTTCCAGGCTGGGCCTATGCCCCTCATATGCCTTAGGCATAGCTTGCTTAATTTTCCTATAGGGATCATAAAATTCCCTAGTATGATTATATTCTTTCAGGTTCAAATCCTAAAGCTATTGCTTGGCCAATTTCGCCACTTGTATTTTAGAACAGGTGAAGTACCCAATGGACACTAAGAAGTAAATACCTGTTTTATGTTTAGAAGATAGTAGTGATTGGAGACCAAGAAGTTGTCTTACATACTCAATCAGGATTACCCTATAGTTGCAATAACGAGGCAGCAGCATTGGATTCCCTGTGAATCCACTAACTCTGATGTAAGTGGAACATGGGTTTTGGATGAACCAACACACCCACTCTCGGATAATAGCCATGGCTTCTGGGTTTATCCAATATTCTGTGTCTCTAGTCAACTTAATGATTATAGGGAAGATGAAGGCATCATTAACCCTCTTAAAGTGTGTCTTTGCATTTGTTAGATTGAGCTGGGAATAATATTCCCATATCTTCTTATGTCCCTCTTTCTCTCCTAACTACCCTTCTACCTGTAGGCCTGGAAACTTTTTGGCTTTGGCAGCTACCCAAATGACATAGGACATGAAAAAGAACTTCTGGGTGTGCTGCACCTCCTTCATCTACTTACAAATGTCGGAAAGGATTTGCGGCCAATCAAAGTATTGCTTTCCTATCAATATGGTACTCATAAATAACATCCAAGGGTGGAAATGCTTGCAATCAGGCTTGCTAAAGGCCCTGCTGAGTATGATAATCAAGTCCCTCTGAGGCTCTTTGAAGTCTTCCCTTAGGATCTCTATAGCCTTGAGCCTTGTTTTCCTCTCCTCTTCCATCCAGTTGGTATTCATGTGTCTTTTGCTATCTGATACCTTCTCATTCCATGTTTTCAAGGCCTCTTCTTCTGTTAATAAGAATGCCTCTTCCCTAGTTGGGATTCCAAAGATGAACCCTAGCATATCCGGTGACAAGTCAATAGCAGTCTTTCCATGTGCATCCATACACTGTCTTGTCTCTGGATTGTTTAATGGAGTGATGGTCATTATAAACTCAGGTGCTTGAAGGGACTACGGGAATACAGTAGCTTCCACAAGACCTGAGCTCTTTATTCTTCAGTGGAGAGCATCTAAGTTAGGTTTATGCAATTTGGTTGCAATATCCCCAATCTCTATGTGTCCCACTTCGGTGTCCGTGACCCATCTAATTTGATCATCCAACTTTGAAACATGAACCTGTCCTTGATATTGGTACTTCATGGTGGCTGGAAGTCTGTCAATTTCTCTACCTCTCTTATTGGTAGATGAGTCTGTCTAACCACTGTAACCTGCAGGCAAATCACAAATTTTAGTCCTCATATTAAACATGATTCTTGATCCACTTCAGGACTTCGGTGTCCCGGGGTAAGCAAAAAGGAAAAGGGCTCGGAACTCTGAGGTTTCGGGCTCCAGATTTGGGATGATCCGGAACTCCAAGGATCTAGGGTTCTGGAGTGGGATGGAAGGCAAAACCCAGAACTCCGAGGATCCGGGGTTCTGGGGTGGGATGGAACAAGAAACCCCGAAACTCTGGGGATTCAGGGTTCTGCGGTGGATTGCAACATGAAACCCAAAACTCTAGGGATCTGGGGTTCTGGGGTGGATTGCAAGGGCATGCCAACAAACAACAAAAACCAAAAAGAACAAAAAGGACAAAAAACATGAAAAGACATCAAACCAAGAAAAACACAAGGAGAGAAAACTAATTCACCAACCTGGTGAATCTAAAATCAAATGGATGCCAAGAAAGAGAGTGCAGGTGTCCGGAGGTTCATGGCTTGGAGCTAGAGAGGAGAAACTCTGGATGCACAAATGAACTCGAAAAGTTCATTATCTCATATATATAGCCTCCCAAAACCCTTTTGTACGAAAACCATAAACACGACCTCGAGACTCCGGGGTTCCAAGGTTCTGGGGTGGGATGGAGAAAAAACAAAGCCACCTTGGGACTCCAGATTTCTGGAGTTCTGAGGTTGAAAGACCCAAGACCTCGGGACTATGAGACTTCGGAGTTCTGAGGTCAGAACAGAAAAGGACCTCGGGACTCCAGGATTCTGGAGTTCCGAGGCGAAACCAAAAGGGACCTCGGGGCTCCGGGACTCTGGAGTTCCGAGGTCGACACAAAAAAAAAGAACCTCGGGACTCCGAAACTCTGGAGTTCTAAGGTAAAAAAAAAAAAAAAAGGGACCTCGGGGCTCTGGGACTCCAGAGTTCTGAGGTTGACACAAAAAAGAAGAAGAAAGAAATAGAAAAAAAGGGGGCCATATTTTGACTCAAGGAAACCAAATGGGGAAATAGATATGCTAGGCATAACAATACTATTTGCAGTAGTATCATCTGATTGTGGGTAAGGTTTCCCACTGTGGTTTTTCCCCTTATAGGGTTTCCACGTACAAATTTTGGTGTTATATGTTGTGGATGTCTTTGTCTTTCAGTTTCATGCATTAATCTTTACCGATACTGTAATTAACTGATAAAACTGTCTACCGACTTAAAGTTTTGGTTTACCAGTATTAAGCATTAAGGTTGTTTAAAGTTGTTTTGATTTAAATTTATTTGACAACTGATTCACCCCCCCTCTCAGTTGTCTCTAGGACCTAATAGATGAAATGACTTTATCTACTTTATCTAAGTTAGTTGTTCTTGTTTTTGTTTTTTCTTTTCATAAGTTAGTTGTATGAGTCACATTTGGTTTGCAATGACTTGATCTACTTGAAACCTACTTTGGATGTTTTTCTTAAGCTTGTAGCATTTGACTCCCTTGCATGTTTTCAACATTGCCCCCCATCAGGTTTCCCTTTTAGGTTATCAACCTAATGGGAATGGTACAACTCTATCTTAGTAGAAAAATCCATTTGCCGTCAACATATTCTCCCCAAGTTTGGTATCTAGCTCGAATGAGCATTTATCATATTTTATAAAAACTCTAGTACCATAAAAATTTCATAGCACCAGTCACAAAGATGTTCACATTCACTAGAATTAAGAGCTTATTCATAGACCAATTGCTCATATCCAACACCTCCTAAATTTCAAATAGATGTCAACACTTTCACAAAACACTTCATAATAAGTTTTTTCATATATGATATTTTCTAGAGATGTAAAAGGTTACTTCTTTAAGGTATACTTAGCCCTTCATTTCTCTCTATTTGGGTGGTTTTTTTACCATTATTTATGGGTTGGGTTTTATCTCTCTTTTTGAAGGTGTTTCTTCTCTTGACGGGAATCTATTTGTACATATATATCTCATAAAGATTCAATTGCTCGGACCCATCATTTCACCCACCTAGTCTACACATAAGGATGGTATTAAATTCTAGGTTTCTAATTCATTTTTAGTTGGATGTATTTTATTTTCCTACACATTGAGTTTAGTTTGATTATTTATAAGTGAGTGGGTCAAACTGACCATAGATAAATATTATGGTAGGTTGCATATTTTATGAGTGTAAATCCCACTATTTTTTGGTAGTTAGAGCTATTTTTCTCATTGATTGGTTTTGTCTCCCTTCCTTCCAATATATGTATCCACTCTAGCTTATTTTGTATTCATGTTATTATAAGCTCTTATGATTTTTTGCTTCTTAATTATTTTACTTATCTCTCTTGATAACTAACTCTAATCTTCTATTTTACTTTCTGTATCATTTGTTATTGTTGGGAATTAACCTTTACTTGGTAAAGTTAATTTCCTTTTACTTGTTAATTGTAGGAATATTCCTAAGGAATCCCTACAAGTCCTTTGTCTTATTTGATTTGTCTCATCTCATTTTATTTATTCCAAATATGTGGAATATTATATTTTCTCTATATGAGGATTGTGACACTTTGCACACACATAGGATGTTAGATGGCATTCTTAGACTTGGGAGTTACATTTGCAACTCCACTCTCACCTTTATATATTTGAGGTGCCTCTATCATTTCTTCATGGAAGCATTTCTATGCTAAGCTCACTCTCTCTTTCTCACATTGTATTTGTGGTGAACGATTGAGGATCTGATATCTCCATGTGTTAGACATTTAAGGACAACAAGATTGAATATAAACCATGTTCAATGAATAGAGATTAATTCACATTGTGTTTGGTGATAGAGAGATGTGTGGGGGCCCTATGCATCTGATCAACAAGGTTGGAGATCATGTTGTAAAGGAAGAACACAAGCACTATTGATTGTCCTAGAAGGACAGAATGTGACAAATTGAAATTACTAGTGTCATTGCTACAAAACGGAGTCTTGTTTGAGGGTTTGGAAGGTTGAAAGTCCAAGAGACTAGTCCTAGTTCTTGTGTAGGTTCTGCAAGTCATTTTTAAGGATTTTTTTTAAAGGCATAGTTGTGTTGATTTGGCCATTGGCCATCAATGTTGATAGTCCTAAATGCAAAGTGTAGCATACGAAATAGGAAATCATCACAAGACAAGATAAACATAATAGCTCAATCACAAATGCATTCATTGCAATGATCTAATCCTAAGCACACTCAATAGAGACATAAAAACAAAGCATTCAAAAGAAAAGATCATGCAAACCAGATGATGATTTGGATGCTTCTTCCATGCGGCTCCATTGTTCTTCTTTCCTCTTCAAATGGATTTGTGGATCTCACCTACAAGTGCACACATACAATTGAAAGCAAGATGGATATTGGTTATTGGTCAAGAGTACTAGAAGCATAAATTCGATAGTTTGATTAGGGATTCGAGATCATTAGGGGAAAATCATCCAATTTATAGAAGAATTGGATAAATGACAAGATTAGCATGATGCAATTCAAACAGAAATTGCAAATCAATATGACAAATTATGACAAATTATGCACTTTCCATGCACAATTTGATTGATTGATAATTCATGACAAATTATGACACATTCTATGTCAAAATTGATTGATTATCAATTATGACAATTTATGACAAATTGAAATGTCATTCCCATAGAATTAGGAGATGAAATAGGAGGGAAAAGAAATTGGAAATTAAGAAAATTAAAATTGATGAAAATTAGGAATTAGAAATTGATGGAAAAATAGGAAAATAGGAACTAGAAGAAATTAGGTAAATTAATTAACAATTTGTCATTTATTAATTAATCTACAAGAGGAGGAATAATTAGCCAATTAAATAAAGATTTAATTGTAATGAGAAGACTTAGGATTAATAAATAATTTAGTAATCCTAGAGGAAGAAATGACAAATTAGGTTAAATGATTAAATCATAAAACCCTAGAAGATGAATTAGAAGTGCAAAAATGACAATTAGGTCGTGATTGAAGATAATTAATGTCATGAATTTGAATTGATAAATGACCAATGCGACAAAATGATTTGATTGATAAATGCACCAATTGACGAGGAACAATGACAAATTGTTCCAAATTGACATAATTGAGACAGACAACGATCGATGACAAATCGGTTGCAAAATGACAAGATTGACAAAAGGACAAGAATCGATGACAAATAAATTGCAAAATGACAAGATTGAAAATGACCACGATCGATGACAAATCGATCGCCAAAATGACAAGATCGAACAGTGACAACGATTGATGACAAATTGATCGCATGATGACAAGATTGAAGGATTGATGATAAATCGACAAGATTGATAAGAGGACAACGATCGATGACAAATCGATCACAAGATTGACAGGATTGATAAGAGGACAAAACCCTAATTAGGATTGACGATATCCAAAATGATAACAAATTAGCACGCATATTGATGTGACAAGATAAAATCGATCAAAATCATGACTGGATAGTGTTGTCGACAAGACCAAATTTGAGGACGAGATGATTGAAGAATGTAGAAGAATGACTCGATGCTTGCAAATGATAAAGAGCAAGTGCGAATCATAGGAGAAATGTTAATGCGATGCAAAAACCTAAAATGAGGCAATGCGCAAATGTTAAAGTATGACTTCGCAAGCGTTGACCATTTTTAGGTGTCTACATTTTGTCCCTCTTTGAGACAATGCAATTCTGAGCGTTGTTTCAAAGAACAATAATGAAAATGCCCCAGACAATAATAATGACATATGCATGCCCCCTCGAGGAATTGGCTGGAAACATGCAGAAAAGAGGCCAATTGATCGATAAAAATGATAGGATCGAATGGACTGACAATCGGAGATCGGATGCATGAAGGACAAGCAAAGTAAGGTGCACAAGACCATGACCAACATAAGATGGAGAGGATGCACGCCCATCTATGCAATGATAAAGAGCTATAAATGAGACCAAGAGGGTGAAAATTGCTCATTTGCACTAGCTAAAGAGGAGGATTTGTTGCTCTGGACAAGGACACGTGCAGAGAGATGGCGAACATTCCAATGGAAGATCACCTTGGGGAATGTGTACACACATTCAGATGACCGGAGGATGCAGGAGTAGCGGTATGTATCTCAAAAACCCATGTTTTCAATTTCATGAATTTGATGCGTTGGCGGGACATTACGGGGCCCACAGGGGATGCAAAGGAGGACTTCTGCGCTTGTGTGGTCTAATTCTGTGCTTGTGTCATGTATTCTGCGCTTGTGTAGGAAGACACAAGCGCAATTTACCTAACACAGGTGCAGTTTCTCTGACACAGGCACAAGAGTCCATAAATGACTCACTTTTGATTCAAAATTGCATGGAAATGACCTGAAAAGGGGGGAGAAGGGTAGGATAGGGAAATGTAGATGAAAAACACCCTAATTTGGACATGAAAATGAGGAAATGCAACCCGTAGGAGCAAACCCTAAAACTGACAAAATGATGCCTCGATTGTGATGCAGAGTCGACAGTATCCGTTGATCACGCGGGAGAATCGACCAGACTATTTCATGCTACGACATAGACTCAGGAGCACAGAGAGAGACACATTAGCAGGACTAGGGATATATTACATAACATACATGCTCGAGATTAGGGCAAACATAGGATTGCTTACCGCATTGGCAGAGAGATGGCATTCGGAGACCTCCTCATTCCATTTGGCGACTGGAGAGGCGACAGTGACTCTAGAGGACGTATGGCGCATCCTCCGCATTTTGATACATGGGGAGATGATAGAGTATGACCCAGTGACAGGGAGAGACACGTTATGCAGGCTATTTGAGTGCGACACAGATGATCTAGACATTGTCAAGAGGGAGATCGTCTGGGAGAGCATGGCTTCCAAGTATGACCGACGATATGTGGTGATAGCAGTGGTGATAGCATGTCTTCTAGCAGGTGATAGACGAGGACATGGATTCCCTATTGGCTGGGGAAGGGTGCTAGAGCGGATGGCGACAGAGGGCACGGTGTATGCATGGGGACCATGTGTACTGGCTATGCTCTATTTTCAGCTGCATCAGATAGCGTATCAGGGAGTGCAGACATTGAGCTATGGAGTCACATTGCTACAGGTATGGGCATTTGAGCACATTGCCATATGTCGACCGATTACAGAGAGACAGATTGTACCACACCGACCATATGTGTATAGCTATGGGGAAGCACTGAGATAGGGTCCTTTTGGATACATACTATATTGGCGACATGAGCTAGACAGACTGACAGAGTTCATATGGAGGCCATATCGAGATTGCCCGGGATGGTCAGATGATCATGAGGAGCTACCATATTGTAGATAGGAGAGGTACTTGATTGGGCGACCAGTGAACTACCAAAGAGTGATTGAGATGTACCTACTAGAGAGGGTCAGATGACAGTTTGGAGAGTGACAAGATGTACCTAGGAGGACTGCATGCTTTGCTCGATCTCACAGAGAGATGAGTCAGTGGGGGAGTATGATTCAGCCACACATAGCATATGCTGACTTTGCACAGCTACAACAGAGACAGTGGGAGTGGTGGTTAGATGTGGTAGATGCGGGGATGACAGAGGAGTATGAGACATGGTTTGCATGATGACGGCCAGTGCCTTTGACTGATCCTGATATTCCAGTACCTAGGAGACAGGAGGACTTCCCACTCACAGGAGAGGAGGGAGATGATGAGGACGAGGAGGATGACGAGGGTGATGATGAGGATGAGGGAGATGGGGATGAGGATGGAGCGGATAGTGGGGGGATGATGATGGTGATGATGGGGGAGAGGATGATGATGGAGATGATGGTGGTGAGGATGAAGATGATGAGCTAGACTCAGCTGATTAGAAGACATTGCAAGATATTCCTATAGAGCCGGAGACAGCTAGGACAGAGGAGATGGAGATGTGCAGGGCTACCATAGCGAGTTAGTAGGACTATATTGCGACATTGGAGAGACAACATGAGCACTTCAGAGTGAAGATAGCCTGACTCACAGAGGCTCGAGATACAACCATAGCTCAGGCGCAGCGAGAGGGACAGAGAGTCACTGAGTTCATTGAGTCAATAAGGGATGCCAGTTCACGGGAGATTGCATAGATGCTGGTAGAGACCGACGAGGAGAGACTGTATTGGAGGACACTATATGAGAGTGCAGTTCCACCAGAGTGGAGAGCACCATCATATCGGGCACGATCGAGGATAGAGAGTAGGTCACGCTCTCGGAGGTCTTTGAGCAGCATAGGAGTGAGTGGACCTATGAGACCACCACAGCCAGGACTAGGAGGGACATCATCTGCGAGACATGGCAGGGATGAGGAGGATAGAGGGAGCACCCAGTGACAGAGGCACGTACTCCTTATGACAGATAGTGGACATTATGTAGTTTGACATTTTGTAGTCAGCCTGCGGGCCATACTTAGGACAGACAGTCCGATGTTGTACTCCAATATTATTATGATATGTGATATGAGATGCATCGATATGATGGGATGCAATGTGTTATGATTTGTAGTTATTTTTTCATTTATGGATGATTTATGCACTTTTTATGAACATGTATGGATGTATTTTTATGTATTTTTGATGCATTTATGAAATGAAATGGATAAAATGCTTGATGTAATATGTGATGGAATGCAAATGTACTAACCAATGAATGCAGGATGTAGCATATGTGTTTGGATATCGGAGCACTAGACCGAACTGACTATCTGGACTGACGGAAGAAATTTTAGTAAGAAGAAATGAGATAGAGGACAGTGAAAGATGACGAAAAACTTGCTTTCAGTAATGCACTTTGTAGGTGAGAACCTTTATTTTTATGTAGCAAAATGGATGCGTAGCATCATGGCATTGAAGGCCAGAGCTGAAATGCAACCCGATTTGTGAAAGACAGACACATCATAGACAAGCAACAATCACAATCAAAAAAAGAAAAGGATCATGAACCATCCAGGTCACTCTAAATCACTTAGTGACATCATCGAGCAACATAGGAACATGATCGAAGCCAAAGATAAATCAAGAAAAAGATAAGATGCGCAAATTCAAACAAATCAAACAAACATCTTGATCTTCATTGTCAAAAGTTGAAAGTGCTGATAGGACAATCATGCTGTCTGGTTTCAGGAAATGAGGTACCCCGTCTAAGATAGGACACAGTCTGGTTTCGAGTATACCACACCCTGTATAAGACCCATGATAATAGGAACAAGGACAAATGATTTGGATACTGATATTCGATTGATATGACAATTTTGATCAGTTTGAATGTCTGGTTTGATGGAAAAAGTTCAGCTACTTAAGCATGATTTCATTAAAGCACAATGCTGAATTGATTGCAAGTGTCGTTGGATGAATGCTCAGTGATCTGTCGATGCATAAAGGGAATACTTTATTGCAAAATGCGTGTTTTTGTGAGTTTTATAATTTTTTTGTGTTCATTTTTTTTCAGGACTTTATTTGATTTTTTTGACTTTTTTGAAGACATTTTTCAATTTTTAATGATTTTTTCAGGACATTTTTCAATTTTTTTGGATTATTTTAGGACATTTTTCAATTTTTATGATTTTTTAAGGACATTATTCAATTTTTATGATTTTTTCAGGACATTATTTAATTTTTTTGTTTTTATTTCAGGACATTTTTTGATTTTTATAAGACTTTTTTCAAATTTTGCCCCCAGTGTCTAGCAAGGAAAGGAATATGATAGGTGAATAAATAGGCTTTTTGAAATGATGGTGGATAGAGGGAAAACAAAGGCCTTTTATTATGGAGACAATACAGATGCAATCTTCAAGGGCTATTGCGTGATGGGACAAAAGACTGGATATGACAATGTAAAGTAGTGACATGGCATGAGGGACATGTCAAGAGGTTTTTGAAACCATGTTTAAATTTTGCATCCTTATGTCAGATCAAGATCAAGGAATGAAAAAGAGTGTATGGATAGTGATAAGATATGGATAGGATAAGCAAGACCAAGAATGGATAAGGGAATATAGGATACACAATGGTGGCAGAAAGTTGCAATAAGCCAGGGAATATGGATGAAAGGTTGTAATAAGCAAATGGATAAAGACCAAAAGTTATGATGGACTAAAAGCTGCAAAGAAGATGCGTGATGCTCATGAAGATCCTCAGCCTTGTCAAGATCAAAGATGGAAAGGGAAACTGGACATGAGGGACAATAGGATATGAAGGGTATTGACATGGTATGATAGGATAATGAAGGGCAATAGGATATGAAGGAAAAGATTTGCCCCCAAGTGTGGTGTGCAAGAAGCTCATGGATTACACATGACGCCTGTTTGCCAGGTTTTCATCACGGTACTTGCCCAAGGTGCCTGTTTGCCAGGTTTTCACCAGTGGACGAATTATTTTTCTTTACTTTTTTCTTTTCTCTTTTCTTTTTTCACTTTTTTTTTTTTGACTTTTTCAAGAGAAGATGGACACATGATAGGGGATGGAAGAAGGACTCAAGCGTCTTTTTGTTTGGATAGTAGCCTTGAAAAAAAAATGGACCATGACCTATAAAAGTATGCTCAAAGACGTTGGTAGGATAAGGACATGGAAAAAGAGATGAAACTAAGGCAAGGATTTATGTAAAGGATTGGATCAAAGGGATGGAAGGATGGAAAATATGCATTGGATAATGGATAGGGTATTGGAAGAATTGTGCTTGAGTGGATAGAAATGTTGGCAAGATCATCATTGGTACACACCTCGAGGGATGATGGACTGATGGAGGACAAATGGATTTTGGATATTGAGATTTTGATGGAGGAATAGCTTGGGATTTTTGGACATAAGGGCCCAAAATGGATGAAGGAGGTGATGGAGAAATAGACTTGGAAGGTTTTGATGGAGGAATAGCAATTTTGGATGCCAAGTTGGATGTTTCTTTTTATGCTTCAAGGAGCTTCTTGGGGATCCACAAGGTTTTTGATTTTTCCTGCTTTTGTGGTTCCTTGGAGTGCATTACTTGCACAAGGGATTTAGTAAAAAAAATATATATTTTGACCTTGCTTTATTTTGCTCAGTGGGCGTTTGTGGCCTTTTGTATTTTTCTTTTTCTTTATAGATCATATTGCTCTTTGTTTTGACATGTCGATTATATTGGACATGTTGATCCTTGAATACATGTGGATTGCTAGACTTATGATGCTTATACTTGGCATCCAAATTGCTTGGAGGAGGAAAGGAATGTTGGTGTGGATGGGAATGATATGGAGGCATGTGGGATGGATGGAAGGTTCTCCAAGATGTGTGCCTTTGCTGATGTTGCATAGGAGATGGAGGGATATAGGGACCTAGACTGGATGGAAGTGATGATGGGGAAGGTGGACATTTGGATTTTGACTTTGAAGGGATACCAATGCCTTGAGTGTGAGCTCTGTAGCCATGACCATTAGAATACTCTTTGATATGAAGGGATGCTTGCTTATGGAGATCTACTCCTTTGCCTTTATGAATATCTTGATTTGTAGGATACTCTTTTCTTTGGCAAGAAGATGCGAGCCCATTTTGAGGTGGATATGATATGAGAGAAATAATGAGATCTTGAAGTGGATCAGATTGCACCAAAGTGGAAGAACCCATTATGCATGTCGAGGGTTCATGAAAATCTTGCACTGACATGTTAGAATCATGAGAGGGATTAGGATCATGAGAGAGACTAGGATTGTGTAGTGGACATGGTTCAATGATAGGCTCTTCAAGAGATGGAATGGGAGAAATAATGGGATCATCAAAAGAAATGTGATCTTGGAGTGTATATGGAGGATTAAGACAAGGAGATGGAGGAACAAAAGGATCTTGTGGAGGATTTAAAGGAATAATTTGATCTTGACAAGGAGGAAGATCATTGGAATCCTCTTTAAAGGTGCTTTGCTCTTGACTTTCAATGGGATCATCATAAAGGATGGAAAGGATATCTTGATCTTTCTTAGGGAATGGAGTGTCAATGGGATTTGAAAGGACATTTTTCTCATGAAATGGAAGGGGATCATTTGGGATTTGATGGACTGGGATATCTTGATCTTTCTCGAGGAATGGAGTGTCAATAGGACTTTGGATAGGATGGACAAGAATAGGGGAATCATCATGAGTGTCTGGGAACATGGGGTCCTGGTCAACAATTGGATGGGATGATAAGGTTTCAGGATGTTGATCTTGATTTTCTTTAGGACATGTTTCTTTATGCTCTAAATTATCCTCTTGACATGGGGTTGGACTTCATATATGCCTGGGGGATTCTGACAAGGAATCAATGCTTTGGCATGAAGGAAATGCACTTTGAACATTTGTGATGGATTCTAGCAAGGAATCAATGCTTGAACATGAGGAAGAGGGACTTCGAATGGGGTCCTCTAAAATAGGTAATGGCAATAAAGTGCATGGTGGCATTGGGTCTTGTATTTCTGAAACGTGACAAGGATGTGCATCATGAATTGGATTATCTTGGCAATCAATTATGGATAGCTCTTGGATAATTTCATCCTTGGGTGTATTGTTTGATGAGGACAATATGGAAGGTTCTTGTGAAACTTCTAAAGGTGTAGGGATAGATGCCACTGGTGTGTCAATTTGTTTGTGGGGGGATGAGGTGTTGCTAGACATAATTGTATTATCTTGATCTTCCTCAAAGAACTCACTTGGTAGTTTCCTTAAGATCCTTGCAATAAAGCCACCTTTATTTCGAGGTTTTGACATAGTTGTATCTGGAATTTGAACTTGTTTTTGGTTTGATGTCATGTTTTGATATTGGACTTGGTTCAATTGTTCCAACATGTTTGAAACTTTGCTTGGTGCATATTGCAAGTTTTGTTTTTGAATGTTTGGTGGCGGTTGTTGACATTGATATGTTTATTGAACTTGTTGATATTCCACCATTGGTTGAACTATTTGTGGACATTGTATAGTTGGTTGGACATATTGTTGAAATTGGACCATTGATTGTGTTGGTTGCATATGTTGGACCATTGGTTGTGATGGTTGAAAATCTGATTGATAGTAAACACCTTGTTCTTGTTGTGAAGGCACATAATGTTGAAATTGATGTTGTCTCCTTTCTTGCAATTGTTTCATCATCTCTATTTGGGAGAGGAGAGCTGGTATGTCTGAGCATTCAAGAAGAGATCTTACATCAATTTTCTCAATATTTGGATTTCGACCTTGAAATTTTTGAAATATTTTGGACGTTTGTGATCTATTCTTCTAAATGTTTTTCACTCTTTGTTCCAATATCTTATTTTCTTGAGCTAGCTTCTCCTCTAACTTTTGTATTTGGAGACTTGTTTCATCATAAAAAGTTTGATCGATATTGCCTTGTTGTTGGGTTGGATAGAATTGTGAATGCATTGTCGGTTGATATGTCAAACTTTGTTGCATCATTGGTTCTTGGAACCTTGTTTCAATAGACATGTCACTTATGCAAATGCAATATTTTTGGAATTTTTCAAGGATAATGTATGATATGCAACTAAATGCAAACTAAATAAATGAAAATGCAATCTATGGAAAGAATGCAACCTATGTTTTTGGTTGTTTTTCAAGATTTTGACAAACTTTTGAAATGCAAATCTAAAAAGAGACCCTTAGGAAATTGAAATGATGTCTAGACCTCAAAGGACAAAAGGACCAAGTGACAAAATGAAAAAATGACAATGTCTCCCCTATATGCTTGGATACTAAGCTAGGTTTGACGAAATGATATTGATGACAAAAGGACAAAAGATTTGATAAGGTCTAGACTTCTTAACAATGACTTAGGGTTTATCAAAGATTTGGATTACTCAAGTATGACAAGACCTAGCTTTGACACTATATGCAAAGGGATAATTAATATGCAAGTGATCTTAATATGATATGATGATGACCTAAGCTTAATGAAGAGATTTAGGGTATGCAAATATAAATGTATGACAATGGTATGACTTTAATGCAAGTGGATGACTCTTATTGATATGCAAAGGAGTATGACTTAGGTGAAACCTAACCTTGGTACTTGACAATGACTTTGCAAAATGCAACCTAGGATGAACCTAAATGTAAGTGACATGAATGTTGAGACAAGATTTTGAACAATGTTTGACAACCGTGTTGGAAGATGTGTTGAACTTTTGTTGGATGAATGTCTCTTATGTTTAATCTTATGTTGGATCAATTTGCCTTGTTCTTGAAATGAGATGCAATTCAACTTTTGACAAGCAAAGAAGACAAGATATTTCAACTTAGACTCAAGACAATCATGCTCATTCACACATTTCTTATGGTAGGCAAGGACATTAGGAACTTGAGAGGTAGACTCATTATGGGATTCAAGGAGAATACATAGATGCTTGACCCCACGGGCTCCCCTCCATGGCACTCACTTCTTAGGGCAGCCAAGCATCAGTCCCCATGGAAATCTCCCCATGGTGAACTTAGTATCTCTTCCAAGTATCCAAACTTGTCCTTCTCAAGAAACTAGAAGGGTTTTTGGCCTCTAAAAACAAGGTGTTTAGTAAGGATTTCTGTTAAGTGTTACTCCTTGATGTCACGCAAATGTGATTGAGACATTAAGCCCATCAAGATACCAAACAAATGTAGTTGCACAAGCACGATTTAGACCAAGAGGCCCTACTTAGATGTTGTTATGAGAAAGAGTTCAAGGGTCATCACTTCCCAAGTAACTGCAATTCCCACGTAACACTTCCTTCAAAGCTTTCGCTCATCGGGTATTTTTTTATAGTGAGTTAGAATGCCAAGGAATTCTAGCCGTACTCACTTTGGGTTGTTCCCTTCTCATGATTATCACTTGCTTGCAAAAGCAAAGTGGTCGGGAAGACAGGCCCTCTAAAGGAGACACACAATCAACAACACAAGCATGGTATCGAAGATTTGGATTTCTGATCACCCTATGAAGGATGAGAGCATACTCTCCTACTCCAATGTCACACTTAACAATCAAAGCAAACAAATGTTCATTCCCACCTATTTATAAATCACTAAGTGCCTAATTAAAAATCTCAAACACACAGTTTGGTTGTTTCTCCAAGGCAACCTGCAAAACCCAAGTTAGAGGTTTGATTTGTTGTCTTTGACCATCAATTTTGCATAGCACATGTTAGTAGTTTGATTTGTAGTCTTTTCCATGCGTATGCCAAGATTCTGCACCAATAATTAGTACCAAAATCCAAAGCATAGAAAACAGAATGCAAAAACACCAAAAATTTCAAGTAAACATTGCATTTTTCACCTCTGTTCTGGACTTTACACAAGCACAGAACTCATGACATAGGTACAAGATGGCTGACACAAGCATAGAATGTCACCTACACAAGCGCAAGATGCAGGACACAGGTGCAAGATGCAAGACATAGGCGCAAAAGTGTCCAGAATACCCTGCACGACCCTGTTTTTGGGTTTTTGACCTGCAAAACAACTTGAAAGCACTCAAAACACCATAAAGAGAATTAGAAGTTTAGTTTTCACGTCGGGTTCACCAATTAATGTAGCATAGGAAATAGGAAATCATCACAAGACAAGATAAACATAATAGCTCAATCACAAATGCATTCATTGCAATGATCTAATCCTAAGCACACTCAATAGAGACATAAAAACAAAGCATTCAAAAGCAAAGATCATGCAAACCAGATGACGATTTGGATGCTTCTCCCATGCGGCTCTATTGTTCTTCTTTCCTCTTCAAATGGATTTGTGGATCTCACCTACAAGTGCACACATACAATTGAAAGCAAGATGGATATTAGTTATTGGTCAAGAGTACTAGAAGCATAAATTTGATAGTTTGATTAGGGATTTGGGATCATTAGGGGAAAATCATCCAATTTATAGAAGAATTGGATAAATGACAAGATTAGCATGATGCAATTCAAATGGAAATTGCAAATCAATATGACAAATTATGACAAATTATGCACTTTCCATGCACAATTTGATTGATTGATAATTCATGACAAATTATGACACATTCTACGTCAAAATTGATTGATTATCAATTATGACAATTTATGACAAATTGAAATGTCATTCCCATAGAATTAGGAGATGAAATAGGAGGGAAAAGAAATTGGAAATTAAGAAAATTAAAATTGATGAAAATTAGGAATTAGAAATTGATGGAAAAATAGGAAAATAGGAACTAGAAGAAATTAGGTAAATTAATTAACAATTTGTCATTTATTAATTAATTTACAAGAGGAGGAATAATTAGCCAATTAAATAAAGATTTAATTGTAATGAGAAGACTTAGGATTAATAAATAATTTAGTAATCCTAGAGGAAGAAATGACAAATTAGGTTAAATGATTAAATCATAAAACCCTAGAAGATGAATTAGAAGTGCAAAAATGACAATTAGGTTGTGATTGAAGATAATTAATGTCATGATTTTGAATTGATAAATGACCAATGCGACAAAATGATTTGATTGATAAATGCGCCAATTGATGAGGAACAATGACAAATTGATCCAAATTGACATAATTGAGACAGACAACGATCGATGACAAATTGGTCGCAAAATGACAAGATTGACAAAAGGACAAGAATCAATGACAAATAAATTGCAAAACGACAAGATTGAAAACGACCACGATCGATGACAAATTGATCGCCAAAATGACAAGATCGAACAGTGACAACGATCGATGAGAAATCGATCGCATGATGACAAGACTGAAGGATTGATGATAAATCGACAAGATTGATAAGAGGACAACGATCGATGACAAATCGATCACAAGATTGACAGGATTGATAAGAGGACAAAAACCTAATTAGGATTGACAATGTCCAAAATGATAACAAATTAGCACGCATATTGATGCGACAAGATAAAATCGATCAAAATCATGATTGGATAGTGTTGTCGACAAGACCAAATTTGAGGACGAGATGATTGAAGAATGTAGAAGAATGACTCGATGCTTGCAAATGATAAAGACCAAGTGCGAATCATAGGAGAAATGTTAATGTGATGCAAAAACCTAAAATGAGGCAATGCGCAAATGTTAAAGTATGACTTCGCAAGCGTTGACCATTTTTAGTTGTCTACACAAAGGACTAGTAAGCATCAATGATAGTATGTGTGGCGTTGTTGAGATCCACTAATTTGGATTTGTTATGATGTCACCAGCCCAAGAATAGTCTACAATGATGTTTATATTGCCTTGTAATGTTGGATCAAGCCTTTAAAGGGTGATCAAAATCTAGTGGCCAATAGGTGTGTCCAAGGGTACCCATAATGGATGGGATATGAAACCATTGTCATTGTGAATTGAAACACTTGTGAATTTTTAATTTGTGAATTCTTATGTTATGGATTTGTTGATTATTGTTATCCAGTGAATGACCTTTTGGCCATTTCCTTATATTAAGTTAATTTCTATATCTTCTTAAGAATATTTGTTTATTTTTCTTCTCCCTGGAAAAGTGAATGCAAAGAACCTATTGAAGATCTTATACTTAGTTCTCATAATCACAAGATGATTGTGCTTGATCAAGTATTAGAGTGTGACATATCTACACACCAAAAATACTATAGGTAGACTAAAATTAAATAACAATTAACAAAATAGTGGAAGAATGTTAAATTTATAAAGAACTACTATCATGCTTACAAACTTACAATAATGTGTTGAAAGTTATTTTCTTTGTCTATCATGTCTCTCAACTATGTTCAATTTTTATTTGTTAGCTCTATTAGTTTATCTCAATTTATATATACTGGTGAGTATTCTAAAATGAGTACAAGGATCATGTGACAAACATGATCGCTTGCCAATTCTAGGGTTTTTACATATAATCAATCTATGCAGAATGAATTGGTCCCTAAGGAACCCTTGAAAGGGATTTCTATCAATGGGTACAAAAAAGTGACGAAGTTTGCCCGACTATTGAACCATGACGTACTCTCCATTGTCTAGATCTTTTCCCCATGATCACTATAATTAGTGGGAAGATATTGACAAGGTTATATGGATGATTTCATTAAAGGAGTTGCTGCATATCCTTCCTCAATTGTGTAAACTACTTTATGTAAAACTCCATTGGATTTATATCTTAAGACTGAAATCTAAACTTAATTATTATTATAATGACATCAAGCAAACAATAAGGTAAAGAAAAATCGAAGCCAAGAAAAATCTTAGACAAGAACCATTTAACCTATGATATGGGATGATTAATAGAAGGAATCCACTACACATTTCTTAATAGAATTTATAAGAGACATCTCAAAAAAAAATCTTCCAACAACTTAATCATGAATTAAAGCCATTTTTCTTTACCTTATTGTTTGCTTGATGTCATTATAATAATAATTAAGTTTAGATTTTAGTCTTAAGATATAAATCCAATGGAGTTTTACATAAAGTAGTTTACACAATTGAGGAAGGATATGCAACAACTCCTTTAATGAAAGCATCCATTAAAACTCATAGTTGTTGTCACCTCATGAAACATTACCCCTGCACACCCCATAGAAGAATTTAGAAGCCATAAAAAAGTGCCATAGACTAAATATTAATGACTTTCCTAAGGGTACGAATTGCGACAATCACAATTTACCAGTGATACTGCCTACTCAAACAAGTTGGGTTTGGAAACCCCAGGTGTGGATATGTAATGGTAATAAAATGTCCTAAGAGAAGCTCTTACACCAGCAAGCACAAAACTTGGTATCACAACAGTGTTGGTGTGGCCTTGGGCCAATGGTGATTGACTGTTACAATTAGGAAAATGATCTCAAACACAATTTATAGTGTTTATAACTCTAATGTCCCAATCTACTTGTATATATTTTCACAAAACATTGAACAACCCAACCATAGCTATTAATAAGATTTCCCCATAAAATGTATAAAAAATGTATCATCATTGATAGGATAACTTACTTGCATTTAGTTAGAGACCTCAATGAGTGGAGTTTCATGCTGAAAAGAGTCCTTGCAATAAAGATATTGAAATCAACGAAACATTATGCATTCAAAAATCCATAAGGAAGATCTAATATTTATGAATGAAATTGTAAATCAATCTAAGTTACATGTTTGATATCTTACTCATATCATGGCTACATAAAATGTATATATGCACTCAACATACCTCTTTGCTTGTTTATTTGAGAATGTTTCTAGGAATTAATAGGTTAATGATACATTGATCTACACATTAATAACTTGTACTTCCCTGATACTTTCATCCCTTGGTCAAGGCCGCATACCCCCTAACACTTGAAGATTGTTTCCACCCTCTTGATTACTTGAAGTCCATGCTCAAGTCACACTCAATCACAATAGTTAGTAGAAAATAGTGACCACAACCAAGGAAGCCTAAATTTACTCATACTCAACATAATAAGAAATAACTAAATCATTTGGACCATTGTTCATAACATAAACTCTTTTCATATCATGGAAGGCCAAAATTACAAGGAAGGCTAAAATTACAAGGATCATGCTTCTTCAAAGGAGCCATTTTTCAGAGCCACCAAACTATCAACAAGAGTATCTAATTTATTTTGGTATGTGATAAAGAAGGGACTTTGGTCCCAAAACTATTGCTCCACATCCTAGAGTGAAATTCCACTCACAAGGAGAGGGTTGTCATCATGCAAGTGAAACGAGCTCATCAACAAAAAATGGAGGGTTAAAGGTAAAATCTATAAGAGTGGGTTATACCCAAACCTAACTGCACTCTTGACCCCAAATATTGTCCCTAGTTTAAGGAAGATTGGTTGCATAAAACCCCTATATAGCTGATATAGCTGGGTGAGCATAACACACATAAAATATATCTACTAAATCCTCACCTAAGAATAATTCCTTGTTCATATCAATATTCATGGATGCACAAGAAGGACCGACTTATTACTAAACTATTTATTTATGTTTTGAATAATGTGAGATTGGTGTATGGTCTTAGATCATTGCTTATTCATTAGGCAACAGAGTCACAACGCATTGTGAAATAAAAAAATTGGAATAAAAGGTGGAGCTATGTATTTCAAAATTTGCACACAACTAAGATCATGAAATTTTGTAGCAAAACATACCTAGTAATCCATTCAATTGCATATGTTAATATATAAAGTGAGAGGATCATTACAATACTTGCATTGTTCTTAGAATGTTGTTACATTCATTTGACCCAATCTTATAATCATGCCAACAAATGTGACATGGGAAAATGCTTGGTTACGACCAGTAAATCTTCTTGAATATACACCTAATGTCATGGAGATATTCTACAATAGAAGCTACTTACAATACTACTCTTCTTTGATTCCAAAGGTTTGTAATCTTTCAATAAATTGGATGTGGAGTCTATGGTTGCCCTACAATTTCTTTGGTGTTTAGAGACCATAGCTGAACTAACCTCTTCCAAAATGGATTCCAAAATATTACTTAGTCAATGTTGGGCATGAAACCTAACCCATGGTACTGTAGTAGTGCCAAATCTAAGGGCAAGGGAGAATCTTAACCAAAAAGGTAATCTTAGATCAAATAATGGGTTCAACATTGAATTTTGCTAGTTGGGAGACCTTCTACATGCATGGCAGTAGTTGGGAGCAAAACTATATGTTTATTTTGGTGCCTAGGCTCAATTTAAAAAATATGCTTTTGGTTCCAAGCGAGGCCCGAGGCTTGGGAAGGAACTATAGGTTGGGAGTTGGGAGTGGAAGTGGACCTAGAACCAAAACCTATAGGTGTATATCAGGAATTTAGAAATCATCAAAGCAAATAAAAATTAGCTAACCACAAAGCCAAATTGCAATGAAATAAATCCTATTTACACTCAATAGAAGAATTGAAAACAAGACATTCAAAATACATAAAAATCCATCACCAATGTCTCTTCCAATTGACCTCCATTGTCCTTCTTTCTCCTCCAAACAACGGATTTGTGTGGATCTCACCTACAAGTGCAAAAGCATGAAGCAAGATTGATTTTGATAGCGCAAGGATACTAGAAGCGTGGTTGATTGATCTCTTTTGATTGAAGAAGCTCATCCAATTTATAGACAAATTGGAGAGAGGACAAGATTAGCATGAAATTGATATTAGAGGCAATTGATTTCAAAAATGGCAAAATTGAGTTGAAGAAAGAAGGTTATGACACCTTCTATGTCAAGAATTATGACATATTGCCAATGCAAAGGTTAGAGAACTAAAAGCTTATGACCTCTTGCTATGCCAATGGTATGACACATGAGAAATTCATGCTTCCACCGAAGCACAAAAATAGGGAGAGACTAGAGAGGAATTGATTAGGTGGAAATTGAATTTAGAAAATGAGGTGGAAATTAGGAATTAGGAAAAAATTAGAAATAAGGTTAGAAATGATGAATTGGAAATTAGGAAATTAGAAATTGATGAAATTAGAAAATTAGGTGAATTAATTAATAATTTTTCATTCATTAATTAATTCACAAAAAGAGGGGGAATTAATTAGCCAAATAAATAAATATTTAATTATGACAAGAAGACTTAGGATAAATAAATAAATAATTTAACCTAGAGGGAAAATGACAAACAAGATTAAATGAATAAATCATAAAACCCTAGAAGATGAATTAGAAGTGCAAGGACGACAATCAGGTCTTGACAAAAGATAATTGATGTAGGGTCGATTTGATTATGATTCTGATTGACAAAGGACCAGTGTTGATAAATGATTAAAATCGGTTGACAAAAATCAATGACAAATTGACCAAGATTGACAAGGAGATCAAATTGAAAAGCGCCAATTGACATGATTAAAGAAGACAAGGATCGATGATGAATCGATCACAAAATGACAAAATTGGCAAGGACAAGGATCGATGATGAATCAATCGCAAAAATGATGAGATTGACAAGGACAAGGTTCGATGATGAATCGATCACAAAATGACGAGATTGACAAGGACAAGGATCAATGATGAATCAATTGCAAAATGATGTGATTAACAAGGACAAGGATTGATGATGAATCGATCACAACAATGACATGATTTGACAAGGACAAGGATCGACCAAAATCATGATTGAAATTTGCTATCGACAAGACCTAATTTGAAAGCAAGAAAAAATGAGGAATGCAGAAGAAGGACTCGATGCTCGCAAATGATAAAGATGAAGTGCGCAACATAGAAGAAATGTTAATGCAACGCAAGAACCCTAAAATAAGGCAATGCACAAATGTTAAAGTATGACTCCGCAAGCATTGACCATTTTTAGATGTCTACATTTTGCCCCTCTTTGAGACAATGTGATTTTAAGTGTTGTTTCAAAGAGCAATAATGAAAATGCCCCAAACAATAACAATGACATATGCTCGCCCCCTCGAGGAATTGGCCAAAAAAATCCAGAAAAGAGGCCAAGTGATCGATAAGAATGATAGAAGATGATAGGTTTGAACGGATCAAAAATCAAAGGTCAGATGCACAAATTACAAGCACTGGAAGACATAAAAGACTGCGACCATCATGAGGTAGAGAACATGCACATCCATCTAGGTACTGACAAAGATCTATATAAGAGACAAGGAGAATGAAAAGAGTTCATTTGCACTGGCCAAAGTGGAGGAGTTGTTGCTTAGGAAAAAGACCCTTGCAGAGAGATGGCGAACATTCCAATGGTAGATCACCTTGGGGAATATGTACGCACCTATAGACAACTGAACGATGCAGGAGCAGCGGTATGTAGCTCAAAAAACCATATGGTCAATTTCATGCATTTTGCTTGATTGCGGGACATTGCGGGGCCCACAGGGGAAGGAAAAAGAGAGTCCTGTGCCTGTGTGGGCACATTCTGTGCCTGTGTAAATAGGTTATGCACCTATGTAAGGTAAACAGGCACAACTTGATGCTGCATAGGTACAAGACAGGGTACACAGGCGCAGTTGTGCACTTAGGACACTAATTTGACCAAAAACAGCGTGCAGATGATCCCAAAAAGAGGGATAAGGGTAGGATAGGTCAAAATAGATAAGAAAAACACTGATTGGTGCATGAAACAAAGAAATGCAGCCCTTAGGAGAAAACCCTAAAACTGACAAATTATGCTCCAATTGTGATGCAGAGTCGACAGTATCCATTGATTGCGCGAGAAAATAGACCCAACTACTTCATGTTGTGACACAGACTTAGGAGTATGAACAAAGATACCTTAGCAAGACTTGGATTATACTATATTACATAGATGCCTAAGATTAGGGCAAACATAGGACTTCTCACTGCATTGGCCGAGCGATGGCATTCAGAGACTTCTTCTTTTCATCTTCCGACTGGAGAGGCGACTGTGACACTAGAGGAAGTGTGGTGTATCGTCCGCATTATGATTCATGGGGAGATGGTTGTGTATGACCCAGTAACAAGGAGAGACTCTTTGTGTAGATTATTTGAGTGCGATGCAGATGACCTTGATATCATAGAGAGGGAGATTGGCTGGGAGACCATGGCATCAGAGTATGATCAGCGATATGTGGTGATAGCAGTGGTTATGGCATGCCTATTAGTAGGTGACAGACGAGGACATGGATTCCCTATTGGATGGGGAAGAGTGCTAGAGCGGATGGCGATGGAGGGGACTGTATATGCATGGGGACCATGTGTGCTTGCCATGCTGTATTTTCAGTTGCATCAGATAGAATATCAGAGGGTACAGACTTTGAGTTGTGGGGTCACACTTTTACAAGTATGGGCATTTGAGCACATAGCCATATGTTGGCTGATTGCAAAGAGAAAGGTAGTACCACATCAACCATGTGTATACTACTATGGGGGAACACTGAGACAGGGTCCATTCGGATACATATTTTATTGGCAACATGAGCTAGACAGATTGAGAGATTTCACATGGAGGCCATATCATGATTGCCCTAGATTGTCAGATGATAGTGATGAGCTACCATATTGCAGATAGGAGAGATACTTGATTGGATGACTAGTGAATCGCCAGAGAGTGATTGAGATGTATCTGCCAGAGAGAGTTAGATGATAGTTTGGAGAGAGGCAGAATGTACTGATAGGGACTGCACACTTTGCCTAATCTCATAGAGAGACAAGTCAGTGGGGGAGGATGATTCAGCCACACATAGCATATACTAACTTCACATAGCTACAACAGAGATAGTGGGATTGGAGATCAAATGTTGTAGATGTCAGGATGATAGAGGAGTATGAGCGATGGTTTGCACGATGGCAGCGAGTGCCATTGATGGATCTTGATATTCTAGTACCTAGGAGACAGGAGGACTTTCCACTTACTGGAGAGGAGGACAGAGATGATGAGGATGGAGATGCAGATGAGGGAGATGATGAGGATGAGGGGGATATAGAGGGAGATGATGAGGGAGAGGAGGATGAGGATGAGGCTAGGGAGGACGATGAGGGAGAGGAGAGTCCTAGGTGCATGTCAAGAGATGAGCCGGATCCAACAGATCATGGGTCATTGCAGGATATACCGATAGGGCAGGAGACAGCTAGCATAGAGGAGATGGAGCTATCCAGAGCCACCATAGCGAGCCAGTATGATCACATTGCTACATTGGAGAGATAGAATGCCATCTCGAGGACAAAGATAATGAGGCTGATAGAGGCTTGAGATATAACGATAGCCTAGGCACAACAAGCAGAGCAGAGAGTGACCGAGTATGTTAAGTCGATTAGGGATGCTAGTGCGTGTGAGATGGCATAGATGTTATTAGAGGCAGGAGATGAGATGTGCCATTTGAGGACTCTATATGAGAGTGCAGTTCCACCAGAGCAGAGAGCAGCATCATATCGGTCATGATCGAGGACAAAGAGCAAGCCACACTCTCGGAGGTCAGTGAGTAGCATGGGGGTGAGTGGACCTAGGAGACCACCACAGCTAGGACTAGGGACAGGAGGGGCTTCATCCTTGAGACATAGCAGGGATGAGGAGGAAAAAGGGAGCACCTAGTGACAGAGGCATGTGCTCCTTATGACAGAGACATATATAGTTTGACATTATGTACTCAGCCTGTGGGCCACACTTAGGACAGATAGTCCAATTTTGTACTCCGATATTATTTTGACATATGATATGATATGCAACTATATGATGGGATGCAATATGTTATGGCTTATGTTTACGTTCCATGTATGGATGTCTTATGCACTGTCTATGTACTATCTTTGGAACATGTATGAATGGTGTTTATGTTTTTCTTGATGCATTTATAAGATGAAATGGATAAAATGCTTTTGTATGGACTTGATATAATGCAAATGTACTAATCAATGAATGCAGGATGCAACTTATGTTTTTGGAGATCGAAGAACTAGACCGAATGGACTACCCAGACTGATAGAAGAAATGTTAGTAAGAAGACATTAGACAAAGGACAATTAGAAATGAAGGAAAACTTGCTTTCACAAATGCACATAAGTAGGTGAGAACCTTTATTTATTGTAGCAAAGCGGATGCAGAGCATCGTGGCATTGAAGGCCAGAGCTGGAATGCAACCCCTTTTGCAAAAGATAGACACATTGCACACAAGGAATGAGTGAAGCATCCTAGGGTGCATACATCAAGGGTCGAGGTCTGTGCAGTGTTCACAAAGTGAACGTACTTATCTCAGACACCCAATGATATAGTTGCCCCAGTTTGTGACAAACATTCCACAAATAGCAAACACAACAAAAAAAGGAAAGGGACCATGAACCATCCCGATCACTCTAAATCACTCAGTGACATCCTCGAGCAACATAGGAACATGATCAAAGCCAAAGATAAATTAGTAAAAAGATAAGACGCACAAATTCAACCAAGTCAAACAAACAGTCTGATCATCATTGTCAAAAGTGGAAAACAAGAATGATTATGCTGTCTGGTTCCAGGGGAATGCGGTACCCCATCTAAGACAGGACACAGTCTGGTTTCGAGTATACCACACCCTGTATAAGACCCATGATAATATTGACAAGGACCAATGGTAATGTTGATGCTATTTTGATTGATGTGACAACTGTGATCGGATTGAATGCTTGCTTGGTCGAATAGTTCATCTGTTATTGCGTGATTTGATTGAAGCACAATGTTTGATTGATTGTCATTGGATGTATGCTCAGCGATCTGTCTATGCACAAAGGGATCATTTATTGACAAACTGCAAAATGCCAAAGAAATTGTTTTTGGATTATTTTTTTTTAGGACATTATTTGATTTTTAGGGACTTTTTTCAGGACATTATATGATTTTTTTTTTTTTTGGAGATTTTTTTTCAGGACATTATATGATTTTTTTGGAGATTTTTTTCAAGACATTATATGATTTTTTTGGAGATTTTTTCAGGACATTATTTGATTTTTAGGGATTTTTTTTTTCAGGACATTTTATGAATGTTCTTGAATTATTTTGGGGCATTTTTTGATGTTTTTGGATTATTTCAAGACATTTTTCAATTTTTATGATTATTTCAAGACATTTTTCAATTTTTATGATTTTGCCCCCAGTGTCTAGCAAGGCAAGGAATATGATAGGTGAATAAATAGGCTTTCTGAAATCATGGTGGATAGAGGGAAGACAAAGGCCTTTTATCATGGTGACAATATGGATGCAATTTTCAAGGGCTATTGCGTGATGGGACAAGAGACTGGATATGACAATGTAAAGCAGTGACATGGCATGAGGGACATGTCAAGAGGTTTTTGAAACTATGTTTAAATTTTGCGTCCTTATGTCAGAGAAAGATCAAGGAATGAAAAAGGGTGTATGGATAGTGATAAGATATGGATAGGACAAGAAAGACCAAGAATGGATAAGGGACATGGACTAAAGGTTGGGATTGGCCAAGGGATAGTGGCAGAAAGTTGCAATAAGCTAGGGAATATGGATGAAATGTTGTAATAAGAAAATGGATAAATGACCAAAAGCTATGATGGACTAAAAGCTACAAACAAGATGCATGATGCTCATGAAGATCCTCAGGCTTGTCAAGATCAAAGGTGGAAAGAGGAAATGGACATGAGGGACAATAGGATAATGGAGGGTAATGACATGGTATGATAGGATATGAAGGAGGAAACCTGCCCCCAAGTGTGGTGTGCAAGAAGTTCATAGATTATGCATGACTCCTGTTTGCCAGGTTTTCATCATGGTACTTGCCCAAGGCACCTGTTTGCCAGGTTTTCACCAGTGGACGAATTATTTTTGCTTTACTTTTTTCTTTTGTCTTTTTTTTTTCACTTTTTTCACTTTTTTTTTTTTTGTATTTTGACTTTTTCAATAGAAGATGGACACATGATAGGGGATGGAAGAAGGAATCAAGCATCTTTTTTTTCATTTTGGATAGTAGCCTTGAAAAACAATGGACCATGACCTTTAAAAGTATGCTCAAAGACGTTGGTAGGATAAGGACATGGAAAATAAGATGAAACTAAAGTAAGGATTTATGCAAAGGATGGGATCAAAGGGATCGAAGGATGAAAAATATGCATTGGATAATGGATAGGGTATTGGAAGAACTGGGCTTCACTGGATGGAAATGAAGGCAAGATCAACATTGGAACATACCTTGATGGGTGGTGGATTGATGGAGGAAAAATGGATCTCAGATTGTGAGATTTGGATGGAGGAATAGCTTGGGATTGTGCGACATAAGGGCCCAAAATGGATGAAGAAGGTGATGGAGGAACAAATTTGAGAGGGTTGGATGGAGGAATAGTAACTTTGGATGCCAAGTTGGATGTTTCTTTAGGCTTTTGTGCTTCAAGGAGCTTCTTGGGAATCCACATGGTTTTTGATGTTTCATTTTTTTTTAGTTCCTTGGAGTGAATTGCTTGCATAAGGGATTTAGGAACCCATATATATTTTGACTTTGCTTTATTTTGCTCAATGGGCCTTTGTGGCCTTTTGGATATTTCTTTTTCTTTATAGATCATATTGTTCTTTGTTTTGACATGTCGATTATATTGGACATGTTGATCCTTGAATACATGTGGATTGCTAGACTAATGACTTTTATGCTTGGCATCCAAATTGCTTGGAGGGGGAAAGGAATGCATGGATGGATATGAATGAAATGAACTTCTTTTGGATTGATGAAATTTACTCAAGGATGTGTGCCTTTGCTGACCTTGCATAGAGGACGAAGGGATATAAGGACCTAAGATGGATGGAAAGTATGATGGGGAAGGTGTATGTTTTGATTTTGATGGAGGGATACCAACGTCTTGAGAGTGAGTTGTGTAGACATGACCCTTAAGATCTTCTTTGATATGGAGGGGTTCTTTCTCATGAAGGTCTACCCCTTTTCCTTTATGAATATCTTGACTTGTAGGATACTCTTTTCTTTGGGAAGAAGACACGAGTCCATTATGAGGTGGATATGATATGAGAGAAATAATGAGATATTGAAGTGGATTGGATTGCACGAAAGTGGAAGAACCCATTGTTAATGTCAGGGGTTCATGAACATCTTGCACTGACACGTTAGAATCATGAGGGGGATTACGATCATGAGGGGGACTAGGAGTGTGTGGTGGACATGGTTCAATGACAGGCTCTTCAAGAGATGGAATGGGAGAAATAATGGGATCATTAAAAGAAATGAGAGCTTGGAGTGTATATGGAGCATTAAGACAAGGAGATGGAGGAACAAAAGGATCTTGTGGAGGATTTAAAGGAATAATTTGATCTTGACAAGGAGGAAGATCATTGGAATCCTCTTTAAAGTTGCTTTGCTCTGGACTTTTAATGGGATCATAGGAAAGGATGGAAGGGATATCTTGATCTTGCTCGGGGAATGGAGTGTCAATAGGACTTTGGATAGGATGGACAAGAATAGGGGAATCATCATGAGTGTCTGGGAACATGGGGTCTTGGTCAACAATCGGATGGGATGATAAGGTTTCAGGATCTTGATCTTGATCTTTTTTAAGACACATTTCTTCATGCTCTAAATTATCCTCTTGATATGAAGTTGGACTTTGGATATGCATGGGGGATTCTGACAAGGAATTAATGTTTTGGCATGAAGGAAATTCACTTTGAACATTTGTGATGGATTCTAGCAAGGAATCAATGCTTGAACATGAGGAAGAGGGACTTCAAATGGGGTCCTTTAAAATAGGTAATGGCAATAAAGTGCATGGTGGCATTGGGTCTAGTATTTCTGAAACATGACAAGGATGTGCATCATGAATTGGATTATCTTGGCAATCAATTATGGATAGCCTTGGATAATTTCATCCTTGGGTGTATTATTTGATGAGGACAATATGGAAGGTTCTTGTGAAACTTCTAAAGGTGTAGGGATAGATGCCACTGGAGAGTCCATTTGTTTGTGGGGGGCTGAGGCATTGCTAGACATAAGTGTATTATCTTGATCTTCCTCAAAGAACTCACTTGGTAGTTTCCTTAAGAGCCTTGCAATAAAGCCACCTTTCTTTCAAGGTTTTGACATAGTTGTACCTAGAATATGAACGTGTTTGGAATAGAGTTGGTTATGGTCTAATGTCATGTTTTGATTTCAAACTAGATGTTGATCAAATTGGTTTGACATGTTCAAAATTTGGCTTGATGCATGTTGCAACCTTTGTTTTTGAATTTGTGATTGTGGTTGTTGACATTGATATGTTTATTGAACTTGTTGATATTCCACCATTGGTTGAACTATTTGTGGACATTGTATAATTGGTTGGACATATTATTGAAATTGGACCATTGGTTGTGTTGGTTGTATATGTTGGACCATTGGTTGTGTCTTTTGGAAATGTTTGAACTTTTGAACAATTGGTTGTGATGGTTGAAATTGTGATTGATAGTAAACACCTTCTTGTTCTTGTTGTGAAGGCACATAATGTTGTTGTCTCTTTTCTTGAAATTGTTTCATCATCTCTATTTGTGAGAAGAGAGCTGGTATGTCTAATTGTTCAATAAGAGATCTTACATCAATTGGCTCAATCTTTGGATTTCGACCTGGAAATTTTTGAAACATTTTGGACATTTGTAATCTATTCTTCTCAATGTTTTTCACTTTTTGTTCCAAAATCTCCTTTTCTTGAGCTAGTTTCTCCTCTAGTTTTTGTATTTGGACATTTATATCATCATGATAAGTTTGATCCAAGTTCTGAGACATGTAGAGATTGGATTGACATGATTGATTTTGCAATTGTGATGACATGTCTTCGTAAGAAGGTTGAGACCTCATTTCAATAAACATGTCACTATGCAATGCAACTAATGGGATTGACAAATGCAACCTAAAAGGATGACAATGCAACCTATGTTTTTGTTGTTTTTCAAGATTTTGACAAACTTTTTGGAATGCAAACCTAAAGACTCAACCTTGGGAAGTTGAAATGAAGTGAGGACCTTAAAGGACAAAAGACCGAATGACAATAGGACAAATTGACAATGTCTCACCTATATGCTTGGATACTAAGCTAGGTTTGACAAAAATGATATTAATGAAAGGACAAATTTTAGACAAGGTCAAGAGTCCCTAGCAACAACTTAGGGTATCATCCAAAGTTTTGATTTTTCAAGTTTGACAAACCAAATTTTGAGACTAAATGCAAGAAGGCAATGATTATGACAATGACTTAGGATATGACATGAAAATGATCTAAGGATATGATATGACAAGATGAAACCAAGACAAGATGACAATACAATGATAAGGATATGCGAAGACCAATGACTTGGAATATGCAAAATGCAACCTAAGCAAGACCTAATTTTAGCATGACAAGGATAATGCACGAATGTCACCTAAATGGAAATCTAGCTTGGATATGACAATGAAATGCAAACTTAGGGAAATGATTTTGAACCTAAGTGCAAAATGAGGACGCTTGCAATGAAAAAGACTAAAATGAAGGGAGATGACAATATGCCCTAGGACCTAAGTTGGACTATGCAAAGCCTAGTCTAAAGTGACATGAATTTTGAAACAAAGACATTCAATGTTTTGAACTTTGTTGGATGAAAGTTCTCTTCTTAAAACCTTTTTTGGATTTGTTTGACAAATGATGTTTTGTGACAATTGTATAATTCAACTTTTGACAATCACAAAAGACAAGATGTTTGGACTTAGACTCAAGACAATCATGCTCATTCACAACAAATCCTATGGCTGACAAGGGCAATATCTGTTGAATCCTCTAACCATAAAATACAACACTAAGCCGGATAGCTAGACGCTTGGTAGCAGTAGCTCCCCCTTATAGTGCACTCACTTCTTGGGCATACCAAACTTCGAGCTCAAGGGGCATCACTTCCCAAGAACTTTCTATCTCTAACTGAGGAGTACATGAGAGGTGTCTTTGGCATGTGCGTATCACAATGCCTAAGCCAACAGATAGAAGGATTTTGGCATCTAAAAACAAGAGATTCTAGTAAGGGCATGCATTTGGGTGGGTATTGATCTGGTGAATAAATCGTCGCAATACCATTCCAGCTCCTGTTGTCTACAACTATCATTGCATCCACAGTTATTTAGAGTGGTTCAGAAGAGCTTGGCTTTAGCCCATCACCACTTTGGGTCATTCCCTCTCACCAAGGCCTATGCGAAGTGCCAGGAAAATTGGGAGGCAGGCCCAGTTCTAAGGGTTAAAACATGCAATCAATTTAAAAACAGACAAAGCATGCATGGTTTTCATTAACCTTTAAGAAATGAAATGTGCAACTACTTTAAAAATCGCAAGCAAGATGTTTTAATGAGAGCCTTTGACTGCATCCTGCATAAGATTTGTTAGTAGTTGCATTTTTCATCTTCGTCACATGTAATGCCAAGATGCTGCACAGAGAATTAGTACCAAAGAAAAACCAGAATGCAAGAAAGAGAATGAAAAAAACAAATTTGCAAGTAAAAACAACTGATTTTACCTCTATTTCTGGCCTTACACAAGTGCAGAATGACTCAACACAGGCGAAGAACTCTTTGACATAGGCACAAAACCCTTTGACACAGGCGCAAAACCCTTCTACATAGGTACAAAACCCTTTAACACAGGCATAAAACTCTTCAACACAGGTGCAAAACCCTTCAACATAGGCGTAGAAGTGCCCAGAAAGCTCCGAGTCACCCTGTTTCTTGAGTTTTTTACTAGCAAACAAGCTCAAAAGCACTCAAAACATGATTAAGGGGTTAGTTCACATCGGGTTCACCAGAAATGTATATCAAGAATTTAGAAATCATCAAAGCAAATAGAAATTAGCTAACCACAAAGCCAAATTGCAATGAAATAAATCCTAATTACACTCAATAGAAGGCTTGAAAATAAGACATTCAAAATAAATAAAAATCCATCACCAATGTCTCTTCCAATTGACCTCCATTGTCCTTCTTTCTCCTCCAAACAACGGATTTGTGTGGATCTCACCTACAAGTGCAAAAGCATGAAGCAAGATTGATTTTGATAGCACGAGGATACTAGAAGTGTGGTTGATTGATCTCTTTTGATTGAAGAAACTCATCCAATTTATAGACAAATTGAAGAGAGGACAAGATTAGCATGAAATTGATATTAGAGGCAATTGATTTCAAAAATGGCAAAATTGAGTTGAAGAAAGAAGGTTATGACACCTTCTATGTCACGAATTATGACATATTGCCAATGCAAAGTGTAGACACCTAAAAATGGTCAAACGCTTGCGAGGTCATACTTTAACAATTGCGCATTGCCTCATTTTAGGTTTTTGCGTCGCATTAACATTTCTCCTATGATTCGCACTTGATCTTTATCATTTGCGAGCATCGAGTCATTCTTCTGCATTTTTCAGTCATCTCGTCCTCAAATATGGTCTTGTCGACAACATTATCCAATCATGATTTTGATCGATCTTATCTTGTTGCATCAATGTGCGTGCTAATTTGTCATCACTTTGGACATCGTCAATCCTAATTAGGGTTTTGTCCTCCTGTCAATCTTGCGATCAGTTTGTCATCAATCATTTCTCTCTTATCAATATTATCATCAATCTTATCATTTTGGACATCGTCAATCCTAATTAGGGTTTTGTCCTCTTTTCAATCTTATCATCTGGCGATCGATTTATCAATCTTGTCGTTTTACGATCGATTTGTCATCGATTGTTGTCATGTTTGATTTTGTCATTTTTGCGATCAATTTGTCATTGATCGTGGTCATTTTTAATCTTATCATCTTGCAATCCATTTTGTCATCGATTCTTGTCCTCTTGTCGATCTTGTCATTTTGCAATCGATTTGTCATCGATCGTTATCTGTCTCAATTATGTCAATTTGGATCAATTTGTCATTGTTCCTCGTCAATTGGCGCATTTCTCAATCAAATCATTTATCGCATTGGTCATTTATCAATTTAAAATCATGACATTAATTATCTTCAATCAAGACCTAATTGTCATTTTTGCACTTCTAATTCGTCTTCTAGGGTTTTATGATTTATTCATTTAACCTAATTTGTCATTTCTTCCTCTAGGATTACTAAATTATTTATTAATCCTAAGTCTTCTCATTACAATTAAATCTTTATTTAATTGGCTAATTATTCTTCCTCTTGTAAATTAATTAATAAATGACAAATTATTAATTAATTTACCTAATTTCTTCTAGTTCCTAATTTTCCTATTTTTCCATCAATTTCTAATTCCTAATTTTCATCAATTTTAATTTTCTTAATTTCTAATTCCTTTTCCCTCCTATTTCATCTCCTAATTCTATGGGAATGACATTTCAATTTGTCATAAATTGTCATAATTGATAATCAATCAATTTTGACATAGAATGTGTCATAATTTGTCATCAATTATCAATCAATCAAATTGTGCATGGAAAGTGCATAATTTGTCATAATTTGTCATATTGATTTGCGATTTCCATCTGAATTGCATTATGCTAATCTTGTCATTTATCCAATTCTTCTATAAATTGGATGATTTTCTCCAAGCTAATCCCCGAATCCCTAATCAAACTATCAAACTTATGCTTCTAGTACTCTTGATCAACAAACCAATATCAATCTTGCTTTCAATTGTATGTTGTGCACTTGTAGGTGAGATCCACAAATCCATTTGAAGAGGAAAGAAGAAAAATGGAGCTGCATGGAAGAAGCATCCAAATCGTCATCTAGTTTGCATGATATTTGCTTTTGAATGCTTTGTTTTTATGTCTCTATTGAGTGTGCTTAGGATTAGATCATTGCATGTGTGTTTGGGATTGAGCTAATAATGATGAATATGTTTCTATTGCTTTGATGATTCCTATTTCCTATGCTACACAAAGGTTAGAGAACTAAAAGCTTATGACATCTTGCTATGCCAACGGTATGACACATGAGAAATTCATACTTCCACCAAAGCACAAAAATAGGGAGAGACTAGAGAGGAATTGATTAGGTGGAAATTGAATTTAGAAAATGAGGTGGAAATTAGGAATTAGGAAAAAATTAGAAATAAGGTTAGAAATGATGAATTGGAAATTAGGAAATTAGAAATTGATGAAATTAGAAAATTAGGTGAATTAATTAATAATTTTTCATTCATTAATTAATTCACAAAAAGAGGGGGAATTAATTAGCCAATTAAATAAATATTTAATTGTGACAAGAAGACTTAGGATAAATAAATAAATTATTTAACCTAGAGGGAAAATGACAAACAAGATTAAATGAATAAATCATAAAACCCTAGAAGATGAATTAGAAATGCAAGGACGACAATTAGGTCTTGACAAAAGATAATTGATGTAGGGTCGATTTGATCATGATTCTGACTGACAAAGGACCAATGTTGATAAATGATTAAAATTGGTTGACAAAAATCAATGACAAATTGACCAAGATTGACAAGGAGATCAAATTGAAAAGCGCCAATTGACATGATTAAAGAAGACAAGGATCAATGACGAATCGATCGCAAAATGACAAAATTGGCAAGGACAAGGATCGATGACAAATCGATCACAAAAATGATGAGATTGACAAGGACAAGGATCAATGATGAATTGATCCAAAAATAATGAGATTTACAAGGAAAAGGATTGATGATGAATCAATCGCAAAATGACGTGATTAACAAGGACAAGGATCGATGATGAATCGATCGCAACAATGACATGATTTGACAAGGACAAGGATCGACCAAAATCATGACTGAAATTTGCTAGGCCTAATTCAAAAGCAAGAAAAAATGAGGAATGCAGAAGGACTCAATGCTCACAAATGATAAGGACCAAGTACACAACATAGAAGAAATGTTAATGCGATGCAAGAACCCTAAAATAAGGCAATGCACAAATGTTAAAGTATGACTCTGCAAGCATTGACCATTTTGAGATGTCTACAATAGGTTCTGGGTTCCAAGTCCCTTTCGGTCTCTAGAAAAAGGAAAGTGATAAAGAAGGGAGGAAGAAAATAGGGAAGAAAGTGAGGAAATAAAGAGGGAGATCTAATTTATTTTTGTATGTAGCCTCTACTACTAATTTTCTTGTTGAATGATTTTGCAATATTTTGAGAAGACTGCAAGGCATGAAGGAGCTATGTAAAGCACAAACCATCCATATAAATACATGCAAGGCATGAATGATACATGTAAGCCATTAAGTAATACATAAATACACATAAGGTGTTGGCATATGATGAAGTGGTGACAATGTATGTTGTCATTGATGTCAATAAGTACTCAAGCAGGTGCACCAGTACGAAGATTGGAAGCGGTTATGGTCAACTAGAATTGAGTGGACCGGTGCCAAGGTTCACTAAGTATGATTACCGGTTGGTAGTCTCAGCTCTAGGGTTACCAGTTTAGCAATTTGGCTTGTGTGATGCAATCGTTGATGTTTTGTGATGAGTTAGTTAAGAACAAGGATAAGGATCAAGAAGCCACATCAGCTGTGTGCACGTGAAGATCGAATGCAGTGAATGTCTACCTTAGGAATGTGCATTTTTCTTAGCGGTATGTGAAAAGCATGTAATGGGTTACTATTTTCTAGATGCGATGAAGATTGGATGATGCATAATGACTTGAGATTTGTTTTAGATCATTTCATTCTATGTAATGTATTTGACAGTCAGGATTGTACCGCTTGTAATTGCAAACCTAAAATTTTTAGGGTTTATGTTTTATGCTACCAACCTAGTTGTTGTCTATAAGGTCGATGCATTTTGTTATTGGAGTGGTTGGAAAAAGTTGTGTTTGTGTCTGCATGTTGGAGATTTAATACTTTTCAAACTAGAGTGAGGAATCTGCAGAGTGTGATTACAGAAGAGAGGAACTAAAAAGCATCTGCCTTAGCAAGAGGTGTTGTTATTAGATCAGAGTGTTTTACCTATTGTCTTCTCACCATTTCAACATAAGGTAAATCCCTTGACCAGGTAGCTTTAATAGGATTTGTTGTAAATCCTCTAACTTGGTGGCTCAAGCTCATTGAGTTATTTAAATCCTCTAGCGAGGTAACTCTTAATAGGGTTTCAACCTTTAACACGGTATATAGCCATCCCTAAAATGGGTGATCCCTAACAAGATTGGTTCTTGACATAACCTTTATTGTAAAGTCTTTAACTAGACTAGGCTCCTAACAGAGTGGACTTCAAAAGAGTTCACAAACAAGCTTGTGGGTAGTCATTCCCATTGTGGTTTTTCCATTTGGGTTTCCACATGAAAAATTTGTGTGCTATGGGTTGTGAGTTTTTCATATGATGATTGTGTGATTCTGATTAAGTTAGATATGCATGCAGTGTTAAATGGTTGTGGTATTATTGATATAACTCATGCATGATTATATCGGTGAAGTATTCATCTATTGAACATAGAATACCACTGAGAGGGGGGGTGAATTAGTGGTTCCTAATCTTTTCTTTTTCTGATCTAACTTTAGAACATTAGTTATTCACTTAACCACTAAACAGTCATACCGGTAAGACAAGAAAGAAAGCCAAAGAGATCAATCACACAAAAGTAACTCACAACACTAGATTTACGAGGAAAACCCAATATGGGAAAAAACTCGATGAGAAAAGCTATTGGAGACTTCTACTCCAATCTAGCCTCATAGGTAAAACGCTGACTTACAAAGATTTTGGGCACCAACCCAAGGAGCACCAACCCCTGCACTTTTAGAGCACCAACCCAAGGAGTACAAACCCCTTCACTAAGCTTCAACTTGGTGATGTATATTTAAATAATATTTGAATACAATTAAGGCTTCTTGTTGCAAATGAATTCTGCAACTCTTTGATCAAATAACTCTCTGCCGGTTGACAATTTTTTCTCCTCCACTAAAACTCACACTATCAGTTGTGAGATTGTTGTCTCTGTTTCTTGACCTCTGTTATCTTTCTCTCCATCTCACACACAGTATCTCAACACATTGTGTCATACTAGGATGCTGCCTATTCTGCCACACCTTACCAGTTAGGCTCAACTGCAAGACTATAGTACTGCTGGTAGAATCCTCTCACCGGTATGCTTGCTCACTCATGTTGTAACTTTATTATAACTCCTTCTAAGGTTTTCTCCTTTCTCACTCTCACTTCTCTTCTCTACTCAACCTTCATAGCATCAACCACTTTTGTCTTGAGCTCTCATTTCTTATACAATGATTTCCCACCAGAACGCAATTCAAAAACCTATGTGGTAAGGGTTTCCTCTTTCCAACACAATCTTCATGAGATCCAATCCCACCTATCCTAGATCGATCACTTATCCTTGAAGAATGTACCTGCACATGATTTCCATTATCCAATGCATGATTTTCTAGAAATGACAATCTCGAATCAGATCTTTTGTCATGAAGTAAGTCGACACATAAAGTTCTTCAAAAGTTTCATTTTTGAGTACATCCTGAATCGGATTTCCTTTGCCTTGATTCAGGTGCCAACTGCTCCCTAATCTTCCTCTGTCATTCCTTCTTCCTCGAGTCGTAATCATTCAGATGCAATCCCATGATTTGTGGCTCCTTCATTAATGGTGATAATCTATTTCATCAACCCTATCGATGAGGCTTCACCAACCACAACACACTTGCCACCTCTACTCCACATGGCATCACAATGATCAAAACATGGCCCACCAATACACAGTCGGTGTGGAAAACACATACAGGTACATCCATTTTCTGGTAGAGTTTTCTTCTTCTGTTAATTGGTAGAGGACCCTATATTGGTAGCACATCTTCACCTCCAGTGCTATGAGACAACTTTAACATTTTGCCTCTTCATCATAAACAAGCAACCATCCTTCAGATCGGTTTGTACTTTACCGATAGACCTGCATTGTTTGTGCTCACATTTATGTAAATATGCCTCATGCCAGTTGACATCAATGACAACTTAGTGCCAAAATTCCAACATCATCAAGATTTGAGATCTGTTGAATGTTATATAAAGTACTTTTGTTTAACCAGTTTAGCTATCTGGAGTATTTATGTTTAACCAGTATTGCTATGGTTAAGTACAATGGTGAAGACAACTGGTTAGTTGTGTTTTAATATGATATAGTGTTAAAGAAGTTTTTTTTGTGTACTAATTCACCCCCCCTCTTAGTACCGATTAGGACCTTAGTAGTTCATCATTATTCATCCATTGGTATCAGAGCACATCCATGTCCTTGGTGATATAAGCTTAACCACTTGAGGCAAAAGATCTTGTTGTAATGATGAAGAGTGAAGGTCTTAAGTTCAACAGGGACAACTTTACAATATGGAAGGACATGATGGAGATATATATCAAGATTTTGGGTGCACAACACTGGAACTATGTTGAGAATGCCTGTGTAATCCCCACTAGAACTCTAACTGATGATCAAAAAAGAGAGATACAAGAAAATGGGAAAGTCATGGAAGTCATTATTAACAGCTTGTCTGATATAGAGTTCAATGATGTACAAGATAAGGATAATCCGAAAGAAGTATGGGACAAACTAGAATCCATTTATGGTGGTGATGAACATGTCAAGTAGGCTAAGGAAGAAATCCTTAGAGGAAAGTTTGAAGATATTAGGATGGTTGAAGGAGAGACCATTCAATAGTATGGTATAAGAATCAAGATAGTGGTTGGAGAAATCAAGAGAATTGGTGGAATAATTGATGATGCCATTGTTGTCAGTAAAGTTATGAGATCACTTTTACCAGTCTATGCAATCAAGGTTGCTTCTATTTAGGAGCTAAGGTCTATCGAAAAAACCAAGGTATCTTTAGACTCTATTATTGCAAAGTTGATTGCATATGAATTGAATAGATATGATGGTAGTGTTAAGAAGACAAAGTTAGACTTTAGAGCATCTGCTTCCTTTGCACTGACTAGGAAAGGAAAAGAGGTTAGTACCAGTTATGAATCCAGGCCAAGCAGAGATATGGACGATGAGGAGATTCTGATGGAGTTTGAAGCTCTTCTTGCCAAGAGACTTCCAAAAGGCACTAGAAAATACAGAGGTAAGCTTCCTCTGAAGTGTTTTTTCTACAATAAAATAGGACATATAGCTGTTAACTATCCTAACAATGACAATAAGGATAAACCAGAGAGGTTTAGGTAGTATAAAGGAGTAGGTAGGAGAAATTGTCTTGTTGTAGTGGATGAAGGTGTTATCAATGAGGACATACTATTTGTGGCTGTACAGGAAGAGTTGTCTGACCAAAAAGCCCGTGTCTCACATAGTGACAACTCTAACGAGTGGATCATTGATAGCAGATGTTCTCACCACATGACCGGTGACTGGAGAAAGTTTCTATCTCTTAAAGAATATAATGGTGGTTTTGTTCGATTTGGAAATGATGAACCTTGCATGGTGAAAGGAAAAGGATCAATCTCACTAAATGGAAAGAGAAGTGTAGATGATGTCTACTAGGTGGAAGGTCGTAAGCATAATCTTTTGAGTGTTGCTCAACTGAATGACAAAGGACTCATACTGGAATTCAAAGGTGGAGTCTACAAAATAATTGGAAAGAGTGGTGAACTTATTGCCAACGGTAAGCAAACTAGAGGAAACCTATTTCAGCTAAATGCCAAGATTAGTCAGTGCCTAATGACAAAATTTGATGATAGTTGGATATGGCATAGGAGACTTTGTCATACAAATTTTGACAATATTTTAAAGGCAAGTAAGATCAAGGTAGTAAGAGGATTGCCTTTGTTGAACAAACTAGAGAATGCGTTATGTAGAGAATGCCAACCTGGGAAGATGTCTTACTCAACATTCAATGGTAAGTCTTTTTCCGTAGAGATCTTACTTGACCTAGTGCACACCGATTGGTGTGGTCCGATGAAAAATAGAAGCATTCAGGGAGATTGGTACTTCATGATTCTTATCAATGATTTCTCAAGAATGATGTGGGTCACATTCTTGAAAGACAAATCTGAAGCATTTGGAAAGTTCAAAGCCTTTAGGGCATTGGTGAAGGAGAGTGGTAGAAGGATAAAATGCCTAAGGAGTGATCAGGGAGGTGAATTCACTTTTGATGAATTCAATAAGTACTATGAGGAGAAAAAGATTAAGAGGCCATTGTCTACCCTGAGGACACCATAGTAGAATGACATAGCAGAAAGAAACAACAAGACTATGGTTGAAGCGGCTAGAACTATGTTGATCCAAGGAAATGTTGCTCACACATTTTGGAGAGAAGTGGTGAGTACTGCAGTCTATACCATGAACTAGGTACTCATTAAGAAAGGTAAAGATAAAACACTCTATGAGTATTGGAATGGGAGAACTCCCAATGTGAGTTATTTCAAAGTATTTGGGAGTAAATGCTATATCAGGAGAGGTGAGCACCTAAGTAATTTTGATGCTAAGTGTGATGAAGGAATAGGGATATTCCACTAAAAGCAAAGCTCTCAAGTGCTACAACAACAAGACTCATAGGATTGTTGAGAGTATTAATGTCAAGGTTGATGAATCCCCTGAGAATCCTGAGGAAACTGATAGCAAGGAAACAGAAGATGAATCGGGTTTAGCCTTCTGGGAACCGGTTAAGAAAGAAACAAGTGACAAACACCGCAAAGACCTCAGTGTTTCTGCACCGATGGAAGCTTTTAGTGGGTGAAGAAGAAGATGAATTGGAAAAAGAAGAGGAAAAGCAAGCAGAACCTACTACGGTCATTCCTAGGTATGTAAGACTACATCATGATCCGAAGTAGATCATAGGAGACAAAGATGCAGGAATACTTAAAAGGAGAAAGGTGAAAGAAAATTCTTGCATGATTTCAGAATTTTAGCCTAAGACCACTAGAGGGGCACTTACAGATGAAGATTGGATAAAGGCAATGGAAGAGGAGTTGGACCAGATAGAGAAGAATGCAACATGGTCCTCGATACCAAGATCAAAACACAAGAATGTCATTGGTACCAAATGGGTCTTCAGGAATAAGCTGAATGAAGAAGGCACATTGGTAAGGAACAAGGCAAGAATTGTATGCAAGGGATATGCTCAGGAAGAAGGAGAAGACTATGGAGAAACATTTGCCCTAGTTTGCTAGACTGGAAGGTGTCTGATTGCTACTATGATTTGCAACATTCAAGGGATTTAAGGTATACCAAATGGATGTGAAGTTTGCCTTCTTGAATGGAATCCTGGAGAAAGAAGTGTATATTGAGCAACCAGATGGGTTTGCTTTGTCAGAAGATAGCAACATGGTGTGCATATTACAAAAGGCCTTATATGAATTGAAACAAGCACAAAGGGCATGGTACAAATGGTTACACTCTCATCTTATGAAGATAGGATTTATGAGAACAAGTGAGGATCGCAACATCTACCTGAAATCTGAAGGTGGTCAGATTCTGATATGTGAAGTATTTGTAGATGATATAATCTTTGGTGGAGATGATGATATGAGTCATGCATTTGTAGATGAGATGAAAAAGGAATTTGAGATGTCTCTGATTGGAGAGATAAAGTTTTTCATTGGTCTACAGGTAAAAGTACAAAGTTGTGTCACACTTTTATAAAGGAAATGGTCAATGCTGATTCAACTTTTTAAATTAAATTAATAGAAATTGAAAGATATGTTTTGAATTTTGAAATGATGTAAACTAATAAAATTTATATTCTTATGTCTATTTTATGTTTGTAATTTTAACAAAAACTTAAAAAATCATTTGAATGTAGTTTTTTATAAAGTAAATACTATAATTTAGCTACTGAAAAAATGTTGAAATTGAAGTTACACAAGCCACCACACTTTAATTAGTAAATTTTACCTTTTTTTCTTGAATTTATTTTTGTATATTGATAACTTGAAACTTTATTGCATGGATATATTTTTTACTATTTTTTATAAATATATATTTTTCAATAAATTTGAAAAGTTGTGTGTGCTGAAATATAACTCTTTCCAATTCCCACCACATTTTTTCTTAATTATTTACCCAAATTAGAAAATATTTATATCATCTTGACATAGATTCTTTTCTCTACTGTATCATATTTTTTTTAGATTTTTTTAATAAATATTAGTATTTTTCCTTGACAAGATAATCGGCCTTAAATTTTAGTGTTGATGACCTACTTTCAATAAAAATAAAATATAAAATATAAAAAATAATTAAAATGTTGAAAGATATATATTTTGGAAAATTCACTTACATATTTATACAAGGGTATTTTTACATTTCAAAAAAAGTATTATTTATAAGAGTAGGAGTTGTTGAAACATTGATTTTTTTTTTTTTTGTAATTAGACCAAAAGTAGTTAGTAGACACTTCCAATTGGAAAAGTTGTGGCCCATATATAACTTAGCTATAATGAATCTATATAGACCATACATTTGACTAAAATTAGTTTTTAGTTAGAATTACTTAAACTCACTTGTGCTGATAAGTTAGCCTAAAACATAACACAATTTTGTGCTTTTACCCCTACAGATTAAGTAGATGAAAGAGGGTATCTTCATTACCCAGTCCAAGTATATCAAAGAGGTATTGAAGACCTTTGGCATGGAGGAAAGCAAGCCAGTTGGAATGTTGATGGTGATTGAATGCAAATTAACAAAGGAGGATGATACAACATTGGTGGATGAGAAGGAGTACCGATCAATGATCAGTAAGTTGCACTATGTGGTGCACAACAAACTGAATATTGCTCATGCAGTGGGCATAGTGGCCCATTTTTAGAAGAGTCCAAGAGATTCCCACTTGGTAGTGGTAAAGAGTATTCTTAGATACTTGAAAGGGACAGTTGATTATGGATTGTGGTATCCATACAATGGTGACTTTGATCTCAAAGTGTTTACCGATGCAGATTGGGAAGGTAATGTGGATGACTGGAAGAGCACAACTGGTGGAGCGTTCTTTCTAGGTGGAAGACTAGTCTCATGAATGAGAAAGAAGTAGAGCTATATTTCCCAGTCTATAGTTGAAGCAGAGTATGTGGCAACATTTATGAACTGCACTCAGGCAATCTGGATGAAGCATTACTGAATGACTTCAAAGTGACTATATCTGAACTAGTGAGTATTTTCTGTGATAATAATAGTGCAATAAATATTTCCAAAAATCTAGTATTGCATGCTAGGACCAAGCATATTGAGCTCAAGTATCATTTCTTGAGAGAAAAGGTTCAAAATAAAGAGGTTGTATTAGAACATGTTTCCAGTAAGGAGAAACTTGTAGACATATTCACTAAGCCCTTACTGAAGATGACATTTACCTATTTGAGAGACAAATTAGGGGTTCTGCCCCTTCATGAAGTAAATTAAAAATGTGTGCTCTACATCAGTCAGGTACTACCATGTCAGATCTTATAGGATTGATGTATTGAAGGATGCTACTCCATAGGTGGAGAAGCATAGTGGAGACTGAAAGCTTGTGCCTCCACTTTGGCATTATTGTCAAAGGGGGAGAGGATATCTAATGATGAAGATATATGTTATCGAGCATGGTGCAGATACTGATCAATGATACACTGAGTATTGCCATCAATGCCAAAGGGGGAGATTGTTGGCATATGATGAAGCAATAACAATGTATGTTGTCATTGATGTCAATAAGTGCTCAAGTAGGTGCACCAGTATGAAGATTGGATGTGGTTATGGTCAACTAGAATGGAGTGGACCAGTGTTGGGGTTCACTAAGTATGACTACCGGTTGGTAGTCTCAACTCTAGGGTTATCGGTTTGGCGATTTAGCTCATGTGTGATGCAACCGATGATGTTTTATGATGATTTAGTTAAGAACAAGGATAAGGATCAAGATGCCATGTCAGTTGTGTGCACGTGAAGGATTTCTTTGAGGATCTTGTTCATGAAGATCAAATGCATTGAATGTCTACCTCGGGAATGTGCATTTTTCTTAGCGGTATGTGAAAAGTGCGTGATGGGTTACTATTTTCCAGATGTGGTGAAGATTGGATGATGCAGAATGACTTGAGATCTATTTTAGATCGTTTCATTCTATGCAGTGTATTTGACGGTCAGGATTGGACCGCTTGTAAGTGTAAACCTAAAATGTTTAGGGTTTACAGTTTATGCTACCGACCTAGTTGCTGTCTATAAGGTCGATGAGTTTTTTTATTGGAGTGGTTGGAAAAAGTTGTGTTTGTGTCCGCATGTTAGAGATTTGATACTTGCCAAACTAGAGTGAGGAATCTACAGAGTGTGATTGTAGAAGAGAGGATTTGAAAAGGATATGCCTTAGCAAGAAGTGTTGTTATTAGATCGGAGTGTCTTACCTATTGTCTTCTAACCATTTCAATAGAAGGTAAATCCCTTGATAGGGTATCTTTAACAAGCTTTTCTATAAATCCTCTAACTAGGTGGCTCAAGTTCATTGAGTTATTTAAATCCTCTAGCGAGGTAACTCTTAACAGGGTTTCAACCTTTAATGGTGTATATAGCCATCCTTAACCGGGTGATCCCTAATAGGATTGGTTCTTGACAGAACCTTTATTGTAAAGTCTTGAACCGAACTAGGCTCCTAACATAATGAACTTCAAAAGAGTTCACAAACAAGCTTGTGGGTATTCATCCCCACCGTGGTTTTTCCCATTTGGGTTTCCACGTGAAAGATCTGTGTTATGGGTTGTGAGTTTTTCATGTGATGATTGTGTGATTCTAATTAAGTTAGATATGCATGCAATATTAAATGGTTGTGGTATTATTGATATAACTCATGCATTATTATATCGGTGAAGTAGTCATCACGATTTGATATTTGTTGAATGTTTTCTGAAGTACTTTTGTTTAACCGGTTTAGCCGTCTGGAGTATTTTTGTTTAACCGGTATTGCTATGGTTAAGTACAGTGGTGAAGACAATTGGTTAGCTGTGTTTTAATATGATATAGTGTTAAACCAGGTTTTTTTGTGTACTGATTCACCCCCCCTCTCAGTACCAGTTAGGATATTAGTAGTTCCTCATTATTCATCATAAGGTACAAGCATATATAAGAAAGACTCTCATGGAGTGGAGATGCTGAAGACACATCAATCATGAAGCATACAAGAGAGAGGTTTGTGCCATTTACAAAGGTTTTTTGTGTCATTTACGAAGACATTTTGAAAATAAATAATTTAAACACACTTTTTGAGGAAACAAAGCTCAAAAAAATGATAAGTTTGCTAATTAAAATTCACTGAAGAAGAGAAGATCTTGAGAAGAGGTTACATGTTGTTTAAAGTCATAATGCCTTGATTTTATAGGGAGTGTGTTGTCTATGGGTCCCATGGGCTGGTTTGGCATGTGGACATTATTAAAATCCATCATCATCATCATTTCATGTGGCATTGAGGGTATCTTTGTGTTCATGTCAAATTTTCTTCCTATTTGGGATCCTTCATTGTGAAAATGAGTTTCACTACTAAAAAAAAGTTGTGTGTAAACCCTTATACATCTACTGCACCACCAAAGAAGCCACAAAAATGGCAATAATCTGAACCACGTAAAGAATCATGCATATGAAGGGTAGTCCCAAAGATTTAACGAGTAGTCAAAGAGCAAGTTAAGAAGAGTTTTCAACCAAGATCAGAGATTGAGGTAGGATTTCAACCCAAAGCCAACACCTTACATTGCAAAGGAAAAAGTATTTGCATTCAATTTATATTGTTTATTGATAAATATATAATCATTATCAATTACTTAGGAGAGATCATAATTTTTGAATATTACATAAGGAGGGCCAAAATAAGATGTTTGCAGAGATATGATGACAACCCCCAAGGGTTAATAGTCATAGAAACCACATATATGTTAGCCATTAGGTAGAAGACAGTGAGTAGAATAGTGGGAAGATGATAAAAAATAGATGGAGCAGCAACTGTTACAATCCAAATAGAAGTTTTATAGCAGCCAAACATAGAGATTAAAAGCTCATGCCTAATGGATAGGTCTAAAGTGTGACAAACATCAAGGCTAGAAAGAAAAGTTTTAGAGATGAAGAAAACACATGCTTAGAGGGATTTCATTGACACCAAGGAGTACATATTTGTTCTTGGCCTTGAATTCCTATAAATGCATGCAAAGCATTGCCAATGATAAAATATATAGGTTTGTATAAAGAACCAATAATGGAGAATATGATATTCTTAGGAACACAAGAATATAAGCATGAATCTCAGAGTAGTCACAACATCAAAAGATAGTCCAATGATAGATTTTGAGATCTCTTTTTGGCAATGAAATTAAAAAAGGGTGATACTTGAGATTTAGGAGAAAGTGGAGCCAATCAAAAGAATTTTAATATAAATAAAAAACAAAGATCAATAATACAAATCTTAGCAAGTATGTCCATGGATAACAAAGAAATTCACCACAAGCATATGGGAGCAATTCCAAGTTGGTAGTTATGTAGTCCAAGACAATTCAAGGACAAAGGCATTGGAACTTGTAAAAGTTTTTGTATCATACAAATGGTATGAGGCAACAAGGTTTTATGACAAACATATAACTATGTGAACAAAGAATCATGTCAATACATAAAGAGGTAAGGTGGTATCCTTACAATCAAAGTATGACAATTACCAATATTATGAAGAGAACTCACATTAATAGATCTAGTCACCTACGCAAACATTTTAGTCATCTTGTGAAAGTCAAAGAGGGCAATAGTAATAATTCTTCATGATGGAAGTCCATTAAAGGTGATAGTCAACATAGTGAAAAAGCCTAATCATGTTTAGAGCATTAGGCAACCCTAAGAACAAGAAAAAATAGTCATGTGATAATGAATAGGACAACCTTAAGACCCAAGTTTAGAGAGCATACAAGATGAATAATGATAGTCTATTTGATAAAATTTCATTATTGCATGAAGATGATTATCTATGGCTATTGTGAACAATGTAGGATGCAGTCAAATTCAGAGCATAGTCAATGATATAAAATAGTGAGCATCATCTTCAAGATCTTTATGAAAAAGCAAAAAATTGATAAGATCTGCTACAAGTCTAGATTAGTCAAGATTGGGAAAGAGTTTGGTTGATCCTCTGTTCATGCCTTCTAGTCCATTAGCAAGATTGGGAAAGATTTTGGTATTGAGTTTGGTGTTGGTGGAAGGTTTGAGGAGGTACACTATCATTATAATTAATGTTAGAGAGTGTTGTGAAGAAGAATGGCCATGAAAGGAGTGATTGTCCTAAGTGCTTGAGACTATCACAAAAAGTGAGTGTTGCAGTAGTGAATTGTCCTTTGACCTTTGGGTGGTATATGTTGAGTGGTTTGGAGGGTAAAGACCCAGATATCAACTATCTACTTTGACATCCTAGGATGGTGTCCACCCAATCAATATTTTCTTTTCAATATTCAATTTGCAGATGATATTGCCATGTTTCCTACCTTGGACAAGAATAATATGGTCAACTCAATTATAGATTAGAGTTCTTTTGTAATGCATTTGGATCAAATATTTCTTAGCCTAAATCTACTTTACTAGGATTGGCTATTGACCCTCCTGATTGATTGAGTCAATTTGGTTTGAAATGGGGAGGGCCTAGTAAAATTGTACCCAGGTATACCATTCTTAGTGTCCCCCTCGTTACCTAAGATGTGGGAATGGATGTATGCTAAGGTAGAAAGAAAAATCAATGGTTGGAATAGGAAATTTTTGTCATTGGTAAGTAGAGTCCAAGTGTGTGAAAAGATCTTATCTTTTTACACCATTTATTATGCATCTATGTGGTTCCTTGCTAGTCATCAAGTAGATAAGGTGAAAAAAGTTATTAAGCAATTTTGTGGTTAGATGGAAGAAGTAAGAAAAGGATGCATGTTGTTAAATGGAAATGGTGCTGCTTGAGTAAGGACTTAGGTGGATTGGGGATCAAAGACCTCAGGCAACAAGGTATTTCCTTAGAAATCAAATGGATTGTCAAGGCTTTAGAAGGGAATGAACCATGGAAGATATTAATTAGGAGAAAATTCATGATTGTATTCCTAAAAAGGTCAAAAAGTGGAAAGGTTTGCATCCTCATGACATCCTCTTTGTTAAGTTTAGTGCTAGCCCTTTAGGATATGATGTATTCAACAATATTTTGAGGGCTTGGGAAATGTGTAAAGGAAAGGTACATGGCATGGTGGTAGTGAACACTATTGAGAATAAGGTCTACAATTTTAGATCTCCTTGGTGGAACATTGAGTACAAAGGTAACTGCTTGGAACTCCTACAATGATGCTCTGCCAAAAGATGGAACTAAAATGGTATATTTTCTCAATTGAACAATCTATATACATGTTAAGAATTGGGAAACCATAAAAGTAGAATTTAAACTGGAGGATAGTAATAAAAGACCATACTCTATTATAATGAATGCATTGAAAAAGTTAAAACAATTTGCTAAGATGTTGAATATGATGATATTGATTTGATGCAGTTTAAGTGAAGTGATGGAAACCCCTTCCCTAATATTAAATTTCACTCCCTATACAAGATCCTCTACCATGATTATTGGGTACTTGATCATGTAAGCAAGTGTTTGAATATGAATCTTAATAACAAAGAATGGACTAAAATAGTTATTGGTGTTTGGTCTAATAGTATTGAGCCTAAAAAATAATGTTTTAGATGGCAATTGACTATGCAAAAGTTGGTAATCAATTTAAAACATGTTAACTATTTGGTTTGTGGTTGTATTAAGGATTGTTTTCACATCTTTTTTAAATGTAATTTTTCATTCATATTCGGTCAATCATTATAATATTTTAGGTGGGAATATTGTTGAAAATTTCTCATGGTTTGAAATTATTGTCAGGTATGTTAGCAATCTGAGTAAATAGTCTAACTATTTTTGGATTTTATTGACTATTGAAATTCTTTGGTTTCTTTGGAAGAGAAGGAATGAGATTGTGTTCCAAGGTAAGGGGAGGGTTCTTATTGAGTCTAATCTTAGAAGCACAATGCTAATTATTATTGAATAGGTATCATTTACATTGAAGATGTCAATAGGAAGATTCATGAAGATATTGGATGAAGGTTCCTCTTCAATATATAAAGAAGACATTTAGGATGTTTCCTATTGACCCCAAGATCTAATAAAGCTAGGGAAGAAATTATAGGAAGATTATACGGACTTTTACAATAAATACCAAAAAGAACAACAATATCAATTAAAGAGGGGTGAAGCTATAAGACACCTAGAAATGGCTCACCAAAACTTTGATTGCTCTAGTTGAGAGAGGATCTTTGCACCCCCTAGAAGAGAATTTGATACTTTTCAAATTAGTAAGATTGAACCTAAGAATAATGATAAAGGAAAAGACAAAGAAGATAATAACGAAGATAGAGAGAATGAAGAGAAAGAGGAGAATCTACATAATGATAATGATAATGAATCTTAATAAGCTATTACAATCTATCTTTTTGAATATGTTGTCAATAGTGTTGGCTTGATGATGATTGTAATGTATTCATCATATGTTGTCATTGATGAAACACTCACACACACACATATGATTATATTGTCTAGTGATATAACTTCAAGGTATTTATACTACAACCGGTATGCTAGAGGTTATACTAAGAGGTTTATCCCTAACCAATACTTTGTGTCAACTAGTATGTGCATAAGAGACAACCTGTAATTATACTTAGTTGGCATCAAGATGAAGATCAAGATGGAGATCAAACAAAGATTCAAGGATAGCAGTTCATATGTTTTACTCAAACTAGTATTTGATTGTTCCAACTGGTATTCGGTAATTTTGTGATGAGTTACCACAGATCGTGATGAGTTACTAGCACCAACTACTTGGTGGTAATTTTTGTGATGAGTTATGATCACTTGTCAAGATACACTACACCTAGGAAATTGTGTTACAATTTCTTAAGGCCGACATGAAATCATAAGGTCTATATATTGACATCGCAATGAATTATTTTATATAAGCGAAAGTGTTATGTTGTGTGTGAAAGGAAAAGAGTTAAGTTGTAGAGTATGTAGAAGAGAAGTGTTGAATATGTTTAAAAGGATCTGATCAATCAAGTATTGTGCTACTTAGAACATATCAAACCAATCCTGTTGTTTTATAACAATTACAGCATAATCAAATCCCCTAACTGGGTAAGCTCTAACAAGCTTCAATGTATAAATCCTCTAATAGGGTGATCCATTAGTTTGGATTCAGAAATCCTCCATCGAGGTTGCTCCTAATAGGGTACTGCCTTTAATAGGGTATAAGCTTCTGATCAAGCTTTGGGATCTCTAACAAGACTCACTCCTAGCAGAGCACTTTGTAGACCTCAACCGGTCAGTTATCTATTATTGCAGATAGTTAACTTGTGAGTTCCATCTCACTGTGATTTTTACCTATTTGGGTTTTCCATGTAAAAAAACTTGTGTTATGGTGGATGCTTTACTTTTTGTGGATGCTATTATATCATTTTAGATTGCATGCATTGTGTTTAAAAGCTTTGTTAAGTTCATCTACCGGTTAGTGTTTGAAGTAGTTTTATTTTTGGTGTCACTGATTCAACCCCCCCTCTCATTGCTTTTCAAGTCCATCAATTGGTATCAGAGCCTAACTTATTTCAAGCCTAATCACTTAGAAGGGAGCCTTGAAACCACCATGGGGACATGAGCTACTTCAAGATGGCTAGAGAGCTATAAGCTAGCAGAAATGAGCTTGAAACCCTTAGGGTCAAATTGAAAGCTTCACAAGTCAAAAGGAGAGAGATAACTGAACAAATTTTAGAGATATTTGATAATAGTTCTTTAGATGAAGCCAATATTGATTCTTTAGCAGAGGAATTTGAAAAGTTAAATAGTGAGAAACTGAATTTGAGGAGAGAGATAGAAGGTCTCACTATTCGTATGAGTTAGGAACTAGAATCCAGAAGAGCTGCTGAAGATCTTATCAAGGAAAGAGATCAAGAGATTGCTAAGATCAAGTGGGAAAATGTCACTATGCATGAGCATTTGGTTGCTGGAAGAGAAGAAAAGGAGAACCTACAACTAGATCTTGAACTTACATCATCTTTGAGAGAAAACCTATCAAAGCATAATGAATATCTCACCAAATAGCTTACTGAAGCCAATGAGAAATTGGAGAAATTCAGCAGAAGTTCTACCATGCTAGAAGAACAAATTCAATCACAAAGGATGAAGGGTGATATCTCTACAATTGGTTTTCACAAATCTGAACAAGGTGAATCCTCTGGTACAAAGAGCAACACTCTTAAGAACAAATCTTCTCCTAAGATTAATAAACCTAATGGTAAGAAGGTCTTTAAACCTCTTTTTTTTGTTTGCCATAAACCTGGTCACACTGCAAATGTTTGTAGAGACAAACCTAACAAAAATGCTAGTTACAATACTAATGCTAGGTATGTGTCCAAGAAATTTGAAGGTCATTGCTTCACATGTGGAATGTATGGACATAGATCTATTGAGTGTAGATATGGAGCAAGAAATCATGTATTGCACATGCATCCAAGACCAAATGGTGACCGGATGAGGAATTTTGACAACCAGGTAAACCTGAACTGGAAAAGACCCTACGACAACCGGTTTAGTCCATTTGAGATGGAAAAGGTAACAAATGTTATTTTCACCATCTGTAATAACTTTGGTTATGTGGCTATGAATTGTAGAAGAGGAAAAGGAAGAGGAAATGTAGGACCTTGGAGATCATCTAGTGTGTCCTATTGTCACTCTAAAAATTTGAGGCACTTAGCAAAATTCTCTAGATCTAGAAATAGAAAACTGGTCGATTCTTCTAAGGATAAGAAAGGAAAGCAAGAAGTTAATGCTAAATAAACCAAAGAGGAAATGAATCAGATTTGGAAGAAGAAAAGTGATGACTCACTTGGAGAAGAAACTATTCCTTCACCCAGTAAAGAGAACCTTGCACCGGTGACTTAAGCCTTTTTAATATGGCTAAGGGGAGCTTAACGGTCAAATTATCTTTGGACCCCTTGAGAAAAATGAGCAGTAAAAGAATTTTGAAGCATGAAATTTTGGTAACTTTTTGTCAATATGTTATCAACCAGTTTTATCCTTGAAGCGGTGAAATTAGGGTTTGTAACTCTAACGGGTGAGCATTTAATGTATTAGGTAAAAAGGATAAAAGCAAGTTTTACTTTGTCATTTTTACACTAACACATTTGAGAAAGAAATTGGAGCTCTTGCTGAGCTGAGAAAGATTATTTGCTATCAATTGCTGAATTGCTTTGTGATTTGTGTAATCAAGCTAAATTGAAGGTTGCAGAAACTCGAATCGGTGTGCACTTGGCATTTCAACTAGTAAATAGGGCAGCATGCACCGAACAAAGTATTTCTTTGAACATCCTACTTCGAATCCTATTCATTTGGAATGGAATCATCTTCAAAGACCATAGAGAGGTTAATGTTTACTTCTGAGCTTATGGAAGCCATAGAGGTAGAACAAATTGTGTCGTATAATGCATTGTCACAACTTCCAAGTGGAGTTTTGGTCAAAGGTGATTTATCTAGCTATATTGACTGTAAGATAGAAGATCTAGGATCTCTATACATTTATACTTAGTTGAAATCACTTTGTGAAGAGAACAAAAAGATTGAAACAAAGTATGCTAGGGTTTTAAAAAAGGGCTTTCATAATGCTTCTTACTTTCTTGAATATTTCGAGGAAGAACATATCAGAATCATTTTGAGTCAAGTTCATGGAGAGGACATGTATTTAGAGAGAACTCACACAATAACTAAGGAAGCTATTCAGGCTGTAACTAGTTATTTCTCAATCAGTGAAGTACCTATTCTAAGATGAATTTCAAAAGATACGGTATTCTCTTTAATTGGTTCTACTTTTGATGGGCATGTCTTTTCTATTAACAATATTAAAGACCCTGCAATGAAACTAGAAGCAATGGTGATAGGCTACCGAGTATTTTACTCTAGTAGACTTAATAGTGTTCCATCTGCAACAATTCATACAACTCACAAAATGATTGTTGATAATAAAAATTATGATCTTTGTGAAGCTATCAGGAGTCAATTGTTTCTAAGTTTGCAATCTATGAAAAAGGATAATATTCAAAAGTTCAAATATGGTAAGCTATTAGTTGGGTTATTCTTCTATTTCCAAAACTTTCTACCAGAAATTGGAGACATTGAATGGTCAACAGACCTACTAGTCTCTGCACAAATCAAGAACAACATTAAGGCTATAAAGAATACTTTCCCTACAACCATGAATAAGTATTTTAATGAATTTTAGAAAAATATAATCATGAGAATGAGATTACCAGAAGATGTGGTAAGGCACTTTGCAAAAGACATAGTCTTTACTACTACCACTGACTTTTGCTTGATGCAAGAAATTTATCCAAGAGAAGAAGAGATGGAAGACATGAGTTATGAGGTGAACTATGATCTACTGGTTGGTTATGCTAATACCTTATTAGCATCACCTAAAGACAAAAAGAAGGCAAAATTGGACATTGTGGCAGTCCAAGTTGCACCAGCAAAAACTAGTGCGACTCTTGTTACTAATGTGAAAGGAAGGAAAAATAAGTCTGATGAAGCACCTCTAGTGATAAAGACTACAAGGGTGACTTAGAGTATCCAATCCAAGAATGAACTGACACCTAAATTATATACAAAGAAGGAGAATGCACCAAAGAAGAGAAATCGAATAGGTTTGACAATGTCAAAGAGCATTTTGATTCCTTCACTGAAAATGAGAAAGAGCAAGTCATTCAATAGGTAATCACTTATTTGTGTCATTATAGTAGATATCCACATGAACTAGAAAAGGATATCTCAAATTATTTTTACAATATTCTTTTGGATAAATGGGAGGAAGCTATAAAATTAGAAAAAGAAATCATTGATGAGATATTTGTACAATATTTTTCTGAACTTTCTAAAGATGATATTAGTGCCTTAGTCGCTCGATACAAATCTTAGTTTATATTCAAAGAAAGAAGACTGAAGTTACTCAGTGGAAAGAAGGCAATTATTGAAATAGAGACCCATCAAATAGCCTATGAAATCAAAAGAATGGAAGAACTCATCCTATCCTCTATGAATGAGGATAATGTTGTAGATGATGTTAATCAACCAGAAATGGATGAAGAAGAGATTATTCAAGCTGATTAGGTCTATCCTATCAAGAAAAAGGATGACTCCATTATTCATGTTGTTGATGATGTTTAGGACATAATTGATTTATTTGGAGACACCATTGCACCAGATATGGAGCCTCCTACAATTACTAATGTATAGGTTACCATAGTTGAGAAACCAACAACTCAACTAAAAGTGGACAATCCACCAGAAAAAACACAACTGGAGAAACCCCAATATCCACTAGTCATTCAAGTTACTCACAAGGAGTCTACTGAAATTGTTCTCACACAGTCCTCTAAAAAGGAAACAGAGAAGAATATAGACAAAGCAATCATTAAGGTTGTGTCCTCTGAACCAGCAAAGAAAAAGAAACTTGATGAGGATGATGATGATTATTTAAGTATTTTAGGATCTATTGATACGAACAACATGAGCACATTAGAAATGATGAAGATTGCAAGTGTCATGCAATCTAGAGCACATAAGAAGAGACTACAAAAGCAAAGGGTTGAAGCTGAAACAATTCAGACTATAGTAGATATTTTATTTGGTCTGCTACCGAAAACATCAACAACACATCTACCTACACCTATTAACAAACTTGGTCAATTAGTTGTAGATGCATTTGATCAAATCAAGTCACTAGAAGATGTTGCTCAACTCTATGCTGAAAAGAGTCACAAGAAGAAGTATGAAGAAAAACTGGCAAAGGATATTGATAGTGGAAAAATGACTCTATCGCATAATAAAAATCTAATGAGTAAAGCTATTGAAACAAGAGGAAAGTATCTTGCTTCCACCTCTAATGTTTCTTTCTTTTATTCTGATATTTCAAAAAGGCGTACAGAAATAGAGCAAGAGCTGGAAAGGATATGCAAGGCATATGTCCCACTGTAGGACTCTATATTTTCCTTTAACAAATTTGTAGATACTTTGCATAATAGGCAGGATATCTATGATAATTTAAAGGAAAAGAGACTTCGGTCTCTAAAGGCACTCAAGGGTCTACTCAATCACAAGTAGACATACTACAAAGTGCCTACTTAAATGCAGAAGCTATCCTTGCAACTCCTAAAATCTACACACTAGACTCAATGGAAGAATTCCATTCACAGCTAATGTCTATGTTTCAGTATATTGAGAACGTGTTGGAGTCATGGACCAATGATTTGTCATAGTTGAAGAAGAGCTACAATGTTATTTTCATGAGAATTGCTTATGCCTAAAATTTGATTCAAGTTTTTCAATTATTATTGTATATGCTAAACACTTTGATACAAATTTTCTATATATGTATATATATATATATTTTGCTTTTTCAATTTGGCATTATGGTCATAGGGGGATTGTTTTTGAAAATTTTGCATAATTGTATGCATTAAGGGGGAGCATGAGTATATGTGTAAATTTGTTGTGTATGCACACTTAGCAGTATTACTGTAAAATTTTCTAAGTGTTGCCATCAATGCCAAAGGGGGAGATTGTTAGCTTGATGGTGATTGTAATGTATTTATCATATGTTGTCATTGATGAAACACTCACACACACATATGATTATATTGTCTACAAGTATAACTTCAAGTTGTTTATACTACAACCGGTATGCTAGATGTTATACTAAGAGGTTTATCTCTAATCGGTACTTTGTGTCAACCGGTATGTGCATAAGAGACAACCTGTGATTATACTTAGTAGGCATCAAGATGAAGATCAATATGGAGATCAAGTGGAGATTCAAGGATCATGGTTCATATGTTTTACTCAAACTGGTATTTGATTGTTCCAACTAGTATTTGGTAATTTTGTGATGAGTTACCACATATCGTGATGAGTTACTAGCACTGACTACTTGGCGGTAATTTTTGTGATGAGTTATGATCACTTGTCAAGATACACTACACCTAGGAAATTGTGTTATGATTTCTTAAGGCCGACATGAAATCATAAGGTCTATATATTAAGATCGCAATGAATTATTTTATATAAGTGAAAGTGTTATGTTGTGTGCGAAAGGAAAAGAGTTAAGTTGTAGATTATGCAGAAGAGTAGTGTTGAATATGTTTAGAAGGGTCTGATCAATCAAGTATTGTGCTACTAAGAACATATCAAACCAATCCTGTTGTTTTCTAACAATTATAGTAGAATCAAATCTCCTAACCAGGTAAGCTCTAACAAGCTTCACTGTATAAAACCTCTAACTTGGTGATCCATTAGTTTGGATTTATAAATCCTCCACTGAGGTTACTCCTAACACGGTACTACCTTTAATAGGGTATAAGCTTCTAATCAAGCTCTGGGATCTCTAACAAGATTCGCTCCTAGTAGAGCACTTTGTAGACCTTAACCGGTCAGTTATCTATTACTGTAGATGGTTAACTTGTGAGTTCCATCTCACCATGGTTTTTACCTATTTGGGTTTTCCATGTACAAGAACTTGTGTTATGGTGGATTCTTTACTTTTTGTGGATATTGTTATATCATTTTGGATTGCATGCATTGTGTTTAAAATCTTTGTTAAGTTCATCTACCGATTAGTGTTTGAAGTAGTTTTATTTTTGGTGTCACTAATTCACCCCCCCTTAGTTCTTTTCAAGTTCATCAAATAGATGATATAATATTGATGTAAGTTGATGTTGAATCAAAGCTCTACATGTTACTCTTAATTGTATAAACTAATTATTTTTTTTCTTCTAATTTTAAGGTGGTTTAGCCTAGTTGGGAATTTGATGGAGTAATCAACTTGGTCACTATTATTGTAACCTGACTTTGTGCTCTAATTTTATTTTGGTAATTTATCTTCAAAAAAAAAAAATATTCTACATAGCAAACACACTATACTCACATACACTCTTATACAAACCTTGACATGTGTCTTGATTTAGGATAACCTAGTGTAGCACAAGCCAAATAGGCATAGACACAAGATTAGGGAGCTAGCATTTGTTTCTACCCTCATTTCATCACTTATCATCAACCAACTCAACACCATCAATGACTAATTTGATGTGTAAAGATTCAACAAATTGCTACAAATTTCATTGATTAAAGGTAACATAGGTGACAACCACCCTAACTTCCACAACAAAAGTCTTAGACATAAGATTCCTACCTTTTGACCTTTTCAAGTTTGATCTTGCAAGATTTAAAAATTCATATGTGCTAGTTTTTTTATCATATAAGAATCACATATATGATTTTATCCTTAGGCTAGATAATGGGCATGGTCCAAATTTTAGTTGTTTAAATTCATATTTTTTTCAAGGTTGACGATTCCTAGATCTAATTGTTATCCATTGTTATGATGTAAATTTTTTTGAATTGTGTATCTAAGGTTGTGTACTTAAAGGCATCATGCTAAGATTCTTTCACATAAGATAAGAAAGATTCAAACATGGTTTAGAAATCACAAAGTACCAAAAGAACATGAATGTTTCTTCTCTCATTTTTGATAGTTGATATGTGGGTCTTTACACTATCATCATAATTAATGTTAGAGAGTGTTGTGAAGAAGAATGGCCATGAAAGGAGTGACTTTCCTAAGTGCTTGAGACTATCACAAAAAGTGAGTGTTGCAACAGTGAATCTTCCTTTAACCTTTGGGTGGTTGGGAGGGTAAAGACCCATGGTGGTATATGTTGAGTGGTTGGGAGGGTAAAGACCCACATATCAACTATCTACTTTAACATTGTAGGATGGTGTCCACCTACTTTAAAACCTCATGGGCACTCTCCATCTGATACTAACATATACATAACATGTGCCTCTCATATAACCCTATGTTGGCTAGGCCCCACCATAATTAGAAGATCCTAACTACTAAAAACACTAGATTCTCCCCTAAAAGGTTGTTGAGTCATAGAAGGCCTAGCTTGATAGACCTATAGTCTCTCATACCTAAAATATCCTTATATCAATGATGGTCACATGTGACTATCCTATGGCCCCTACTATGTTGTAGACCTTTGTCCATAATATTGATACTATTGGGTTTTTCTTTGAAATCCTATAGTAAATCTAAATTCTCCTTTGAAGGATGGGGAGGCCTATGGACACTTTAGTCCCTTGATCAAGGTTAGAAACTTCTCTCGTGCCTCTTGTGTCCTCCCATGTACCTCCTTTTCCATTACAAACTTTTCTATAGCAAGCCTAAAGTCATTTGGATTGGCCATGTGTAGGAAAATAGAAATTTTGGGCTGTCCACCCCTAATGGAATAATTGACAAGTAACTTGTCTTGAATGTAATCTACAAACTACAAGAACTCCAAAAACTTACTCTCATGTTGAGCCACTAAAAAACCTCATTATGGAAATTGTGATACTCATCTATGCATCTCTGTCAAAAATATTTTGAAATAGAACACACTTTGAAGCACTCCAAAATGGTATCCCATGATAGGGTTTCCAATGTGAGTTGGTACATTTTATCCTCCCAGTACCACAAGGTGGAAGCAAGTCCTCTCAAAAATTGCATTGCAAATTATGCCTTTAGGTTGCTTACATATAGATGCAACCCAAAGCATAAGTCCAAGCTAAGTAACCAAGACTTAGCCTCAACCCCATTTGTGGATCTTAAAAATGTAGAGTATTGGAGATGAAGAAACTCTCGAATATGATTCTCTGACTCATGATATGTGCTTTCTATAGTCCATACCTCTTGTATTTATGCATGATGAGGATAGGTAATGTGTATTGATCAATATTCTATCTCCTCTATGTGTATTTCCAAAATTCAAGGTGAACTCCTAATAAGCTCCTAGGATGCAAGTATATGCTCCTTTACTACAAGTGGATCCTCATGAGGTGTCTTTGTTGTGGGTGAAAACCTATCCTATATTAGACCTATCAAATTATGTAAGTCTTGTAAGATTTGAGGTCCATACTCTGGATACTCATCTTGGTGAAAACTCTCAAAGTGATATGACTCTTCTTGTCCCTCATGTGAATGTTCTCCTCTTGAAGTACTATGGCATGGATGACCCTTCCTTCCATTTCCTACACCCTATTTTCTAACCCACACCTCATAACCTTTACCTCACTTCCTATCATTATTACCTTCCATCTACCTTTCATATCCCCTCTCTTAACCTCCTTTAGTTTCCTACATCCTATCCTGAACCTTAACCTCATACACATTTAATTTTACTTCACCTACCTAACCCTATTCCATCCTTCACATCCTTTTACCTCCCCCCCTTCACTTTCCTACCTTCCAAACCCATAACATATCCTAACTTACTCTTTAACCATTGCATCCTTCATCAGTTACCTCCCTATCTTATCCTAACCCACACCTCGTAACCTTATACCTCTTAGCTTCCATTTTATACCACCATCCTATCATGGTACACTTATCCTCCCTTCCAAAACACCAACAAAAAATGGTACTCGATCACTACAAAGTGGTCTCACGGTCCTACAGTAGGGAGTTTCTATCATAGCTATATATACCAACATCCATACCCAAGGTTAGCTCCTCAGCTAGAGCCTACATTTAGGCCACTTCCAACAGATGTTGGATACAAGAGTGGCACAATGTGTGGTTATTCCCTATTTGATCACGCAGGTCTAGGTCATCCCGCTCCTTAATTAGGGTCTACCCTAAGAGGTTATGCCTATAAAGAGGATAATTTATCATTTAATTTGATCAACCATCCAATTCAATCTTATATATTTCTCTTTTTCTACCAGACAATGAATATGAGCTAGGGAAAACAAAATTATGAGTAGTAAAATTCATTATAAGAAGGATACAACTTGACCATCAAACAAGAAAAATGCAACCTCCTATGTAAAGTTGAAATAATTTCATCACAACATCAAGCAAATTTGACACAATGTCACAAACATAACAATTTTTTCTTCAAAAAAACATCCTGTGAATGAATTGGTTGATTACCCTACCTTTTTTCTTCAACCAGATCTTGGCGACACCCAAATCTAGAATTGTTTCCCTCCTTGTAATGCCCATTTTTTTGTGATGGTAGAGGTCAACGAGACGAAGAGGTAGGATTAATATTTATCAAATGACTTGGTCTTTTTTTTTTTTTTAAGTAATGCCTATGCTCATCGAAATTTTGACAAATGCAGGCACTTTTTCTTAAAAAAGACAAATTTCATTTCCAATTCCTTCTTTGTTGAAACCAAATGTTGAATTGTCATCGGAATTCCGATGAATGCCGGAATTTTTTCAAAAAAAAATCAAATTTGGTCACAATATGCCTTCTCCGTCAGAAACCTCCATTGGAATTTTAGGCCAAATGTATTAGTGCCAAGTCAACCCTTTATCACATCATAATCCAAGTCATGTCCTAACCATATCCAACTCATATCCAAGTAATGTCCTAGTTTTTCCTAGCCATATCCTAGTTGAAATTTTGAACCAACCTTGATCAAGTCCAAGTTACAATTAAGTCCAAATTTGTTAGCATAAGCCCAAGTTATACAAAAATCCTAAGAAGTCAATCCATCATCCAATCAAGAAGAAGAAGCTCACACAAGCACAACTCATTAGACACCAAAATTTTTGGTATACAAACCATAAACTCTTGCTTAAACATAGGACCCTTTTGCACCAATTGTTGGCATTTTTATACTAAGTTGTCATTGATGTCAATTGGCATGATGGAGATCCACATAAGGGTGAGCATAAATAATGAAGGTCTACAAGTAAAGTACAAACTAGTCTGAAAGGAGGTTGCTTGTTTATGATGAAGAGGTAGAATGTTACAAGCTGTCTCACATCACTGGAGGTGAAGATGTGCAACTGATACAAGATGTTTTACCGGTTAATAGAAGAATAATGCTCTACTGGAAAAGGGTTTTACCAGTATGTGTCTTCTGGACCAACTGTATGTTGGTAGGCCATGTCTTCATTAGTGTGATGCCATATGGAGATAAGGTGGAAAGTGGGTTGTGGTTGATGAAGCCTCATCGACAGGATTGATGAAATAGATAATGGTCATTAATGAAGGAACCAAAAATCAAGGGAGTGCATCAGACTGATTGTGGCTTGAGGAAGAAGGAATGATAGAGGAAGATTAGGGGAGTAGTTGGTGCTTGGATCAAAGCAAGAAGATCGGATTGAAAGAATACCTCGAGAAGGAAACAAGAGAGGCATTAATAGCGGTTTGACAGTTGTAGGTTGAAATAATGTATCATATTTTCTTTCTTATTTGGAAAACCTCTTTTAGAAGGCATGAAAATGGTGGAGATGAAGAGATGGATATCAAGAAAGATCGTATCATACAAGATCTGATAGAATTTGGTTTGCCTTGTAGATGGTGAGGAAACCCTAACTGTCAAAATTTTGAATTGCATTTTGGTAGGAAATCACCTAATAAGAGATGTGAGCTCCAGATAGAAAGGTGTTGATGTTGTGAAGATTGAGAGGATAAAAGAGGAAAGAGTGAGCAAGGAGAAAAACTTATGAAGGCAATCTAAGCAAGTTCTAGTGCGAGAAAGCAAGAAGACCGGTGAGAGGATTCTACCGGTAGTATCATAGTTAGACAGTTGAATCTAACTGGCAAGGTGAGGTAGAGAAGGCAACATCCTAGTGTGATATAGTGAGTTGAGAGACTATGTGTGAAAGGGAGAGAAAGATAGCAGAGAGTTATATGATTCAAGAGTAGAAAAATTCATTTGCAATAAGAAGCTGTAATTGTATTCGAATAGTATTTCAATATACATCACCTAGTTAAAGCTAGGTGCAGGGGTTGGTGATCCTTGGGTTGGTCCCTAAAAGAGAAGGGGTTGGTGCTCCTTGGGTTGGTGCCCAGAATATTTATAAGTTGGTAGTTTACCTATGAGGCTGGATTGGAGTAGTAGTCTCTAGCAGCTCTTCTCACCAAGGTTTTTCTCATATCAGGTTTTCCTCGAAAATCTGGTGTTGTGAATCTCTTGAGTGTGCATGATCTCTTTGTTTTCTCTCTTACATTACCGGTATGAGTGTTTAGTGGTTAATTAAATAGTATATTATTGTGAGATTAGATTGGAAAATAGTTAAAGTTAAGAACCACTGATTCACCCCCCTCTCAGTGGTACTCTATGTTCATCACTAATATCATGATTATATCCATGGTCATAGCAATGAGTTTGATGCAAGTGATGAACTAAGAGTTTGAGATCTACACCAAGGATCCATCTTGTCTTTCAATACTAACTATTGTCAAAATCAAGGTGATCACATCCTTCATACAATTTGCCATCTGAACCTATCACTTATTGAGCCTTTTCCATTCCAAGGGTAATCTAGTCATCTAATTCTTCTAATCATCACTATCACCCTTCTTTGATATTTCATCATCAACCTTTTCTAAGGAATTAACACATTGATCAATCTTTAATCAGTCATCTTAATCCATCATCCTTCAATAAAATCAACCTCACGCTAAGGTTTTATACCTTATGAAGCTCTATTTAGACCTAATCTTTAATCAATTAATTATTTGGACTTTTTACTTGGGGAAGAATTCCCTGTCAAGTACCTTTACCTCATCCTTTGAGTCGATCAAGAATCTTATCCTGCATATTTTATTTTTCTTGGGATTATCAGTCAATCCTTAGTAGAAGAGAGACTTTGATCATTATCCTTAGGTCTAAATTTTACCCAACTTAGTGGATACCTTGTTTGTGGTTTTCATCAACATCCCCCAACTAAAATCCTCATCCAAGGACCAAGGTGAAATCTTAATCAAACTCGTGTCCTAATCTAAGGACCCCATCAATCAATCAATCTAATTTCATCAAATCCAAAATCCAAATTTTTTGCTGAGTGCTTTCATCGAGACTTTTTCTTCCAATAAATATTTATAAAGTTATTCTTGTATGGTCACAACTTGATCCCAAAAGAAAAAGATGGTTGAACAACAATATGGCATGCTGAACATTAGTGCCCTATATCAAGACTCTACACAATATTTAAACAAAGTGTGAAACCCAACATCCAAGATCCCCATCCACAAGGGGACCCTAACATGGTCGATCAAGATGACCTCTCTCTGGAAATGTGAACATTCCTAGAAGACTCTAAAAATCAAGAAATTATAGAGAAATTCATCAGACATAATCCTAGTGGTCTTCTAAAGACTCTTACTTAAAATGGAGCTCGACTTCCCCCTAATTTGTATAGATCCATTCTTGATCAACAATCACAAGGAGACATTTCTCTTGCTCACATCATCATATTTATTCTTCAACCTCAAACAATCAGACCCTAGTCCATCATCCAACCTCAATCAATAGTGCCTGTGACATCCATCCATGTGGTCCCCATCCCATCTTCTTCCTTGTTAGCATCCATGCCAATATCCAACCCGATCTCATATATTCTTCAACATGATTCTATGACATCTTCTTCTACCCAACTACATGTCTACATTCCACAATCCTCCATCCCTCTAAACAATTCCAATGACTTCATCCAAGTTGTGCTTCCTCTTGTCACAACAATTCATAGGTAGCAACCAATTATCACTCAAGTCCTTGTGACATCAGTCATCACATCTCACATCCTCACTTCTTCATCATAACAATTCACTAGTGGTGGTGATGCACCTCTCATGACTCATCCAATATTAGGGGCAAGCACAATCCCTCATGTCCAAAATCCACAACAAGATATCATCAAGGAAATCTAGGACATGAAAAACATTAACAAAAACATGAAGGAAGGGACTAACAAGAAAAAATATTATTCATTTGAGGAATTTTTTCCTTGTCCTTATAACCCATCCATATCAGTTGCACCTTACCCACTAGGGTTTGAGATGCCTAAGTTAACAAAGTATGAGCGCTAAGGGGACCCTCGAGACCATGTATGTGAGTTTCATATCTTATGCCAAGAAGTCTCTTATTGTGGCTTGTATCTTCGTAAGCTCTTTCCCAGAAGTCTCATGGAAGATTCTCTTTCATGGTTCTCATCCTTGCCTCAAGGTTTTATCATCTCCTTCATAGACTTAGCAGAAAAGTTCGTGTCCCAATATGCTTATAACATCATCCATGATATTTCTATTATGGACCTTTGTAACACAAAATAGAGGCTTGGAGAAAATTTTACTAATTTCTTGCAAAGGTGGTGACACCTTCTCAATAAATTCTAGTGGGATATGCCAAAACAACATCAAATTGAATTATTTCATAAGAATATGGTGTTGGAACTATCAAAAACCTTAACATCTCAATGTATAAAGTCTTTCCAGAAGTTGATGAATAAGGGTCTAGCCCTCAAACATGTCTTATTAGAGGAAGGCACCCTGAAACATTATTAACAATCAAGTCAAAATTCCTCCTCTTATCACAATGATAAACCAAAATTTTGGTCTAATAATAAGAACATAGTCAATGATAGTGTCATTGATGCAAAATGGGTTCAGATCGTGGCCGCTCCTCCAAAGTCCACCACCACTAATAACCAATTCAATACTCATCAAAACAATCAAAATCAATCTCAAAGGCCTCCCAAAAATATCTCAGTTTAGTGGTGACCACCTTGATCCAATAATAGGACTCCAAGGGAGTATACTCTGCTTACCGAGCCCATTGAGGTTATGTTCCAGAAGCTTGTCCAAGTGGGTGCAGTCATCTTTTTGATAACTTGCTTGTTTGATACTAATCAACCCAAACCTAGGTGGTACAATGAGAATGAGTAATGGAATATCATCGTATTAATGGACATGATACACGAAAGTCTATGAAGTTGAAAATTTACATACAAGACCTCATTGATAAGGGTGATATTGAGGTAGCAACAACAAAACCTGGTAACAATATTGATAAACTCAAAATGTACCAAGAACCATTATCGAAGCATGCCAAAGGCAAGGGGTCATCATCTAATGTCGTGAACTACAATTATACCAATCATATAAAAGGTTTTGACTCTCTAGTGGGTCACATTGAGCCTGTAGATAACCATGCCAATGTCATCACTATCTAATGAGCCAACCCTCCTTCCCAAAGAAGACCTAGGATTAATGTCCAAGGTGATCCTACCCCATCTCAACCAACAAGCAGACCTAGCCTTGCTAAAATAGTCATTCAAGGCACCTCACCTTCCACCTCCCACTCTCAGAATGACTATAATGTAACTACCCGTCGAGGGAGAGTAACTGGCCAAGGAGTCCCTCCCCTACCGAATCCTCCCCCCATGTCATCCACCCATCGATATGACCTCCTTGACTATCTTGGAAAGACCCTCGCACAAGAATCCATCCTAAATCTTCTCAAGACCTCCCCTGTCCACAAGGAGGTTTTGGAACAAGCCCTTCTTGAGTCATGTGTCCCTGACAACATCAACGCTGCCTAATTCCAAGTCCGCATTGGAAATCTCGCTGCCCAACAATACCTTATTTTCAATTCCAGTGATGCTCCGGTAGATGGGGACCATTAAAAACCTTTTCATATTGAAGCCCTTATCTAGAAACACAAGGTTAACCATGTCTTAGTAGATGGTGGATTTAGACTCAATCTTTGTACATATAAGTTAATAAAGAAATTTGGGCTTTCTGAGGACCTGGTTGATACATAGAGAAAAATCACAATGAAGGCTTATGATGATGTAGAAAGGGTTTCTAAAGGAATGATCACTTTGCCTCTCCAAGTGGGCCCTATTACAATTGAGACTCTGTTGGGTCTCGGAGACAACTGAGAGGGGAGTGAATCAATTGTCCAATAAATTCAAACCAAAAACAATTTAACCAAACTTAATGCTTTATACCGATAAACCAAACTTTATGTTGGTAGAAAGTTTATTTGTTAATTGCAGTACCAATAAAGATTAATGCATGAAATAGAAAGACAATAACATCCACAATACATAACACCAATATTTGTACGTGGAAACCCTATAGGGGGAAAAACCATGATGGGAAACCTTACCCATGATCAGATGATACTACTATAGATAGTATGTGTGTACAATATGTGGTCCGTACATGCTGAAAGGCCAAGTGCCTAGAGCTCACTGCTCAATCACAAATGAGAGTCACATTGACTAGAATTGGATGGTTAAATCCAATGATAATGTACTGCTCAAAATAGCATCTTCTTATGCTAGATTCAGTACCGGTTTAGCTCTAATATGCATTCTTCAAACCTTCCTTCAATCTTGAATGATGTGTGTGTGTATAGCTCTGCTAATATTTGCATATACCTTATTACAATTTCTTTTCTTGCCTTTTTTAATCTCACAAATGAGATCTTACATTTATACTATAACCTAAGACCAATTGAGTAGGTTGGCTTACTAAAAGATATTACAATAAAATCAATTACAAATGATACAATATCCGATGCATGATGTTTTCTCAATGCATTTACAATAATAATAAATCATCTCTATGATGTGTCGTGCTAATCTAGAATAGATAAGCCTACCAGTGTATATCTTGGACCTATTTATCGGTAACAACAAATATGCAAAATCAAATAAACCAATGAAAAAATCACCAAAAAAAAGTGTCTAGATGATGTCTTCGACATAACTAAGTAGTCTTCAGGTCTTTCCAACTGCCGGTGAACAACATATTCTACCAGTGAACCAAATAGCGGTGACTATGCATAAGTCACTTGCTTGTCAGTGAACATAACGAAATCTCCAAGTGTTGATAGGTTGACAAGTATTGATAAGTGTTGACATCAATGAGAAAATCATATCAACATATCCAAAATACCAATAATCTCCCCCTTTGGCATTGATGGCAACACAAGATGGAAAAACCATCAAAGTGCCAAAAGAGAAATGCCAAAAACCAAAAACCAACAATCTCCCAAAGAGATCATAACTAGAAATCAAAATACAGATACAAAGAGTAATCAATCTCTCCAACAATATTTCCTCAAAGTAAAAGTCTCCCCCCCAAGGAATAAAGTGTTTTTCCAAATCAATCTCTCCCCCTTTGACATCAAATGCCAAAGCATTACAAAAACCAGATTCAAATACAAAATATCAACTACTCCCCCTGAGAAGTAGCTCTCCTCATCAAAGCTAACACAAAAGATTTCTCTTATTAATTTTGTCAGTTGATGACAAACATCAACTATCTAAGTCTCTATCGATGGGGGTATAACCCCAAGCTGATCTCTAAGATATTCAAAAGTCTCCTTTGGAAAGGTTTAGTAAAAATATCTGCATTTTGTTCTTTAGTATTTACATAAACCAATTTCACTTCTTTTGCTTCAACATTCTCCTTCAGAAAATTCAATTTGATAGAAACATGTTTAGTTTTAGAATGTAGTACCAGATTCTTAGATATATCAATTGCTGTTGTATTATCAAAATAAATTGTTATAGGTTCCTTGCATTTTACCTTTATGTCCTTCAACATTTTCTTAAGCCATAATACTTGTGTGCAATTAGTTGCTGTTGCAACATATTCTGATTCTGCTGTTGATAAAGATGTGCAAATTTGTTTCTTACTCAACCAAGAAATTAATCTGCTACCAAGAAAAAATGTTTCATCGATAGTGCTTTTTCTATCATCTACATCTCTTGCCCAATTTGCATCTGTGTATGCACATAGTTCAAAGTTTTCATCTCTAGGATACCATAAGCCAAGATTTGTAGTGCCTTGTAAGTACCAGAAAATCCATTTTACTCCTAATTCATGATTTTCTTTAGGATTACTCTGACATGTTGAAACAATACATACTGCATTCATAATATCAGGTCTTGTTTGTGTCAAATACAGTAAACCTCCTATCATAGAGTTGTACCTAGTTAGATTAATAGGTGTTGATTCATCCCTTAGTGATAATTTATCAGTTGTAGTCATAAGTGTGCTTACCATTTTAGAGTTCTCCATACCAAATTTATTTTGTGACTCCTTCAAATATTTAGATTGACTCAAGAATATACCTTTATCAGTCTGTGAAATCTGCAATCCTAAAAATAATTTTATTTCTCCAATCATAGACATTTCAAATTCTTGTTGCATTTCATTAGAAAAGTCTTTACATAATCCATCTTCTCCTCCAAAGATTATATCATCAACAAAAAATTCTATAACCAAAATGTCATCATTAATCACTTTGTAGTATAAGTTGTTGTCAGCATTACCTTTAGAAAAACCAATCTTCAAAAGATACATATCCAATCTAGCATACCAAGCTCTTGGAGCTTGCTTTAGCCCATACAAAGCTTTCCTTAACCTGCAAACCATATCTTTGTCATGTGTCAAAGAAAATCCATCAGGTTGTTTAATATAAACTTCTTCTTCAAGTTCTCCATTCAGAAATGCACATTTAATATCCATTTGATATACTTTGTATTTCTTGTGTGCTGCAAAAGCCAAAAATAATCTAATTGCCTCAACTATAGCTACCGGTGCAAAGGTTTCATTATAGTCAATTCCTTCTTTCTGTGAATATCCCTTACACACTAGTCTTGCTTTGTTTCTGATTACTTTGCCATCTTCATTAAGTTTGTTTCTAAATACTGATTTTGTTCCAATTACATTTTTGTCTTTAGGCTAGGGAACTAATGTCCATGTGTTATTCTTTTCAATTTGTTCTAATTCTTCTTCCATAGCTTTAATCCAAAATTTATCTTCACATGCCTCATTAACTGATGTTGGGTCAATTTGAGAAATAAGACATACCTCTTCATTTGCTAGTCTTCCTCTAGTCATAACTCCTTGATATTTGTTTCCAATTATCTGATCTTTAGAGTGGTTCAATCTTACATATCGAGGTGTCTTTGTTTGTTGTTGTTCCTTAGTTACTGTGGAATTTTTAGATGATGTTGGTGTAACTAGATCTTCATTCTATACCAGTGTATTCATTGTAGGTTCATTTGTCAATATCTCTCTTGCCGGTTTAGAGTCTATATACCTTGAATTTCCTCTAAATTGTTCATCAATCTTCACATTTGTACTCTCCATGATTTTCTACAATCTCTTGTTAAAATATCTATATTCCTTGCTCTTAGATAAATAACCAAGAAATATTCCTTTATCACTTCTAGGATCAAATTTGCCAATATACTCATCTCTTCTAATATAGCATCTACTTCCAAATATTTTGAAATATTTAAGAGTAGGAGTAATACCAAATCATAGTTCATGAAGGGTCTTACTAGTTTCACCTTTGATGTGAACTTTGTTGAATGTGTAGACAACTGTACTTACTGCCTCTCTCCAATATACGTGAGGTAGATTTTCTTCTGATAACATACTTCTAACTACATCCAAGATATTTCAGTTTTTCCTTTCTACCACTCCATTCTACTAGGGTGTCTAGGGTGCTGATAACTATCTTTTGATCCCATTCACTTCACAGAATGTATAAAATTCCTTAGATGTGAATTCACCTCCTTGATCTAATCTCAGACATTTAATTTTCTTACCGGTTTCATTCTCTACCATCACCTTGAATAGCTTGAATTTCCCAAATGCTTCTTATTTCTCCCTAAGAAAAGTAACCCAACACATTCTAGAATAGTCATCAATGATTAGCATAAAATATCTATCTCCTTGTAAGCTTCTAGTTCTTGCTGGACCACATAAGTCAGTATGAATTAAGTCAAGAGCATTATTGGTTTTTCTAGAATACTTTTAAAAGATGCTCTAACTTGCTTTCCAAATTGACATTCCTTACATACTAGATTGTGAGGTTTGATAATTCTAGGCAGATCCCTTACTACCTTAGTTGTACTGATTTTCACAATGCAGTCAAAATTTACATCACAAAGTCTCTTATGCCATAACGAACTTTCATCAGTGTGTGCAATCAAGCATGTCTTTTCATTTTTATTCAAATGAAAGATATTACATCTAGTCTGATTATTGATTGCAATTTCCAAACCAGTTCTATTCATGATTTTGCATTTGCCATTCTTGAATTGTAATTGAAATCCTTTTTCAACTAATTGACCAACACTCAAAAGATTATGTTTTAAAACTTCAACATAGTAAATATTATCAATATTGTGCTTACCATCAAAAGATATAGTCCCTTTTCCCTTGATCAAACAAGCTTTATCATCTCCAAATCTCACTAGACCTCCATTGTATTCCTGAAATTTTAAGAATTTACTTTTATCACTAGTCATATGATGTGAACATCCTGAATCAATGATCCATTCATCCTTATCTTCAATTCTAGCTACCAGGGCTTGCTCTACCGGTTGAATAGTAGGTGCTGGTTGATCTTTTGTTATAGCAAAAAAACCCATCCATTGTCTACTGGATCCTCATCAGAATGATTAGTGACTCCTTCATCAGCAAGATAACAAGATTTGTCTCTATTTTTCTTGAATTTGTATCTCTAATATTCAGGGTTAGGCTTGTATGTTCTTCTAGCTTCTTCTTTCAATCTTGCATCTCTATCAGGACACCTAGATGCCATATGACCAATCTTATTGTAGTTAAAACATTTAAGGGGTGCTTTACCTTCATACTTACTTCCAATAAGACCTTTAGGCATTTTCCTTGCAAATACTACTTCAAGTTCTTCATTTTCTCTCCCACTTTCTTCAATTTCTCTTGCATAAAAGGATTTCCAATCAGATTTGTCAAAGGATGATGATGCATATGATGTTGATTCCTTAAAAGCTAAATCTATCTTTATAGTATCAACATGGCCAAATTCTTCAATTTCAAAAGCTGAAAGTTTTCCATTCAGAGTGTCTCTAGTTACTGATATATTAGGCATTGTTCTTAACTCATTTATAGTAGTCACTTTCATTTTGTATGTTGGTGGAAATCCTCTTACAACTTTTGAAACAATTTCATCTTCACTTAAGGTTCCTCCACAACATTTAATACCCAAAACAATTTCATTTACTCTTTCCATGAAAGCAGAAATCCTTTCATCTTCTTCCATTTCAGATTTTCATACCTGACCTAGAAGGATTCAAGTTTTGTAATTTTGACTATGGAATCTCCTTCATTAAATGTTTCCAAATGGTCCCAAATAGCTTTATCAATAGACCTATTTGATAATCCCATGATTTGCTGATCTAACAATGTGCTCAAAAGTGCTTCTCTTGCTTTGCAATCATTTTCTTTATCTTTGGCTAGATTTGATGGATTAGGCCAACCTTGAGTAGGAGTAGTATAACCAATCTTTATAACTTCCCATATGTATTTCCCAATACAATTCAAGTGAGTCTCCATACCGATCTTCCATATGCCATAGTTGGTTCCATCAAGTTTAGGACTGTCCTTCTTAAAATAGTTTGAAGACATTGGATCTCCTCAAGCTGTTAAACTTCTGAAAAAGAGGACTAGGCTCTGACACCAATTGTTGGGTCCTGGAGACAACTAAAAGGGGGGGGTGAATTAGTTGTCCAATAAATTAAAACCAAAAACAACTTAACCAAACTTAATGCTTTATACCGGTAAACCAAACTTTATGTCGATAGATAGTTTATCAGTTAATTGTAGTACTGGTAAAGATTAATGCTTGAAATAGAAAGACACTAACATCCACAACACATAACACCAATATTTGTATGTGGAAATCTTGTAAGGGGAAAACCACAGTGGGAAACCTTACCCACAATTAGATGATACTATCACAGATAGTACGTGTGTACAATATGGGGTCTGCACATGCAGAAAGGCCAAGTGCCTAGAGCTCATTGCTCAATCACAAATGAGAGTCACACTGACTACAATTGGATGGTTAAATCAAATGATAATGTACTGCTCAAAATAGCATCTTCTTATGCTGGATTCAATACTGGTTTAGCTCTAATATGCCTTCTTCAAACCTTCCTTCAATCTTGAATGATGTTTGCATGTATAGATTTGCTAATATTCACATATACCTTATTACAATTTCTTTTCTTGCGTTTTTTAATCTTACAAATGAGATCTTACATTTATACCATAATCTAAGACCAATTGAGTAGGTCGACATACTAAAATATATTACAACAAAATCAATTACAAATGAAACAATATCCAATGCATGGTGTTGGCTCAATGCATTTACAATAATAACAAATCATCTCCATGACATGTGCTGATCTGGAATAGATAAGTCTGTCGGTGTATATCCTGGACCTATTTGCTGGTAACAACAAATATGCAAACTTGAATAAACCAATGAAAAAATCACCAAGACAAAGTGTCTAGATGATGTCTTTGACATAACCAAGTAGTCTTTAGGTCTTTCCAACTACCGGTGAATAGCATATTCTGTCGGTGAACCAAATACCGGTGACTATGCATAAGTCACTTGCTTGCTGGTGAACGTAACCAAATTTCCAAGTGCTGATAGGTTGACAAGTATTGATAAGTGTTGACATCAATGACAAAACCATATCAACATATCCAAAATACCAATAGACTCCTTTTCGAGTTCTGGATCTTGATATCTCCTATAATATCCTCCTCGGATGCCCATGGATCCATTCCCTTCAAGTTGTCCCTTCCACTTACCATCAATGCATCAAATTACCCTTCAATGGAAGAGATATCACTATCAAAGTTGATCCACAACCCTTTGAATATTATAAACTCTTAGAAGGGAAGCATCCATATCATTTCCCATTAAGTAGACCCACTCCAACTCCCCCATATGAAACATCAAATGTTGCCTCCACATCATCTCAAATAGAGCCCAAAGTAAAGATTATAGACAATGGATGTGGAGAATACAAACTCAAGGATGTCTTATTAATAGGCAATCTCCCCTTGTCTCCTAAGTCATTTTGTAAGCCCAAAGAAATTAAAAAAGATCATAAACATGTTATACAATGTAAGGATACCACCTTCAAATAATAGGGTTCACTTGATGAGGAGAGTCTTGAGACAGATGCATCTTCATGGTTGTATTGGGAAGAAGATGAAGATCCAACAAAAATACCAAAGAAAATGTATCCTAAATCATCAACCATATTAGAGAAGATGGCTAGCAAAGGACATAGCCAAGGGCTGAAGGAGAAAGGAATCAAAGCACCAATAAATCCCATCTCATACAAGTGCAACAGGGGCTTGGTTTATACTCTGGTGCCTAAGATCACTATCACGGGTTCCCCTTCAAGTCCTTCTTTGGATGTTGAAGACTCTAATGAAGAGGAGTTCCATGAAATGCCTTTTGCATATGAAGATGACATTTTCTTTGATACCCACTTCAACACCATCACTCCCATAACCCCTTCCACCCCACATTAACTACAACTTGTCCATCCTAAGCTTATAGACTGGGGCCAATAAGTAAAACCCACTTTAGATGTCTGCATTGATGATAATGCTCTCATGACTCTCCTGACCATGCACAATTTTGAAGACTGCAATAGATTTTGTGGGATTCAACTACATGAAAAATGATACCTTGGTAGTCAGGTTGATGCTCTTAGTCACAAAAAATATAATAAAAATAAAAATCATGATTCCCTAGGTGAAAACCTCCCTGCGACACCTTTGGATGAGGAAAAAGTAAAAATAAAGGGCATATCCAAATGTGAAAACCTAGATCAGACACTTGAGGATGAGGGAATTGAACTCCCTACCATTGTTACTCCTCAGCGGGACATGTCAACTTTGCTAACAGGGGAAATAGACACTATCAATGTGGGTGCTGAAGAAACTCCAAAGAATGTATTCATTACCAAGTCCTTGACAGATCCAGAGAAATAGGACTTTATCAATTTCCTTACAGAAATGAAGATCAATTTCGCTTGTTCATATGCTGACATACCCAACCTAGATCCCAAATTGTTAGTCCATAATCTTGCCATTTGTCCAGATGCAAAACCAGTAAGCAAAAATTGCACAAAATGCATCCACACAGTGCACTCCTCATCAAAGCAGAACTTCAAAAGATGTCGGATGTTGGATTCATAAAATCAATAGACTATCCTAAGTGGGTATCCAACATTGTACCTATCGCCAAACCTACTGGGGGCATCTGCATTTGCACAGATTTCAAATATTTGAATAAGTCTTGCCCTAAGGATGATTTGCCACTCCCTAACATAGACATGATTGTAGACCTCACAATGGGACATGAACTGTTATCACTTATGGATGAATTTTATGGATATAATCAGATTACGATCACAAAGGAAGACCAACACAAAACAACATTCACAACACCATGGGGCACCTTTTGTTATTGGGTCATGCCTTTTGGTCTCAAGAACACCGAAGCTATATATCAATGAGCAATGACAACAAATTTCCATGACCTCTTGCACAAAATCATGGAGGATTATGTGCATGACCTTCTCAGAGAATCCAAGACAAGACATGAGCACATCTCTATCCTAAGGCAAATCTTTGAGAGATTGGAAAAATACAAACTGCGCCTAAATCCCAAGAAAAGTGTCTTTGGCGTTACATCTGGGAAACTATTAGGATTCATTGTTTCCCATAGGGACAAAGAAGTTGATCCTACAAAGGTGAAAGCAATCATGGAAATTCCCCCCCCCAAGACTCTCAGATAGCTACATAGCCTCCAAGGAAAACTCCAATATATCAGACGCTTCATCTCACAACTCGCAGACAAATGTCACCTGTTTTCCAACTTATTACCCAAGGATACCAAATTCTAATGGGACTACCTATGTTAGAAGGCTTTTGATAAACTCAAGGAATATCTTGCATCATCTCTAGTTCTTATGTCTCCTATTCCAGGGAAGCCACTTCTTTTGTACATAATTTCTACTACTATGGCACTGGGGGCTTTATTGGCACAAATAGATGATTAGGAAAAAGAGCATGCTATATAATACATTAGTCGCACACTAATAGGGTATGAGCTCAATTATACCCTTATTGAGAGAGCATGATTGGCATACAAAAACTCCAACACTACATGCTTAACAACAAAACAACGTTGATTGCCAAGATTGACCCTCTCAAATACCTCTTGTCAAATGTTGCTCTCATTGGCAGAACTATTAAATGGGTCATGTTTTTAAGTGAATTCAACATCGAATATGTGGATAGAAAATAAATCAAAGGACAAGTAATTGCAGACCAGCTAGCTGATGCTCCACTTCCAGGTGACCATTCGATCCTCACAAAATTTCTAGATGAATTCATAATGACTGTCACTAAATCCTCTACATGGCAGTTATACTTTGATGGTTCTTGCACCCAAAATGGATCGAGGGTAGGAATACTATTGATCACACCTTAAGGAGATTGCATGCCTAAATCATACAAGATAGCCTTTGTATGCACTAACAACATCGTATAATATGAAGCACTGATTATTGGACTATGCCTGGCTATCTAATGGAAGATATTATAATTACATGTCTATGGTGACTCCAAACTTATCATTAAACAAGTCAATGATGAGTATCAAACAAAAGATGATAAGCTTCTTCCCTATCGTAGTATGGTTGAATATCTCAAGTAGAATTTCACATCAATCAAGTTTGATCAAATTCCACTTACAAACAACAGAGCTGCAGATGCAATGGCCACTATGGTCTCCCTCCTTTAGATGCTAGCACATAGTCTGAACTGTGAGTTTTTGGTCGAGAAACTCTTCATATCGATGTATAACCTACTAGAGTCTGAAATGGTGTGCATACGCATTGGTCCTGAATCCCCTTGGTATAAAGAGACCTTTACTTACCTAAGAGATAACATCATTCTCCCACATCTCACCAAAACCCAACAACAAACCTTTATTCGCCGATGTGCCCATTAGATTATCCTTGGAGACACCCTATTCAGAAGGCATTTTGATGGATCCCTCCTAAGGTGTTTAGACAAACAAGAGGTTGAATAGGCACCACGTGAAGTGCACAAAGGTATTTGTGGGGTGCACTCAAGTGGTCTCACTTTGGCTAAAAATATTTTGTGAACAGGGTACTACTAGCCTACAATGGAAGTAGATGCATATAATTATGTGAAGAAATGTATCCCTTGCCAGAAGCATGGTGACATGATCCACACTCCATCACAAGATTTTTAGCCTTTTATTACACCATGGGCCTTCTCACGGTGGGGGCTTGATCTCATTGGGAAAATCCACCCTACATCCTCCAACGGTCATGAATTCATTATCACCACCACTGAATACTTCACCAAGTGGGTGGAGGCCATACCTGTTACCTTCACCACTGGTAAATAGATCTCTAAATTCATTCTAAACTATTTGATCTGCTGGTATGGAATCCCCAAAGTTATCATTAGAGATAACAACATACCATTCAAAAATCAAGATGTTAAAGAGCTCTGTCAAAAATTTGATATCCAACATCATTTCTCCACTCTTTATTACCCGCAAGGTAATGGTCAAGTTGAGGTTTCTAATAAGACCTTAATCAAAATTCTTAAAAAGATAATCAATGAAGATGGCTATGACTGGAACCTCTAACTCCATCCTACTTTGTGGGCTTACTGCACCTCCATCCGCACACATAGAAGCGTTACTCCATATTCCCTCATCTTTGGCTTTGAATTTGTCCTCCCTCTTGAGATCGAGATCCCTTCCCTTAGGTTGTCGCTATAGAATATCCTCCCATGAAGAATATAGAGTTGCCAAACTGCAGGAGCTAGAAATCCTAGATGAAAGGCATCTCAACGCCTTAAACCATCTCCGGGTATATACGAATAGCCTACACTTGAGTTATAATAAGAAAGTAAGAACCTAGGAATTTGAAGTAGGTGATCTCGTCCTCATGAAAAATCAGAGAAACCTTCAAGAAAGAGAGAAAAAAGGCAAGTTTGAGCCCAATTGGCTTGGACCATATGTGATCACAACAAAGTATGGATCAAGGGAATATCAGTTGGCTACTCCTGAAGGAGATCCATTGGATTATAAAATGAATATTATGCACCTAAAGATATTCTATTCCTAGTCCTGTGAGAGTCACCAATTGTCTTAAAATCAGAAAAATTTAAAAAAAATTTAAAAATTAGAAAAATTCAAAAAAAAAAAAAAATCAAGAAAAATACTCCAAAAAATGAAAAACAAAAAAAAAAAGTAAAAGAAAATCAATTCATCCATTAGTGAAAACCACTTTGTGGTGCTATGGGAAAGTATCTTGGTAAAACCCTTCATGTAGATGTTAAGGTAAATAATCTGGATCCATCGTCTATCAGGTCAGAGACATTCTCCCACCACTTACCCATCACATATCTATGATTGCTACTATCCAATCCCTCTACCCTATTATTAACCATCCACCTACTCACCCACGCCTGAAATAATAATCATGAATAAATGTCACTCCATCAAACTGAGCTTTATCCCATCAAACTAAGCTTTGTCCTACCTCCTGAGCTTGTGCCTCCATGTGAGCTTCATGAAGTCTTGGTGTCAGTCCTCTGTTCATGGGTTAGTCCTTAAGGTCATCTGGTCAATTGCCTAGTCAATCTTGGTCACCCCATACTTTTCCCTTGGGGAGCCTTTTTCTATCCCTCTCCTAGAAGTCTAATCTTTCATTCTAATTCTACTCTTGTCAAGAGACAACAATTTGTCATGTATGGGTGACTTGTTTGAATCTTTGGACTTTCATTTTTGACTTGCATCTTTTTTGTCCTATGAATACTCCTATTCATGACTGTCTAGATCCTCCATATCTAGGTATGTTTAAATTGGGTGTATACTGGGACATATTTTCATAGAATGGCATGTTTTTGATCTCCCTTGTATGAACCGATGACTTGGTCCTAGTGTTTATCAACACTTACCTTGTCGTGTACAAGGGATATCTGTGTGTTTGGGGGTTTCCTCACATATCCACAAATTTTTAGCAATGTTTCTCAACACTTCCATAGCCATCTGTAGGAAATTCCCGCTTGACTATGAGTCACTCCATGCCTTGGGTTTCTCATGGCATCCTGGTTCCTATAATCAGTGGTGTGGGTTACCTAGGAAAATATTAAACTAGGTTGGCTCTCCACATCTTTCGTGCACAATTCCTCCCATCATTTCCATTTTGCATTATCATAAATTCCTCATTTTTTTTCCCATCTAGCATCCCTATGGAGTTTCTAATTCCCCCTATTCTTCCATCCTACTCAAGGTCATTGTATTATGATTGGCATATTCACAAATAAAAGTTGCATTCCACTACTGCATCTTGTACCTATATCTCAAGAATGTCCATGGGCCTTCTTCTATCTCCTTTCATTTTTCTTCAATCATCTCTCTCTTTCTTTCTTTCTTTTGCACTTGTTATTTCTCCTCTTTCCTTCTTCTTTTCGAGACTTTTCTGCCAATTTTTCAAAAAAATCTGAAAAACTCTTAACGGGGCATACACCACCCACACTTTATGTTGGGGTATCCTCTTTCTTCTATCTTTTATCCATCACCAAATTTTTCCACTGCATAAAAGATGGGAAAAATGTATAAACTTAACTTAATTATTGTAATTAACTTAATTAATTTATTAAATGATGTTAGTTCTTATTCTTCTCAATATTCACTAGTACATTTGGGCCTAATTTCCGATAGAAAATTGTCGGTAGTTTGACGACACCACGTCGAACTTTCGACAAATTTAACTATTGAAAACTCATCGTTGGTCTTTCCAATGATGCCATTAGCATTGGAATTCTGAAAATGTTATGAACTCTTTCGACGGCGGCTATATTTGCTCCCTTGGCCAAAAATTTACACAGATTACCATCAGAATTTCGACAGATGCTATATTTTCTCCTCGATAATTGTCCGACAAAGAAGTGACGTCGGATATACAACATCCTTGTCAGATGTTTATTTAGTTGTCATCGGAATTCTGACAGTTTCAGATGATGTGGGTCAGACGGCTTTTTCGTCGATGCATGAAAGCATTGAACTAGTTCTACTTTTAAAAATTGCATAAAACATTTTTTATTTATTTGATTCAGTGTTATTTGTAAAAACAGATTATCAATGATGTTTCCTTTCTCCAAAAAATTTCTAGGATCTTTCTATCAGATAATATGTAACATCCAATGACTAAATCTTTTCTTTACACATGCTTATTTTATTTAATTATCATCTTAGTGTGAATTATAATTTATATCTATGCAGAAGCAGAAGATACAAGCTGAAGACTTGTGCACAAGTAAATTTCATAAAAGAAAGCAAGAAAGCATTATCTTGAATGACATCGAAACAAGCTCATCAGCTACCTAGAAGAGAGAAATTGGAGAAAAGAAGAGGATAGTGTTAAAGGGTGATAAATACATAGAGAGTATGCAATACAAACAAACAATGTCTCGAGTGTGTGATGTGATGTCTCTAATTTATGTCCAGAGGGACTAACTGGTTTTGTAGTTCCTAGGAAACCTATTGGGCCATGCTTGGAGGAAATCAGTGTGTTCATGCAAGGACCACATTTTTTCTATTATGAGAATGATGCTTTTGCACCGAAGGATATTTGGAAGGCAATATCAAATTCTTTTTATAGTGTGGAACTAGAGTTGGCGGACTCAAAGTACTTTTCAGCTTCCAAAAGACCAAGAGGTTATCTACACAATCTCCTAATAAAAGGATGATTTCAATCATTACCTCTCCCCCCCCCCATGACTATTTAGGAAGCAATTCCTTAGAGAAAGGACTATTGGCCTCCATGGGATCAAAGAAAAAAATTGAAACATAGACTCTAGATGATGTGGTACTATCCTTTGTGAAGAACTCTGCACTATAATTGAAAATTCATAAGGGAAACTGCAAGATAGTGAATAGAAATACATTCTTGAAAAGTGGGAAGAATGGATCTTGGTTTGGGTGGGGCTAGTTTAGGTGGCTCCTCTAGAGGTTGATGAGATAGAAATCATATTAGGATTTGAAAAAGATCACACTCGTGGAACTTTGTGTGCGACTGATCGATTGCGTTGTTTAGGTAATGCATTCCAAATAGATATAGTTACATAACATTTATTTGTATGAAACATAACTATATCTATTTGGAATGCATTACCCAAACAACACAATCAATCAGTGGCACACGAAGTTCCACGAGTGTGATCTTTTTCAAATCCTAATATTATTTCTATCTCGTCAACCTCTAGAAGAGCCACCTGACCTGACCCCACCCAAACCAAGATCCATTCTTCTCACTTTTCAAGAATTTATTTCTATTCACTATCTTGTAGTTTCCCCTCATGAATTTTCAATTATAGTGCAAATTTCTTCACGAAGGACACCACCACATCATCTATAGTCTAGCAATTCAATTTTTTTCTTTGATCCCATGGAGGCCAATAGTCCTTTGTCTATGAAAGTGCTTCCTGAATAGTCATGGGGGGTAGAGGTAATGCTTTAAATCTCCCTTGTATTGCAAGATTGTGTACATAACCTCTTGGTCTTCTAGAAGCCAAAAATTACTTCGAGTCTACCAACTCTGGTTCCACACTATAGGAATTTTTCAGATATTGCCTTCCAAATATCTTTCGATTCAAAAGCATCATTCTCATAATAGAAAAAATGTGGCCCTTTCATGAACACATTGATTTCCTCCAAGAATGGCCCAATAGGTTTCTCTAGAATTCCAAAACCAGTTAGTCCCTCTGAACATAAATTAGAGACGTGGGTAAGTGCACAAAGATGGTGGTCAAAAAGGGGGGTATAAGTGGACACTTCTTTTCTAAAATCAGGTGAACCTGAACTTACAGGCAAAGATATGAAGATAATCAAAGAACAAATATTGTAGTACTCTGAGTATAATTTCCAAACTACTAAACTTTTTCAAAATTGGATAAGATTAAGGGGGTCAAATCCTTCACGCATGAAAAATAGACCCTGTTTTTTTTCTGAAAAATATAACAATGTCTAACGTGCGCATCAAAAAAGTCATAGTTAGATTTAGTATTTTGACAAATCCTTTGGAAGAAAGATAGTTAAGAGTGAGCAATAGAAGATGTGTATTTTTTTATAATTTTTTGTTGAGTATTTTTTTTTTATGATTTTTCCAATCGAGCACATCATAAAAATTTGGTACCTATTCGTGCGCGAAGCATAAGTTGCACTAAACAAATCATTTTTTTTTTTTAAATTGTAAATAATCAAGTGCACTACAATAATATATAAAGTTTTTTAAATTTGGATATGTATATCAAAAGTTATTCAAAAACTAGTGCACCTATGTCTATGAGAACTATGGAGACACTAGTAAAATAAATTCAATAATAATATGTTATTGTTGTTAAAATTGAAAACAAATTATATGGTTAGAAAGCTCAGAAGATGGGTGAAAATATGGTGGCAATTTTAGAAATACCCACTTTATGAAGTGTAAACCTGATGATGACAAAGTTGATAAACCAAGTTGATAAAATAAAACACGTAAAAAATGAGAGAAATGGAGGGAAATCAAACTTCCAATCTATAGCTTTGTCATCCGGGCCTATTTCAAAGCCTAAATAGTCAAAAGCACGTATGGGGTACTTATGGTTTAAAAAGCGTGTACGAGGTATGTATAGTGTAAGCAGTGTGTACGTGCTTGTTTCCCTATAAATAGCGTGTACGCACTATCTTTACTATAAACAGTGCGTACGTGCTACTATATAATATGTGTATATACATATAATATATGTAATATATAATATGTGTATAATATGACATTGTATATATAATATGTTTATATACATATAATATATTAAACATATATATACACATGTAAGTGTATCGTCTCTCCCTCTCAAACGCATACAAGGTCTCTCTCTCTCTCTCTCTCTCTCTCTCTCTCTCTCTCTCTCTCTCTCTCTCTCTCCCCCTTCTCCCTTCCTCCATACCCCACTGCAACTATGTCTGCAGTTCTATAGAAGTAAGTGAATTTATTTCTTATCTGCAAATTCCTCTTTGATTTTTATCATGTATCCTCTCCTAAAAAAATTGACTTATGGATTTTTGTGTGTATATTGAATAGGAGGAATAGGGTTTGAAATTGAACCATAGGTGTATTACTGTGACAAACAAGGAAACCCGTAGCAATATTCTTCTTGAATGTGTTTTTAATGAGTAGAGCAGCTGTGAAAATAGTGTCAACAAAGCAACATGATGAGTCAGAGTACCTGCAATATGTTTTTCAAAAGAAAACAACAAGTAGGAAGAGAAAGAGGGAGAGTAACACAGATGATGTCCTATAGAATGATAGTGGTGGGTATGCGAGAGTCCCCATGTTGTTACATAATTCCTATCACCTAAAGAAATTAAAGTTCGTTTTACGCATGGCAATGGTAGTATATGATGATCATCACTTGTCAAACAGCTTGGAACAGTACATACCCATGAAAGAAATCAAGTGTGTAATTCCTATAGTCACAATCGAGATCAGTCTTATAACCTTGCAAATTTAATAGCATCATATGTTTTAGAACTTAGGCAGTACTCTTAGGGCTAGGTCAAGCTCTTACACTTGCTTTTTAGTGAAGCCTCATTGTTTGTTCGCTTGGAGTGTCATTGTATGATGTTCTATTCATAATTTTAAATTTAATATATCATTTTATTAGTCCACCATATGACCCCTTAGGTGTCATTAGAGGTTGTATTGTTTCCTAAGAGGTCATATGGTGTCCTGTGACCCCTTAAGGCCCCTCCTCTTTCCCTCCCCCCTAGTCTCCCCCCCCTCTCCCTCTCCCTCTCCCTCTCCCTCCCTCTACCTCTCTCCCTCTCTCTACCTTCCTCTCTCTCTCTCTCTCTCTCTCTCTCTCTCTACATCTCCCTTCCTCCATACCCCTTCTTCTCTCCCAACCCTCCTCTTCTCTCTTCTCTCTCCCTCTCCCTCCCTCTACCTCTCTCCCTCTCTCTTCCTTCCATCCCCCATCTCTCTCTCTCCCTCTCTCTCCCTCTCTCTCTACCTGCAATATGTTTTTCAGAAGAAAATAATAGGTAGGAAGAGAAAGAGGGAGAGTAACATAGATGATGTCCTATAGAATGATAGTGGTGGGTATGCAAGAGTTCCCATGTTATTACACAATGCCTATCACCTAAAGAAATTAAAGTTTGTTTTATGCATGGAAGTGGTAGTATATGATGATCATCACTTGTCAAACAACTTGGAATGGTACATACCCATGAAATAAATCAAGTGTGTAATTCCTATAGTCACAATTGAGATCAGTCTTATAACCTTGCAAATTTAATAGCATCATATGTTTTAGAACTTAGGCAGTACTCTTAGGGTTAGGTCAAGCTCTTACACTTGCTTTCTAGTGAAGCCTCATTGTTTGTTCGCTTGGACTCTCGTTGTATGATGTTCTATTCATAAATTTAAATTTAATATATCATTTTATTAGCCCACCATATGACCCCTTAGGTATCATTAGAGGTCATATTGTTTCCTAAGAGGTCATATGGTATCCTGTGACCCCTTAAGACCCTTCCTCTTTCCCTCCCCCATACTCTCCCCCTCTCCCTCTCTCTCTCTCTCTCCCTCCCTCTACCTTCCCCTCTCTCTCTCTCTCCATATCCCTTCCTCCATACCCCTTCTTCTCTCCCACCCCCATCTTCTCTCTCCCTCTCCCTCCCTCTACCTCTCTCCGTCTCTCTACCTTCCCTCCCCCGTCTCTCTCTCTACCTACAATATGTTTTTCCAAAGAAAATAATAAGTAGGAAGAGAAAGAGGGAGAGTAACACAAATGATTACCTATAGAATGATAGTCGTGGGTATGCGAGAGTTCCCATGTTGTTTAGGAATACCATTGATTCTCACGTGAGGGGTTCAAGAAATGGACTGACTAGGTTCGGTTAGGGTTCTTAGTTCCACCCTTCCCAGGGGGTCAGGTCTTAATCCCTATTTGAATTGAGCTCGAGTGGACCAATGCCTATCACCTAAAGAAATTAGAGGTATCATTAGAGGTCGTATTGTTTCCTAAGAGGACATATGGTATCCTGTGAGCCCTTAAGACCCCTACTCTTTCCCTCCCCCTACTCTCCCCCCCTCTCTCTCTCTCTCTCTCCCTCTCCCTCCTTCCCTCTCTCCCTCTCTCTACCTTCCCTCCCCCCTCTTCTCTCCCTCCCTCTACCTCTCCCTTCCCCCCTTTTTTTCTCCATCTCTCCCTCTCTCTCCCTCTCCTCTCCCTCTCTCTCCCTCTCTCCTCTCCTCTCCCTCTCTCTCCCTCTCCCCTCTCCTCTCCCTCTCTCTCCCTCTCCCACCCCCTCTTCTCTCTCTCTCTCTCTCTCTCTCTCTCTCTCTCTCTCTCTCTCTCTCTCTCTCTCTCTCTCTCTCTCTCTCTCTCTCTCCCTTCCACCCATGTTCTCTCCCTCTCTCCCTCTCTCTCCCTCTCCCCTCTCCTCTCCCTCTCTCTCCCTCTCCCATCTCCTCTCCCTCTCTCCCTCTCTCTCCCTCTCCCCTCTCCTCTCCCTCTCTCTACCTTCCCTCTCTCATCTCTCTCTCTCCCTCTCTCTCCCTCCCTCTCCTCTCCCTCTCCCACCCCCCCTCTCTCTCTCTCTCTCTCTCTCTCTCTCTCTCTCTCTCTCTCTCTCTCTCTCCCTCCCTCCCTCCTTCCCTCTACCTCTCCCTTCCCCCAATGTTCTCTCCCTTAGGTGTCATTAGAGGTCGTATTGTTTCCTAAGAGGTCATATGGTATCTCGTGACCCCTTAAGACCCCTCCTCTTTCCCTCCCCCCCTACTCTCCCCCTCTCCCCCTCTCTCCCTCTCTCTCTCTCTCTCTCCATCTCCCCTCTCTCTCCCTCTCCCCTCTCCTCTCCCTCTCTCTCCCTCTCCCACCCCCCTCTTCTCTCTCTCTCTCTCTTTCTCTCTCTCTCTCCCACTCTCCCTCTCCCTCCTTCCTTCTCTCCCTCTCTCTCTCCCTCTCCTCTCTCTCCCTTCCCCCCTCTTCTCTCCCTCTCTCCCTCTCCCTTCCTCCATACCCCTTCTTCTCTCCCACTCCCCCTCTTCTCTCTCTCTCTCTTTGTCTCTCTCCCTCCATCTACCTCTCTCAAGAGTGCGTACGAGGTACTGAAACTATTAGTTCCCTGCACTGCCATATCTTTTTTAAGGCTTAGTAGCGAGTATGTAGTACTTATTACTCATAAGCACGTACAGGGTACTATTCCCATTATTCGATACCCTGTGACAACATTTTTAGGCTTAGTAGTGCGTACACGCTACTTATCAGCCCAGAATGGGAAAAAAGAATACTGTTGGGCTTTTCAACATTTTATGGTCTAACAACACGTATGCAGTTATCAATGTAGCACGTACACAGTTTAGAGACATAGTTTTAGTTTCCCAAGAGCCTCAATGGCCTCAAAATAATTTTTTGAGGTTGTTGAAGGCCCCACTGGAACTATGTCTGCACTTCTATCACTATTGTATACATAAAAGTAAGTGAATTTTTTGTTTTTGCATGATTTCAAATGATTGAATTGTTGTTTTTAGTAGTTTTTTGTTTTTGCATGGTTTCAAATGATTGAATTGTGATTGTTTAATAGTTTGATTCCAAAAAATAGTGATAAGATGCATATTTATGGTTATTTGTTTATTTATGAACTTTTCTTTACATATATGTAATATGATTCTATTTAGGTCAACCAATCTCAACCATGGGAAAGAACAAGTGAGAAATGATGGAACAACGAGAGGCTCAAAAGGAAAGACAAAGGTGGCGTATGAAGAAATTGAGTGACATAAGAACAATGGGAGAAGAAGGTATGTCAACCTCAACATCTCAATTTGATTTACCAAACAAATATAATGCACCTAATGCAATTGAAGAAGAAACATTTGATAATTTACCATTTGAACCTAATGCAATTGAAGAAGAAACATTTGATAATTTACCATTTGAACCTAATGCAATTGAAGAAGATACCACATTTAATAATCAATTAAATGACGAACATATTACACCTTCTCTACTTGATGAATTGAATGTACATAATGCACTGATGTTAACACCTCCTAGAATCATTTGTAGGAAACCAAAGTATCTAATTAACATTGATGAGAATATATTGAAGTCAATGCCCAATAAAATGAATGAACGAACTTTTAGGAGAATGCTTAAAAGAATATGGCAAAACTATTTTATAAACTTAAATCAAATCGCAAGATGTCAATTAATTGTTCAAATGATTAAAAATTTAAATTTTAGAGAGACAATGAAAGTTCTAGGCCTAAGATCATCTGAAAATAATAGTGAAAGAACTATTGTCAGAAATCTATTTGATGCATATCAATCTATTGGTTCAAAATCACGTAGTAAAGATTCTAATGCTACTCGACGTGTCATTACATCAACCATAATGAGCAAGAAAATAAAAAAAGATTGTTTGATAAGCAAAACAAGTAAGTCATTAAATGCTAGTAGAACAACATTAAGTAAAACATTAAAGAGGTGAGAACAAACAGAGGAACCTAACAATAATTCTCTTTGGGCATTCTTGGGTAGACTACCACGCAAAGACAAGGTTGTTGTAGATGCACTAAAAACATTAATTAAAATTTTTTGGCATGACAATACAAGAGTATCACCCAACCAAAGAGATGTTGTTAGAAGGTGAATTGGGTCTAAAAATCATGAGCCACATGCGAAACACTATTTGGATATGACTCAAACTAAATTTTATGAACGATTCCTTCCAAAGTTTCCTCAAATAAAAATTTCTCAAAGATTGTTTGAAATGGCAAAACCTTTTTATATCAAGATTAATCATGTATGCACCACGTGTTGTTGTAGGATGCATATTGAATTTTCCATGCATTATGATATTTTTCATCATATTTGTTCTACTTTGCAAACTAATGATGTTTTGCAAGAATGCAATATACAAGCACCTCCTAAGTCAGCAAAAGAATTTATTTCAAGTATGTTATGTAATAGACATGATGGTTGCATTTATTATATGATGCCCTGTTTGGAGGGTTCTTGTGCTATATGTGGTGGTTTGCAATGTTTACCAAGATGCATACATTTGGAGAGCACACATGAAATTGGTATGAAACTAGTTTCTTTCAGAAAATAGAAGACAGTCACATATGGAGTTAAAGATGGAAAAGATTTGAAGAGATGTGAGTTAGTGAAAAATGATATATGTGTAGCTCAATTTATGAGTACATAATGCATACACATAGAGCTCAATGGTTAGATGAGAAATTCAAGTTGTGTAAGGACACATTTCCTCTTGGCCCCATTGTCTCTATCATTGATTTCGCTGAAAATTATACACTACAACCTCAAAATGAAGTGCAATCCATGTATTATCACTCTACACAAATTTCTATTTTTGTACACATAGCATTCATGCATGCAGATGATAGCATAGAGGAGGAGAGAAAGCTTGTAATAGAGTATCACTTCTACATAAGTGATGATCATACTCATTCATCAGAGTTTGTACAAGGATGCTTTAGATTTTTCTATGATAGTTTAAGGGAAAGAACATACGATACAACTGACACTTAATATGCTTAGATAATTGCACCACACAATTCAAGAATGCAAGGATGTTTTATTGGCTAACAAGGATGCATGTGACAAGCAGTGTACAACATTTTTGGAATTTCATTGAGGTTGGACATGGTAAGGGAGAGCACGATGGTGCAAGAGCATGTGTGAAAAGAGCCCTAGCTAAGTACGAAGGTGGTGCTGAGTTGGGAGATGCAAAAACAATTGTGTGGTGGTGTAAGTCTATGATGGGTCCAGGTAATCTAGGTACGTCATTGGTTCATAGATATTTTTGGTTGATTACTGAATCTAACATTGAAAACTATCTAGATTGTTGTACAGTTGCAGGATCGAGTGATGTGCACTCATTTATGAGTTCAAATTCAAGTTCACTGGTAATTTATATGAGACAGATGGTATGTTTTTGCTCTTCATGCATGTATTGGTTGTGGGAAGAATGTGAATTAGAAGAGTGGATTGACAAATGGTCTTGTAGACCATTGGTTCCCATTGATTCATATCAAATTCCCAAAGCACTACAATTGAGCCAGATGGAGACATCGGTGGATTTTGACCATGTATCCAACCTAGTGGATTCAGGTGATTTTTTGAGTTAATTTTTTTGCAAGTATTCTTTTTGGTTCATTTTGTTGTACATCATACTTTATTTTTGGTATTAATTAACACTTTATAAAATGTAGGTCATGTGTATGGAGTTCTTGCAGAAGAGAACAATGAAGAAGGAATAGATTACTATTTGTGTCATTGTGTTGAGCCAAAAAGAAAATTGACAACCACAATCATTGATGAAGAGGGTATTGAGTACCCAATAGGGTCTATTTTCATGACAGGAATATGGCTTCAGAGATACCCTATCAAGAATTATGATGTTTGGTTGTTCAAGGACTTTGAAACACACAGACATATTCTTCATTTCTCTAACCTTGTTGTTTCAACAAATATTCATTTGATGAAGTATTGTGGTAGACCTCATAACAAGATTTTATGGAAAGTTCATGAATCTGACCATGAGGTAATACTTGACACAATATGGGTTAGAGCTGATCCTGAAGGCTCACTTGATTGATTCTATGGTTCAGAGTAGAATGATTTTGAGAATTTTGTATAAATCATCGACGAATTGTTCTATATTCATTTTTTGTATATATAAATGCCCATGAGCTAATTTTTACATGTTTAGGGGCATAATTTTGTATATTTAAGTGGCAATGAGCTGATTTGTACATATGTACATGCCAAATTTTGTATATTAAAATGGCGATGAGTTGAATCGTACATATTGTAATGCCAAATTTTGTATAAAAGCCCATGAGAAGATTTGTATATTAAAATGGCGATGAGCTGAATCACATATATTGTAATGCCAAATTTTGTATAAAAGCCCATGAGATTATTTGTAAGACAATTTTTTGTATAATCAAATAGCCAAGAGCTGATTTGACCATATTTAGAGGCAAATTTTTGAATATATGACAATGTTTTGTGACTAAGTTTTGAGTATATGTGATGTGTCCCTAGTCAATCAAGAGAATTCATTATCAGGTCTTAGGGTCATAGATTGAGACTAGATACAATTTGAGCAAAAATTGTCATTGTTGTCAAAAAAAATGTTAGAAAAGTTGTCAAGCAACTTCTACATTGCGTCGGTAGGGTATGACTCTCGACATTATGGTGCTTTGGGATGCATGACAGGGCCATGCCTAGTGTAAACCTGCCCACCCGAACACGCTCATGACATCGGTTTGTGCACACGAGGAACATAAGCAATTCTAGCCAATCTTGCAACTTTTCCTTGCAAGCAACTAATGGTTTTTTGAGTAGGCAAAAAAAGGCTACTAATTGAAAATGGCTTCGAGTCATCAAAAACTGAGATAGGCCATTGTAGAGGAGCCTCATGGGACCCTACGAGATCAAACGGATTGACCATATGTGTCGTGGATTGGATGAAACTGTCCGTCAAATTTTGATAATTTTTTGGACTCAGGGCACTTGAGAGATCTCACTGGTGTGCATGATAGGGCCACGCCTAGCATAAAAATTCCTACCTGAACGCACTCACAACATCAGTTTGTGCACATGAGGAATAGAATCAATTCTAGCCAATCTTGCAACTTTTCCTTGCAAGCAACTGATGGTTTTTTTAGCAGGCAAAAAAATGCTACTAATTGAAAATGGCTTTGAGTCATCAAAAACCAAGATAGGCCATTGTAGAGGAGCCTCACATGACCCCATGAGATCAAACAGGTTGACCGTATGTGTCATGGATTGGAAGAAATAGTTCATCAAATTTTGACAATTTTTTGGACTTAGGGCACTTGAGAGATCACATCGGTAGAGTATGACTCTCGACATTCTGGTGCTTTGGGATGCACAATAGGGCCATGCCTAGCATAAACATGCCCACCTAGATGCGTTTGTGATGTCGGTTTGTGCACACAAGGAACAAAATTAATTCTAGCCAATCTTGCAACTTTTCCTTGCAAGCAACTGATGGCTTTTTAAGCAGGCAAAAAAATGCTACTAATTGAAAATAGCTTCGAGTAGTCAAAAACTAAGATAGGCCATTGTAGAGGAGCCTCACGCAACCCCACGGGATCAAACAGATCAATTGTATGTGTCATGGATTGTAAGAAACAGTCCGTCAAATTTTGACAATATTTTGGACTCAGGGCACTTGAGAGATCGCACCAGTAGGGTATGACTCTCGACATTATGGTGCTTAGGGATTCATGACAGGGCCATGCCTAGCATAAACATGCCCACCCAGACGCGCTTGCGATGTCGTTTTGTGCACACGAGGAACAAAATTTGACCATTGCGAGCGTGAGGGTGCTCTCGCACCAAACACATTGTTGTTTATATTCATATTGTCGATTTTTGTTGTTTATATTCATATTGTTAATTACATATGCAAATATTCATTTAAATTTAAAAAAGGGCAGCCACCAAATACAAAGAATACACAATAATGAACTGAATACAAGGAGTTTTGTAGGGTTAATTCAACATTTTAGAAATTTTATCAAATCATATTCCATGATTGCAATGCTTTATATCATATATTTTTGTTTTTTATATTCATATTGTTGATTACATATGCAAATATTCATTTAAATTTATAAAAGGACAACCAAAAAATACAACGAATACAAAATAATGAACTCATTACACATTTATTGGATCAAATATCGATATTTATATATATTAAAAAAGGCATGTCTGCGAAGTCAATACAAGTATTACAAAAATGTGGCATATGCCATGTCCAAATCGATATACAATAAAAATGTAGAATATATCTACATGTATTGGTCATTCTATGACCAAAACTAACACTATATGATCCTAAACTTGTGGTGGATCATCAAAATGAAGCCTCTTTGGCGTAGTACATGGCTCTGTAGATGGCTGCAAAACCACAATTCAAAAACCAAGTTAGAATTCTTTTGTAGAAAATAGTTCACAATTAACATCATAACTATGCATTTAACTTTAATTCCTTTGCAATTGAAATGTAGATTACCTCATCGGCTAATCCAGGAGCTAATGTCTTCGCTCTCCTCTCCTTGTCACTCTTAGGAGTTTTCTTGAAGACATACTTAAATTGATCCATGTTATGGCCGTACCGCGAAGGAGTCTATTGTAGATTAAATGTACAATTAATACAATGTACTAACATAAATATATCAAAAACACTTAAAAGCTATAATATAGAGAACAATGACATACCTATGCTTGAGATGCTTCTCCAATAGACTGAGGATGGCTCACCATCGATGTAGAAACTGACGTTATTACCTATACAAAAAATGTGCAAAGATTAAATACAATTAATATAATGATAAGTATTGAAGGTTGAAAACAATTAATTTTACATATCAAACAAAAGTGTACCAGATCCTGAGATGCTTCTCTAGTGCAAGGAGGAGGGTTCACCATTGACGAAATAGGTATGGATATTTCCTATATGAAAAAATTATAAGATTATGATATATCACAAGTTCACATGTATGCATACATATAATCATGAAATCAAGAAAATAAAGTAGAGATACATACCTCCACCATCTCTTGATCCGCGGAATAAAGTGCATTCAACATATCCACAAAGTTCAATGGCCATTGTACATGTAAAATAGACAAAAAACACTAATCAATCTACAAACCCCAACTAATACTTGATTTCAACATTTTCAAATAATTGTACAACTAAAAATGTGTTCAATTACCTTCTTCACACGTTTTGGCATCTTTGAGGAATTATTTTTCTTAGGACGAGCCCTAGACGCAAAGGGGGTACCCTTAAAACACAAAATTAACATGAGATATTAGTACAGATAATAAATTAAACATAATTTTAAAAATGTAAAATGAAATGACTTCCATATTCCATAAAAACAATACATAAAAAGAGTCGTACAAAATATGATACCGTAAAGCCTTGTAGGCCAAAATCAATCGCTGAGAGTGTGATGTCATCAATCTGGGACATTTCATCCCCTGTCAACACCTACAAACCATAAATTGGACCAAGCATTAAAGATAGTTAGTATATCTTGTATTTTTTTGAATTCAAAGTGTACTATTCTATTTTAACATGTTACAAAATTTATACCTCAATCATCGAAGTTGTAGGTATGGTAATTGGGGGAGGTGTATGGGATACCGCTGTTGCATCTTGAAATGCATATTATTTGTCTCAATTTAAATTGATGTATAAATGAAATTTCATTTATGTAATTACAAATTTAAAGTGACTGATAAATAAAATGTTATGAATTCAAATCAACACACCTATGTCTGTGGCTCATGGGCAAACACCGTGTCCATCAACTCATCTATCAGCGCGACATCCTCAACCATGTGAGCCTAACATCTACAATTGCAAATCATGCATAGATGATATGAGTATCCATCTGCATCGGCTGCATCATCTATCCCCGAGCAACTGACACACATATGCTTGATGGGCTCTCTGTCACCCTCTAATGGCTCATCATCCAATACAATAGGGTGTGCTAATGATGTCCCATGCTGGATGATGGCACCAGTCAATGCTGTGGTTGCCTGAAGAGTTTGTAGCTCCATCAACTCTTTCAGCTCTAATGGGATAGCTTGATGTACCTTGGGTTTGGGTACTAGGGGGCGGTGACTCTCCGCGGCTAATCGCCTACGGGCTCCAAGTCTATCTTGGGCAGAGCCACCACCTCTACCATGGAACTCTCTCATGTCAAAATAGTTTGGCCGCACATTTAGCACAAACTGACAATATATTTTTCTCAAAAAATATAATGGCACCTCATAATTATTGCAAGGTGGATCATCAAAGACCATCCACCACCTCTGCAAAAAAAGATTCTTCATCTGCACATTGGTACACTAATGTATGGGAAACCTCTTTGCATTAAGAGGTAATGACTAACTAGTTTTGGGATCAAGAAAAATGGCACATATTTGTTGTTTAGAAATATTTTTGTTTTTTACTCCATTGTATGATAGCCCATTGGCATAGAATTGACGACACCTATCCCTAAAGCTTCCCCATTTGGTAATTTCTATGGAAACAGCTATGGCACCACTAGCTAATGTTTCTAGGCTAGTGGCGAGGGACTGATGATGGTCAAGTTCAGAAGTCTTCAATTTTACAATCAGTCTATTGATTTTAGACGTATTTTGTCCTATCTAATTAATTGATTCTTTCGGTGTTTCGGCTGTGTGATCAAAAGGAGGAATTGGGAGTTGTTCTTGTGTTTTCAGGAGGTGCATTTGGTTGTTCTTATTTTGGATTAGAAGAATCTAGTTTTTGAAACAAAAAATGAAAAAACCTAATCAAAATTAATGAAATTAAATTCAAAATGTAAAAAAAATTGCATAAACCAGAAAGAAAGACAAAAATAAACAAAAACTAACCTTGATCCATAGCTTGGAGGACAAATTTAGCATCCTGTTCACGGTTTAGGTTAGAAAATGGGGAAAAAATGAAGTAAAAAATGCGCTTTACGGGTAAATGAGACCCAATTTTTTTAAAAAAACTTTTTTTTCCAAGCACTGCATATGCAGTTTTATTTGGATTATTAGCGCGTAAGCACTCATTTTCCTATAAGTAGCACATACATGCTAATTTTCCTAGGCGTAGCATGTACGTGCTCATTTTCCTAAAAGCAGCGCGTACGCACTACCTTTTCTAGGCTCGGGAAGAACAAACCTAAGCGCGTACACGAGAATTTAAAATTTTAAAACCGCGTATGCACTGCCTGTTTTTCCAAGTTTTTTTTGGGTGGTGTCCACTTTTCTGACCACCATCTTTGTGCACATGCTCATGTCACATCACACACTCTAGACATTGTTTGTTTGTATTGCATACTCTATGTATTTATCACCCTTTAACACTTTCCTCTTCTTTTCTCCAATTGCTCTCTTCTAGGCAGTTGATGAGCTTGTTTCCATGTCATTCAAGATAATGCCTGCTTGCTTTCTTTTACGAAATTTACTTGCACATGAGTCTTCATCTTGTATCTTCTGCTTCCACATAGATATAAATTTTAATAAACACTTAGATGATAATTAAATAAAATAATCATTTGTAAAGAAAATATTTAGTCATTGGATGTTACATATTATCTAATAGAAAGATCCTAGATCCAACTCTTGGAGAAAGGAAACATGATTGATAAATTTTTTTTTAAATAACACTGAATCAAATAAATTAAAAATGTTTCATGTAATTTTTAAAAGTAGAACTCATGCAATGCTTTCATGCACCGATGGCAAAGCCGTCTGACCCACAACATTATCCATAATAGAACAAATCACTATAATAGGCTATTATAAAGAATCTATACAAAAATATGAAAGAACATTAAATGACCATTACAAACCCATAAACCATTAAATAGTGAAAATAGGTATAAATTTGTAAATGTCTCCCTACAAACACCACAACCATAACCAAAACAAAAAAAAATCTTACCTGCAAAAGCTAAGTAGCTGGTGAGTTGCAAGTCTACAACATCTCTCAAATAATTGAACCATTTCTTAATTTTGTTCTTCTTATTAGTTAATGGATTTAGTTGCATGTACAAGTTTTCTATTTGAAGCCTTTTGTTTCCTTCTACATCATTCTTCATGTCTATAGTATTGGATAGTTGTACAATTTGTGATGCTATAATATCTATGTGACCCTTAATATCCATAGTATATTTAGGCCATTGACTTTAAAACATGTATGCTGCCACTACATCCTTTACACTTTTCTAAAAAACAATTATGCTTTCTTGTAGTTGTATATATGTTGTTGCACATCTAATCACCAAAACTTCTAGTCTTTTCTCTTCCACCTTCTTCTCTATATCCTTCAAAACTTTGGCTTCCAATTTGAAAGAATGTTCCTTAAATCCATTAAGCATCAATTTTTTTTTCTCTAGTCTTGACAAAGACTCATCCAAAAATACTTCTCGAAGTACTTCATGAAGGACTTTCACCGTATCATTAATAAGTTATGATCCCTATATTTGAGAATTAATAAAATTCTTGTGAGTAGAATGGTGAAGTTTTTCACCCAAACAAATCATATGCAAGGGAGACAATCACTTAAGGTCCATCTGATCTTGAGACATTGATGCCCACTTTAGCATGTCACATTCTAAATTAACAAGACTAGGACACCTTAGGTGCCTTGGTACTCGTGATTGGGACCCAAAATATGACCCCTCATTTTTTCCCTCATGTGTGAGAAAAAATTCAAACACTTTATGTATGATTAGGTATAAAAGGAAGCCTACCCTATCGTTTGGAGGGGTCTACCTACAGTTCAAGTGATCTCTTAATTATAAAATCAATTCAATTCCAAGTGAACAAGCAATCAAGCATTCATCAAGCATTGAAGGAGAATTCAAGTTAAAGCACAAAATTTTTTATCAACAGTCTGCATGACATCTAGAAACCTTGTGTGAGGATTCAAGAAAGATTCATCAAGGTATCATGTTCAAATTTAAGCATTTTAAATTAGATCTAAAGGGATCATTTTAAAGAGGGAGGAAGAGAGATCTTTTCCTAAAGATGTCCACCTCCAAAAATAGAGGAGATATTTAATAAACATATCATCTTTTAAATTAAGAAATGGGTAGGAGATTAAGAATACAAACCTTCCATATTGCACACTTCAAGGTATATTCAAACCTATTTGACCTAGGAAATCCCCCATCATTTTCGTCATTTTGTGTGTAGGAAATTGATTATGGAGTTACGTGTGAAGAATTTGGCAAACTAAATGATGACAATCAAACTCAAATTTTGATGGCACGAAAAGCAGAAGAGTAGGCCAATTCCATACACCTTCCTTTACTATTTTAAAAATATCATTGACCAAACTATTGTGCAGAAGTAGTATGGAGTGCATTTCATCTATTTTATGCCCAAAGATTTCATCATACCACTTTCTTTTCAAAGGTGACAGATCAATTGCGTTGTTTGGGTAATGCATTCCAAATAGATATAGTTGCATACCATTTATCTATCTTCAAAGCCTTTTATCCTAATGGCATTAAATTAAAGTTCTTTCTCTATTTTTTTGGTGATCTTTGGAGTAGAGGTTGTTTTGCATCAACCTGGGATACATTTAACTTGTGTTGTATCTAAAAAATATGTATCCTAGGTCAATGCAATGCAACCTTTGCTCCACCAATACCAGATAGAAGAGAAAGTACTTTAATTTAATACCATCGGGAGAAAATTCTTTCAAGACATAAGTTAGGTATAAAAGGAATCCTACCCTATCATTTGAAGGGGTCTACGCCTACAATTCAAGTTATCTCTCAATTATAAAATCAATTCAATTCCAAGTGAACAAGCGATCAAGCATTCATAAAGCTTTGAAGGAGAATTCAAGTTAAAGCACAACATTCTGCATGACATCCTAAAACCTTATGTGAGGATTCAAGAAAGATTCATCAAGGTATCATGTTCAATTTTAAGTATTTTTATATTAGATCTATCCTTTCCCTCAAAAGGAAAACATTATACTTCAAGGTTAATTCACAACCCGAGGTTTGACCTAGGAAAGCCCCCATCAACAAACCTATTTTTTCATCATTTTGTGTGTAGGAAATTGATTTAGGAGTTACATGTGAATAATTTAGCAAACTAAATGATGAAAAACAAACTCAAATTTTGATTGCATGAAAAGCATAAGAGTAAGCCATTTCACACCTCCTAGTCCCAAGAATTTTTGAGAACCTTTTGATAGTAGATTTTGTGTACCGTCCTAATCCAAAAAGAATTCATTTTGTCTACATCTGATAGGTGGAGGATCTAGTTGATCTGCACCTCCTAGTCCCAACAATTCTACTTGAACACTCTGTCACAGGAGAAGAGATATGACTTCTAGGTCTACTAAGGAGATGCTTACTATTAGTCATATGATAAGAGGAATGAGAAGAAACATGAATACTACTAGCTAACAAGTTGTGTAATGTTGGGTGATTCATGTTACATCATAGATTTCATTGGCTAGAAAGTTGTGTTATGCTAGGTGATCCATGATAAAGAAGATTAACAAATAAAACCATTTGTTTGCAAGGCAATCCAAAAACTCTACTACAAAATGGTTATTGTATTGACACAAAACACAAATAACAATAATAAATAACACTTGTAAAGGTGTAAACAACAACCATGGTCACACTAGCATTAATCTATGCTATTCCAAGTAACGAATCTTAAAAAACAATAACCATGCCCTAGGGGGTGCTATGTACCACAACACTTCTAGTTTGAGGATATAACATAAATGAATTAATATGAGAAAAAAGGAGAGCTCATATGCCTCCCCTTAAGATGTCAACATACCTCTAAGTTGATATCTTAAGGTAGATAGCAATCAAGGATAAGCACCTTCAACACCAACAAGATACCCTTAATAAACACACATGCATTCCAAGCTAGGAAGAAAGATCATTGTACATGCCTCATTGCTATAAGAAAGGAAGAGATAGTTGTAAAAGAGATATTAAGGAAAAATTAAACATAATTTAAATGAAGGAAACCAAAATAATACAAAGAGATAAAAAAACTCTACAGAGAAACTATTTTACATACCTCAAATGCAAAATTGTAGGGTGGAACAATAAAAAATGACAAATCAAGGAAAGAATGAAAGATCCACACCAAATTCTTATACAATGCAGTCCAGTTGAAGGATTTTCATTCAATACAATACAGTGAAGGGGTCATTATGATGATTTATTTGAAGGTTCATAAGTTAAAGGTAGTCACTAACATATAAAGAGTGAATAAATTGAAGAACCCGATAAATTGCCAACGTAGCATGAGGATGTATGATGTTAACAACAGCAAAATGATATTATGATGGTGGTGAAACTACAAAAAGTCTTGATCATATTTTTATTCAGCATGAAAGCAACCACCTTGAGCTCATGAATGACAGGCATCATGTTGTAGAGTATCAACCCTTGTTGAACAAGGGTGTCAAATTTTTGAGGCTCAATCAGTGCAAGGAGAAATTTTGTGTATAAGTAGAGAGGAGAGGTCGATGTCTTTGTTTATTTGTCTACAAAACAATGAAAGAGGTCCTAATCAAGGAACAAACATGTCCAAGAAAGGAGAGAATTTGGATTCAGGACAATTCTATGCAAGAAAGGATATCAAGTTATAAAAGATAAAAATCAACAAAGGTAAAGTGGATCCTTAAAAAAGAGGAACAATTGACAACTATTATTCTTGCTCCACAATGTAGAGACTAGAAGAACTAGGCTATTACGTTGTCTCCCAAGTATGATTGCACATGAAATCATAGTACCATGAATGACAATGAGCCCCTAATAGGTAATTAAGCTACCAATGTCATATAGCAAGATAAAAACATAATAGGTTATGTTTTTATGAGGGATATGATGAGTGCATAACTCACTGTCACCTATTATTTAAATGTTACTAGAAGTACAATAAGTTGTTGAATTATAACCTCCAAATCATGGCATTCATTAGTGGAATAGTTGATGATGCTTGAAAAATGGATTGTCCTAATTTTGTTTATGGTTTTTTCTTCAATTTTTCAAGGGGAGAGTAATAAAGTTGGCTTTAAGAAACTCATGAGAGTGATATATGTATTAGTGTAATTATTATACTTTTTGAATATTTATCCTTAGTATAATATTGGAAATAGTATCTTATACTAATTAGGGAGTCATAATTAGGATATTATTTTCCCATTTTTAGTTGTTGATCTCATTATTTAAGACACAAATGATTTTCATCATTTCTTTTCTTTATGTGGAATATATATCTAATGTAATTATTTATATTTTTAATAAATTTATTGTGATAATCATGTGGTTTTTTAATTTTATCTCTTGTCCAAGAGAATGTATTGAATATCATAACTCTAACATGGCTTTATTTTGGATGAGTAACAAAATTACTCTATTATTTATCCTATGATAGATGTTCATACCTTGTTCAAAAACTTCCAATTTCTATGAGGCAGTCTGTCAAATAGTCGGCGTGCTTTTTCAAAACTCCCATTTTCGCACAGGCTGGGGGATGTTGATAGAGCTTTACACCTGCACCCACGCCAATGGAGAATCAGAAACATCACTATTTGCAGGTACAAAATAGATGGGTGACAGATGAATGAATTAATAAAGGGGAATGAAGCCTATTGGTCTTTAGTCATTGAACACAATGATCATTGGGATTGCACAAAATAGACCTTTTAAAATGATTTAGAAACTTTCAATACGGTGAAGACATGAACAAGGAATTAAAATTGCTAAATTCCTCACAAAAATGATATCTCATGGAATACCACGATATGCAAAAAGTAGATTTGTTGAAAATCATTTTAAAACTTAAGGAAAATGCACATGGTAGGTGTACAACCAAAATCCACAACCATTGCCAGCACCCTCTTCGCACACATCCAAGATTGGAACCTTGGAATAGGGTCTGGACATCAATCAAAACATTAAGGGAGATTTTCAGATGTTGTAGTTGTGAATGCCCTTGATAGATGTGTCTATAAAATGTGGGAGCATAAAACAAAACATATGAACTATTTCTTGACAAAAAAAAATTCCCAAAAAGGATGTCGATTCATAGGATATATTTTCGCATGTTATCCCTTTTTTGTCGGGCCCTCAATCTATGGAAAACTCCATATCCAATTCTCAGGTGGGGAAAGAAGAGCTTTGCTTTGCTCTAGAACACCATTCATTTCTAGTAGGACTTGAGTGTTGATTTCGAATAGATATGATCTCTATTTGACCCAGAAAAAACCAGCCAGTGGCATTATGTAGACACAACCTCTCCTCTATTGCTAGGGTTTGACAGAGGTGGAACTACGAAGAGCCAATCTAGGTCACAATTCACACTTACTATGGGCGAGAGTATGCTGCTAGGGCGACAACATGATCATAATGGGAAGAGGCCACGAAACTGATTTGAAATGTCTTGGTCTTTTTTTTTTTTTAAAGTAATACTTGTTGTTGTCAGAATTTCGATGAACGCAGGCACTTTTTGTAAAAAATCACAAATGTCATTTCCAATTCCTTCTCTGTCAAAAACATATATTGAATTATCGTCAGAATTCCGACGAATGCAGGTAATTTTTCAAAAAAAAATCAAATTTGTTCACAATATACATTCTCTGTCAGAATTTTAGGCCAAATGTATTAGTGATTAATTGAATTTAAATTAATTATTATTCTCACTATAGTCCAACGATTGATTTATTTAATAAATTAATTTTCCTCTATCCTTCTAAGACATCCAATAATTAATTCTCCTCAAAACTCCCCTTCAATTAATTAATTAACCTAGGTGATTCCTACAAATCACCTTTTCCTAATCCCCACTTACCTCATTAATTCTTCTAGAAATCCTCATAATCATGATTAACAATATCCTTCAATTTTAAATTCCCCACTCATGCCTCAAATTCAACTTACCATTATTCTCCAATTTTAAATTCCCCACTCATGCCTCAATTTCCACTAACCATTATTCTCCAATTTTAAATTCCCCCACTCAAATCTCACTTACCACTATTCCTCTACTTTTAAATTCCTCCAATCATGACACAAGGAATTTAATATTCCTCTTTATTCCTCCAATGCATCCTTAATTCATGTTTGTTGGCATTTCAATAGAAGGAGATTGTTGATATTCATTAAGGATATTGAGAAGGTTGTTGAAGATTATTGATATAACTGAAAAAGGATGATAATTATCTTTATAACATTATTTTGTCATTGATGTCAAGAAATTGATTTTCTGATTCAATATGATGTTGCCATATCTTGAGAAGATTGATTTGAAGAGAATTAAGATGTCAGTAAAAGACACAAAAAGAATGTGATAAGAAAGAGGAGAAATAATTTATTCAATGGGAAACTATTACCGAGTTAGACAATGATGAGAACATGATGTTTAGATTTATTTTGATATCCTACATATGTTGTTGATTGTAAGGTTAATACTATACTATGTCACCGAGCAAAGAACCTAGTCGGTAAACCCTAAGGAACCTAGTCGATAAACCCTAAGGTTATCGATATTGGTTAATGAAGGAGGAATGTCTACCGAGTAAAGTTTAGTATTTACTGAGTAGCAACCGAGTTATGAAAGATCACATTGGATGAATACAAGCAATATTTAATGAAGGACAATGATGAGTTGGAGTTGATTAAATGATTGGTATGTCATGCATGAAGTTTTTTAAGGACCTACGACAATAGAAGATCGGAAGGAAGATCTATAGCATAGATTGAACTGCAATAACCTTGTGCAAGTTCCAAGAAATGAATGCAAGTCCCAAGGCAAGGTAAAATGTTTTCAAATCAAAGGATGCATTGAACCTGGTCAAGATTGAAGATCTGATAGCTAAGATTGATTATGGGAAATGCGATCAAGGAGATTAAGCGGTTAGCAAATTGTTTATAAATAAGGAATTGTTGATAAACAATGTATACGGGCAAGTGTAAGCACATGGATGCTACATAGTGATTATTGAGCACAAAAGCTTGAAGACCTATTTGAATAACAGAGTAGGAAGCCCAACAGAGGGACAAGATAAGTCCTATGACTAGATTGTTTTGAGCAAAATAGAATCTTCTTTAGCATTTTAGATATGAAGTTGCAGATATATTTTTATTACTGTTATTTTGTAAGTGATAGAAAATCTCTTAACCGAGTGGACTTAACAGTCTTATTTGTAAACCCTCTAGCAAGGTAACATTCTAAATGAGTGTTTTAAATCCTTTGACAAGGTCACTTCTAACAAAGTGAAGATCCTAACAGATCTGAGGGAAATCCCTTAATCGGGTCACATCTAGCAATGTGTTTGTAATCTTTAACAGGATTTGCTTTTAACTGAGCATACTCTAGAAGAGTATATTTCTTAGTGGGTCCGAAATCCCATAGTGGTTTTTCCCTATTTGGGTTTCCACGTTAAATCTGGTGTTATATGTGTTATGATGATTATGTGTTTATGAGTTTGCATGTTTAGTAGTTTCGGTTATATTGCTGAAGTTTAAGTTATCGAGGTTGAATCTGTTGATTTTATGTCAGATTAAGTTTGTATGATTCACCCCCCTCTCTCATCTTGTTAGCTATTAGCATCAGAACTTTACAATTGGTATCAGAGCTTTGGACTCCAGAAGAAAAAGTTTAAAGGTACTTGAGGCAAAGATCTGAAGATGTATAAAAGGGATGCACCAAAGCTAAACAAGTCAAGCTCCTCCACATGGCAGAAAAGGATGAAGCTGCATTTATCAGGAATTGGAGAATATGCAACATATTATTTGGAGAATGACTGCATACCACCAAGCACCAACCCGATGACCTTGGAAGAGATAAAGGCAAAACAAGAACACATTCAAGCTATGATTGAAATAAGATTAGCATTGACCAACTAAGAGTTTAATGACCTAGAAGGCTGTAATGATGCAAAAGCAAGGTGGACCAAGCTCATATTTGTATATGGCGGTGATGAACCTGTCCAAAGAGAAAAGTAGATAGTCTAAGCAGACAACTTGAATCCATGAGAATGAATGAAGGTGAGAACATAACCCAATACAGTACAAGGTTAAAGGAGACTGTCAACCAAATTAAAGGAGTAGGAGGAACTATTGAAGGAAAGGATCTAACAAGTAAGTTGCTTAGAACCCTTCTACCTGCTTATGCCATTTGAGTCTCTGCAATCAATGAACTAAGGTCTGTACCAAACATGCTAGTGTCTTTGGATGCTTCTATTGGCAAGCTACATGGATTTGAGTTAAGTAATTTTGATAACAGTGGGTCTTCGGTAAATAAAGTAGAATCTGCATTCAGTTCTTTTAATATTGGTGAATTTGATGATTACAATGATAGAATGAGTAAGTACTGTGAAGGGAATCACAGTGGAGCAAGTGAAAGATTTTGTAAGAACATGGAAGAAGTGCACAAACTGTATGAGGAAATCAAGAAGCAAGAAGAGTTTGAAGCATTATTAGCCAGAAGGTTACCAAGAGGAAAAGGTAAGTATAAAGGAAAGCTACCTTTAATATGTTTCAATTGTGATAAAATAGGACATATGGCTTCTAACTGCCCTGACAAAGAATCTAGTGAAAAAAGAGAATACTGAGATAATAGGTAGAAAGACAACCAATATAGAGGACACTGAGACTTCAAAAGGAGAGACAGAAAGACATGCCTAATAGCTGATGAGGAATCCAACAATGATAAATCTGATGAAACTGATACTTAGGAAGTTGTTTATGTGGCTATTAAAGATAGATCAGATGAAGAAAGGTATGAAGAAAAATCCCTAATATCTCACATAAATAATAATTATTCTTGGATCATAGATAGTGGATTCTCACATCACATGACAGGTGATAAGCACAAGTTTGTTAAATTAGAAGACTATGATGGAGGCTATGTAAGATTTGGTAATGATGCACCATGTCCAGTGAAAGGTAAAGGATCTATAACACTTCTTGACAATGCTAAATGTGATGATGTATACTTGGTTGAAGGATTGAAATACAATTTGTTGAGTGTAGCACAACTAAACAATACAGGATACCGAATAGAATTTTAGAAAGGAATTGTCAAAGTTCATGACAAGCATGGAAAGTTAGCTACTACTGGGACACAAACAAAAGGTAGTACATTTCATCTTGACTCAACTTGGAATAAGTGTCTTTATGCAAAAATAGATGATACTTGGTTATGGCATAAAAGGTTTTGTCATGTAAATTTTGATAATCTGATCAAAATAAGCAAGAAGCACCAAGTAAGAGGTCTACCGAGCTTAGAAAAACCTGAGAATGCTATATGTCGAGGATGCTAGAAGGGTAAGATGACTAGATCAAGCTTTACAAGTAAGTCCTACACTTCTGAAGAAATTTTAGACCTAGTACACACTGATCTTTGTGGTCCCATGAAAGTTCAAAGTTATTATGGTGATAAATATTTCATATTATTTATGGATGATTATCAAGGATGATGTCAGTTATATTTTTAAAAGAAAAATCAGAAGCTTTTCAAATGTTTAAATGGTACAAGGCAAGAGTTGAAAATGAAACAGGAAGACAACTAAAATGTCTTAGATCTGATAGAGGAGGAGAGTTCACTTCTGATGAATTTAACTTATTCTAAAATGATCATGGTATAAAAAGGCAAGTATCTGCACCGAGAACACCTCAGCAAAATGGGATAACCGAGAGAAGAAATAGATCAATTGTGGATTGTCCAAGAACCCTGTTGATAGAAAAGAGGGCACCTCAAACATTTTGGAGAGAAGCAATCAGCACTGCAGTTTACACCCTGAACCAAGTTCAACTGAAGAAAGGAACTATGAAGACACCATATGAGATCTGGTATGACAAGAAACCTAATGTAAGTTATTTTAAAATCTTTGGAAGTAGATGTTATGTTCACAAAGATGACAGAAATGGAAAGTTTGATCAGAAAAGTGAAGAAGGAACATTTCTTGGTTATTCTTCTAGAAGTAAAGCATTTAAATGTCTGATCAAATCATCTAACAAAATAGTAGAAAGTACAAATGTGAAAATTGATGAATTTGTAGAAAGAAATGATGAAGGAAATTCAAAAGAACCAAAAGATTATGAAGAATTTGTTTATGCTCAACCGAGAAGTCCTACCAAGAAAGCTGCTGAAGAAAATGAAGATAATGTCCAGTTACCGAGTGATGAAGAAGATCATACAGAACCTACCGAGCCTATATTAGCCAAATAAGTCAGAAGACATCATGAATCAAGTTAGTGTTGGTATTTTGGTATGGTTTTGTCATTGATGTCAACACCTGTTAAATACACCTACTTTGGAGATCCAACAACATTCACCAGCAAATAGTAAACTGTGCAATAGTTACCAGTATAATGTTCACCGACAGGATATAATGTTCACCAGCACCTAGAATGACATGGAAGACACTTGGTAATGTTGAAGACATCATGTCGACACTTTATTTTGAAGTAATAATCATTGGTATACTATTATTTGCATATTTGCTTTTACCGACAAATAGGTCTAGGTTATCTAGGGTTTCACCGGCAGGCTTATCTTTTCTAGATCAGCATGGCGCACTATGGAGATGAATTATTATTGTTGTAAATGCATTAAGCTGACATGTTAAATCGGTTATTGCATCAGATATTGTATTATTTGTAAAATGTTTTTATTGTAATATCTTGTAGAGCCGACCTACTAAAATTGGTCTTAGGGTATGGTATAAATGTAAGATCTTATTTGTAAGATCAAGTGTCGAATGTGAAAAAGAATTGTGTGAAGGTATATGCGAGATTAAGCAGAGGTATACACGAAGACATCATTTGAAGGTGAAGTTAGGTTTTTGTAGAAGCATATCAGCATTACACCGATACTGAATCCAACATATGAAGATGCTATTTTGTGCAGTACATTCTTTTTGGATTTAACCATCCAATTGTAGTCAGTGTGACTCCCATTTGTGATTGAGCAGTGAGCTCTAGGCTGTTGGCCTTTCTGCATGTGTAGACCCCTCTTGTACACTTACTATCTACAATAGTATCATCTGATTGTGGGTAAGGTTTCCCACCATAGTTTTTCCCCTTACAGGGTTTCCACATACAAATATTGGTGTCATGTGTTGTGGATGACTTTGTGCTTATGTTTCATGCATTAATTCTTACCGGTATAGCGATTTTCTGTTAACACTATTTACCAGCATACTTATCTATCTTACCGATATTAAGCATTAATCTGGTTGATAAGTTTTTGGATTGAATTTATTTGACAACTAATTCACCGCCCCCCTCTTAGTCATCTTCGGAACCTATAATTGGTATCAGAGCCTAGTCCTCTTTTTGCAGAAATTTAACAACTTGAGGAGATCCAATGTCTACTAATTATTTCAGAAAGGACAGTCCTAAACTTGATGGAACCAACTAAGGGATATGGAAAATTAGAATGGAGACACATTTGAATTGCATTGGTAAAGACATTTGGGAAGTTACTAAGAATGGTTATACTACTGCTATAGCTGGTCAGACTGCTCCCACTACTTTAGTCAAAGATGAAGAAAATGATTGCAAAGCTAGAGAAGCACTCCTGAGCGCATTATCAGATCAACAAATCATGGGATTATCAGATAGATCCACTGCTAAAGATATTTGGGATCATTTGGAAACACTGAATGAAGGAGATTCCACAGTCAAAATTGCAAAACTTGAAAGCTTCCGAGTTAGGTATGAACATCTAAAAATGGAAAGAAGATGAAATGATTTCTGCTTTTATGGAAAGAGTAAATGAAATTGTTTTGGGTATCAAATGTTGTGGAGGAACCTTGAGTGAAGATGAGATTGTTTCAAAAATCTTAAGAGGTTTACCACCAGCATATAAAATGAAGGTTACTGCTATAAATGAATTAAGAACAATGCCTAATACATCAGTAACTAGGGATACATTGATTGGAAAACTTTCAGCTTTTGAAATTGAGGAATTTGGTGCTATTACTACTATAAAAACTCATTTGGCCTTCAAAGCATCAACATCATCTGCTCCATCCTTTGACAAATCAGACTAGAGAGCCTTTTATGCAATAGAACTTGAAGAAAGCAAGAAGGAGAATGAAGAACTTGAAGAACTTGAAGCACTATTTACAAGAAAAATGCCAAAAGGTCCAATTGGAAGTAAGGATGACGGTAAAGCACCCTTTAAATGTTTTAACTGCAATAAGATTGGTCACATGGCATCAAGATGCCCTGATAGACATGCTAGACTAAGAGAAGAAGCTAAAAGGACATACAAAACCTAATCCTGAATATCAGAAATACAGATTCAAGAAAAACAAGGATAAATCTTGTTACATTGCCGATGAAGGTGTGACTGATGATTCTGATGAGGATCCAGCAGACAATGGATGGGTCTTTGTTGCTATAACAGAAGATCAACTGATACCTATTGCTCCACCAGTAGAACAAGCCCTAGCAGCTAAAGTTGAATCAAAGGATGAATGGATTATTGACTCAAGATGCTCACATCACATGACTAGAGACAAAGGTAAATTCTTGAACTTTCAAGAATACAATGGAGGTTTAGTGAGATTCGAAGATGACAAATCCTGTTCAATCAAAGGTAAGGGTTCAATATCTCTTGATGGTAAACATAACACTAACAATGTCTACTATGTTAAAGGATTAAAACATAATCTTCTAAGTGTTGGTCAATTAGTTGAGAAAGGTTTTCAGTTACAATTTAAAAATGGAAAATGCAAAATCATGAGTAGAACTGGTTTGGAAATTGCAACCGGTAATCAGACTAGAGGTAATATCTTTCATTTGAATAATAGTGAAAAGGCATGCTTAATTGCACATATAGATGAAAGTTGGCTACGGCATAAAAGACTATGTCATGTAAATTTTGATTGCATGGTAAAAATCAGTACTTCTAAGGCAGTTAGAGATCTACCTAAAATTGTGAAACCTCAGAATACAATTTGCAAGGAATGTCAATTTGGAAAACAAGTTAGAGCTAGTTTCAAAAGTATTCCAGAAAAATCCAATAATGCTCTTGATTTAATCAGCATTACACCGGTACTAAATCTAGCATATGAAGATGCTATTTTGTGCAGTACATTCTTATTGGATTTAACCATCCAACTATAGTCAGTGTGACTCCCATTTGTGATTGAGTAGTGAGCTCTAGGCTGTTGGCCTTTCTGCATGTGCAGACCCCTCTTTGTACACTTACTATCTGCAGTAGTATCATCTGATTGTGGGTAAGGTTTCCCACCATGGTTTTTCCCCTTACAAGGTTTTCACGTACAAATATTGGTGTCATGTTTTGTGGATGACTTTGTGCTTATGTTTCAATCATTAATTCTTACTAGTATAGCAATTTTCTTTTAACATTGTTTACTGACATACTTAACTATGTTACCGGTATTAAGCATTAATTTGGTTGATAAGTTTTTGGATTGAATTTATTTGACAATTGATTCACCCCCCCCTCTCAGTTGTCTCTAGGACCTACAATTGGTATCAAAGCCTAGTCCTCTTTTTGCAGAAGTTTAACAACTTGAGGAGATCCAATGTCTACTAATTATTTCAGAAAGGATAGTCCTAAACTTGATGGAACCAACTATGGGATATGGAAAATTAGAATGGAGACACATTTGAATTGCATTGGTAAAGACATCTGGAAAGTTACTAAGACTGGTTATACTGCTGCTGTAGCTGGTCAGATTGCTCCCACTACTTTAGCCAAAGATAAAGAAAATGATTGCAAAGCTAGAGAAGCACTCCTAAGCGCATTATCAGATCAACAAATCATGGGATTATTAGATAGATCCACTACTAAAGCTATTTGGGATCATTTGGAAACATTGAATGAAGGAGATTCCATAGTCAAAATTGCAAAACTTGAAAGCTTCCGAGTTAGGTAAGTACATCTGAAAATGGAAGAAGATGAAATGATTTTTGCTTTTATGGAAAGAGTAAATGAAATTGTTTTGGGTATCAAACATTGTGGAGGAACCTTGAGTGAAGATGAGATTGCTTCAAAAATCTTAAGAGGTTTGCCACCAGCATATAAAATGAAGGTTGCTGCTATAAATGAATTAAGAACAATGCCTAATACATCAGTAACTAGGGATACATTGATTGGAAAACTTTCAGCTTTTGAAATTGAGGAATTTGTTCCTATTACTACTATAAAAACTCATTTGGCCTTCAAAGCATCAACATCATCTGCTCCATCCTTTGATAAATCAGACGAGAGAGCCTTTTATGCAATAGAACTTGAAGAAAGCAAGCAGGAGAATGAAGAGCTTGAAGAACTTGAAGCATTATTTGCAAGAAAAATGCCAAAAGGTCCAATTGGAAGTAAGTATGAAGGTAAAACACCCTTTAAATATTTTAACTGCAATAAGATTGGTCACATGGCTTCAAGATGCCCTGATAGACATGCTAGACTAAGAGAAGAAGCTAGAAGGACATACAAACCTAATCCTGAATATCAGAAATACATATTCAAGAAAAACAAGGATAAATCTTGTTACATTGCTGATGAAGGTGTGACTGATGATTCTGATGAGGATCCAGCAGACAATGGATGGGTCTTTTTTTCTATAACAGAAGATCAACCGGTACCTATTGCTTCACCGGTAGAACAAGCCCTAGTAGCTAAAGTTTAATCAAAGGATGAATGGATTATTGACTCAGGATGCTCACATCACATGACTGGAGACAAAGGTAAATTCTTGAACTTTCAAGAATACAATGGAGGTTTAGTGAGATTCAGAGATGACAAAGCCTATTCAATCAAAGGTAAGGGTTCAATATCTCTTGATGGTAAACATAACACTGACAATGTCTACTATGTTGAAGGATTAAAATATAATCTTCTAAGTGTTGGTCAACTAGTTGAGAAAGGTTTTCAGTTACAATTTAAAAATGGAAAATGCAAAATCATGAATAGAACTGGTTTGGAAATTGCAACTGGTAATCAGACTAGAGGTAATATCTTTCATTTGAATAACAGTAAAAAGGCATGCTTAATTGCACATATAGATGAAAGTTGGCTATGGCATAAAAGACTATGTCATGTAAATTTTGTTTGCATGGTAAAAATCAGTACTTCTAAGGCAGTTAGAGATCTACCTAAAATTGTGAAACCTCTGAATACAATTTGTAAGGAATGTCAATTTGGAAAACAAGTTAGAGCTAGTTTCAAAAGTATTCCAGAAAAATCCAATAATGCTCTTGATTTAATTCTTTTTAGGATTGCAGATTTTACAGACTGATAAAGGCATATTTTTTAGTCAATCTAAGTACTTGAAAGAACTACTTAAGAAATTTGGGATTCAAAAATCTAAACCGGTAAGCACACCTATGACTACAAATGACAAATTATTCCAAAGGAATGAATCTACACCTATTAATCCAACTAGATACAAATCTATGATAGGAGGTTTACTATATTTGACACAAACCAGGCTTGATATTATGAATGCAGTATGTATAGTTTCTAGATTTCAGAGTAATCCTAGGGAAAATCATGAATCAGCAGTAAAAAGGATTTTCCGGTACTTACAAGGCACAACAAATCTTGGATTATGGTATCCTAATGATGAAAATTTTGATTTATATGCATACACAGATGCAAATTGGGCAGGAGATGTGGATGATAGAAAAAGCACCACTGGAGGAGCTTTCTTTCTTGGAAAGACATTAGTTTCTTGGTTAAGTAAGAAATAGAGTTGTACATCTTAATCAACAGCAGAATCAAAATATGTTGTAGTAGCAACAAACTGTACACAGGTACTTTGGCTTAAGCAAATGTTGAAAGACATAAAGGTAAAATGCAAGGAACCTATTACAATATATTGTGATAACACTATAGCAATTGATATATCTAAGAATCTAGTATTACATTCTAAAAAAAAACATGTTTCTATCAAACTAAATTTTCTAAGGGAAAAAGTTGAAGAAAGGGAGATAAAACTGGTTTATGTGAATACTAAAGAACAACTTGCAGATATTTTCACAAAACCTTTGCCTAAGGAAACTTTTGAGTATCTCAGAGATCAGCTCAGAGTCTTACCTCCACCGGTAGAGACTTAGATAGTTAATGATTGTCATCAACCGACAGAATTAAATGGACAAATCTTTTATTCTGGTATTTGATGAGGAAGCTACTTCTCAGGGGGAGTAGTTGGTATATTTAATTGGTTGGTATTTTGTATGAACTTGATTTTTTGTGACTTTGGCATTTGATGTCAAAGGGGGAGAGATATATGGAAAAACATTGGGGAAAACATTGGGGAGAGATTGATATGAGAGTTGGTATTTGAAAATAAATCTTTGGATAAACACATGTTACTCCCAGGGGGAGAAATGGAGATTGTTGGTTTTTGTACTTGGCATTTCTATTTTGGCACTTTGATGGTCTTTCCACCTTGTGTTGCCATCAATTCCAAAGGGGAGATTGTTGGTATTTTGGTATGGTTTTGTCATTGATGTCAACACCTGCTAAATACACCTACTTTGGAGATCCAGCAACATTCACCGGCAAATAGTAAACTGTGCAACAGTTACCAGTATAATGTTCACCGACACCTGGAATGACATGGAAGACACTTGGTAATGTTGAAGACATCATGTGGACACTTTATTTTGAATTCATAATCATTGGTATACTCTTATTTGCATATTTGCTTTTATCGACTATAGCATCGGAGATTAGGAATCATCAAAAACAAGTTAAACGTAATAGCTCAATCAAAACACTAAACATGATAACTCAATCAAAAGAACACTCATTGCAATGAACCTAATCCCAAGCACACTCAATAGAGGCATAAAAACAAAGCATTTAAAAGAAAAATATCATGCAAACCATATAACAATTTGGATGCTTCTTCCATGCGGCTCCATTGTTCTTCTTTCCTCTTCAATGGATTTATGGATCTCACCTACAAGTGCACATACAATTGAAAGCAAGATTGATGAAAGGCTCAAGAGTACTAGAAGCATAAGTTCGATAGTTTGATTAAGGATTCGGGGTCGATTGAAGAAAAATCATCCAATTTATAGAGAAATTGGAGAAATGAGCAAATTAGCATGAAAGTGATTCGAATAGAAATTCAAATCAATAATAGCAAAATTATGACATATCTATGACAAATTGCTATGCAAGGCTTATGACAATTCATGACAAATTTCTATGTCAAGAATTTATGACATTTTATGACATTTTATGACAAATTCTATGACAAATTTCTATGTCAAGAATTTATGACAATTTATGACAAATTCTATGACAAATTTCTATGTCATTGCCATAAATTTAGGAGAGAAATAGGAGGAAATTAAATTTAAGAATTAAGAAATTAGGAAATTAGAAATTAGTGAATTAATCAATAATTTTTCATTTATTAATTAATTCACTCACAAAGAGGAATAATTAGCCAATTAAATGAATATTTAATTGTAATGAGAAAACTTAGGATTAATAAATAATTTAGTAATCCTAAAGGAAGAAATGACGCACAAGGTTAAATGATTAAATCATGAAACCCTAGAAGGTGAATTAGCAATGCGAGGATGACAATTAGGTCCTGATTGAAGATAATTAATGTCGATCATGATTTTGAATTGATAAATGACCAATGCGATAAACAATTTGATTGAGAAATGCGCCAATTGACGAAGAACAATGACAAATTGATCCAAATTGACATAATTGAGATAGACAATGATTGATGACAAATCGGTCGCAAAATGACAAGATTGACAAAAGGACAAGAATCGATGACAAAATAGATTGCAAGACGACAAGATTGAAAATGACCACGATCGATGACAAATCGATCGCAAAATGACAAGATTGCACGTGACAGCGATCGATGACAAATCGATCGCATGATGACAAGATTGAAGGATTGATGATAAATTGACAAGATTGATAAGAGGACAACGATCGATGACAAATCGATCGCAAGATCGACAGGATTGATAAGAGGACCAAACCCTAATTAGGATTGACGATGTCCAAAATGATGACAAATTAGCACGCACATTGATGCAACAAGATAAGATCGATCAAAATCATGACTGGATAATGTTATCGACAAGACCAAATTCAAGGACGAGATGAATGAAGAATATAGAAGAATGACTCGATGTTCGCAAATGATAAAGACCAATTGCATGACATAGGAGAAATGTTAATGTGACACAAAAACCTAAAATGAGGCAATGCGCAAATGTTAAAGTATGACTTCGCAAGCATTTGACCATTTTTAGGTGTCTACATCGACAAATAGGTCCAGGTTATCTAGGGTTTCAGCGGCAGGCTTATCTTTTCCAGATTAGCATGGCACGCTATGGAGATGAATTATTATTGTTGTAAATGCATTAAGCTGACATGTCAAATCAGTTATTGCATCAGATATTGTATTATTTGTAAAATGTTTTTATTGTAATATCTTGTAGAGCCAAACTACTAAAATTGGTCTTAGGGTATGGTATAAATGTAAGATCTTATTTGTAAGATCAAGTGTGGAATGCGAAAAAGAATTGTGTGAAGGTATATGAGAGATTAAGTAGAGGTATACACAAAGACATCATTTGAAGGTGAAGTTAGGTTTTTGTAGAAGCATATCAGCATTACACTAGTAATGAATCTAGCATATGAAGATGCTATTTTGTGCAGTACATTCTTATTGGATTTAACTATCCAACTGTAGTCAGTGTGACTCCCATTAGTGATTGAGTAGTGAGCTCTAGGTTGTTGGCCTTTCTGCATGTGCAGACCCCTCTTTGTACACTTACTATCTGCAGTAGTATCATCTGATTGTGGGTAAGGTTTCCCACCATGGTTTTTCCCCTTACACGGTTTCCACGTACAAATATTGGTGTCATGTGTTGTGGATGACTTTGTGCTTATGTTTCATGCATTAATTCTTATCGGTATAGCAATTTTCTATTAACACTGTTTACCGACATACTTAACTATCTTATCGGTACTAAGCATTAATTTGGTTAATAAGTTTTTGGATTGAATTTATTTGACAACTAATTCACCCCCCCCTCTCAGTTGTCTCCGGGACCTACAGTCAGGTTATAGGAGATAAGGATGATCCTATTATGACAAGGAACAAACTGAGATAGAACACATGTCTAATATCTGAATTTGAACTAAGAATAGTAAAAGAGGCATTTAACAGTGAAGATTGGGTAAAAGCTATGATAGAAGAGATTGATCAAATAAAGAAGAATGACACATGGACACTGATCCCAAGACCAAAGGACAAAAATGTAATCGATACAAAGTGGATTTTCAGAAACAAGCTAAATGAAAAAGGTGAGGTCATTTAGAACAAAGCAAGACTAGTTTGCAAAGGTTATGCTCAAAAAGAAGGAATAAATTATGGTGAGACTTTTGCACCTGTGGCTAGACTTGAGGGAGTAAGAACATTGTTGGCATATGTTGCTTTCAAAAATTTCAAGGTATATCAAATGGATGTTAAATCTTCATTTTTGAATGGTATGCTAGAAGAAGAAGTTTATATTGAACAACCTGAAGGATTTGTTTAAGACAAGAGTAAAGATCATGTATGTAAATTAAACAAATCTTTATATGGTCTAAAACAGGCACCTAGAGCATGGTATGTGAGATTGCACTCTTATTTGATCAAAATTGATTTTATAAGGACAAGTGAAAACAACAACATGTACATGAAGAGTGATGAGGACAATGGAATACTAATCTTAGTCATATTTGTTGATGATATTATTTTTTGTGGTAATGACTCCTTATGAAAGAACTTTGGAAATGAAATGAGCAAAGAATTTGAGATGTCATTAATCGGTGAGATAAAGTATTTTATAGGTTTACAGATACTAGAAATGAAAGATAAGATTTTCATTACTCAATCCAAGTACATAAAGGAAATCTTGAAGAAATTTGGAATGGAGGATTCTAAACCAGTAAGTACTCCTATGACTACTAACTGTAAACTATAAAAGAATGATGAATCTGCATCTGTTGATGAGACACTTTATTGATCTATGATTGGGAAGTTGCAATATGTTGTGCATAGCAGACTAGATATAACACATGCAGTAGGTATTGTTGCAAGATTTTCTACAGATCTCAAGGAAACCCATATGACAACAATCAAGAGAATTTTCAGATACTTGAGAGGCACTGAAGATTATGGCTTAGTATATGAAAAGAGGAATGATTTTGATTTAAAAGTTTATATTGATGTTGATTGGGCAGGCAACATAGATGATAGAAAAAGCACAAGTGGTGGAGCTTTCTTTTTAGGAGAAAGACTAGTGAGTTGGCTTAGTTAGAAACAAGGATGTATCTCACAGTCAACAACAAAAGCTAAATATGTTGCTGCAACATTGAACTACACAAATATAGCATGGATCAAACAACTATTGGAGGGTATAAATGAGAAAGTTACCGAGCCAGTAACTATACTCTGTGATAATACTAGTGTCATTAACATTTCAAAGAATCCTGTAATGCACTCTAAGACAAAGCATATCTCTATAAAGTATCATTATCTCAGAGAAGAAGTTCAAGAGAAGAAAGTTGTACTGGAATATATCAGTTCAAAGGAGCAATTAGTAGACATCTTCACAAAGCCACTGCCAAGGGACACTTTTGATTATCTCAGAAGCAAGTTAGGGGCCCTACCCCTATCTTCTACTCACTGATAAAGTTTGGTGAAAGCATCAATTCAATGAATCTATAGAATATTATGTGTGGATTGATGCTGATTTATGCACTTTTGAAGGTTTTCTAAAGGTGTACAGGAAATAGTGAATAGAGACAAGTTGCTCTGATCGAGATTGAGATGATACATAGCAAGGAAAATCACTTCACAGAGGAAGAAATCATGATTTAGTTCTTTTACTTTTTAGCATTGTTGTCAAAGGGGAAGAAGACTAAATGGTAAAATCCTAAATGAAGAAGATAACGAAAGACTAATGACAGGGGGAGAAGACTTAATACAAGTCAATAGCCCAGAAGCTAATGAAAAAGGGAGAAGACTTTAGAATATTTTAATGGCTCAAGGATAACAAGAGAAGTCTAACAACAATCTGAATCCAAATCAATTTGAATATCTTGTTGGTATTACCATTTAAAAGTTGATTTTGCCATCAATGCCAAAGGGGAAGATTGTTGGCATTTCAATAGAAGGAGATTGTTGATATTCATTAAGGATATTGAGAAGGTTGTTGAAGATTATTGATATAATTGAAAAAGGATGATAACTATCTTTATAACATTATTTTGTCTTTGATGTCAAGAAATCGATTTTTTGATTCAGTATGATGTTGCCATATCTTGAGAAGATTTATTTGAAGAGAATTAAGATATCGGTAAAAGACACAGAAAGAATGTGATAAGAAAGAGGAGAAATAAGTTATTCAATGGGCAACTATTACCGAGTTAGACAATGATGAGATCATGATGTTTAGATTGTTTTGATATCTTACATATGTTGTTGATTGTAAGGTTAATACTATACTATGTCACCGAGCAAAGAACCTAGTCGGTAAACCCTAAGGTTATCGATATTGGTTAATGAAGGAGGAATGTCTACCGAGTAAAGTTTAGTATTTACCGAGTTGCAACCAAGTTATTGTAGATTGCATTGGATGAATACAAGCAATATTTAATGAAGGACAATGATGAGTTGGAGTTGATTAAATGATTGGTATGTCATGCATGAAGTTTGTTAAGGATCTACGTTAATAGAAGATCGGTAGGAAGATCTACATCATAGATTTAACTGCAATAACCTTGTGCAAGTTCCAAGAAAGGAATGCAAGTCCCAAGGCAAGGTAAAACATTTTTGAATCGAAGGATGCATTGAACCTGGTCAAGATTGAAGATCTGATGGATAAGATTGATCATGGGAAATGTGATCAAGGAGATTAAGCGGTTAGCAAATTGTTTATAAATAAGGAATTGTTGATAAACAATGTATGCGGGCAAGTGTAAGCATAGGGATGCTACATAGTGATTACCGAGCACAAAAGCTAGAAGACCTGTTTGAATAACAAAGTAGGGAGCCCAGCAGAGGGACAAGATAAGTCCTATGACTAGATTGTTTTGAGCAAAATAGAATCTGCTTTAGCATTTTAGATGTGAAGTTGCAGATATATTTTTATTACTTTTATTTTGTAAGTGACAGAAAATATCTTAACCGAGTGAACTTAACAATCTTATTTGTAAACCCTCTAGCTAGGTAGCATTCTAAATGAGTGTTTGAAATCCTTTGACAAGGTCACTTCTAAAAAAGTGAAGATCCTAAAAGATCTGAGGGAAATCCCTTAACCGGGTCACATCTAGCAATGTGTTTGTAATCTTTAACAGGATTTTCTTTTAACCGAGCATACTCTAGAAGATTATATTTCTTAGTGTGTCCGAAATCCCACAATGGTTTTTCCCTATTTGGGTTTCCACGTTAAATCTGGTGTTATATGTGTTATGATGATTATGTGTTTATGAGTTTGCATGTTTAGTAGTTTTTGGTTATATTGCTGAAGTTTAAGTTACCGAGGTTGAATCTGATGATTTTATGGAAGATTAAGTTTGTATGATTCACCCCCCCCTCTCATCTTGTTAGCTATTGGCATCAGAACTTTACAATGTCCACTATCTTGAATCAATCTTAGCCCTTCATAAGCAAATCAATTCCATTTCCTCTCTCCTTTTTCTATAAATTGGAGACTTCACTCCTTCATTATCCATCTCCAAGTTATCTAAGTTTATGCTGCCAAACTAGACTTCAAAAATCATCCATAGCACCCAAAATCTAGCAAAATTCCTTTTTTCATGCTTGAAATCATCATGCTGAAATAGGAAATAAGGACAAATCACCAAATCCTTAACTATCAAAGCAATTTCAAACATAAACCAATAGAAATTAATACAAGATAAAAATTAATTCAAATAAATGAAACTCCCTCATACTGCATCATGGCTTCCATTGTGCTTCTCTGAATTGTGCTTGTAGGTGGCTCTCAGGTATTGCACTGGGATTCCAACATAGATTAGCCAATTGTTTGAAGACCATGATTCTAAATTGAAATGATAAAAGAGGTTGAATTTATAGATTTTCAACACAAAGGAGGTGAGAAATAGAACTCAAGTGTTGATTGATAGATAACTGATTTTGATTGATTTGTTAACTCATTAGATTGACTTGTTAACTAGGTTGATTGGAGAGTGAACTCAATTGATTGATTAGTAGACTGAATTGACTAGTTAGTTGACTGAATTGATTGAGTAGTCACAAAAAGGTGATTGAGAGTTAAAAAGGATGATTGATGAGCTAACTGATTAGACAACTAATTTGATCAATCAGTTACGATTTTAGCATCTGCTGTAGGATTTTGAAATTGAATTTGATTTGCATTTTGAATTTGGATTTGAATTTGGACTTTTGCATTCTGAAATGCACATGAAATTCAGTGAAATTTAGATTTGGTGAAATGTGAATTTGGAGGAAATGAAATTAATTAGATTTAAGTGAAATTTGAATTTGGGATAAGATGAAATGAAATTAGATGGAATTAATTGGAATTATAATTTGGGGATTGGAAGAATTTATTTAATTAATTAAATTATTTGAATGAAATTATTTAAACACAAAAAATTGAATTAATTAAATAATAAAGATTATTTAACTAAAGAAAATGATGGAATTAATTAAATAAATAATATTTAACTAATATTTGAGTTAGGGTTAATTAAATAACATGATGAAGTGATAGAAATTTGATTAATTAGTAATGTTGGATGTGATGATTAGAAGAAATGATTAGTTTAATCAAATAATTACTTAATTAAATAGATGAATAATTAGTGTAGGATTAAAGAGTCATTTTTAGGTGTCTACATTTGCCCCTCTTTGAGACAATGTCGAAACAACATTGTTTCAAAGAAAATGAAAAAGATCTTCCCTACCATGCCTTGATGATGCTTAGGGTGTAAATATGCCCCCTCAGAAAAAGTGGTCAGAAAATTGTGGAATGAAGACCATTTTTACGAAAATGTGCTAGAAAGTGTCAATGTGAAGTTTGGTAAGTTTTCGATGTCATTTAGTATGTCTACAACTGCGTTGAAGTTGGAGGGGTCCACAGGCATTTGGGTGACAAAAAAACCTACTTTTGAGCTATAAATTGGAAAGTGGTATATATTTGAGATCATTTGCACTCTGTTAGCACATATTTTTGAAAAATATTTTTATGCTATTTAATGATGCATTCTATTTATATGTCTATCATAAGAGCATTTACTGTTGGGTTGTATGTGCAGGAGCTATGTTGTAGCATCAGAAAAATCTAACTGTGCCCTTTTTTTCTAAATGGACAAGTATCACTTGGGCATGTTAAGGGTTGGCACTGAGTGGGGACTACATGGAGAGGTTTCATTATGATAGTATTGGGATCCTTATAAGAGAATTTTTGCACATGACAGAGATTGGGCCTATGTGATGGAATCTGACATTTTATTAGCACATATGAAGTCTCCATGGAAGATTGGAAGCATCAACATTCACGAAGAGGAACTTAATTTACATGATTTTCAAATTTGAGTTATTGACATAAGTCACCCGACAAGACCATCTAGTCAAAACAATGGAAGGATATATCGGCGCAACCTAGACCTACCACTCTGAAGGAGAACTAAAAAGAAGTTCATAATGGAAGGTGACTCGATGCACTGATATGAGGAGATGAATTATCAAAATGACCTTCATCGAGGAGCAATGACAAACAAGGGTTCATCGACATAACATTCACTATCAGAGGCATGAGAGAAGTGTTATGCCGATAGCCAATGAGGCTATCGGTATAACTTACACCGATGAAGCACAATGCGGAGTGGATACTTTGAAGTCATCTAGATATCAGAAAGTGTAAAAAATAGTTACCCTAATACCCAATAGAATGGATATCATGGTGGATGGGCATGAGGTTCCATCAGGATAGCCTACACCGAAAGAAGGGACTGGGAAAGTAACAAGGTGAAGTCAACAGGATAGCATTGGCTAATCAGAAAAAGACATTTTCTGCTACACCGATACCCAATGAGGAAGTTGAGGTAGTTCCTAAGAAGGAGACCTCATTGGGAGAACATAGGCTAATAGGCCAGAATAACATAAAGATAGACAAGCTAGAGCCCAATCTCATCAGATCATCGGAGAAACATAAGATAGGTTGTCCCGACACCCAATAAGCTTTGCAACATTATGAACAAGGAGGATTCATCGGGATAGGTTAGGTTCAATGGAATGAAAGAAAAATGACTATGCCAAAGCCCAATGGATTGATCAAGGCAACCTATGCCAATCAGAAAGATAGAAAGCCACATCATCATTACATGTAAAAATTGGAAAAGCATACAATACAGGTGGCACCAAATGATTGAATCATTGGTAGGAGTTATGTCAATTAGCGATTGTAAAATATGATTCTAAATGGATTGGCCCGCCATTATTAAAAGAAGACAATGGGTAGGTGTGTGTTCACATGAGGAAAATCATAGCAGGATTTCAATTGAGTAAATTATTCTAATGTGTCAAATGATATATGGGAGTCTGTACAAGAAATTTACATAATAGATTGAAGCAAATAGAAAGATTGAAGTGCAATTAAACCATAGAGAATTGAATTTTAGAAGTCTTGAAATATTCAAATATGGAGGGTTCTAAAGGCAAGAGGAAGGACATCGAAGTCTCTGATAGTGCCTCAAAGAAATCTAAAGGTGGAGAAAGCATGCAGAAGTGGAAGTTGAATTAGGACATGATCGACTAGATGAACTCACTAGGATCCAAGTCTCAGAGGTCTAAGGTTAATTTTCCTATCCATGATCAACTAGAGGATGATTATAGGGAAATTGGTGATGTCTGGACTAGGGTTAGGGGGCAGGAATTGTTCCTCTACCATTACTCATGAAGACAAAAGCCGATGCTAATATCTAATCTATGGATTACTGGTTTGGGTATGCTCATAGTTCTAAATGTATTTGTGAATATTGTGTTAGGATTCCCAAAGATATTGAGAGGGGGGGGTGAATAAGTATCTGACTGGTTAAAGAATTTTCTTAACTTATAACATGAAAAGCATTTGAAAACTGTGTACCGGTAAACCAAAAATAATGCAGCAAATAAGAACAACAACCACAACATGAAAGACACACCATACCATAGTATTTTTAATGAGGAAACCCGATGTGGGAAAAACCTCAGTGGGATTTGTGACCCACAATATTCACTTACTGGCCAATAAGAGAATATTATTGTTACAATAGGGGCCTGCACATGTAGGAAGGCCAAGTTCCTAGAGCTCACTGCTTAATTACAAAAGAAGTCTCACTGACTTACAAAATGGATTATACAAATCCAATATCATGTATTGCTTTAGATCAGCATCTGCTATGACAGGTTCAGTACCGGTTTAAGCTCCACTATATCCATAAACCCTTATCTAAAATCTGTCTTACAATTCACACATTAGGTCTGCAATAATCCTTCCATCTATCCATCTTCTAAATGCTCTACAAGATGTCATACTTATATGAGTCATATTACAATCTACCATGTTGGCTTACAAAAATATTTTACAATTAAATACAAAATACAATTAAACAAAATTCCTGTCAGCCAGGGTGTCGATAATCTTTCTTTTTGGTGCTGGTGAATTGTATGCCAGTGTAGAGTCTGTCGATATCAGTGCCTACCAGTATCATATGATTGTAAGGTTTCCATCAATGACAATACCTTCAATCACCTACAATTTCTCATTGGAGTGTGCATTTTCCAACAATCTCCCCATTTTGCATTGATGCCAACACTCATGAGAAAAAGTCAAAAAGTATATCCAAAATTTGTCTTACCAAAACTATCAAAACTGTATTACCAAAAATGTCAACTTCAAAAATGGGTGCTCCCCCTGAGCAGATGATCTCTTTAGTCAACCTTTTTCTCATCCCACTTACTCCCCCTTTGACATCAATGACAAAGGTTGTCAAAGTGTAAATTGAGTGCAGTTTTAGCTCGATCCTTGTAACTGGTTGGTTACAATCTGGAAAAGGTCTGCCAATACAAAATTTAGACTCTCAGTGAACCTTTCGTTGTCCTTCAATGTTGCCTCGATGTTAGGCCCAATATGGAAAGCTAATGTACTGAGAGGGGAGGGGTGAATTAGTACTTCAAATCCTTTCTTCAACAATAACTTTACTATTAAGCATAAACTGAAAACTGTTGTAACATAATATAATGCTAATACAAATAAATAACAATTATACATGATTCACTCCATAACACATATAGTTTGGTTACTCAGAAACTCCTTGTTAGAGAGAAATACTGCGGTGGGGATGGCACCCACAACTTCACTACTGCAATAATAAAGGTTGCTCTATTAGAGCTACATGTTTAGCTATTTCTGATAGCTTACCCTATTAGGAGTATCAAGATCTTTAGATCTACCTTGCTAAAGGATTTTACAATGCTTATTCTAAATGCTGCACCTGGTTAAAGGCTTTACAATTTATAGACTTTGTTAGAGTCTTTTACCCTATTTTAAAGGTTTCTCTTACAACTCAAAATATTACAATCAAAATCTTACAAAATATCTGCAACTTCACATCTGAAATGTTATAGTAGATTCTATGTGCTCAAAATGAAATTACCTTGCTTATAGCATACCTCGGTAAATCATAAATTAACTCGGTAAACCTTTTTGTTTACTCTGTTCCTTCACTGTTCTCTGAAATCCTTCTTGGTGACCTCTGTGTATCTCTGTCAATCGTAACAGTCATAACACTCTATGCTTTCCCATGATTTTTTTTTTCTTTTCATATATGTCTTGCTTTACATACATATGTCTTGCTTTACACACATATTTTGATCCACAATTCATGCAGTATAAATAGATCTCTTGTGATGGTGATCTTGTACATGCTTCGATCTTACAAACATGATTCATTAAATGAATAACCATACAAAATTATTTCATTGGCTAGATGACCTCAAAATCATATAAAATCTATAAGTGCAATTTCCAATGTGTTAACGGTTTCTTGTTCCTTGATCTTTGTAACATGTTTCCCATATGTGTCTAGGTTCAATGAATCTAGTAACACGTTTCACTTGGTGTATATCAACTCGGTATACCATCATTGCTACTTAGTAGTCATAGAATGTTACTCGGTAGACAGCTTGGTGTATACTAAACTTTGTGACTTGTAACTTCTATAACCGAGTGCTCTGTGCTTACTGACTAAATATTTTGGTAGTAATAACCGACTAGAGTATATAGAATGACTTTGGACATAAAACTAATGACAACTTAGTAAATAGTAATAATCTCCCCTTTTGACATTAGTTTGGAAATGTTTGACAAAACTTCTTTCAAAGTTATAACTCAAAAATCTATATACTTACAAAATTGGACTAAACTAACAATATATACATTTGTCAATAAACTAGTATATTCAGATATACTCCCTTTATCAATATACTATACATAATTCTAATTATGCATGTGCTGTGATCAATATTTTGTATTCACTGCTTCCCCTGTCAAAATTATCTGTACACTGATCTGCTCAGTATACACTATACTCCCCCTTTTTGACAAACATCAAAACTAGTTACCATTCGATGGAGGCAATTGGTCAAAAATGGATTTATACTTTGTTCTTGCATTGGTGAGAGTGGAAAAGAGTGCATCCTTGACACTATCCATGAGTGAATTTTGAGCTATGATATCAGCTAACAGTGAAATTAGTCCATCTAAAGTGCTTCCCTCTGGCTGAGTGGATAAGGAGGTAGCCTTGTTGATCTGTTCTTGGATGGAGGACAAGTGGGGAATGAATAAGGTTTGAAGAGTCATAATTTCCATCCTTATTTTGTGCTCTTCATTCCTAAGTTTCAATTGTTGAGCCACGAGCGTTTGTAACTTGGTATAGAAATTCTGAATAGAATATGACTCAGTGGTCAATTTATTTGAGAGATTGATGATCTCTTTCTCAATCACTTCTATTTTATTCTTGATATCTTTAATGAATAAAGAAAATGTATAGAGTTTCTGAAATAAATAAAGAATGTGCTTTAGTTGAGGGGACAACTCAACAATGAATTTGACAAGTTTTACTTTACCAATAGCTATGGCTTTCTGTACCTCTTCAATAATTTTTGCAGTGAGCTCTTTGTCCTTCAATTTGCTCAGGTATTTAGATCCATCTACTCTAGATGCTTCTATCTTACTGAGTAGTTCATCCAATTGAATATGGATGGCTACATCTTTTGTCACTGTAGCTTCATGTAGCATTTATGTTAATAGTGCTTTGACCTTTTGAAGTACTCTTTTTTTCTTTTGTATAGGCATTTGTTTCTCTTGTTCTACTTTGGCTTTGCATAGTTCACTGAATTCAATAAGTGCTTGCCCTTTTAATTTGGATATGTCTACATTCAGCAACACAATTGGTTTTGACAAATCTAACTTAAAACTATGCTTTTTCATTTCTTCTCTTTAGAGGATGAGGCTTTCATCGGTTGAACTAATATAAGGGCTTGGGAGGCTTGTGCACCCTCAGTAGGTTGCTTGATAGAGGCAACACTTTTGTCAATTTATTTAGCCTCAGATGTAGCCTTTGGTGAATCCTTGCTCGGGGTCTCAGCTGTAACATTGTCAGTACTTGGAGGGGCATGAGACGTCTGTTCCCCGATGGCCTGAGAAGTGGCTTCTCCTTCTATAGACTGGTGACCCTCTTTTCCTTGTTCAGTATCCTGAGGTACCTCGGTTGAAATATGTTGACTTACTGGAGGATAGGACTTTGACTTGTTCCAAAACTGACTCACTTGATACCAGTTTGGCATAAGCATTCTCTTCTATCATTTCCTGTTCTTGTTCCTCGGTATCCATGACATCCTCATCAGGTTGTATAGTTTCAATGAGATCTTGCCCGGTGATGTCCACTATTTGAACTTCTTCTTGCTCAATAGTACTCTTGATTTGAAAAATTTCTTGCCACTGTTCTTTTGTTTCCTTCTCTACTTCAAGATCAAGGCCATTCATCAATTTGAAGGCTCTTTGCTTGACTAGGAAGTTTGTGTGGTAGTTTTTTAGATGTTCACTTATCTCATCTACTGACATGTCTAGAAAGAGATGTACCAAACTTCTTTCTCTTATCTATTTTTCTAAGTCCATGACATATTTCCACTTGTTATCAATATGAAATACAATTCTTTTGGAAGAGAATTAGTTACTTCGAATGGGACCAATCAGAATTTCAGAAGAGTGCAGATTACAGCTTCTTCTATTTGTCTCTTTTCTGCATCAGATCTGGAGTCATATTTTACATACCTAAATGCTCCAAATCCACCATATTGTTTCATACTATTGCAAAAATTATCAACACTATGTACTTCTTCCTTTTTACTTTTAACAATCTGAAATTTACTTATGTCTTCAAATTCGGTGTCATTAGACTCTTTATTCAAAATGAGTCTCCGAGTAGATTTCTTATAAGTTTTTGTTACCTTAGGAACTGTAACATTTTTCTATTTCTTGCTCAGTGACACTGCAGATGATCTAGCATTTGGACGCTTTACTGAAGGAGTCGGTGATACCTGTGATGTATCCTGTTTCTTTCTTTTTAAAATTTTCCCTTTTGGCAACTCGGTGCTCAATGTAATAGCAGCTTCTTGGGCTTCAAATTCCTCCTTGGTGATGACTTGAATGCTCTTGACAGGAGTGGAGGAAGAACCTTCTCCAAATTTCTCCATTAATGCTTTAATCATTTTAGTTGCTTTCCTTGTAGCCTTTGGTACTACAATGCCCATCTTAACTTTTTCTTTGACTTCTTCATATGTACCGTATTTGATCTCGGTAGCGTACCTTGGCAGTGCAAGAAAAGCATCTATTTGCTACCATTTAATGTCAAAATCAATCTCATAACCCATCGGTAGCAAAGATTGAGTTCTCGGTTATACCGCATTGACATAGCAGTAGTTGGTGTCCACTTCAAATCATATACTATCCTTGTATTTTTCCACTAACTGGGGTGGAATCTTGTGCCTGTTATGCATCTTTTCCTGAAACTTGCTAAAATAATCATCCATAATCTTATTGAAGTTATCTCCTAGCTGTTTGATGAAGTCATTGATTTGATGGGTGATTGGTCGGTGCAGCTCCCAAACTACTTTATCGACTGATGGAAAGAATTTCTCAAAGTAGAAAAACATGCATACCAAGAGTAATCCAAACTTCAGTGTGTTCTCTGAGTTGTTCTTCTTCGGCTTCCTTATGGTGTTGATATTTTCAAATAGATTTTTCAACAACACTTCACATAGATATATTTTAATACCTTTCTTCACAATTTTATAAGCTAAATCAATAGCTGCACATGGTACATTGTTTCCCTTGCCAATTGGAAGAAACAATAACCTATGACTCTAATTGCAAACTTCAGCTTTACATCTGTGACATTGTTCAGTTTCAAACCTCTGTAATCAGATTCAACTCCAGTTAAAGTGATCAATTCCTTCTGTGAAATCATTTTTTGAGCTCGGGCATGGTCAAATATAGGGTAACTAGTGATCAAGTAGATGATTTCCTTGGTGATCTTGAATGGTTGCTCCTCTAACCACATAAAGTCATCATGAACTCTACTCAAAACAAATTTAACCCATTGGGGTTTGAAGACTTGTAGGTAGGTTAGGGCTTTGGTCAATTCCTTAACTTTAATATGTTCAAACTTGCTATCTAGTTTTCCATCAGTACACAATTCATCATATGTGTCCTTGATCTCAGTGTGACCTAGTTCCTCAACCCAACACTTAGTGAGAATCTGACATCCTCAACTAATAAAACCCTATCCGAAATGAGTGAAAATGTAGTTTTATCATCCGATTCAGATGCTACTTTGGGAGGTAGAGAGTATTTCAGTGAGGGCTTCTCAATGTTTTCAACAACAACGGGTTTCTGAATCTTAGGTACCATTTCAAACTTTTGATAATCACTAACGAAAAAGCCTTAGGGTTTGAAAACCAGCAAATGCTTTCCACTTAGTAAATATAATATAGATATTCACAACTGATATGGTTGGTTAACTTGCTTGACAATGCATTGTGATTGATATAAATACCTTGAATTTCACTTTGGAAGAGATTTGATCGCCTTTGAATCACTTCGCTCTATTTTTTAAAAACTTGGTAAGTGTAAAATGACTGCGCAAAAGCTTTAAGTACACATTTTACCTTATCAGGCTCCATGCAGTTAGGTCAGAAAACATTAAATGCACTCGGTTCCATTAAATTGATTTACCTTCCTTTTTATGCTTTTACCGAGTAGCCAAACTTCATGCATTTACCGACTTGACTAATGCTCCAAAAGACTTGATAAAATTTCAAACTTGCTAATGCATCTTAGCTATGCAGATTTTGAATTAAGTACATGATAAAATAGGAACTATTAAGATTTAATCTTGAGAGAATGCAGTCCCTTCATACCTTTACCAATTAATTTGGAATAGATGCACCTAACTCGGTAGGTAAGGTGCTTTCTTCATTTGACACAATTTCCTTCTTTTTCCAAATCATCTGGAATTTGCTTTTTATTTCTACAATATCTTCTCTAGGTTGATCTCTGCAATCTCTAGCCAAGTGTCCAACTTTGTGACAAAGAAAACATGCGATACCAGGATTTCTCCATGATCTTCGATTGTTCATTCCAAACCTTATAAAGCAATTGGCACATATATGTCCATATCTTCCACAACATTCACACCATATCCTTGTATTGTAATCCCATGGTATTGTAGTATACTGTCGGTTAAGATCTGTGTGAGTTTGGTAACCTCTAGTATTTGCTTAGTGTGCAAACCACATGTAGTTCTTTTGCTTAAACCAACACTTCTCGGTACTGTGTCCATATCTATTGCAGTTTTTACAAAACCCTTTGAATTTTGCCTTCTGATAATTACTAGTAGACTTTGTCCTACATTGGTTAGATGTGTGACCATATTTATTGCAATTGCAACAATAAACATTGGACCTAGTGCCATTCGGTTGCTTACCTTTTTTGATTTGGCACAAGTTGGTAGTATGTCCTTTTTTTCCAGAGTAGTTGCAAATAGGCTTCTTTCCTTTGATGTTTTTCTTCTTTCTAGCTCACTTTGATGATTCTCCTCTCTCAGTAGTGTGGATTTCCTTCTTGGTAGAGTCTTTTCCTTTGTAACCGAGTCCTGCAACTTTTTTGGGTCTTTTTGTATTTAGTTGCTCACCTAACATCTTTGATGCTTCATAACTCTTCTTTAGTGTTTCTTTGGATTTCTTCTCAGTTCCAAGTTCATCGGTCAACCTTGATACTTCAAGTTTCAATGCATGATTCTCATCATCTTTTAGATTTGCTTCATGATGTGCATAAGCCAATTGCTTTGACAGATTTTGTTGAATTCCAGTCAACCTTGTGATTTCAACATTCTTTTCAGATACTAATGCTTCAAGCTGTTGTTTTTCTCTTTCTAGATCTCTTAATTTATCCTCGACTGTCCTTAATGCATCAAGATTTTTAGTCATCTATGTGTTGAAATGTTCATGTTCTCTTTTCAATGCTTTTAGCTAACCAGTCAGTGTTTTGTTCTTTTCTTTCAATGCTCCAATCATTTCTTTAGTCTCTTCAGATATATTGTTCTCAGATGATGTCTCAATTTGTTCCACCAACTCTTGAGAGTCCTACAAATCATCAGACAATCTTCTTCTACTTTCAAATATTTTTGCATTTGTTTCTACATGTCAGCAATCACTTGATTAGCATGATCCAATTCATTTTGAAGATTCACAATTCTCTGAGATTGTTTGTAGCCTTCCATTGATAAGATCTTTCTCTTTAGGCAATTAAACCCTTTTCCAAGATTCAAGCTCTGATACCAATTGTTAGGCCCAATATGGAAAGCTAATGTACTGAGAGGGGAGGGGTGAATCAATACTTCAAATCCTTTCTTCAACAATAACTTTAATGTTAAGCATAAACTGAAAACTGTTGTAACATAATATAATGCTAAAACAAATAAATAACAATCATACATGATTCACTCCATAACACATATATTTTGGTTACGCTGAAACTCCTTGTTAGAGAGAAAAATTGCGGTGGAGATGGCACCCACAAATTCACTACTGTAATAATAAAGGTTGCTCGGTTAGAGTTACATGTTTAGCTATTTCTGATAGCTTACCCTATTAGGAGTATCAAGATCTTTAGATCTACCTTGCTAAAGGATTTTACAACACTTATTCTAAATGTTGCACCTGGTTAAAGGCTTTACAATTTATAGACTTTGTTAGAGTCTTTTACCCTATTAAAGGTTTCTCTTACAACTCAAAATATTACAATCAAAATCTTACAAAATATCTACAACTTCACATCTGAAATGTTATAGCAGATTGTATGTGCTCAAAATGAAATTACCTTGCTTATAGCATACCTTGGTAAATCTTAAATTAACTCGGTAAACCTTTCTTTTTACTCTATTCCTTGACTATTCTCTGAAATCCTTCTTGGTGACCTCTGTGTATCTCTGTCAATCATAACAGTCATAACACATTGTGCTTTTCACATATGTCTTACTTTACACACATATTTTGATCCACAATTCATGTTGTATAAATAGATCTCTTGTGACGGTGATCTTGTACATACTTCGATCTTACAAACATGATTCATTAAATGAATAACCATACAAAATTATTTCATTGGCTACATGACCTCAAAATCATATAAAATCTATAAGTGCAATTTCCAATGTGTTAACAGTTTCTTGTTCCTCGATCTTTGTAACATGTTTCCCATATGTGTCTAGGTTCAATGAATTTGGTAACATGTTTCACTTGTCAACTCGGTATACCATCATTGCTGCTCAGTGGTCATAGAATGTTACTCGGTAGAAAACTCAGTGTATACTAAACTCTATGACTTGTAACTTCTGTAACCAACTGCTTTGTGCTTACCGACTAAATATTTCAGTAGTAATAACCAACTAGAGTATATAGAATGACTTTGGACATAAAACTAATGACAACTTAGTAAATAGTAACACTTGGTTCTTTGAATTGTACCGGTGAGGTGATGCATTTTCTCTTTCAGTGTCTTCAGTCCTTGAACAACTGCCTTAGAGATCTATTTTGTCAAAGAGATGAGGTAGTCCGATTTGGGATTGAGTCTGCATTTAAGATCTTTTGCCTTTCCTTTTATTCTTTCCTTCTCTTTTTCAAAATTTTCAAGTTTTTCTTCAAAACCTGCTATTTCTTGCTCTATAACTAATAATGGTTCAGATGAGCCAATGAGGGTGTCAGCTATATAATTTATTTCTGTCTGTACCTTACCGATCTCCTTGTCTATATCTGCTATCAAAATATTGGTCTTACATGTGTCTTTATACAACTCTTTAAACTCAATTATTGTTTTGTCTAGTGCCGGTAAAAGGGTATCAATTTGTCCCATGCACTTCTTTATTCTCTCATCAAAGAATTTCTATTTTTCTTTTTCCATTTTCTCTTTAAATGTTTCCTCATTTATCTAATCAATCGTCAAAATGTTACCAATGATATACTTAGACAATGTGTCTAGTTGATTTAAAGAATCTTCATTTTCCACATTGCACTTGGGTGTTATCAATTTTAAAATAGGAATTGTATCATCAATAGCCTTACATGCTTGTGCATTACACTCTGTGATTTTCTTAATGAAATCCAATAAAACCTTTGTCACATTTCTTGGTCTGAATTCTATCATGGAAGAGCCAGATGATTGTCCAACAACCTTAACAATCTGCATTTCTCTGGTGTGAGTAACCTCTTTGCTTGTATTGACCTTTGGTAGGTCATTTTGTGTTTCCATTTCTACTAGCAAAGGCTTGGGTTTCTCAACTATTGCCGGTGGCACTATCTTTGCATGAACTTGTACCTCAACCTATTTCTATTCTTGTTGCTCAACTTGTGTCTCAGTGGGTTTCTCTGTGCTTTCTACCTCAGCACTTTTCACTGCCGATGTCTCAACTAGTTTGTAAGTATGTTGCTCTAGCTCAGTGGGTTTAACAATGTCCACAGTTGGTGACTCAGTAGCCACATCTTTCTTCTTATCTTTAGTGGTCTCTTTATCAACCACAATATTTACCTCTTGGGTGTCTATGTTCATAGTGTACAAAATTTTAGACTCAGGATTTGTATCCTCATGAGGAGTCTCCATACTCTCTATTGCCAGTTGTTTGTCAGCAGTATGTGTAGACACCTAAAAATGGTCAACGCTTGTGAGGTCATACTTTAACATTTGCGCATTGCCTCATTTTAGGTTTTTGCGTCGCATTAACATTTCTCCTATGATTCATACTTGATCTTTATCATTTGTGAGCATCAAGTCATTCTTCTACATTCTTCAATCATCTCGTCCTCAAATTTGGTCTTGTCGACAACACTATCTAGTCATGATTTTGATTGATTTTATCCTGTTGCATCAATGTGCGTGCTAATTTGTCATCATTTTGGACATTGTCAATCCTAATTAGGGTTTTGTCCTCCTATCAATCTTGTGATCAATTTGTCATCAATCATTGCTCTCTTATCAATCTTATCATCAATCTTATCATTTTGGACATCGTCAATCCTAATTAGGGTTTTGTCCTCTTTTCAATCTTATCATCTGGCGATCGGTTTATCAATCTTGTCGTTTTACGATCGATTTGTCATCGATCGTTGTCATGTTCGATCTTTTCATTTGCAATCGATTTATCATCGATCGTGGTCATTTTCAATCTTGTCATTTTGCGATCTATTTGTCATCGATTCTTGTCTTTTTTGTCAATCTTGTCATTTTGCGATCAATTTGTCATCGATTGTTATCTGTCTCAATTATGTCAATTTGGATCAATTTGTCATTGTTCCTTGTCAATTGGCGCATTTTCTCAATCAAAATTGTTTATCACATTGGTCATTTATCAATCCAAAATCAAATCATGATCAAGTCAATTATCTTTCTTTCAAGACCTAATTCGCCTTCTAGGGTTTCACGATTTAGTCATTTAACCTTGCTTATCATTTTCTTCCTTTAAGATTAATAAATTACTTATTTATCCTAAGTCTTCTCATTTACAATTAAATATTCATTTAATTGGCTAATTATTCCTCTTTGTGAATGAATTAATTAATAAATGAAAAATTATTGATTAATTCACTAATTTCTAATTTCCATCAATTTCTTAATTCCTAAATTCCTAAATTCTCTAATTTCCTAATTTTCTAATTTCTTATATTCAATTTCCTCTTTTTTCTCTCCTAAATTTATGGAAATGATATAGAAATTTGTCATAGAATTTGTCATAAATTGTCATAAATTCTTGACATAGAAATTTGTCATAGAATTGTCATAAGCCTTTGCATAGCAATTTGTCATAGATATGTCATAATTTTGCTATTATTGATTTGAATTTCTATTCGAATCACTATCATGCTAATTTGTTCATTTCTCCAATTTCTCTATAAATTGGATGATCTTCATCAATCAAAGCTAATCCCTAATCAGACTATCGAATTTACGCTTCTAGTACTCTTGAGCTTTTCATCAATGTCAATCTTGCTTTCAATTGTATGTGCACTTGTAGGTGAGATCCACAATCTAACCATTTGAAGAGGAAAGAAGAAAAATGGAGCCGCATGGAAGGAGCATTCAAATCGTCATCCAGTTTGCATAATCTTTGCTTTTGAATGTTTCATTTGATGTCTCTATTGAATGTGTTTAAGGATAGGTTCATTGCAATGAGTGCTCTTATGATTGAGTTATCATGTCTAGTGTTTGGATCTACTTACTTGCTTTGATGATTCCTATTTCCTGTGCTACATTAATTGGTGAACCTGATGTGAACACTAACCATCTAACCCTTTAACTGTGTTTTGGAGTGCTTTCAAGTTGATTTGCAGGTCAAAAAACCCAAAAACAGAGCCGTGCAGGGTATTCTGGAGACTTCTGTGCCTATGTAAGACAACTTGTGCCTGTGTCAGACATTCTATGCTTGTGTAGGGGACATTCTGTGCTTGTGTCAGACATTCTGCATTTGTGTCATGACTTCTGCGCCTCTGTAAAGTCCAGAATAGAGGTAAAAAAATGCAGTGTTTACTTGAAATTTGTTGTGTTTTTGCATTCTATTTTTTGTGCTTTGGATTTTGGTACTAATTATCTATGCAGAATCTTGGCATACGCATGGAAAAGACTATAAATCAAACTACTAACATGTGTTATGCAGATTCGATAGTCAAAGACAACAAATCAAACCTCTAACTTGGGTTTTGCAGGTTGCCTTGGAGAAACAATCAAACTTTGTGTTTGTGTTTTTTAATTAGGCACTTAGTGATTTCTAAATAGGTTGGAATGAATGTGTTTGTGTGTTGTGATTGTTGAGTGTGACATTGGAGTAGGAGAGTATGCTCTCATCCTTCTTAGGGTGATCAGAAATCCAGATCTTCGATACCATGCTTGTGTTGTTGATTGTGTGTCTCCTTTAGAGGGCCTGCCTTCCTGACCACTTTGCTTTTGCAAGCAAGTGATAATCGTGAGAAGGGAACAACCCAAAGTGAGTATGGCTAGAATTCCTTGGAATTCTAACTCACTATAAAAAAATACCCAATGAGCGAAAGCTTTGAAGGAAGTGTTACGTGGGAATTGTAGTTACTTGGGAAGTGATGACCCTTGAACTCTTTCTCATATCAACATCTAAGTAGGGCCTCTTGGTCTAAATCATGCTTGCACAACTACATTTGTTTGGTATCTTGATGGGCTTAATGTCTCAATCACGCTTGCGTGATATCAAGGAGTAATGCTTAACAAAAATCCTTACTAAACACCTTCTTTTTAGAGGCCAAAAACCCTTCTAGTTGCTTGAGAAGGACAAATTCGGATACTTGGAAGAGATACTAAGTTCGCCATGGGGATATTTCCATGGGGACCGATGCTTGGCTGCCCTGAGAAGTGAGTGCCGTGGAGGGGAGCCCGTGGGGTCAAGCATCTTTGTATTCTCCTTGAATCCCATAATGAGTCTACCTCTCAAGTACCTAATGTCCTTGCCATCCATAGGAAATGTGGGAATGAGCATGATTGTCTTGAGTCTAAGTTGAAATATCTTGTCTTCTTTGCTTGTCAAAAGTTGAATTGCATCCTATTTAAAAACAAGGCAAATTGATTCAAAACAAGATTTAAACACAAGAGACATTCATCCAACAAACATTCAACAAGGTTCAAAACACATCTTCCAATATGATGATCAAACATTGTTCCAAATCTTGTCTTAACATTCATGTCACTTACATTTAGGTTCATCCTAGTTTGCATTTTGCAAAGTCATTGTCAAGTACCAAGGTTAGATTTCACCTAAGTCATACTCCTTTGCATATCAATAAGGGTCATCCATTTTGCATGTGTCCTCTTGCATTAAAGTCATACTATTGTCATACATTCATATTTCCATACCCTAGGTCTCTTTATCAAGCTTAAGTCATTATCATATCACATTAGTCATTTGCATATTAATTGTCCTTTTGCATATAGTCTCAAACTAGGCTTTGTCATACTTGAGTAATCCAAATCTTTGATAAACCCTAAGTCATTGTTAAGAAGTCTAGACCTTATCAAATCTTTTGTCCTTTTGTCATCAATATCATTTCGTCAAACCTAGCTTAGTATCCAAGCATATAGGGGAGACATCGTCATCTTGTCCTTTGTCAATTAAGTCCTTTTGTCCTTTGAGGTATAGACATCACTTCAATTTCCTAAGGGTCTCTTTTAGATTTGCATTCATAAGTTTGTCAAAATCTTCAAAAACAACCAAAAACATAGATTGCATTTTCATCTATTTAGTTTGCATTTAGTTGCATATCATATAATATCCTTGAAAAATTCCAAAAATATTGCATTTGCATAGTGACATGTCTATTGAAACAAGGTTCCAAGCACCAATGAGGCAAGAAAGTTTGACATATCAACCAACAATGCAATCACAATTCTATCCAACCCAAAAACAAAGCAATATTGGTCAAACTTTTCATGATGATGTAAATGTCCAAATACAAAAACTAGAGGAGAATCTAGCTCAAGAAAATGAGATTTTGGAACAAAGAGTGAAAAACATTGTGAAGAATAGATCACAAGTGTCCAAAATGTTTCAAAAACTTCCAGGTCGAAATCCAAATATTGAGCCAATTGATGTAAGATCTCTTCTTGAACGATCAAACATACCAGCTCTCCTCTCCCAAATAGAGATGATGAAACAATTTCAAGAAAGGAGACAACATCAACAACAACATTATGTGCCTACACAACAAGAACAAGAAGGTATTTTCTATCAATCAGATTTTCAACCAATACAACCAATGGTCCAATTTCAACAATATGTCCAACCAACTATACAATGTCAACAAATGGTTCAACCAATGGTGGAATATCAATGTCAACAACCACAATCATCAAACATTCAAAAACAAAGGTTGCAACATGCACCAAGCCGAATTTTGAACATGTCAAACCAAAATGATCAACATCTAGTTCAAAATCAAAACATGACATCAGACCAGAACCAACTCCTTGCCAAACAAGTTCAAATTCCAGATACAACTATGTCAAAACCTCGAAAGAAAGGTGGCTTTATTGCAAGGATCTTAAGGAAACTACCACGTGAGTTTATTGAGGAAGATCAAGATAATACACTTATGTCTAGCAATGCCTCATCCCCCCGCAAACAAATTGACTCTCCAGTGGCATCTATCCCTACACCTTTAGAAGTTCCACAAGAACCTTCTATATTGTCCTCATTAAACAATACACCCAAGGATGCAATTATCCAAGGGCTATCCATAATTTATTGCCAAGATAATCCAACTCGTGACACACATCCTTGTCATGTTTCAGAAATACAAGACCCAATGCCACCATGCACTTTATTGCCATTATCTGTTTTAGAGGACCCCATTCCAAGTCCCTCTTCCTCATATTCAAGCATTGATTCCTTGCCAGAATCCATCACAAATGTTCAAAGTGCATCTCCTTCATGCCAAAGCATTGATTCCTTGTCAGAATCCCCTAGGCATATTCGAAGTCCAACCCCATGTCAAGAGGATAATTTAGAGCATGAAGAAATGAGTCCTAAAGCAAATCAAGATCAAGATCCTGAAACCTTATCATCCCATCCAATTGTTGACCAGGACCCCATCTTCCTAGAAACTCATGATGATTCTCCTATTCTTGTCCATCCTATCCAAAGTCCTATTGACATTCCACTCCCTAAGCAAGATCAAGATATTCTAGTCCATCCAATCCCAAACGATCCCATTCCATTTCATGAACACGATGTCCTTTCAAATCCCATTGAAATTCCACTTCCTAAACAAGATCAAGATATCCCTTCCATTCTTTCTGATGATCCCGTTGAAAGTCCAGAGCAAAGCACCTTTGAAGAGGATTCCAATGATCTTCCTCCTTGTCAAGATCAAATTATTCCTTTAAATCCTCCACAAGATCCTTCTGTTTCTCCATCTCCTTGTCCTAATCTCATTTCTTTTGATGATCCCATTATTTTTCCCATTCCATCTCTTGAAAAGCCTACCATTGAACCATGTCCACTACACAATCCTAGTCCCCCTCACGATCCTAATCCCACTCATGATTCTAATGTGTCAGTGCAAGATGTTCATGAACCCTCGACATGCATAATGGGTTCTTCCACTTTGGTGCAATCCGATCCACTTCAAGATCTCATTATTTCTCTCATATCATATCCACCTCATAATGGACTCACATCTTCTTCCCAAAGAAAAGAGCATCCTACAAGTCAAGATATTCATAAAGGCAAAGGAGTAGACCTTCACAAGCAAGAACCCCTCCATATCAAAGAGTATACTAATGGTCATGGCTACAGAGCTCACACTCAAGGCATTGGTATCCTTTCAAAGTCAAAATCCAAAGGTCCACCTTCCCCATCATCGCTTCCATCCATCTTAGGTCCTTATATCCCTCCATCTCCTATGCAACATCAGCAAAGGCACACATCTTGGAGAACCTTCCATCCATCCCACATGCCTCCATATCATTCCCATCCACACCGACATTCATTCCCTCTTCCAAGTAATTTGGATGCCAAGTATAAGTGTCATAAGTCTATTAATCCACATGTATTCAAGGATCAACATGTCCAATATAATCGACATGTCAAAACAAAGAACAAATTGATCTATAAAGAAAAATAAAAATCAAAAAGGCCACAAAGGCCCACTGAGCAAAATCAAGCAAAGTCAAAATATATATGGGTTCTTAAATCCCTTGTGCAAGCAATGCACTCCAAGGAACCACAAAAGCATGAAACATCAAAAACCATGTGGATCCCCAAGAAGCTCCTTGAAGCACAAAAATAACAACCTATACTGGCATCTAAAATTGTTGTTCCTCCATCCAAATCATCCAAGTCCCAAAATCCCAAGCTATTCCTCCATCCAAATCTCAATATCCAAAATCCATTTGTCCTCCATCAATCCATCACCCCTCAAGGTGTGTGCCAATGTCGATCTTGCCAACATTTCCATCCAGTCAAGCACAATTCTTCCAATACCCTATCCATTATCCAATGCATATTTTTCATCCTTCAATCCCTTTGATCCAATCCTTTGCATAAATCCTTGCCTTAGTTTCATCTCATTTTCCATGTCCTTATCCTACCAACGTCTTTGAGCATACTTTTAAAGGTCATGGTCCATTTTCTTTCAAGGCTACTATCCAAACAAAAAGATGCTTGAGTCCTTCTTCCATCCTCTATCATGTGTCCATCTTCTTCTAAAAAAGTCAAAATACAAAAAAAAAAAGTAAAAAAAAAAAGAAAAAGAAAAGAAAATAGTAAAGAAAAATAATTCATCCACTGGTGAAAACCTGGCAAATAGGTGCCTTGGACAAGTACCGTGATGAAAACCTGGCAAACAGGCGTCATGCGTAATCTATGAACTTCTTGCACACCACATTTGGGGGCAAATCTCTTCCTTCATATCCTATTGCCCTTCATTATCCTATTGAACCCCTGTCATTACCCCTTCATATCCTATCATCCCTCATGTCCAGTTTCCCTTTCTACCTTTGACCTTGACAAGGCTGACGATCTTCATGAGCATCATGTATCTTGTTCACAACTTTCAGCCTATCATAGTTTTTGGTCCTTATCCATTTGCTTATTATAACCTTTCATCCATATTCCCTGTCTTATTGCAACTTTCTGCCACTATCCTGTATCCTATCCCGACCTTCAGTCCATTTCCCTTATTCATTCTTGGTATTGCTTATCCTATCCATATCTTATCGCTATCCATACACTCTTTTGTCCCTTGATCTTGATTTGACATAAAGACATGAAATGCAAAACATATTTTTGAAAAACCTCTTGACATGTCCCTCATGCCATGTCACTGCTATACATTGTCATATCCAGTCTCTTGTCCCATCACACAATAGCTCTTGGAAATTGCATCTGCGTTGTCTCCATAATAAAAGGCCTTTGTCTTCCCTCTATCCACCATCATTGCAGCAAGCCTATTTATTCACTTGTCATATTCCTTGCCTTGCTAGACACTGGGGGCAAAATCACATAAAAATTTCAAAATGTCCTGAAAAATCTCATAAAAAATTGAAAAATGTCTTGAAAAAAATCTCTTAAAAATCATATAATGTCCTGAAAAAATCCCTAAAAATCAAATAATGTCCTGAAAAAATCTCTTAAAAATCATATAATGTCCTGAAAAAATCCCTAAAAAATAAAAAAAAGTCTTGAAAAAAATGAACACAAAAAAATTGTAAAAGCTCAAAAAGCAAAACAAAAACAAAAAAAAGCATTTTGCAATAAATGATTCCCTTTGTGCATCAATAGATCACTGAGCATTCCTCCAACGACTCGCAATCAAACACTGTGCTTTAATGAAATCATGCTTTAACGAGATGAACTTTTCAATCAAACCATGCATTCAAACTGATCAAAATTGTCATATCAATTGAATATCAGCATCCAAATCATTTGTCCTTTGTCACTTCTATCATGGGTCTTATACAGGGTGTGGTATACTCGAAACCAGACTGTGTCTTGTCTTAGACGGGGTACCGCATATCCTGAAACTAGACAGCATGATCGTCCTATCAGTACTTTCAACTTTTGACAATGAAGATCAAGATGTTTGTCTGATTTGCTTGCATTTGTGCATCTTATCTTTTTATTGATTTATCTTTTATCATGTTCCTATGTTGCTCGATGATGTCACTGAGTGATTTAGAGTGACCGGGATGGCTCATGATCCCTTTCTTTTTTGATTATGATTGTCATTTGTCTGTGATGTGTCTGTCTTTTGCAAAAAGGGTTGCATTTTAGCTCTGGCCTTCAATGCCATGATGCTACACATCCATTTTACTACATAAAAATAAAGGTTCTCACCTACAAAGTGCATTACTGAAAGCAAGTTTTTCTTCAATTATCGTCTATCTCATTTCTTACTAACATTTCTTCCGTCAGTCTAGATAGTCAGTTTGGTCTAGTGCTCCGATATCCAAACACATATGCTGCGTCCTGCATTCATTGGTTAGTACATTTGCATTCCATCACATATTACCTCAAGCATTTTATCCATTTCATTTCATAAATACATCAAAAATACATAAAAATGCATCCATATATGTACATAAACAAGTGCATAAGTCATGCATACATAAAAAAATAACTACAAATCATAACATATTGCATCCCATCATATCTATGCATATAATATCACATATCATAATAATATCAGAGTACAAAATTGGACTGTCTATCCTAAGTATGGCCCGCAAGCTGACTACAACATGTCAAACTACATAATGTCCATTGTCTGTCATAAGGAGCATGTGCCTCTGTCACTGGGTGCTCCCTCTGTCCTCCTCATCACTGCCATGTCTCGCAGATGATGTCCCTCCTAGTCCTGGCTGTGGTGGTCTCATAGGTCCACTCACCCCCATGCTACTCAATGACCTCTGAGAGTGTGACCTGCTCTCTGTCCTCGATCATGCCCGATATGAAGGTGCTCTCCACTCTGGTGGAACTGCACTCTCATATAGTGTCCTCCAATACAGTCTCTCCTCTCTAGTCTCTACCAGCATCTGTGCCATCTCCCATGCACTGGCATCCCTAATCGACCCAATGAACTCAGTGACTCTTTGTCCCTCTCGCTGTGCCTGAGCTATTGTTGTGTCTTGTTCTGTCCTCAAAATGGCATTCTGTCTCTCCAATGTCGCAATATAGTCCTGCTAACTTGCTATGGTAGCCCTGCACATCTCCATCTCCTCTGTCCTAGCTGTCTCCGGCTCTATAGGAATATCCTGCAATGTCTCCTGATCCGCTGAGTCTGGCTCATCATCTTCCCCACCATCATCTCCGTCATCGTCCTCCCCACCATCATCCCCATCTCCCTCATCCCCATCTCCCTCATCCTCATCATCATCCTCGTCATCCTCCTCGTCCTCATCATCTCCCTCCTCTCCTGTGAGTGGGAAGTCCTCCTGTCTCCTCGGTACTGGAATGTCAGGATCAGTCAAAGGCATTGGCCGTTGTGGTGCAAACCATATCTCATACTCCTCTATTGTCCCAGCATCTACCACATCTGACCACCACTCCCACTGTCTCTGCTGTAGCTGTGCAAAGTCGACATATGCTATATGTGGTTGAATCATACTCCCCCACTGACTTTTCTCTCTGTGAGATCGGGCAAAGCATGCAGTCCTCCTAGGTACATCCTGTCGCTCTCCAAACTGTCGTCTGACCCTCTCTGGCAGGTACATCTCAATCACTCTCTGGTGGTTCACTGGTCACCCAATCAGGTACCTCTCCTATCTACAATATGGTAGTTCCTCATGATCATCTGACCATCTGGGGCAATCTCGATATGGCCTCCATATGAACTCTCTCAGTCTGTCCAGCTCATGTGGCCAGTACAATATGTATCTAAATGGACCCTATCTCAGTGCTCCCCCATAGCTATACACATATGGTCAGTGTGGTACAACCTGTCTCTCTGTAATTAGTCGACATATGGCTATGTGCTCAAATGCCCATACCTGAAGCAATGTGACTCCACAGCTCAGCGTTTGCACTCCCTGATATGCTATCTGATGCAGCTGAAAATAGAGCATAGCTAGTACACATGGTCCCCATGCATACACCATCCCCTCTATCACCATCCACTCTAGCACTCTTCCCCATCCAATAGGGAATCCATGGCCTCGTCTGTCACCTGCTAGAAGACATGCTATCACAACTGCTATCACCACATATCGTCGATCATACTCGGAAGCCATGCTCTCCCAGCCGATCTCCCTCTCGACAATGTCCAGATCCTCTGTGTCGCACTCAAATAGCCTGCATAACGCGTCTCTCCCTATCACTGGGTCATACTCTATCATCTCTCCATGTATCGAAATGTGGAGGATGCGCCATACATCCTCTAGAGTCACTGTCGCCTCTCCAGTCGCCAAATGGAATGAGGAGGTCTCTGAATGCCATCGCTCTGCCAATGCGATAATCAATCCTATCTTTGCCCTAATCTTGGGCATGTATGTGATATAATATATCCCCAATCCTACTAATGTGTCTCTCTCTGTGCTCCTGAGTCTATGTCGTAGCATGAAACAGTCTGGTCGATTCTCCCGCGTGATCAACAGATACTGTCGACTCTGCATCACAATCGGGGCATCATTTTGTCAGTTTTAGGGTTTTCTCCTATGGGTTGCATTTCCTCATTTTCATGTCCAATCAGGGTGTTTTTCATCTACATTGACCTATCCTACCCTTATCCCCCCTTCTCTGATCATTTGCATGTCATTTTGACCAAAACTAAGGTTTTCAGTGCACAATTGCGCTTGTGTTAGCTAACCTGCACTTGTGTCAGGTAAATTGCGCTTGTGTCTTCCTACACAAGCGTAGAAGACATAACACAAGTGCAGAATTAGACTACACAAGCACAAAAGTCATCTTTTGTATCCCTTGTGGGCCCCACAATGTCCCGCACACGCGTCAAATTCATCAAATTGAAAACATGGGTTTTTGAGATACATACCGCTACTCCTACGTCCTCTGATCATCTAAATGTGCATACACATTCCCCAAGGTGATCCACCATTGGAATGTTCACCATCTCTCTGCACGTGTCCTTGTCCAGAGCAACAAATCCTCCTCTTTAGCTAGTGCAAATGAGCAATTTTCACCCTCTTGGTCCCATTTATAGCTCTTTGTCATTGCATAGATGGACGTGCATCCTCTCCATCTTATGTTGGTCACAGTCTTGTGCACCTTAAATTTCTTGTCCTTCATGCATCCGATCTCCGATTGTCAGTCCGTTTGATCCTATCATTTTTATCGATCAATTGGCCTCTTTCCTGCATGTTTCCGGCCAATTCCTTGAGGGGGCATGCATATGTCATTATTATTGTCTGGGGCATTTTCATTATTTTTCTTTGAAACAACGCTTAAAATCGCATTGTCTCAAAGAGGGGCAAAATGTAGACACCTAAAAATGGTCAACGCTTGTGAGGTCATACTTTAACATTTGCGCATTGCCTCATTTTAGGTTTTTGCATCGCATTAACATTTCTCCTATGATTCACACTTGATCTTTATCATTTGCGAGCATCGAGTCATTCTTCTGCATTCTTCAATCATCTCATCCTCAAATTTGGTCTTGTCGACAACACTATCTAGTCATGATTTTGATCGATTTTATCCTGTTGCATCAATGTGCGTGCTAATTTGTCATCATTTTGGACATTGTCAATCCTAATTAGGGTTTTGTCCTCCTATCAATCTTGCGATCAATTTGTCATCAATCATTGCTCTCTTATCAATCTTATCATCAATCTTATCATTTTGGACATTATCAATCCTAATTAGGGTTTTGTCCTCTTTTCAATCTTATCATATGGCGATCGGTTTATCAATCTTGTCGTTTTATGATCGATTTGTCATCGATCGTTGTCATGTTCGATCTTGTCATTTGCGATCGATTTATCATCGATCGTGGTCATTTTCAATCTTGTCATTTTGCGATCTATTTGTCATTGATTCTTGTCTTTTTTGTCAATCTTGTCATTTTGCGATCGATTTGTCATCGATCGTTATATGTCTCAATTATGTCAATTTGGATCAATTTGTCATTGTTCCTTGTCAATTGGCGCATTTTCTCAATCAAAATTGTTTATCACATTGGTCATTTATCAATCCAAAATCAAATCGTGATCAAGTCAATTATCTTTCTTTCAAGACCTAATTCGCCTTCTAGGGTTTCACGATTTAGTCATTTAACCTTGCTTATCATTTTCTTCCTTTAGGATTAATAAATTACTTATTTATCCTAAGTCTTCTCATTTACAATTAAATATTCATTTAATTGGCTAATTATTCCTCTTTGTGAATGAATTAATTAATAAATGAAAAATTATTGATTAATTCACTAATTTCTAATTTCCATCAATTTCTTAATTCCTAAATTCCTAAATTCTCTAATTTCCTAATTTTCTAATTTCTTAAATTCAATTTCCTCTTTTTTCTCTCCTAAATTTATGGAAATGATATAGAAATTTGTCATAGAATTTGTCATAAATTGTCATAAATTCTTGACATAGAAATTTGTCATAGAATTGTCATAAGCCTTTGCATAGCAATTTGTCATAGATATGTCATAATTTTGCTATTATTGATTTGAATTTCTATTCAAATCACTATCATGCTAATTTGTTCATTTCTCCAATTTCTCTATAAATTGGATGATCTTCATCAATCAAAGCTAATCCCTAATCAGACTATCGAATTTACGCTTCTAGTACTCTTGAGCTTTTCATCAATGTCAATCTTGCTTTCAATTGTATGTGCACTTGTAGGTGAGATCCACAATCCAACCATTTGAAGAGGAAAGAAGAACAATGGAGCCGCATGGAAGGAGCATTCAAATCGTCATCTAGTTTGCATAATCTTTTCTTTTGAATGTTTCATTTGATGTCTCTATTGAATGTGTTTTAGGATAGGTTCATTGCAATGAGTGCTCTTATGATTGAGTTATCATGTCTAGTGTTTGGATCTACTTACTTGCTTTGATGATTCCTATTTCCTATGCTACAGTATGTACCAATGGAGTATTAGAAGAAGGTGGGGGCAAGTTATTAGTTATCCTTAGGCTTAGAGGTCCACCTACCTTACCTTTCCCCTTATCCTTGTGCTTTTGGTAGACTTTGATTGTCTTATGTCTTTTAAGTTCTTCTTGTTTCTCCTTTTCAACAGAGAATATGTCCCATTGATCTACAGTTTCTTCAGAAATTTCATTCACTCTGCTTTCCATCAGTGCTACATACTGGTGACTGGTTCAAAATACTGTCTAGTTGGCATCACTGATTAATTGATCTCGTTCTATGGAGTTCACTGGGTGAACTGCAAGTAATTTCTCTATTTTTATCTTTTTGTCTAACTCAACAATAGCTACCCTTCTAACTTCTAGTGTTCTATATAAATCATTTGGTATTTCATCATCAATTTCCATCAAAAATTTCTTGTATATGTCTAAGTGTAAAATTACACTATTTTCTATGCTTTCTTTATCATCAATGGAAAGTGTGTTATATAGCTTGCTAATATTTTTCAAATTTTCATCCCCTATTATTTCACTTAGGAGTTTGTCCAATGGAGTAATATCCTATTTTTCCTTCTTTTTCTTTGGGGTTAACTTCTTAGCTGGAGGCCTAACTGCCTGTTGCTTTTGCCTTGTTCTTCTGGGTGTAGGTGAGGGTGTTGGTGAGGGTTTTCTTTTCCTTTCTACCCTTTTGAACTCACCTGGTATATCACTTTTAGAAGAAGTTGCAACTGGTGAAAGATGAGCTTCTGGTTGAAGTCCTTCCAACTCACTTTGCTTGATACCAGTTTTGCTAAGTACATTTTCTTTGATAGCTTTAGCTTGTCTTGTACCTTTCCTTACTATTTGTTCAATCTTCTTGACTCTTTTCTGAGACTGAATACCACTCTCAATTGTTTCTGCATTGCCAAAGACTTTCTCAGAGGGTTCCTTTGGTGCTTCAAGGAGGGCTTTTGCATAAGTCTCAATTATGTTATCATCTATTTCATATCCCATTTTCGTTACCCAGATAGTCCTAGGGACAACTACCTCCATCTAGATTTCATCTTTCTTAATTACAAAACATATCTCTTTTTGATATTTATCAATTGCTTGAGACAACCTTATTCTTGTCTTCATTCTAGCCTTCAGTGCTTCAAAATTTTCATTTATATTTTTCTCTTTATCTTCTCCCATGTTAAATATGTCCAATAGTTGCTTTCCTATCGGTATATCAAAGCCAAAGTCTTTCCTACCAATATTGGGTACCTCCTTAGTAATGTATAGCATTAAACATACAAGCAAATTTGCAAATCTGAAAGTTCCCTTCTTATTTCCTTTGATCTTCTTCAGGTTGTCTATCAATTCATCTTTAAGCTATTCACACACATCTATTCTTGCATTGTCGTTCACCATGTCATATGCACTTTTAATACATAGGCTGGATACTGAGTTTAACCTATTTGCATGTGTAGTCTTATAGCTAAGAATCATACTGATGAATCTAACATTTATGTCCTTTACATCATTGACTCTTAGGGGCCTTTTGTCAAATGTTGCGCCGATTAAGTTCATCATAGTGTCATTTGAGACCTTTTTAATTTTGTCAGGTCTGCTACCAGTGGAAGGTAAGCCTGTCACTGCCTTAACTACCTCTTTAGTGATCTTATGGATGGAGTCCAACCAAAAGAATTTGCCATGGACTCTGCTTAGGACTATTCTTATCACATCTTCAGGAAAATCAGGGATGTTAAGAATATCCACAAAACCTAGGGTTTCTACTACCTTGTGTTCTAGTTTAATATTACCATTTGCATCACAAATTACTGTCCTATATATGTTCTTGATTTCAACATCTCCTAGTTCTTCAATATGACAATGTATGTATATTCTAGGATCCTTTGCATAAACTACTCCCTTAGGTATTTTTGAAAATGCACTTATGGTATCATCCTTCTTTGCAATTTTGGGAACAAGTTTGAATACGGGTCTAGGGCGCTTGATAACTTCAATCATAGTAGGGTTTGCAATAAATTTAGGTGTGGATGAGAAAGCCATAGTTATAAATACCTCAATCAGCCTTAAGGATGAGTGCTTGGATGAACTGCTTCACTTTTTCGCTAAGGATGCCTTCGCTCGGGAATTTTCATGCTCTTGAAGATTTGAATGTTTGGTGAATGAAAAAGGAGTCAAAACACTTACTTTATAATGTTATTTTCTTCAACTATGACATTTAATGTCTGTCGGTTAAGTCAAACTTAACTCATCTACTGGTAAAGAAGTAATTCAACTTTTCACCATCAACCGAGGGTATATTAGCATGTTTTTCAATTTGTTGCCAGACCCCCAAAGGATTTTCCTTCAGTTAGATGAAGAATCTCTTGCAGGTGGAGTGATACTCTGTTCTGCCAGCAAAGGAGTATTCCCATCAACATTCTGATCTAACTTTCTGATCCATTGCTTTGAGAATCCTTGCTTTACCTCTTCAACTTTTTCTTTACCTTTCAAGCCAGGTCCTTTGTTATTTTTCGGTGATGCCTTACTTCTAAAATTTTTTGTAATATGTCCAATCTTGTTGCAAGCATAACAAGTCACATTGTTTTTCTAAATAGCTTTCCCATATCCTATGCCGGTATGTGTTCTGCATTGATTAGATAAGTGTCCAAATCTTCCACAAACATAGCATCTTACATTCATTCTACAATTTTCTAAATTATGACCAACTTTGTTGTATTTAGAACATTGACTGGTGGGTACATTAGTGTTCTAATGATTTCTAGATCTACACTAATTTTCTCTATGACCATACTTGTTACAGTTAAAGAATTTCCCATTAAATTTGTAAGCATTAGGTTGTCTTACTAGTTTACTATGATCATGATTGTTTGCAGTACTGGAGCTTTTACCAACTTCAAAGCCAAGGCCATTTGTATCATCATTAGGTTTCTAATTCTTTAGCATGTCATCAAGTTCTTCTAAAATTTTCTTGAATTTTTCCTTGTGTTGATTTGCAATAGCCAATTCATTTTCCAAGATTCCTTTCTGTCTCGTGAGTTTAGTTCTGTCATTTTGTATATGCATCAAATCTGTCTTCAATATATCATTTTCATGACTGAGTCTTGTGTTTTCATTTCCAGCATCATTTAGTCTTCTAACCAATTCATCTTCATTCTTCCTTCTATCTTCAATGTCTTTACGAAATCTCATAGTCATATCTTGCATCTCATTCTTCATTGTACTATGTTCTTGTCTTAGTTTGTTCACCAGATCATTAAGAGTTTCCTTTTCATCATCATCATTCTGCATCTTTTTAGAAAGTTCTCTTCTCTTATTGCTTGCAATAGTGAGATTTTCTTGAAGTCCTTGAATGATATCCTGTGTAACCTTCATATCATCTTCAAGTTTGATATTCTTCACTTTTTCTGCATCAAAGTCTGAAAGAGTTGTTTCCAATTGCTTTCTCAAGTTTTCCATCTCTACCGGTGTCAGGATCTTCTTCAAGCTATTAGGATTTTGAAAATAGAGGACTAAGCTCGGATACCAATTGTTAGGATTCCCAAAGATACTGAGAGGGGGGGTGAATCAGTATCTGACTGATTAAAGAATTTTCTTAACTTATAACATGAAAAGCATTTCAAAACTGTGTACCGGTAAACCAAAAATAATGCAACAAATAAGAACAACAACCACAACATGAAAGACACACCATAACATAGTATTTTTAATGAGAAACCTGGTGTGGGAAAAAACTTGATGGGATTTGTGATCCACAATATTCACTTGCTAGCCAATAAGAGAATATTACTATTACAATAGGGGCCTGCACATGCAGGAAGGCCAAGTGCCTAGAGCTCACTGATCAGTTACAAAAGAAGTCTCACTGACTTACAAAATGGATTATACAAATCTAATTTCATCTACTACTTCAGATCAACATCTTCTATGCCAGGTTCAGTATCGATTTAAGCTCTGCTATATTCATAAACCCTTATCCAAAATCTACCTTACAATTCACACATTAGGTCTTGAATAATACTTCCATCTATCCATCTTCTAAATACTCTACAAGATCTCATACTTATATGAGTCATATTACAATATTCCATGTCGTCTTACAAAAATATTTTACAATTAAATACAAAATACAATTAAACAAAATTCCTGTCGGCTAGGGTACCAGTGATCTTTCTTTTTGGTGTCAGTGAACTGTATGCCGGTGTAGAGTCTATCGGTGCTGGTGCCTGCCAGTATCATATTATTGTAAGGTTTCCATCAATGACAATACCTTCAATCACCTATGATTTCTCATTGGAGTGTGCATTTTCCAACATATTGAATTGTTGAAAACCTTGGTTAAGAACGACAATTATGCGAATAGATGCATCCAAATTCCCAGTGGTGATGCATTTATTCACTTCAATACGTCCACAATCTATGAAGTGTTTGATCTAATTTATGAAGAAGATGTACCTCTATACTTTGAGGAATTGGAAGAAGAATGCAGAACCATGACCATGACCTATCAAGGATGAGACTTAGCCATCCACAGGGTAGAGAAAGGGAAGCTAGCTGATGAAGATGGTCCACCCTAGGGTGTAAATATTTTTCAGAGAGTAAATTTACAATACACATTTATGGCTTGTGGATAGGTAGGAGGAATGGAAGCTCTAGATGTAACAAAGATGGTTCCATTGGTTCTTTTAGTAGACATTCAAAGGCACGAACCAAGACAGTTTGATTATGCAACCTATTTGGTTGACAAACTGCATGAGGATTTTCTGAATCTTTAGAATAAACCTGACAAGTCCTTCAAGAATTATTCACTATTGATGCATATTGTATTGTTCTATGGATGATTGAAAGGACTATGGCTAGATGCCTTAAGGGTAAATCCTCAGAGAAAGGATGAACAGGATCAGCCTGTATAGTTGTGGGTGTCATTGTGGGATTCAAGGTATGATAAATCTCACTATGTGAGATTTGAGGAATTTTTTGTTAACCCATTGTTCAAGGTTTATAATGTACCATGTGAAGGGTCATTCTCAAAAGTGATTAAAAGATTTATTAGGCCACATGATTACAAGGATACCATCATCAACAATAATTGGGGAGATTGGTATACTTGTAGAGATTTCACATTCGTTAGGGTTTTCGGATTCGAAGGTTCTCCCTATGTGCTACCAAAGCTTGTGCCAGACCGAATTGCTTACTTGGAGATTGTGAGACAATTGAGTGTCTCCAATGCACAACACTTTCTGGGTGCCCACAAGCAAACCTTCTTATCTAGGACTCTTCAGTTTGGAGATTTTTGAATAGTCTCTACCAGAGCTCATGAAGCCATAAATAAGAAGCTAGTGGATGAATTCAATTTGCATATACACACACTAAGGAAGAAATACGACCCAGAAGGTTACATCCACATGTTCAGAAAAAAATAAAACCTAGGAGATTATCTGCATGAGTATGATGACTATGAGGATTTGTGCAAGAACAAAGAGTTAGAATAATTTGAAAATGTTATTGATGACTTGGAAATAAGATTGGAAGAAAGGAAGCAAAGACTTGGGGATATGGAAGGAGAAGAAGAACAAGATGTGGAAAGTGATTCTGGAGAGAATGAAATAGTTTCTGAGCTTCAAGTACCAGAAAAAGAAGATGAACCAGATGCTCAAGACAAAATTGTAGAAACATTGAATGTAGACTCAGATGCTAGGCTAGAAGAGCATACATCTTTTGTATTAGATGATGAATCATTTTAAAGGAAAGAAATTAAGAGATGCAATGCCAGATGTGACACCAAAGAATGAGGCAGAAACTCTCAGGAAGATGAAGGTAGAAATTAATTATGAGTTAGAGAACATGACCCCTCAAAGGGGAAGACAACTTCTTGTAGAGGCAGGAATCATTCTTTTCCCAGGCTGGGACCTCAGTGCATCTTTTATTTTTATAGCTTGTTGCATTCAGATAAGAAAGATTTTAAGTTAGACATTCAAGGTGTTAATGATATTTTTATTGGATCAAGATATCATCTAGATGATGAGGTTATGCTTTTATGGGTCCTTTATCCCTCGAATAAGAGGCCAAAGATTATAGATGTTGACAAGGCCTTTGCCCATATGATAAAACTAAAAGTTGGAGAAATAGATCCCATGGTCACAATAGAGATGGGGATAGATCTTTCAAAGTTGAACAAATCTTAGATGAAAATGGAAATCACAGAAAAGGAAAAATACAAAGCTTTGTATGAAAAATTATTGAAGAGAGGTGGTCATCTAGTGCCACATATTACAAATGGTTCAAAGATAAAAAAGAGGTATGATGAATTGTTATAGGAGTATAATAAGTTAAAGAAACAGATGCGAACTGTTAGAGTAGATGCAACGTGTGTGTTAATCACTAAAAGATATGAGAATTTGCAGAAAGTATTAGAGGAATTCTGGATAATTTATCAGAAAAATATGGATAATACTGTATCACACCAGAGAATTTATCATATATTAAATTTGTTATTGCAAGATAAAACACAGAGTGACAAAGTTGTCAACAAGGTCAAGAAATTAATTAATGCTTATGAGAAATTTACAATTGAATTAAAACCTAAATATGAGGAGTGTCAGGGGATTATCCAACATGGATTCCCAAGTGTTGTGGATGATACAAGGATGATAAAGGATAAAGGCTAATGGATTTTTGATTGTAGATCACTACTCAGTGCAGCCCTTAACATCGTCCATGAAGATACCTTGGACATGACTAAAACAAGGGAACAACTGGAAAATTTGGTTACATTGGAAGTGGCAGTCAGAGATACCATCTTTAATACTTTCACCTACAAAGATGAAGGACATCTTTGACATATTCAGAACTGCGGTCAGAGGTTGCATGGAAAAAGTTAATTTGTGTCATTATAATATGTTTTGTAATTTTCTGGTTGTCATAACAGTTAGAGAGTTATTAGTTAGGTTTTTGACACTTTTTAATTTATACTGATGAAAGGGTGTGTCCTTTCATTTGTGTCTTTTGACTCACATATGTATAAGGAGTTATTTTGTATGTACAGAGAAAGAAGACTTTTTTCACATTGTTTGTTGGGATTGCTTGTATTGTGTTAAGGCAAGTCTATAGGAATAAAAAGTTATATTTTGTGCAAGCAAGAACATCATGAAATACTTGTGAGTTTTTAGTTTTTGTACATCTTTTTATTCCAAAACTAATATATAAGATTCATTGTTTTATCTTTAGATCATTTTGTGTTACATTGTGTTAATGAATCAAGTCCTTTGGGTAAATCTAATTTAGATTTGTTGTAGTGTGCCATCACATGTTGTTGTATAGGAAACAAAATTGTTTTTTTTTTTCTTGCAACACATAATGAAACCATTGCAGTGATAGTCTTACATATTGTGAGTTTTTCAAATTGTCTGCAAAGTTGATTAAAATATTTGTCCACTAAGTAACACATTAATTGTCAGATAAGGCACTAGTCTATTCTTAGTATTTGTGAGTAATTATTGTGTGCATAAGGTCCTCATCAGGGAAACATACTTCTTATTCCTATTAGTATTGTTCTTTCATAATTACTTAAATTTCCAGCAACATTCTTTTTCAGATATTCAATTATAATCAAATACACTTTGTTTGTCATATTTAAGCAATTAAAAGCACACAATATAGAAAAGTTGTAGGTCATTTTGCTAAGCCTGTAAACAACTTATGCATTAAGTTTAAATTCACTATAAAGAAGTATGTTTGTGCTTTGGAGTTTAAGGTATACCCACCTAGGTCTAGTGGAGCTTGAAGTGTAGAGAAATTTGGTCTTCGACCATTCATATTCATTGGCTAGGATTGATTGGATAAATGAGGAATTTGGCAAGTTCTTTTTTATTTCCAATCTGGTGTTTTGTGAACCAACAAATTGGTGACTCTGCTGGGGAGTTGTCATAGGAAGTGTTCAAAATCTTTGGTGGTTTGTTTTAGACTCTATTGGTGGAAGGTGCCCAGAAGATTAGTAAAAAAAATTGTTCCTCTTAGGAGGTGGCGACTGTACGTCTAGTACATGAATAATAATTAGTATTTTGAGAAAGTAAGAGAAACCCCTAGGAATTTATCAATAAGATTAATGCAGGGGAGAAGGTCTCTACACAAGGGACATGATAATCTTGTTCAGTTGACTCCAAAGAAAAGATACAAAGAAAAGAAATTAACACCGAGTATGGCATTAGGTCTTATAAGAGTTCCCTAGTAGAGAGGATTGCTCTTCATCTGGTTATCAATTTTATGAAAATATGGAAGAAAATCCTTTCTATACCATAAATGCAAAAGATAATAAGGATAGTCATGATGAAACCCTAACTGCTGAGGAACAGGAGGAAAGGCAGTGGGATGCAGTCATACTTAAAATGACTAACTTAAATGGAGAGGAATCCAAAATGGCAAAGGCGCTTAAGAGACAACCAAATTGGGTATTGTAGAAGATTGGATTAAAAAGAGATACCATTCAAAGCCCTAAGTCAAATAGGGTTGAAGAAGAGAAAGGAAGAGGTGAGGGAAGTAGACTAGCAACCCTTAGGTATAGTCCCCCTCACATGAGAAACATGGAACAACCATTTAGGATATTTGATAATCTATTTTCTGATGTTTTGGATAGTGTAAACACCTAAAATTGTCTTATCTAATTAAATAAATATTTTATTTTAATTATTTTAGCCTAATTCTTCTATTAATTAAATAAATCTTTAGTTATTTAATTAATTCATTTTATCCTTTTCTAGCCTTTTTCCTCATTTAAATAAATAATTTTATTTATTTAATTGATCCCACATCTTCTATTAATTAAACAAATCTTTATTTATCTAATTAATTCATTAGCCTTTTCTACCTATGACACATGTCATTTATCTCTTAGTTCTTACACTACCTACCCTCTCATTATTTTCTTATTTTCTCTACCTACCCTTTAATCCTAACCGACCATCTATCTTTTATGCCTCTTAATCTTATCCCTCCATTTCTTATAGTGTCTTCTATATAAGGAGACACTTCTTTTATTATCAATCCTCTACTAATTATTCTAATCTCCTACACATTCTCTCTCTCAACTACACATTCAAACTTTCATATGCGATGAAGCCTACTTGCAACCACATTTCCATTCTTTGTTGAGCTCTTGTGCACAAATAAAATCTGAGAGCAAATACATCAAGCAAGATCAATGGAAATAGGAAGAAAGGAGATTCAAACCCTATTGGACATGTGATGGTATCATTTTTGTGATTTTTTTTATTTACATTGTCTTAGGAAATCTTCATATGTTATGGTGGATCTTTGTTGTTGTTAGGCTAGGGTTTTGTGGTTGAATCTATTTAGTCTTTCAACATTTTTGTTCCATTATCCACTTTCACCATAAATATTTTGGCACGCTCGGTAGGACATTGATTTTTGTTAGATCTATGTTTTTTTGGTAGGTTTTTCTAACCCCATATTGTTGTTTTGTAAAACAATTTGGAGAATAATCTTGTGCAGCTAGGGTTTTGGACACAACATCAAGATATTAGAGAGATTTGATCCGATCTCACAAATAGATTGGAATTTTCACACAAAGGTTTGTTGGCAGGTTGAAGATAGCATCAAGAGCTCTCAATCCAAAATTCAGAGTTTTTGGAGCACATTTGCATTTCCTATGATTTTTTTATGAATTTTCATAAAAAAAAATTTTAAGAGCAAATGAGAGGATTTTTCAGATTTTCTTATAGTTTTAGAAAGTTCCCAGATTTATACACAAGATCTATTCTTTGTGATTTTAATTTTGATGCAAAATAATTCCTAAAAGACCTTTAAAATTTAGGGTTTTTCATTATTTTGGTCAAATCTCACAAACCTCTTTGAATTTTGGCATTAAATTTTTGTTGCAAGTCAAGAACAATATTGTAGACACCTAAAAATGTCTCATTGATCATATACTAATTATTCCTCTAATTGATTAAATAATTATTTAATTATTTAATTAAGTTAATTACTAATATTCTTCTAATTTCATATTTCCTCATAATCTTACTAATTATTCTATTTCTTATTCTTTCATCCTTTAATCATTTTAATCATTTTCTAAATGTTAATTAAATATTTATTATTTAATTTATTTTGATTTTTAATTCCCCAATTTAAATAATCTTTATTATTTAAATAAATTAATTCTCAATTTATATCTCTAATCATCTAATCATTCAACCCTCTTCTATATATTAATTAAATATTAATTATTTAATTAATTGTGATTTACTTCCTTTAATTTAAATAATCTTTATTATTTAATTAAAGTCCATTTCTAAATAATTAAATAGTTTCTTTAAATTATTTAATTAACTAAATTCCAATTTAATTTTATTTAAATTCTTCTAATTTCATTTAATTTCTTATTTCTTCTAATTTCTTCCAAATTCAATTGCATGTGCATGATTTTAAAAATCAAATTGAAAATCAAAGTCAAGTTCTAAATATATTCAAATACTAAATTGAATTAAAATAAATTCAATTATTTGAATAAATATCATGCAAAGATTAAATTGAAAATCTAAGTCTAAATGCAAGCACATGCTGAATTAATTAGTTAAATCAATTGATTAAATTAAATCATTTATCTCTCCAATCTCTATTTCTATCTTTTAGTTAGTTTTTTTTCTAAATTAAGCTTTCTTTGTCATCCTCTTTATTTCCTCCAATCATTCTTTTTCTTCCTTCAGTTAGCTTTTTCTCAATCAGTTGACTCTATTGATCTATTCAATCTATTGAGTTTCACTCCTACAATGAGCAGTTCAACTATCAAACAACATGTGAACTTACCTGAATTTCACCTCTTGATCAATCTGTTCCACCTTTCAATCAATCTCATCCAAAAATCTATAAATTGAGCATCCAATCTCCATTTTCAATAATCACGAACTTAGAATCTTTGTGTCACTTGCAGGTTACTGGTGCAATATCTGAGAGCCATCATACCACAGAGAAGAGAAGAGCAATAAAGGCTATATGCGATCTTGGAATAAGGAGTTTTATTGAATGATTTTAATTCCTATTTGTTTGATATTGCATTATTTCATTGTTTGTTTGTTAGAATTCTTTGATTAGATAGGGATTCGTGATTTCCCTTTGATTCCAATTAATATTTGAATAAGATGAATTTTACATGCACAGAAGTATCATACATGCTCAATAAAAATATTAGATTATTTAGACCATATTTGCATTTTCTATGAATTTGTTATGTATTTTCATAAAAAAATAATTGAGAGCAAATGACCAAATTTTTTAGATTTTTCAATAAAACTTCCTATTCCAAGATCACATGTAGCTTCCATTGTTCTTCTCTTCTCTATGGTATGATGGCTCTTAGATATTACACTGGTAACGTGCAAGTGACACAAAGATTCAAAGTTCGTGATTATTGAAAATGGAGATTGGATGCTTAACTTATAGATTTTTGGATGAGATTGACTGAAAGGTGGAATAGATTGATCAAGAGGTGGAACTCAGGTAAGCTCACATGTTGATTGATAGTTGTACTGCTAATTGTAGGAGTGAAACTCAATAGATTGAATAGATCAATGGAGTCAACTAATTGAGAAAAAGGTGACTCAAGGAAGAAAAAGAATGATTGGAGGAAATAAAGAGGATGACAAAGAAAGTTTAATTTATAAATAGCTAACTAAAAGATAGAAAATCAAGATTGGAGAGATAAATGATTTAATTAATTGATTGATTTAATTAATTAATTTAGCATATCCTTGCACTTTAACTTAGATTTTCAATTTAATCTTTGCATGAAATTTATTCAAATAATTGAATTTATTTAATTCATTTAGCATTTGAATATATTTAGAACTTGACTTTGATTTTCAATTTGGTTTTTGAAATCATGCACATGTAATTGAATTTGGAAGAAATTAGAAGAAATAAGAAATTAAATGAAATTAGAAAAATTTAAATAAAATGAAATTAGAATTTGGGGATTTGGAATTAATTAGTTAATTAAATAATTTAAAGAAACTATTTAATCATTTTAAAATGGAATTTAATTAAATAATAAAGATTATTTAAATTAAAGGAATTAAATCATAATTAATTAAGTAATAAATATTTAATTAGTATTTAGAAGAGGGTTGAATGATTAGATGATTATAGATAGAAATTGAGAATTTATTAATTTAAATAATAAAGATTATTTAAATTGGGGAATTAAAAATCAAAATTAATTAAATAATAAATATTTAATTAACATTTAGAAAATGATTAAAATGATTAAATGATTAAATAATGAAAGAATAAGAAATATAATAATTAGTAAGATTATGAGGAAATATGAAATTAGAAGAGTATGATTAATTAACTTAATTAAATAATTAAAGAATTATTTAATCAATTAGAGGAATAATTAGTGCATGACCAATGAGACATTTTTAGGTGTCTACATTTTCCCCTCTTTGAGACAAAGTCGAAATGACCTTGTTTCAAAGAAAATGAAAAATTCTACCCCAGTATGCCTTGGTACTATTGTATAGTGTAAATATGCCCCCTCGAAAAAGGTGGTCAGAAAATTCAAAAATTGAGACCATGTTTTTGATACCAATGTAATGAACAAGTGTGTGAAGTTTTGTTCCATTTCAAGATCGTTTGAGTAGGCTACAAGGTGTTTGAAGTTGGCAGGGACCACAGGCATCAAGGTGTCTAAAAAAACCCTAATTTTGAGTTATAAATAGGAATTTTTAGGTTTTCATTTGCTCATTTGCAATTTGGTAAATATTTTTGTTTTCTTTGCAACTTTTTGTGCTTTCTTCCAAGTTTTTGATCATCATGGCTGGTTATAGAGCTCGATTGCATCTATCTGATAGAGTACATTCATAACAGAGATGTCCTGGGACTGGCGGCATGGTATTTTTCCAAATTTTTCTTGACTTTTTACTTGTTTTTTGCTATTTTCCAAAAAAAATTAAGTGATACATTTTTCCTTTGCATCACACATTAGCATATTGATTTTCACGCATTCGCATTAAGTGTACCGCAAATGCTTTAAATGTTATGCAATTGCCTTAACTATTACACAAAAGCTATAAGTATACTGCATTCATGCATATCATTATGCCTAAGTGTTTATTGTTAAGCATGAGCTCATATCATTATACATTAGCTCTTAATGTCACACAAAAGCTATAAATATACCACATTAGTAATAACTATCATGCATTCGTTGTATGAGTGATTTTTGTCATGCATTTGAAAATACTTTTTGTTTTTTTGTGATCCGATATCTGATATTTTCAACATTTTTTCATTGCAGGAGATCATTGGAGTGTTATACTATCGACAGAGCAGACCCAGTGGACTTGATCTTTGTGTGGACTTACTTGATGAGGAGACTGTGCATATTCGATAGCTTGGTTTATATCATGTCTTACACTTACCTGAGGTTATGGCCAATAGGGCCATGATTACAACTTTGATAGAGTGGTGGCATTCTGAGACTTGTTCATTCCATCTTCTAACTGGTGAGGCATCCATTACTTTAGAGGATGTATGGTGTATACTCTGTATTCCGATTCATGGTGAGAGAGTTGTGTACAACCATGATGATGGCATTGCTGGATTGTGTGCACTTTTCAAGTGTGAGATACAGGACTTGTAGATCAGGGGCCGATATGACATCCCTTGGGCCCGGTTAGCTTATGATGACATGACTATTGTACTATGTGGTGTTGTTGGTAGTTTGTTGATACCTGATAGACAAGGCCATAGATTTCTAGTTGGATGGGGCAGAGTGCTCCATGATATGATTGTTCATCATCAACTATATGCATGGGGCCATGTCTAATGGCCATATTATATTATCAGATGCATGGGATTGTATATCTTGGATATCGAACTATCAGTTGTGGTGTGATATTGCTCCAGACTTGGGCATGGGAGCATATTTCTATTTTGAGGCCTATTATTCATGTTGATTTACAGCTTGGTGAGCCTTATGCTTTTAGGTACATAGCAGGTATCAAACACAGGGGTTCAAGTAACACCTTGTATTGGAGACATCAGTTGGACATAATGCAGCATTTTATTTGGAGACCATACTGAGATTGCCCTGGTTGGGTGGATGACATAGTGCATTTGCCTTTTGGCCGACATTAGAGATATCTGATCAGTAGGATTTTTGAGACCCAGCGGATTATTGAGATGTATCTTCCAGGGTGGGTACTGAGACAGTTTGGTGAGGTATAGGTGACACCAGTGTGCTTATTTTGCTCGTGTATCTTAGGAGGCATCTGATCGAGGTGTGTGCATACAACCACATGTTGCTTCTATTGAGTTTGATGCTCTATAGCCATTACTCTGAAGTTGGGGTAGAGGTGCAATGGATTCAGGGACGACGCCAGAGTATGATGCATGGTTTGCTAGACAAAGGCCGAGCCACTTACTGATCCTATTGTTCTGATTATAGCACAATATATTTGCCATCCTAGACAACACTTGAGGATAGACGCAGGGGAGAGAGCCAGAGGAGGAGGGGAGGGTGGAGCCAAGGGAGGTGAGGGAGGAGGTGAGGGAGCGGATGTAGACATTGGTGGAGACACCAAGTCTACCCATAATGGGGATAGCGATGATTCTTCAAAGTCATCTAGCAGCGAGGATGGAGATGTTGATGATGATATGCTGGAGCTGGAGGATGTACCTGTTGCAGAGGGTGGGAGAGGATAGGTGGGTGATGAGGATGATCCATAGACTCTTAGAGTGCAGATCCAAAGTTTGGAGGAGGAGGTTGCTAGATGAGATGTCAAGTAGGAGACCTACCATGCAGATTATGGTGCTCTTGAGGCTGAGCGAGATCATCTCTAGAGGGAGAGAGATGAGGTAGTCCAGAGAGGTTAGATTACCATGGATGCATTTGATCATTTATTTAGACCAGGTACAGATGCGCGTGACCAGGCAGATAGGTATTTCATAGCTGTGTAAGAGGCTATATACTATCAGCAAACATACGAGAGAGTTGTCCCCAAGGATCAGACAGAGCCTAGTTTCAGTGCCTTTATGGGGAGGATATCGAGTAGATTTGCTTCTCGATAGACTAGCAGTGGTGGTGTTATGGGACCACCTCAACATCTTGGGGCAAGATCTAGTGGACAAGATCCACCTGCTGACAGAGGCAGTGTTGGTTGAGACATTTTTTGATCATGTTATCTAAGCCTTCAAGCCTATTTATTGTATTCATACACATTATCATTTTTGAGTTATATATATATGATATGCAGGTTTTGGTAGTGATCTATTTATGTTTTGTTTTCCATGTATGCTTATATGATGCTATGAGTTTTATGGTGCATATCTATTTGATTCTATGTGATTCTGAATTGCAATGGTAGTCATGTATGTATCAATGATACTAATGAATGCAATGGTAGTTATATGAATGCATATTAATTGATATTTATGAATGCAATGGAATCTATTATGAATGTTTAATGAAATCTATATGGAATCTATTTTTGTTTTTGTATGATAATGGCTGAACAAATTTTTAACTCAGATACACCATACATACTTTGGAGAAGAAAGTGTTTCTGCAACAAAAGATAAGGATCAAACTACCCATTATGGCAAGAGTGAGTTGGGTAACCTTCCTATTGAAAGAGAAAGTTCAACATTGCTTATAGAGGAAACAGAAGAAGTAACCATAGTAGAAGGGGAGGTTGTACATAACATCCATTTTACAAAATCACTAAGCAAAGAAGAAAAAGACAAATTCATTCATTTTTTCAAGCAATGACCTATCAAATTTGCTTGGTCCTATGAAGATATGCTAGGCTTAGACTCCGAACTAGTGTTACATCATTTACCTTTAATACCAGGGGTTAAACCTTACTAGCAAAAATTGAGAAAAAATCATCCAAGTATTGCATTACTGGTTAAAATAGAATTACAAAAGTTGTTGGATGTAGGCTTCATCAGACCCATTGATTACATAGAATAGATATCCAACTTGGTACCTGTGACTAAGCCCACATGATGAATAAGAATCTGTACTGATTTCTGGGATCTAAATAAAGCTTGTCCTAAGGATGACTTCCCACTACCCAATATCAATATGATAGTTGACCTACCAACTAGAAATGAAATGCTATCCTTAATGGATGGTTTTTCAGAATACAACTAGATTAAAATTGCACCAGAAGATCAACATAAAATGACCTTTACATGCCCATGGGGAACATACTACTGGAATGTGATGCCATTTGGTCTCAAAAAAATTGGAGCAACATACCAAAGAGCCATGACAACGTTGTTTCATGACATGATCCACAACATAAATGGAAGATTATGTGGATGGCATATTGGCTAAATTACAAACAAGAGAAGGTCACCTTATGGTCCTTGCACATATATTTGATCATTTGGAGTGGTATAATGTTAGACTAAACCCAAAGAAGTGTGTGTTTGGTGTAACAATAGGTAAACTATTAGGGTTTATAGTATCAAATAGAGGAATTGAAGTAGACCCTGCCAAGGTCAAGGCAATGATTGATATGCAACCTCCATCAACACTTAAACAACTTAGAGGGTTACAAGGAAGATTGCAATCCATAAGGAGATTCATAGCACAGTTGGCAGATAAGTGTCACCCATTCCAGCATTTACTCAAGAAAGGAGTTACTTTTAAATGGATAGAACAATGCCAAGAAGCTTTCCAAGCTCTGAAAGATTATCTTTTGAACACACCAGTGTTAGTATCACCTACTCCAAGAAAACCTCTATTGTTATACATATCAGCAACAAACTCAGCTCTAGGAGCTCTATTGACACAACATGACGAAAAAGGAAAAGAAAGAGCCATTTATTATATAAGTTGGACTCTGATTGGCTATGAGCTTAATTATACCCCTATAGAGAAAGCATGCTTAGCAATAATGTTTGCATCCCAAAATCTCAGACATTACATTCTAAGTCATAAGGTACCAATCATTGCATGCTTTGACCCACTCAAGTACCTATTGAGCAGAGCAACATTGACCGGGCGATTGGCTAAATGGGTCATGATCTTGAGTGAGTTTGATATAGACTACATAGACAAAAAGGCCATTAAAGGACAAGTTATAGAAGATCAGTTAGCAGAGGCTCCTTTACAAGACAATCATCCATTGCTCATAGACTTTCCAGACGAATCAGTGTTTACATTGACAACATCTTTAATGTGGAAATATACAAGTCATGGATCCGGAGCAGGGATTCTCTTCATTACTCCTCAAGGGGATTCTAATTTCATATTTCCTCATAATCTTACTAATTATTCTATTTCTTATTCTTTCATCATTTTATCATTTTAATCATTTTCTAAATGTTAATTAAATATTTATTATTTAATTAATTCTGATTTTTAATTCCCCAATTTAAATAATCTTTATTATTTAAATAAATTAATTCTCAATTTCTATCTCTAATCATCTAATCATTCAACCCTCTTCTAAATATTAATTATTTAATTAATTGTGATTTAATTCCTTTAATTTAAATAATATTTATTATTTAATTAAAGTCCATTTCTAAATAATTAAATAGTTTCTTTAAATTATTTAATTAACTAATTAATTCCAAATCCCCAAATTCTAATTTCAATTTATTTAAATTCTTCTAATTTCATTTAATTTCTTATTTCTTCTAATTTTTTCCAAATTCAATTACATGTGCATGATTTCAAAAATCAAATTGAAAATCAAAGTCAAGTTCTAAATATATTTAAATACTAAATTGAATTAAAATAAATTCAATTATTTGAATAAATATCATGCAAAGATTAAAGTGAAAATCTAACTCTAAATGCAAGTACATGTTGAATTAATTAGTTAAATCAATTAATTAAATTAAATCATTTATCTCTCCAATCTCTATTTCTATCTTTAAGTTAGCTTTTTCTAAATTAAGCTTTCTTTATCATCCTCTTTATTTCCTCCAATCATTCTTTTTCTTCCTTCAGTCATCTTTTTCTCAATCAGTTGACTCCATTGATCTATTTAATCTATTGAGTTTCACTCCTACAATGAGCAGTTCAACTATCAATCAACATGTAAGCTTACCTGAGTTCCACCTCTTGATCAATTTGTTCCACCTTTCAATCAATCTCATACAAAAATCTATAAATTGAGCATCCAATCTCCATTTTCAATAATCACGAACTTAGAATCTTTGTGTCACTTGCAGGTTACTAGTGCAATATCTGAGAGCCATCATACCACAGAGAAGAGAAGAGCAATGGAAGCTATATGGGATCTTGGAATAGGGAGTTTTGTTGAATGATTTTAATTCCTATTTGTTTGAGTTTTGTTGAATGATTATAATTGGTCAATTAATGAATTGCATGCATAATCTCAGACTTCATCTTTTGGTGCTTAAAATCAATAACAGTTAAAATGGACATGCATGCATAATCTCACACTTCGTCGTTTGGTGCTTAAAATTAACATTGGCTAAAATTGACATGCATGTATCTCACACTTCGTCTTCTGGGGCTTAAAATCAATAATGGTTAAAATTGACATGCATGCCTTCATATTTCAATTTGCTATTTAAAATGGGCATGCACATGTGTATTCAACACCATAGTTTGGGCTATAAAATGAACGTGAATTAGGATGCATTAGATTAAATCATATTTGGTTTTCTTAAGGTAAAGAATTTTTATCGTGCTAGGGGTGGACCTACTATTGCATTAACTAACTTTCCACCTGCCTTCGGGGTCTTGGGAGAAAGGAAGGAGGTGACAACAACATCCAATTTTATTTTATTCCATGTAGTGAGGGGTATCTTTGACTAGGGGTTTCATCACTCCACAGAGGTACTTTGAAATGGGATGCATTGGGGATATCATCTCTCCCAACATACTCTTGAGTGGGTTTTTCAAGACACTATATAAATATATTGGTCAGGCAACTAGAGTGTTGAGTGAATTTGACATATGTGGGGGCCTTCCCTGCACTGATAAGCTCAACTAAAGTCTTAAGTGGCTTGCTCTGAGAATCCACCGTTGGATTAGGACCCCTCAAAACCTTATACTACAAACCAATTTAGCTGCCCAAAATCCTACATTTAGTGATTCTGGGAGTGCGGATCGTACCTCATAGATACCCCTCATGTACCTTACATTATGAGACAGAAATCCATCGGTGCTAAGATCTTCAGATCTTCAAGTTAAGAGAGACTGGCATGCCCAAGAAGTGTGTGTCATGGAGTGGAGCCAATGTTGCCAGACTCTCTATCTATCTATCTTGTTTTGGTATTTTGCTATGGGGGCTTCATTGAATGGTGTCCACTTTCCAGCCTAAGATTGTATTCTGTGCTTTTTTATGTATCATTGTGTCAAACTAGTATTGAGTCAGTTCTTTGGGCTATTTCAGGCCCTATCCTATGTATCTCTGAATTTTCTGAGATTGTTTGAAAATTGAGTCAGTCAACTATACCTACCTCCAAGCAATTATTCTTAGATTTGGAAAACCACAAAACTTGTCATACACACAGATTTACTGAAAACAAAGTCCATTTTGAAACCAAAAACTCAAGATTTAACATACTTGTGACCCTAGGAAGTCCTTGCATAGTCCCCACTTACGTCCTCATTATCTTCCTAAGTCCTTGCATAGTCCCCACTTATGTCCTCATTATCGTCCTAAGTCCTTGCATAGTCCCCACTTACATCCTCATTATCATCCTAAGTCCTTACATAGTCCCCACTTACGTCCTCATTATCATCCTAAATCCTTGCATAGTTCTCACTTACGTCCTCATTGTCATCTTAAAGTCCTTGTATAGTCCTCATTCATGTCTTCATTATCATCCATAGTCGTTGCATAGTCCTAATTTTGATTCCACATTATCATCCTCATATACGTCTTCATCTAGATTTCATAGGCCTCTGTCTTAGTCCATTGCCAGTTGCAGAGTCATACCATGTGTCGTAATGGGTCTCCTAGGTGATGGTTTTATCCCCTTCGAGCAACCTAATCTAGTGCCAAATGAATGTCAATGATAAATCATTAATGGTCTAGCTAACTTAGCTTGGGACTCAAGGAGAAATGTACCTTAGTATATAGGAGTCAAGTATGAGATTAATATTGAGTATAAAATTTCCCGTAGGATTGGCAGAGAAATTATTGCGGAACGTCTAAGAGATCACATGGAAAAACTTGCATTAGGGAAATCCAGAAATACTCAACAAGTCTCATGTCAAAATCCTCAATAGAGAGTCTAGTCTAGTTTTGCATACCTCATACTTACATGTATAGTCTAGCATTAGTCGTTGTCTTGCATAAAACTACCCTCATATAGTAGTCTTAAATGCCCATCACAACGTCACAAAAGGCAAAAGGTATAATGGACCCAAACAATGCCTAGTCTGTAAACCCAGCTTGGAATATGGACATATCAACTAGACAACAATCAGGTTCTCAGAAAATGTCTACCCTAAATGAATTACAATAGCATTTAACAAAAGAAGAAATTGAGTCAGCTCACCAAGATACACATGTCCTTATGATCTTAGATGCACTTATACATAGTGATAGGGACAAATATCTCTCATTGTTATTACAAAATGGGGTGAAACTACCTAAAGATTTTGATGTCACAAAGATCTTATCACTGGGAAAAACTTTAGGTCAAGATAATAGTCAAACATCGCCCATAACACAAATAAAAGCAATGACCTCCAGTTTTCCTCAAAACGTACCTATCCAAACAAATGTCAACACAAATGAAAACTTTCAAACAAGTGAGTCATCCTTAGCGATCAATGCTAGTATACCAACACAAAGCATACCAATAATATCAAGTGTCTCAACACCTATTCAAACACAAGCAACAAGTGCAACCCAACCTCTAGTTTCCTATTCTATAGGATTAACATATAGTCATCAAAATGCAAATCTAGGTCTTACCAATACAACAAGTACAACTCAACCAAACATGGGTTCGTATCTTACTTATTTCATAGTACCTAGTGGAGTGCACAACACACAAAATTATAATCATGGTACCTTCCAACAAACTCCTAGTTATGCAACCACAAATCCTTTTGTGGGACATACACAAACACAAGGTGTACCTTTGACTCAAATAAATATTCTGACACAACAATTATAGAATTTGCAACAACAAATGATGACCATGCAGATCGGTAACAATAAAAAGAGCTACACAATGCAGGACTTACATCCTTATGCTTTTCCTAGAACATTTTCAAATGCCTAAATTTGATAGATATCAAGGGAAGGGTGATCCTAGAGATCATATCATAGAGTTTTTTACGACATGTATAGATGTGGCCATAGAAGATACTTATTTAATGAGACTATTTCCTAGAAGTCTGGAAGGTCTGACTTTAGAGTAGTTTTCACATTTACCACCAACCATCACATCATGGGGAGAATTAGCTGAACAATTTATTACAAACTTCTCACATAACATTGACACCCCGGTTACTTTGATGGACTTGTGTGCCACTAAACAATATGAGAATGAAACATTTTCATCCTTCATACAATGATGGAGGGCTCTCTATAGGAGGTGCAAGATAGTTATCCTAGAAATGGAGTAAGTGGACATGTTCACAGAAAAATTTGTTTCCCAAGATTAAATATCCGATACAAATGCAATGTTTAGCCACATTCAAAAAAATCATAGAAAAAGCTCTCAAATGTGAGAGGGGACTAGTAGAACAAGGTCTTATTAAGTATGGCAACACCAACAACAATGACAAATCTAAATTTTGGTCAAAAAACAAAAATGTGACCAATGATGGTATTGTAGACACTAGAACAATAAACAAAACTCGACCAATTTTATCATTGGGAGTGATTCCATCATCTAATCCACATATAGGGAGTAACACAACCTCCACAAATGTAAACACTACACAAAACATGAACATAAGATACCCCAGGTTAAATGCTCCAAGAAGAAATTACACACCTCTAGGAGAACCTATTGAGTTAGCACTCAAAAAGTTAATATAGACAAACATGATTACTTTACCTAAAATAAGTGTATGAACCAAGTCCTTTCAGACCCACATGGTGGAATGATAATGATTTATGTGATTATCATCAAACTAAAGGTCATAAAACAACAAGTTGCTACAAATTGAAAAACTTGGTCCAAGATATGATAGACCAAGGGGACATCACAATCGATAATGATAAAACCTCAGCAAACACAAATCATACAATTTTTAAGGATCCATTTGTTAAGCATGACAAAGGGAAAGCTACCACATCACGTACCCAAGACAATACAACTAACTACACAAAGGTCTCATATGACTACACTATTCATGCCATTAGCTCAGGAGATATAGAAAACAATGATTCACAAGAAACACTTGATCAAGATGAGCAATATCAAGACACTCACACAAATGATAACCAAATTTTCATGATATCAGAGGCACCAAAGTACGATGATGATAGAAATATTTGTCTCAGAGACTGGGGGCATGATCAACCATCTCATTCAAGTTGGTTTGAAGATGAACTCATAGAACACATCATGGATGTCAAACATACACATAAAGACTATGAAGAGGGATTTAACATAAATCTTAATACAACAACATATGATACCAATAAAAACCTGTAAGTCAAATGATACTGTCGCTACGATCACCATAACTCCTAGAGATAGAGACTATGTAGTAGTTACTCAGAGATCAAAGGTAACTTTACAAGGAATACCAAAAAATCATCCACTAGCAGTAGGGACCTATAATGTTGTTGAGCAACTTAAGAGAACTCCAGCACATATATCATTATTTGAACTTTTGCATATTTCACCCACTCATAGAGCTATACTGGACAAAGCACTTCAAGATTCAGTAGTGGACAGAGATATAGATGAAAATGCCTTCTAGTCTATGGTAGGAAATTTGACACAAGGCACATGTATTGCATTCACAGAACAAGATATTCCTAGTGATAGACTACTTCATAATGACCCACTACATCTGGAAGCTTACATTCATAAGAGAAGAATCAGAAGAGTACTCATAGATGGAGGAGCTAGTCTCAACATTTGTACTTTAAAGTTGGTTAAGGCACTAGGATATTCTGAACTTCACATTGATTCTTCCAAGAGGATAAATATCAAGGCATACAATGATGAAGAACGTCCATCAAAAGGCATTATAACATTACCTATACAAGTGGGACCTATAACAATAGAAGTCACTTTTCAAGTCTTGGACAAAGAACTAGGATATAACATGTTATTGGGCCGCCCATGGATCCACACCATGCAAGTAGTACCATCCACATTTCATTAGTGTGTCAATTTCCCATATAATGGTATTGAAATCACCATAAGGGGTGATCCAAATCCTTTCCAACATTGAAATTACTTAAAAGAAAGTGTGGATAATCAGGTACCTATTAATCAAGCAGCACCTCTCACTACACAATTGGAGACATTAAAAATCATAGAAACAAAAAGGGATATGCCTACAACATCCTCCTTACAAATAAAAGATATGCATTGTGAAGAGTATTCTATTGTAAATACTTTAAGTGGGAAACAATTGTCTCTTTCTCCTGAGTCTTTTGGGAAGCCTCACAATGCAGTACAAAAACAAGACAAAGGAAAAAAATTGTCAAATACACAGATTCATGCTTTTTCATTAGATGGGGTGACTTACAAGAAGAATCCATGAACGAAGATGTTAACCATTGGATATATAGAGAAGAAGATCATATGACGATACCCAAAATAACCACAAATCAGTATGGCAATGGATTCAAAATGCTCCAGAGATATGGATATGATGGTACCATAGGCCTAAGGTTACAAAAACATGGAGACTAGAGCCTATTGTTCCTAATGATAATCTAGGAAATCAAGGAATGGGATATAAGCATGTACAACATATCACAGAAGCAAGATAATGTACCCTTGATATACTAAATCAACCAATGAAACCATCATACTACATACCACAAAGGGATTTGTCCATGCAGGTACTTCCATCTTCATCTCAAACAAGTAATTAGGTACCTACATCACCTACTACAGAATCAAATGGAGAAGACTTGAGACAACTCCTGTAAGAACCTAGCACTAAGTCAAAAAATTATGTAATTGTTGATACAACAGTATAGGCTAATGTTGCAACAGATGCACATTTACCACCACCAGCTGAATCTCATCCATGGTTATTGTCACTACTTCTACCATGAGAAATGACTCATGGTCAACCTAACAAATCAGATGAAGAAAGATTGCAAAGGCTTATACCAAGCTTAAGAAGGGTAACTAATGTCCAAAGAAGACCAGTCAATCTACAATAGAATCAGTGGCATGAACAAGAATAAATAAGTGATGATAGCACACATGATGAAACATATATTAAAAGTGAGACAGACTCTCATGACTATGAGTTCTTATCACTCCATTATTCTAGCCCACCAGCAAGTGTAAAATACACAAAGTCATTCAAACAATCAAGTCTTCATGTTATTAGAGTCAACTATAGAAGGGAGTAATGATTTACGCCTGATACATTCATACTTGATTGATTGGGGAAAGAAGGAAAACCAACGCTCGATTGGTTTGAAAATGATGAAGTAATTACAGAATTTCTTGAAGTTAGAGAGGGGTTTCCACAAGGTGATCACAAATAAGGGTTTGTTGTAGACCTGGATAGAACAACATACTTAGAGAAGAAAGTGCTTCTACAATAGAAGGTAAGGATCAAACTACCCATAATGGAAAGATTGAGTGGGGTAACCTTCATATTGAAATAGAAAGTTCAGCATTTCTTATAGAGGAAATAAAAGACATAAACATAGTAGAAGGGGAGGTTGTACATAACATCCATTTGGAAAAATCACTAAGCAAAGAAGAAAAAGACAGATTCATTCATTTTTTCAAGCAACAACCTATCAAATTTTCTTGCTCCTATGTAAATATGTCAGGCTTAGACTCTAAACTAGTGTTGCATCATTTACCTTTAATACCAGGGGTTAAACCTTACAAGTAAAAATTGAGAAAAATGCATCCAAGTATTGCATTACTGGTTAAAATAGAATTACAAAAGTTGTTGGATGTAGGTTTCATTAGACCTACTGATTACGCAGAATGGATATCCAACCTATTACCCGTGACTAAGCCCATAGGAGGAATAAGAATTTGTATTGATTTCTGGGATCTAAATAAAGCTTGTCCTAATGATGACTTCCCGCTACCCAATATCAATATGATAGTTGACCTAATAGCTGGAAATGAAATGCTATCCTTAATGGATGGTTTTTCAAGATACAACCAGATTAAAATTGCACTAGAAGATCAACATAAAATGGCCTTTACATGCCCATGGGGAACATATTGCTAGAATGTGATGCCATTTGGTCTCAAAAATGTCAGAGAAACATACCAAAGAGCCATGACAACGTTGTTTCATGACATGATCCACAACACAATGGAAGATTATGTGGATGACATATTGGATAAATCACAAACAAGAGAAGGTCACCTTACGGTCCTTGCACACATATTTGATTGGTTAGAGTAGTATAATGTTAGACTAAACCTGAAGAAGTGTGTGTTTGGTGTAACAATAGGTAAATTGTTAGGGTTTATAGCATCAAACAGAGGAATTGAAGTAGACCCTACCAAATTCAAGGCAATCATTAATATGCAACCTCCATCAACACTTAAACAACTCAAAGGGTTACAAGGAAGATTGCAATCCATAAGGAGATTCATAGCACAATTGGTAGATAAGTGTCACCCATTCCAGCATTTACTCAGGAAAGGAGTTACTTTTAAATGGATAGAACAATGCCAAGAAGCTTTCCAAGCTCTGAAAGGTTATCTTTTAAACACACCAGTTTTAGTATCACCTACTCTAGGAAATTCTCTATTGTTATACATATCAGCAACAAACTCAACTCTAGGAGCTCTATTGGCACAACATGATGAAAAAGGAAAAGAAAGAGCCATTTATTATATAAGTAGGAATTAGATGGGCTATGCACTTAATTATACCCCTATAGAGAAAGCATGCTTAGCAGTAATCTTTGCATCCCAAAAGCTCAGACATTACATGCTAAGTCATAAGGTACAACTCATTGCACACTTTGACCCACTCAAGTACCTATTAAGCAAAGAAACATTGACCGAGTGGTTGGCTAAATGGGTCATGATCTTGATTGAGTTTGATATAGAGTACATAGATAGAAAGGCCATCAAAGGACAAGTTATAATAGATCAGTAAGCAAAGGCTTCTTTACAAGACAATCATCCATTACTCATAGACTTTCTAGATGAACCAGTGTTTACATTGACATCTTTAATGTGGAAATTATACTTTGATGGGTCATATACAAGTCATGGATCTGGAGTAGGGATTCTCTTCATTACTCCTCAAGGGGATTCTATACCTAAATCAGTTAGGATAAATTTTCCATGCATAAACAATATAACCAAATATGAAGCTCTTCTTATAGGACTTTGTATAACTATACAGTGGAGAATACAAGAATTACAAGTCTATGGTGATTCACAATTGATTGTAAAATAGGTCAATGATGATTACAACCTGAAGGATGACAAAATAAATCCTTATAAGAAGCTAGTAGAAGATTACAAAGAGCACTTCAGCAAAATTACTTTCGAATAGATCCCAAGGATACAAAACAAGGCAATAGATGCAATGACTGCCATAGGATCTCTTCTGAATATGTTTGCTAATGAAACTCAGTTTGAGTTCATCATAGAATAGTTGATGCTACCGACTTATGAGACTCCCCCATCAGAATATGTATGTACAATTGTGGGTCTAGAATCGCCTTGGTACAATGAAATATATACATATTTACATACTCAATACATGTCACCGGATCTGTCTAGAAATAAAAAGAAGACCTTTATTCATCAAGCATCTAGATACACCATTATAGCTGATACTTTGTATAGAAAGGGCTTTGATGGAACTCTTCTCCAATTTCTTGATGAGAATGAAGCACATCTTTCTTTAAAGGAAGTTCATGATGGAATTTGCGGGGCTCACCAAAGTGGTCCACCATTGTCAAAGAAATTATTGAGAACAAGTTATTACTGGCCAACTATGGAAAAGGACGCGTATAAGTATGTACAAAAATGTAAACAATGCCAAATGCATGGAGACCTCATTCATGCACAATCATAAGATCTTCAACCCATTACATCACCATGGCCATTTTCACAATGGGGATTAGATCTAGTGGGTAAAATCAACCCTACTTCTTCCAATGGGCACAAGTTCATCTTAACAACCACTGAGTACTTTACCAAATGGGTTGAGGCAATTCCTCTTACATACACCACTTGAAAGCAGATATCAAAATTCATGCTCAACTACATTATATGTAGATACGGGATTCCACTATGCTTCGTGATAGGTAATGAATGTCCATTTAAAAACCAAGAAGTGAAATATTTGTGTGACAAATTTCACATACAACAGAGATTTGCCACGCCATATTATCCACAAAATAATGGACAAGTAGATCCTACAAATAAAACAATATTAAAAATTATTAAGAAAGTTGTCACTGACACAGGATGAGACTGGCATCTCCAATTAAATCCTACTCTTTGGTCTTATAGAATAGGAGTACGCACACCTATAGGAGCAACACTATATTCCTTGGTCTATGGTACAGAATAAATACTCCCCATTGAAATAGAAATACCATCTCTAAGAGTTTCCTTACAGAACATCATATCAGAGGAAGACTATAGGGTAGTAAGGTTACAAGAACTAGAAACCCTAGATGAAAAAAGACAAACAACATTCAACTATCTACAAGGATATCAAAATAGACTGAGACGGAGTTATAATAAAAGAGTCTACCAACGAACTTTTGAAGTGGGAGATCTAGTCCTTAAAGAGAATCAAAGGAACCTAGCAGAACAAGAAAAGCCAAGGAAATTAAAACCTAACTAGCTAGGTCCTTTCATCATAACAAGGGTTATAGGCAATGGAGCATATAAATTGGCTACCATGGAGGGAGATCCACTCTCTGACCCTATGAACAACATGCACCTTAAATGATATTATACCTAAGGGCTATGTAGTTTAGGTTTTTATTTTCCGCATCACATATCATATTATTAAAATCATTACATCATATATAGTTTCTTTTTTAAATGTATCACATTCTCAAAGTTTTTACATTTTCATATAGCAACATCAATAAAACAAAGCCAACTATTCAAGTTTATCATTCATTTGCATCCTAGAGAAACAAGGGTCATCTCCTTTCTTAGATATTCAAACATGAAGTCTTTGAGACCCTAAGGTCATTCATTTACAACATTACCCTGTGGTGACACTTTACTTATGGTTGGGTAGTGATTTCATTATTTGAGACTTGTTAACAAAAAAATCTATCAATTACTATATCTCAAACACAATAAATCTCTAATTCATTCTAGACACCTAGTTGATCATATGAATAGTGAAAAATCAAAAATTCTACTTCAGTGTCGTTGTAATTGTCACACCCAAGTAGGTTTCATTACTTACAAGTCAAGGAAAGAAAAGAAAAAGAAAAAGAGATATGCCAAATATCCATCTCAAGGAAAAAGAGCAATGATATATAACTGAAATATCATGTATACAAATGCAATAAAAAGCTTGACTATAGGAACATGCAAGTAACTCCATCAGGGCTATGAATGCCTACTAGCAATGGAGCAATATTTGAGAAATTACAGTCTATAATCTCGTTGAAGCTCTCAAGGCTTGCTGGCAGCAAGGCTCTTTTGAGGATTCTTTTGAAGTTAGGATAATCCATGTAGCTAGTCATGTACGATGCTAAGGATCTTTAGTGAACACAAGAGCAAATTAACTCATCTACACACACATAGGCAAAAGAAGATCAAAGTTTCAAGAACCAATGGCAAAGTTTTGTGCATCTCCATTTGTAAATCCTAGTCACTAAGTGTGTTGAATTGAATGTTCCAAAGGGCCTTAGGGATCGATTGACTTCTTATCTATGAAATGTTTTGCACCTCCATTTCAATTGGTGTATTACAAATTCTCAAACAAACATAGTCAACCTTGTTCAAATAAGAAATACATCTTCATCATGCATATTGCATTAACATAGGTCATGTCAAAAATTCATTTGTCTCCACATGCATTCTATAGATCATCATGTCATACAAGTTTGCACACTGGGGGCATAACTGAAAAAATCCAAAAAATCATATAATGTCCTAAAAAAATCAATACCTAAAATAGTGAAAACCATAAAAAAAATACCAAAAACATCTACAAAAAGTCTTGAAAAAATCAATACCAAAATAGTGAAAACCATAAAAAATACCAAAAACATCTACAAAAAGTCCTAAAAAATCATCCAAAAACATTCAAATATGGAAAACATAACAACCAAAAACATCTACAAAACAATCCTTCAAAAATCAAAAACATCTGTAAAATGTCCTAAAAAAATCAATCAAAAACATTCAAATATCGATCTACATAATCCAAAAACATTGACAAAGCTCTTGGAAAAGAACTAAAAATCAAAAAATCAATCAATCAAAAAAACTTGCAATAAAATGTCTTGTGAGAAACAAATACCCTAGCAAATATCTAGCAAACACTTTGCACGAAGTTAACAAAGGATACAACTATCCAGTCAAACATCTACAATCAACTGATCAAACTGTCTTATCAATTGTATCATATCCATATCAAAGTGATCATTATCTTGTGTTAAATAGAAGAGGATACATTCAAAATCAGAAAGGTTAGTCTTAAATAGGGTCCGTAACTTTCTGAGATTAGACATTATCAACCATGACATCAAGCAACTAAGAATGAAGGCACAAGGTTAGTATGGCTACTGAATTTTATCCGGGTTAGTTTTTATCTTTTATCATTTGGTGACAGATATTGTTCATATGCTTCTCAAGGATGTCCACAAGTGACTAGAGGAGCTATGATGGGCATTATCTTTTTCTTTGTTTGTTGTTTGTGGTGTGAACTGATGAAATTCTAGGGAAATTTCTCTAGTGGTTGTCTTTGATAGGAGCATGTAGCCATTGGATGCCACACATAACTCGACCCCTAGTGTAATTCCCATAATGGAGGGTTCACTCCTTGTCTGGTACATCTTTGTTTCTATAATGAGATATCTTTACATCTTGGTTCCTTATACCCTGATGTGCTAAGCTTCATTTTTCAATAATAAGGCTTAGTGATGAATATATATTGTGCAATAAAATATGTGACATGGGTTCCTGATTCTTTCAATTTCATTCTCATCTCATTTTCTTATTGATAGTTTATTGATTTCTGTTGGTGTAAATAATTATTCATCATGGATATTATTACACTTACTTAAGTTTACTTAGGATAATGCATTTCATAGTAGTTTGGATATGAGACACTTGGGTGTTTGTGCCACATTGGGATAGTGTGTGTAGGAGAAATTCCACCTCTTATGGTGTTGATCTTGTTATTACACTATCATATCCACTTATTGTGGAGTGATAATTCCACCTTCGGTGGGTGATCCACCTCATGTGGAATATTATATTATTTCTCCTACCTACCCACACCTATTTCCTACCTACCCTTGTTTCTTATTGAGCCACATGTCATGTTTGTGTGCTCATACATATCCCTAGCCTTGCCTATATAAGCAGGCTCATCTACATTGTATGTAACAGAGATAATCCAGTTGATTGTTGATCATTTTTCTATTGATGAGAATACAGTTTATTCTTGTCCCATATTATGTCTCTATCTTGTACATTTCATTGACCTCTTGATCTTGGCAAAATCCAACATGGTATCAGAGCTATTGGAGTCTCATTGATTCGTCTTGAAGAGGCATTATTGTGACGCCAAGAGGCAGATCTGAGGAGCATCATCATTTGGAGGCGTCCTAGACCAGATCCGACCTCTCCATTGCGTCCGGAAGGCCGTTTCCATGAATTTTGGTTATAAAGTTGGCCTATTTTGGTGAGAAAATTTTTTTCTCCATTTTTGCCCTATTCATACGGATTTTCGAAAATATTTTATAATTTTTTCAAAAAAAAAATATTTCCTTGTTTCTGAAAAATTGTTTTCGAAAAATTGAAAAATCAAAAAAAAAAATTGAAAAAAAATTGAAAAGGCAAAAAAAAAAACAAAAAAAAAACTGTTTTTTGGGGGGTCCGCAGACCCCCCCCCGCGTGACCCATTCTGCAGGTTGCAAGATTTGGTAGACGCCATACCTGTCAGCGCCTGCCGACGCTGTGTTCCCGACAGCGCCCGTACCGTCTACGCATCGACCCCCGCGAGCGTCCTCCGTCCCCACCGCGACCTTCCCGACGACGGCTCCCCCGTCCGCTGCTGCACCGTCTCCAGGAACCCCCGCCTCCTCTTCGGCGCTGCTCCTCCGCGGCCCACCAGCTCGGCACCCACACTGCCTCATCTCCTCCAGTGCGGCCTCCGGTGCCACTCCCACCTTCCTCTCAGGCAACTCCGCTCCACCGCCTCCGCCGGCCATAAAAACCTTCCAGCACCGCCAAGTCGATCAGACAGCGCCATGTGGCAAGACACGCAGCTAATCCATACGCCACATCAGCCCGCCACATCAGCCCGCCACATCAGCTATTTCATACAGTACGGCCTGTACAGTCAGCACGCCATGCAGATTCTCCATACAGTGACACGCAGAATTCCGTACGCACAGTCACCCGGTTGTCCGTACAGTACAGACGCTCAGTCAGCCAGGCAGTGAAGTTTTGGTGACGGTCATACGGCCGTCAAATTTAATACAGTGACTTGCTGATGTCAGCACCATATCAGTAGGGTTTGAAAATTTTTGGACCCCCTCTCATTTGCATTTTTGATTTTGCAGTTCAACTTCAAATGGCCATAACTTGCTCATTTTTGCTCCTTTTTGGGTGCAATTTTTTTTGAAATGGGCTAGAATTTTGTGCTCTCCACAGTGGTTAAAGAATTTTTTGATTTTGATGCATGGATTTTTCAGAAAATGCAGTTTTTGGTGACTGTCCCTGAGTAATCCCAGTTTTTGCAACTTCAGAGGCTTCGTTTGGGGTCATCCGACCTCCTTTTTAGGTGCTGTTTTTTTTTAAAGTGCGTATTTTTTCATCTACTTTTACATGATGATATCAGATTGATGCCATTGTAAGTGGAAATTGTACTTTCATATCTTGGCCATTTTTGGCTCTCTTGGTACTTGTATATTTGCTTGAATCTCAGTTAGATTCATTGCACTATTGATTGAAGTCTCTTGTATCTCATTTTAGAAGTTGTAAAATTTTCATCATAAGCCCACTTTGCCTTGTTTTGCAAGTGGCTCATTGTAATCGCACTAAGTATAAAGTGCCAAAATCATCACTTTAGGGGGGGTACTTTGATTGATTGAATTTGGGGGGTGTCTCTTGTGCTTTTGTGCTCTTGTGTTCTTTCCTTCTTGCTGCTATGGGTTCTTCTAAGTTTCCTCTCTTAACTCCACATAATTATGCTACTTGGAAAATTGATGCATGGAGTAAACTTATGGAAAAAGGACTCACTCATTACATTGATGGAACTATTGTTGCTCCAGCTGATCCTAAGGCTGATCCAATTGGTCACTTAGATTGGCTCACTAAAAATATCATGGCAATTGGTACCTTAAGAAAGTATGTATCAAAGGATCTCATTTTTCATATTGAGAAATGCACTCTAATCAAGGATGCTTGGCAAAAGTTTCAAGACTTGTATGGTCAAGTTGATGAGATTAGGGGATATCAAATTGATAGTGATCTCACCATGTTAGATCCCAAGAACTTTGATACTATACAAGATTATGTCACTAAGGCAAATGAGTTGAGGGCACAACTCAAAGATTGTGGCATTGATAAAAAGGATACTCAATTGATATTCAACTTGATAGGGAAGCTTCCACAAGAATATGCAGCATTTGTTTCTAGTTTCCAAACTCATAGGATTACAATGGGTTCAAGCTACAAAATGCCTACATTTGATGCTTTCAATGAAATGTTGATGATGGAACAAACTAAGTTGATAAGCATGGGCATTCTTAAGGCTTCTTCTAAGTCTCAAGCATTAGTAGCAAATCAAGGGAACAAAGGAAATCAAGGAAAGGACAACTCAAACAAGAAGAAATGGCAATCAAAGCCTAAGGACAAAGCACCATCTTCTCCACAACAAGGAGATTCATCTTCTTCCAAGAAAGATAATTCACCAAAGAGAGAGAGACCTACTTGTGCTTATTGTAAAAAGATTGGTCATGAGGAACATCGTTGCCATACTAAGAAGATTGATGAGCTCACACATATCATCAAAAAGCATAACATTGATTTGCCTAAAGTCTACAAGAAGGATGATTCATCAACTTCCACTTCCTCACATTCAAAAGGAAAAGGGCAAGCATTCATGGCTTCTACAAGTGGAAAGACTCACTCTTTTGGAACAAGAAAAGGAAAAGCTCTATGTGCTACAACAAATCATACTTCAGAGAGATGGCTTCTAGATTCAGGGGCTTCTCATCATATGGCATCTTCACAGTCTATGTTCTCTACATTTGAGCCTTGCACCATGCCACAAATTTTGATGGGCAATCATACATACATGGATGTGATTGGGAAAGGATCTATTGACATTGGGGATAACTCCTTCAATGATGTGTTGTGTGTACCCCACTTGACAAACAATCTCCTTTCTATCTATCAAATCACACATGGCGCAACTAAGAGAGTTGTGGAGTTCACACCTGACTCAGTTTTTATTAGAGACATGGAGACTAGAGCTATCATTGCAACTGGGGTGGTTGATCATGCATCTCGGTTATACTCCTTTTTAGATTTTGTTGATGATGATGATTTCACATTTGATGATTCTACACATGATGATCACACTTATTGTGATGGTTCAGATTTTGAGGAGAACTTTGGACACTTGAACATGGGGATTGTCACATGTAACCCCGTTCTTGAGTCTTGTATTTCATCTCCTCATATTGATATCACATCACCTATTGCACCTGATGATGTAGATAGTGTGACAGTTTTGCCTTCATGTGATTCAGTGTAGCAGGATATTCATTGTCTTCCAGCTTCAGATTCATGGGATGATTACTTGACAGATATTGCAGGTTTGTTTATGGAATCCTACATTGCAGATTTGGGAGACATCATTGATGACATACATCTTCTCTTTGATGAAGATGATCCTTCTTCGATTGTTGCGAGGGCACACTCTGACCCTCTTGTTCATTCTCTACATGATCATTCTTTCGAGGTTGACATGATTGTGGATACTTATGTACAGCAGTTGGAGGAGGTCTCTTTATTCTTTGAGGAGACACATGAGTCTTTGGATATTGTTCTACATCCATCTCCACTAGATGTTGGAGTTCCTTTTTCAGTAGTGTGGAGCAGTTTACCACCTTTGGAAGGGGTATCTTTCAGCATCGACATGGGGACACTTGAGCAGTTTTCAGAGATTCCTTTCATCATGAGTTTTCTTCATACATCTTCCCTTCATGATTGGGGAGACTTCACGGATACACCTTTGGTTTTGTTTCTTCCTAAGGGGAGGAATGTTGTTCGACGTTCGTGGAGCAGTTTCTTCATACATCGAGCTTCTATCATTGGTGCAGATTCTTCATTGAGGGAGGATCACAGTTTGACTTCTCTTCTTCTCTCATATGGGGGGGACTTTTTCCTCAAATGGGGTTTTGTTCCTCACATACTTCTATGAGAGTTCTCTTGTATAGCTTTCATCTCTCTTTTGGGGGAGGGTTTTTTCCCATTGGGTTTTTCTCTCTTTCCCCACTTTGTGAGAGATTTCATTGCATTGGTTTGCATGCATTTGCATTTGTGCATGGGTACCTAACATAGCCTCGTAGCCGGGACCCATCTTGCATTGCTTAGTTGCATTGTAGACTTAAGTGCATTCCCCTAAGTTGCACTTAAGGGGGGGTGTTGGTGTAAATAATTATTCATCATGGATATTATTACACTTACTTAAGTTTACTTAGGATAATGCATTTCATAGTAGTTTGGATATGAGACACTTGGGTGTTTGTGCCACATTGGGATAGTGTATGTAGGAGAAATTCCACCTCTTATGGTGTTGATCTTGTTATTACACTATCATATCCACTTATTGTGGAGTGATAATTCCACCTTTGGTGGGTGATCCACCTCATGTGGAATATTATATTATTTCTCCTACCTACCCACACCTATTTCCTACCTACCCTTGTTTCTTATTGAGCCACATGTCGTGTTTGTGTGCTCATACATATCCCTAGCCTTGCCTATATAAGCAGACTCATCTACATTGTATGTAACAGAGATAATCCAGTTGATTGTTGATCATTTTTCTATTGATGAGAATACAGTTTATTCTTGTCCCATATTATGTCTCTATCTTGTACATTTCATTGACCTCTTGATCTTGGCAAAATCCAACAATTTCTCATCTTCTCTCTAAATCACATTCTTTCTAACATTCTTTCTATCATCAGTCTCTTCTCTTTATCATCTAACTAACATTTCTTCATGGTGTATCTGAGTTAAAAATTTGTTTAGCCATTATCATACAAAAATAAAAATAGACTCCATATAGATTTCATTAAACATTCATACTAGATTCTATTGCATTCATAAAGATCAGTTAATATGCATTCATATAACTACCATTGCATTCATTAGCATCATTAATACATACATGTACTACCATTGCATTTCAAAATCACATAGAATCAAATAAATATGCATCATAAAACTCATAGCATCATATAAGCATACGTGGAAAATAGAACATGAATAGATCACTACCAAAACCTACATATCATATATATATAACTCAAAAATGATAATGTGTATGAATACAATAAACAGGCCCGAAGGCTTAGATAACATGATCAAAAAAATATCTCAACCAACACCACCTTTGTTAGTAGGTGAATCTTGTCCACTAGATCCTTCCCGAGGATGTCGAGGTGGTCCCATAACAACACCACTACTAGTCTGTCAAGAAGTAGATCTACTCGATATCCTCCGCATAAAGGCACTAAAACTAGGCTCTCTTTGATCCTTGGGGACAACTCTCTCATATGCCTGTTGATAGTATATAGCCTCCCGTGCAACAGTGAAATACCTACCTACCTGGTCACGCGCATCTATACTTGGTCTAAAAACCTAATCAAAGGTATCCATGGTAATCAGAACTCTCTAGACTACCACATCTCTCTCCCTCTAGAGACAATCTCTCTCAGCCTCAAGAGCACCATAATTTGCATGGTAGGTCTCTCGCTCGACATCTTGTCTAGTGACCTCCTCCTCCAAACTCTGGATCCATGCCCTGAGAATCTGTGGATCTTCATCAATGCCCACCTATCCTCTCCCACCCTCTGCAATAAGTACATCCTCTAGCTCTGGCATATCATCATCATCATCTCCATCCTCACTGCTAGATGACTCTAAAGAATCATTTCTATCCCCATTGCTGATAGACTCGATGTCTCCACCAATGTCTACATCCTCTCCCTTTGCTCCCTCATCTCCCTCACCTCCTCCCTCACCTCCCTCAGCTCCACCCTCCCCTCCTCCTCTAACTCTCTCCCCTGTGTCTACCCTCAAACACTATTTGGGATGGCGAATCTATTGAGTTGTAATCAAAATAGTAGGATCAGTAAATGGCACCAGCCTATGTCTAGCAAACCATGCATCATACTTTGACATCATCATTGGATCTACTGCACCTCTACCACAACCCCAGAGTAATGGCTATAGAGCATCAAACTCAATAGAAGCAACATGTGGCTATATGCACACACCCCAATCAGATACCTCCTGAGCTACACGAGCAAAATAAGTGGTAACCACTGGTGTCACCTGTACCTCACCAAACTATCTCAGTACCCACCCTAGAAGATACATCTCAATAATCCACTGGGTCTTGAAAGTCTTACCAATTAGATATCTCTCCTGTCGGCAGGAAGGCAAGTGTACTACATCATCTGCCCAACCAGGGCAATCTAAGTATGGTCTCTAAATAAAGTACTGCAATATGTGCAACTGATGTCTCCAATACAAGGTGTTACCTGAACCCTTGTGTCTGATACCAACTATGTACCTAAAAGCATACGGTTCACCAGGCTGCAAATCAACATGAATAATAGGCTTCAAGATAGAAATATGCTCCCATGCCCAAGTCTAGAGTAGTGTCACACACAACTGATAGACTGATATCCAAGATATACAATCCCATGCATCTGATAATATAACATGGCCAGTAGACATGGACCCCATGTATATAGTCAATGATGAACAATCATATCATGGAGAACTCTACCCCATCCAACCAAAAATCCTTGGCCTCATCTATCAAGTATCAACAAATTGCCAACAACACCACATAGTACAATAGTCATGTCATCATAATCTAATCGGGCCCAAGAGATGTCATATCGGCCACTAATCTGCAAGTCCTGTATCTTACACTTGAAAAGTGCACACAATCTAGCAATGCCATCATCATGGTTGTACACAACTCTCTCACAATGAATCAGAATATGGAGTGTATGCTATACATCCTCTAAAGTGATGGATGCCTCACCAGTCGGAAGATGGAATGAACAAGTCTCAGAATGCCATCGCTCTATCAAAGTTGTAATCATGGCCTTGTTGGCCGTAACCTCAAGTAAGTGTAAAACATGATATAAACCAAGCTATTGAATATGGTCAATCTTCTCATCAAGTAAGTCCGCACAAAGATCAAGTCCACTAGGTCTACTCTGTTGGCAGTAGAATACTCCAATGTTCTCCTGCAATGAGAAAATGTTGAAAATATCAGATATCGGATCATGAAAAAACAAAAATCTTTTCAAACAGATGACAAAATTTACACATACAACGAATGTGTGATAATAATACTTTAATGCGGAAATTATACTTTAATGGGTCATATACAAGTCATGGATCTGGAACAGGGATTCTCTTCATTACTCCTCAAGGGGATTCTAATTTCATATTTCCTCATAATTTTACTAATTATTCTATTTCTTATTCTTTCATCATTTAATCATTTTAATCATTTTCTAAATGTTAATTAAATATTTATTATTTAATTAATTCTGATTTTTAATTCCCTAATTTAAATAATATTTATTATTTAAATTAATTAATTCTCAATTTCTATCTCTAATCATCTAATCACTCAACCCTCTTCTAAATATTAATTAAATATTTACTATTTAATTAATTATGATTTAATTCCTTTAATTTAAACAATCTTTATTATTTAATTAAAGTCCATTTCTAAATAATTAAATAGTTTCTTTAAATTATTTAATTAACTAATTAATTCCAAATCCCCAAACTCTAATTTCATTTTATTTAAATTCTTCTAATTTCATTTAATTTCTTATTTCTTCTAATTTCTTCCAAATTCGATTACATGTGCATGATTTCAAAAATCAAATTGAAAATCAAAGTCAAGTTCTAAATATATTCAAATACTTAATTGAATTAAAATAAATTCAATTATTTGAATAAATATCATGCAAAGATTAAATTGAAAATCTAAGTCTAAATGCAAGCACATGTTGAATTAATTAGTTAAATCAATTAATTAAATTAAATCATTTATCTCTCCAATCTCTATTTCTATCTTTCAGTTAGCTTTTTCTAAATTAAGCTTTCTTTGTCATCCTGTTTATTTCCTCCAATCATTCTTTTTCTTCCTTCACTCAGCTTTTTCTCAATTAGTTGACTCCATTGAGCTATTCAATCTATTGAGTTTCACTCCTACAATCAGTAGTTCAACTATCAATCAGCATGTGAGCTTACCTAAGTTCCACCTCTTGATCGATCTGTTCCACCTTTCAATCAATCTCATCCAAAAATCTATAAATTGAGCATCCAATCTCCATTTTCAATAATCATGAACTTTGAATCTTTGTGTCACTTATAGGTTACCAGTGCAATATCTGAGATCCATCATGCCAAAGCGAAGAGAAGAGAAATGGAAGCTATATGCAATCTTGGAATAGGGAGTTTTATTGAATGATTTTAATTCCTATTTGTTTGATATTGCATTATTACATTGGTTGTTTGTTAAAATTCTTTGATTAGATAGGGATTTGTGATTTCCCTTTCATTCTAATTAATATTTGAATAAGATGAATTTTTCATACACACAAATATCATACATGCTCAGTAAAATAATCATATTTTTTAGAGCATATTTGCATTTTCTATGAATTTGTTATGTATTTTCATAAAAAAATAATTTTGAGAGCAAATGACCAAATTTTTCAGATTTTTTTACAATTTTGAAAAGATCTTCGAATTATACACTAGATCTATGCTTTTGGATTTTAATTTTGATGCAAAATCTTTCCTCAAAAATCAGATCTTTTAAAATTAGGGTTTTGCATTATTATGATCATATCTCACAAACTGCTTGTAATTTTTGCAAAAAAATGTTTATGTAGGTTTGGAAGGCTACTCGGAGTTTCCAGTAAAAAATTCAGATTTTTTGGATCAAATTTGCATTTTCTATGATTTTTTTATGATAAAAAAAAAAAGATATTTGGAGGAAATTAGAATTTTTTTTGGATTTTCTTACATTTTTTTAAATGTCTTGAAATTTTACAGGTGGTCTTTTTTTATGATGCAAAATAACTCATGGAAAAATCAGATCTTTGAATCGATCAAAAAAACGTCTTGTCGAAGGCCCCTATTTCACAAAGTCTTTTGGATCTAAAATTTACCTAACTTGTGTGCTTGCAAGAGGGGTATTATTGAAAAACTACTAACAAATATTTGTTGTAGAATTTTGGCAAGGGTTTTCTTTTGATTTTTATTGTGTGCCTTGTTTTCATAGATTAGCAAACATTTAAATTGGTGCACTAAAATTGAACTAGTGTCTTGTGTGTCTTGAGCAATAGGCTCTTTTATGTTTAATCTTTAGAGGGCCTACCTCCCCATGTGGTCATTAGGACTACTAGTGAGGAGGGAATGACCCAAGTGGTAGCGAGGAAAACCCACCTCTTTTGAGCCACTATACATAACTGTATCCATGGTGAAAGCCATGGGTAACATGTGCTGATTAGTTCATACCGACACTATGTCTCCCCATAAACCTGTTTGATCAAATTTATTTGATCAATAGTAGGACATAACCCCTATCGGCTGGGAGCCTTCTATATTTATAGAGTTGAAAGTGCCACATGTATGGCCATAGGAGCAGATGCCCTTACTAGCACCTTTTTATTTTAGAAAGTCAAAATCCTTCTAGTTGTTGGGGCAAGAGGTCAAACCTTTGGAGCAGCCAATACACATATAGTTCTTAGTAGAGATACAAATTTCATCACAGGGATTTTTCGTGGGGACTTGTGCTTGGCTGCCCCAGAGAAGTGAGTACCGAGGGTGGAGCCAGTGGGATCAAGCATCTAAGTATCCACTTTGAAAAGTGTAGCCTCAGGGGAAACCCCATGTGGGATCAGCAACTAGTGTCCTAGCCAACCATAGGAATTGTACTTGTCTTCTTTTAAACATTTCAAACATTCAAGATCAAACATTAAAAAATTGTGTCTTTTGTGTCTTCAAGTGTATGCAAAACATTTTTACATCAAACAAAACACTTTCTTTTGAGTCATTTTGAGTCTAAACACTTGCAAACATTGACCCTCATCAACATTGTGTCCTCTTGTCACCAAAAATAGTCAAAAATTTAGATTTGGTCACAACAAGAACTTTACAATTGCAAAAATTGCACTCAACTTCTGAAAATGCATCTAAGTCGGACAGAAACATGTCTGTGTCATTTAACCACATCTGTGTTATCATAAAAAAAATACATTCACAAAATCTCATAAATGCATCTTTGTAGTGTCTAATCATAGCTATGTTGGGTAATCGTGTCTGTGAAGTATACAAACACGTCTGTGTTCAGTATTAAAAAAAATTTACAGTCTAGCAAACAAGAGCAATCATTTTCTGAAATTCTTGAGCTTCCTATTTTTGGGTCTCACAAAGTTCATCATTGCTTTACACCTTGCATTACATTCACATTTGTCTAAACTTGAGTCAAAAGGTCACTTGGTTGTCCTCATTTTTCTTTGTCAACACAATACATACAAAAAAAATTTGCTAAGTGGTCCCTCATCAAGGTCTATCACCTTTGGGTCTTATTTGGTCTTACTTGGAGTCAAGGTCAACTTACCTCATCAAGAGATATATCATCTCTTTGGAAGTAACACCTAATCTATTACATACATACTTGGCCTTACACTTTGGACATTGCAAGTACACCTCTGATTCATTTACATTCCATCCAACTCTTGGTCTTCCATACTCTTTCCATTTTCATCTAGTCTCACACATGTTGGTCAATCCCTAGTTCATAGTTGAAACCCGTTCCCAAAAATCTAGGAGATAAGCTAAAGAGGCTCAAGAGTCTACAAACATGAGTGGCTATGAGTCTGACAACGATATCTTTTTCAATTCTGATCATACTATATTACTCGACATGGACACTTATAGAAATATTCACAATGTTGAGAACATGGATAATATAATCAACATTGATACACATAATGCCAATATGGATGACTTTTCCATACATTCGGTAGAAGTGGAAGACTCTATCATGGATGCCCATTTTAATAGATTGGTTGAAGAAATCACGAAACGAGATAGACAATATTTCCTACAAGTGATGGCACAAAGTGGAACTGAGATACCTCATGATTTTGACATGTCTCAAATTATGGAAAATTGACCTATGCAAGAAAGTAAACTCAACATGGATCAAAGGAGCCATAATAGTGGATGTAATAGAGGACCATGTTTTGTGCCTGAGTCACCATCATCCTTGTTTCAAAAACCTAAGATCCCAAATACACATGGTCAAGATTATGATACTCATGAAAGAGCATCTCATGAACAACTACGTCTACATATACCTTTATGGAAGTCTTATGTAGATAAATACACTCAATCGTATACCAATACTAAGGACCAACCTTGAAAAACAATTAGATATCCGAAGGCATGCTCAAAATTTGGACACTAGAAAACCCGGTGTCAAATTTGGGGGGACTACACAAGAACAAACTCATGACATGCCTGTAGAATATGATATGCATGGGCAAAGAAGATATTCCATTCCTCATTATGACTCTATACTAGGTGGTTCCTATACACAGTATCATTATAGATCTCCTCCATATGAGCATGTTTACGATCAATACCATCCATATATGCAGTATCCTCCTCCTCCACCCAGTGGCTCAGGCATGGGATATGGTCCAAGAAGTTAGTCTCCACCTAAGAACAATTTGGAACAACAAATAAAGGGCTTACAAAAGAAAATGGAAGACACTAATACACCGAAGCCAACTTACACAATGCGAGACATATGTCCTTACCCATTTGATAGAAGCATTCCAATGCCTCCATTCCCTCCACATTTTGTAACACCAAAGTTTGATAAATACAAAGGCAAAGGGGATCCTAAGGCATAGATAAGACAATTTTTCATAGCTTTCATTGAGGTCATAGGAGAAGAAACATACTTGATGAGATTGTTTCCACAAAGCTTAGGTGAACAAGCTATGGAATGGTTCTCCCAACTTCCACCCAGAATTAAGTCATGGGGTGATCTAGCAGAAGCTTTCATACAATATTTCTCATATAATATAGAGATAGACATACCAGTTACCATTTTGTGCAATGCCAAGCAAAAAGATGGGGAGTCATTTTCATCATTCCTACAAAGATTGAGGAATTTAGCTAGCAGATGCTCTTGTGAAATTCCACAAAAACAAATGGTAGAGATGCTTACACAAAATGTCAAAAAAGAAATTGGTTATGACTTAAGGAAATCTTGTTTGTCCACTTTCAAGGATGTCATTGAGAAATTCTTAGCAATAGAGAAGGTCCTAATTGAGCAAGGCATCATCAAAATATTCAAAGAAAACAAAGAGGACTTTAAAGGAAAATACAAGCCACAATTTTGGAACAAGAACAAGAACACAATAATGATGGTGTTGTCGATGCTAATACAGTTAGACCTAGAATCATTCTTTCTAGATCAAGTTCTACAAACAACCAAGTAAACACTCAGGCAACTTCAAAACCATGAAGGAAGTACACCCCATTGGGAGAACCACTTGAGTCAGCTTTCAAGAAGCTAGTGGAAAACAAGATAATAATGATTCCAAATAACTTCCATATGAGCCAAAGGTCAAACCAAATTGGTGGAATGACAATGAGTACTGCGAATATCATAAGAGAAAGGGACATAAAATAGGAAATTGTCATCTCTTGAATAACATCATACATTGATAGAGGTGACATTGAGATCAAAGGACATACATCCAATCAAGAACATGATATGTTTAAGGAACCATTCCCTAAACATGACAAGGGAAAAGAAAAAGTCATAGATGAGAAAGCCAATTATACAAAAGAATCCTATAACTATGATTCAACTGTTAATCACATCTTAATGGATAGTTATGTCTCTACCATTATCATAAAGGAAAAAACACTTGAAAATTCTACCCAAAGACCTAAAGTTGTCCTAAAATGCATTGGACCTTTTTCTGAATCTACCTCCGAATGTAATGTCACAACTCGTCGAGGTAAGGCTACCCAGCAAGGTGTTCCATCTAAAACCACCACTTCCTCATCAACCAAACCTGAGTATGGTTTGGTAGAAAAGTTAGGGAAGACACCCGCACTTATCTCCATCCTTGAGATTTTACGCATATCCCCTGCACATAAAGTCATCCTTGATAAAGCTTTGAGAGAAACCTCTGTCCCCACTGATTTGAATGTGGACCAGTTTCAAGCCATGGTGGGGTATCCTTCCATTCCACATTTCTTACATTCATAGAAGCTTATGACGCATGCATAAGCCAATCGCATAATGCAGCTTTACACATTGAAACCTCCCTACATAAACACCGAATAAAATGAGTGTTGATAGATGGAGGGGCTGGTCTGAACAGTTCTACATTGAATACTCTTAATAAATTGAGATATTTTGAAAGGGCTGTGAATTCTATACATGTAATCACCATCAAACCATATGATGATGAAGAGCGCTCATCCAAGGGCATAGTCACCTTAACTCTCAAAGTTGAGCCAACTATTAAGGATGTGGTTTGTCAAGTCCTTGATCTAGATTTCACATACAACATATTTCTAGGATGTCCATGGATTCATGAGATGAGCACAGTATCATTTACATATCATCGATGTACCAAGTTTCAACACAATAGAGTTGATGTGATCGTCAAAGCTGACCCAAACCCATTCATATATTGCAACAATCTACGGCCTAGATCAGAAATAACAATCCCAGTCAATCAGGAGGTTGTTCCTTCATCAACATATGTTGATCCAGAATCCTTAAAAGCTGCCACATCAAAATAATCAGAGATCAAATAAAAATTCAAGGTTAAAGACCTAGGATGTGGTGAGTATATCTTTCATGTTGATCAAATCCCATTATCTCCTAAGGTATTCAATTGACATGAAAAACCTACAAACAATTTGCAATGCCAAGGAATTGGGTATGAACCACCTAGTATTGTGGCTACTAAGTCTGAATGTAAATCTCCTCTAGTGGTGCACGCATCTCTTGATATCAATAGTCCTAAGAGTGGTTCCAACGAATAATCTATTGAATATATCGCCAACCCTTTTGAGAACTCACGTAGCCTTACCATTTCATCCACAAATTCCATTTCCACTTCTCTCCCCGACTTGGATCAACAAGAATTAGAAAAGCCCTTACTAATTGGGGATGAAAAATTAAGCCTTGAAAAGAAAAATCTAAAAGTAAAAAATAAAGAGAAGTCCTTCAGTCTCAATCAAAATCAAAAGCTATTGGACTCTGCAAAAATCAAAGTCAAGGATAAAAATCCTATGAAGAAAACACAACAAGAATTGATCTCCCCTAATATCAAAATATCTGGGGGCAAAAGTTCTACAATTTTAAGTCAAAAAACATGCATGTTGATCCTAAGTCTCCATCATGCTATCATACTTTCACTTCTTTTCACAATCATAAGCCTTCATAACTCATCCACTTGTTCCACACATCCTTTCCCTTCTGATGATACAACATGGAAGTTTAATGGAAACTGAAAGGTAGAAATAGTTGGATATCTGAATTAGATTTCAAGTGATTTAAGGTTAGCCATCCCTAAGTTCATAGGCAATGGAACTTATTCTATAGAACAACATGTAATAAATGTAAAAATTACCATCGAAGAATTCAAAGTCCCTTATGAAGATGTTTTTTATGAAATCATTTGGGCAATCTCTAATAGAGGATACAGGTGAATGGTACATAAATCTTTGTGACAGGTGCATTGGTAGCTAGCAGGAGTTTGTGACACAACTCTTGGAAGAATTTGGAGACCATAATGATACTTCATTTGCATCTCATGAGTTGACAAGCATAAAGAAAAATCAAAATGAATTAGTCTCTAAATTTAATAAAAGGTTTAATAAAGTGCTTAATAGAATACCAAGGGATATTAGACCCATCAATTCATTTTTAATTGACTTTTATTTGAGTGCTTTTGACAGTAAGACTCACTATGAGATTTTATCTCATAGGCCTACCACCTTGCAGCAAGCATTTGAGACAACCACTACCATTGAAAATAATAGAAAAGCTACTAGGAGAATTGGCAAGAGAGATGATGCAAAACAATATAATCCCAGAGCTACAAAGAAGGATGAGCTTAGCCAAATGATGGACATGCTGAAAGATATGAAGGGTAAGCAAAACCACAATGACAATCTGCCTCCATATAGAAGCAACAAGATAATGAATTACAATAGCCCAAGATTGAATGACATGCCATATAACACAAATTGGAGAGACAGTAAGCTAGTGAAGCCTAATCTAAACAAGGAAACTCCAGATACATTAAAAAAGCAAACAATTTTGTGGAGGAATATCCATGGTGTAAAGTCTGCAATCTACCCCATGCTACAAAACAATTTATGATCGCTCAAGGTTTAGTAGAAGAAAAGAATCATGAGGATGAGTATGAACCCATAGTGAATGTACTTTCATCAAATCCATTTTGGGGTTGGGATGAGGATTCATTTGAGAGTAGTCATTAGATGTACAATGGAGGAGAGAGAGCCAACAGTACAACATGCAGCAAGTTTTCACTGATGACGATGATGAAGATACCCTAGCCTTGAGGAGATTGTTCCATGATGAAGAGCCAATGCATTCCTTGAGAAACCTAATAGATGAAGAAAAGAAAGCTTATACTATTGCATTAGTAGCACAGGCAAAAACCAATTATCATCTAAGGAACAAAATAGTCAACCCAGAGCAAGGTAAGCCATTCAGGATATTTGCAAAGGTTCCTAAAGCTAGTGGAAACAAAGACACCATCACCGAGAAGGAAAAGGAAGGTACAACATAAAAGGTCAAACAAATAGAACCTCCTAAATTGACAAAGCCAATTGAAAGGAAGTAGATTACTAAGCCAGTTTCAAATTGTGGATCATTTATGTCTCAAGCTTTATCGTAGGTGAAAGTATCTCTGCCCTTTCTTAAAGTGATGAAATTCCTTGATTATTAAAATGAAACAATCAAGATTTTGTCTAACATTGGTGAAGTTAATAAAGAGGATCATAAGACAAAAGTTGAAGATCCACCTGTTGTCTATTTGGGAACTTTTGTCATCAAGAATATTCCTCAGGATGTGTTAATAAGATGAGAGGGGGGGGTGAATCATACAAACTTAATCTTCAATATATTCAATAGATTCAACCTCGGTAGCTTTAACAGATATATGTAACCAAAACTATAAAACATGAAAACTCATAAACAGATAACACCACAAAACATATAACACCAGATTTAATGTGGAAACCCAAATAGGGAAAAACCACTGTGGGATTTTGGACCCACTAAGAAATATACTCTTCTAGAGTATGCTCGATTAAAAGCAAATCCTATTAAAGATTACAACACATTGCTAGATGTGACCCGATTAAGGGATTTCCCTCATATCTGTTAGGATCTTCACCTTGTTAGAGGTGACCTTGTTAAAGGGTTTCAAACACTCAATCAAAATGTCAACTTGTTAGAGGATATACAAATAAGACTATTAAGTCCACTTAGTTAAGAGATTTTCTATCACTTACAAATAAACAACAGTAATGAGTATGTCTACAACTTTGCATCTAAAATGCTAAAGCAGATTCTTATTTGCTCAATACAATCTAGTCATAGGACTTATCTTGTCCCTCTACTGGGCTCCTTACTCTATTATTCAAATAGGTCTTCAAGCTTCTGTGCTTGGTAATCACTATGTAGCATCCCTGTGCTTACACTTGCCCGCATACATTGTTTATCAATAGTTTCTTATTTATAAACAATTTTCTAACCACTTAATCTCTTTGATAAAATTTTCCATGATCAATCATAGCCATCAGATCTTCAATCTTGACCAGGTTCAATGTATCCTTCGATTTGAAAATATTTTACCTCACCTTGGAACTTGCATACATTTCGTGGAACTTGTGCTAGGGTATTGCGGTTCAATATGAGCTGTAGATCTTCCTGCTGATCTTTCAATGCCATAGATCCTTAACAAACTTCATACATGTTTTATCAATCATTTAATCATATCCATCTCTTCAGCTTCCTTCATTAAATAACGCATGTATTCATCCAATGCATTCTGTTATTACTTGGTTACAACTTGGTAAATGCTAAACTTCACTCGGTAGACATTCCGCCTTCATTAACTAATAGTGATAACCTTAGGGTTTACCGACTAGGTTCCTTAGGGTTTACTGACTAGGTTCTTTTCTCGGTAACATAGTATAGTATTAACCTTACAAACAATAGTATATGTAGGATATCAAAACAATCTAAACATCATGATCTCATCATTGTCTAACTCAGTAATAGTTTCCCATTGAATAACTTATTCCTCCCCTTATTCATCACATTCTTTTTGTGTCTTTTACCGACATCTTAATTCTCTTCAAAACATACTTCTTAAGACATGGAAACATCATACTAAATTAGAAAATCAATTTCTTGACATCAATGACAAAATAATATTGTTAAGACAGTAAACATCCTTAATCAGTTATATCAATAATCATCAACAACCTTCTCAATATCCTTATTGAAATGCCAACAATCTCCCCTTGTCTATTATAATGCCAACAATCTCCCCCTTTAGCATTGATGGAAAAACCAATTGATTTGACCTAAAAGATTCCAATTCAGATTGTTGTGAGATGCTGAAATACTCTCCCCCTATCATTACTCTTCTGCCCCATACATTAGTCTTCTCCCCCTTTAACAACAATGCCAAAAGAAAACTAATACATAATTTCTTCCTGTGTGAAGTAATTCCTTTGTTGTTCATTATCAACTCAGTCTTGGTCAGAGTATTTTGTCTTCAATTCCCATTCCCTATTTTTGTTTCCTACAAACCTTTAGAAAACCTCCTAAAGTGTGTAAATCAGCATCAACTCCTAAAAGGTATTCTTTAGAGTCATTGAATTGATGCTTTCACCGAACTCGGTTAGTGAGTAGAAGATAGGGGTAGGACCCCTAACTTACTTCTGAGATACTCAAAAGTGTCCCTTGGTAGCGGCTTGGTGAAGATATCTGCTATTTGTTCCTTTGAGCTAACATACTCCAACACCACTTTCTTCTCTTGAACTTCTTCTCTAAGATAATGATATTTGATAGAGACATGGTTTGTCTTAGAGTGCATTACAGGATTCTTTGAAATGTTAATGGCACTAGTATTATCACATAATATAGTTACTAGCTAGGTAACTTTCTCATTTATGCCTTCCAACAGTTGTTTGATCCATGCTATATTGGTGCAATTCAATGCTACAGCAACATATTTAGCTTCTGCTATTGACTGTGAAATACATCCTTGTTTCTTGCTAAGCCAACTTACTAGTCTTTCTCCTAAAAAGAAAGCTCCACCACTTGTGCTTTTCCTGTCATCTATGTTGCCTGCCCAATCAGCATCAGTATTAACTTTTAAATCAAAGTCATTTCCTTTCTGATATACTAAGCCATAATCCTCAGTGCCTTTCAAGTATCTGAAAATTCTCTTGATTGCTATCATATGTGTTTCCTTGGGATTTGTAGAAAATCTTGCAACTATACCTACTGCATGTGCTATATCTGGCCTGCTGTGAACAACATATTGCAACTTTCCAATCATAGATCAGTAAAGTGTCTCATCAATAGATGTAGATTCATCATTCTTTGATAGTTTACAGTTGGTAGTCATAGGAGTACTTACTGGTTTTGAATCCTCGATTCCAAATTTCTTCAAGATTTCCTTTATGTACTTGGATTGAGTAATGAAAATCTCATCTTTTATTTGCAATATCTGTAAACCTATTAAATACTTAATCTCACCAATTAATGACATCTCAAATTCTTTTCTCATTTCATTTCCAAAGTTCTTGCATAAGGAGTCATTACCACAAAAGATAATATCATCAACAAATATGGTTGAGATTAGTGTTCCATTGTCTTCATCATTCTTCATGTACATATTATTGTTTTCACTAGTTCTTATAAAACCAATCTTGATTAAATAAGAATGCAATCTCTCATACCATGCTCTAGGTGCTTTCTTTAGACCATATAAAGCTTTGTTTAGTTTACATACCTGATCTTTATTCTCTCCTTCAACAAATCCTTCAGGTTGTTCAATAAAAACTTCTTCTTCTAATATACCATTCAGAAATGCAGATTTGACATCCATTTGATATACTTTGAAATTCTTGTAAGTAGCATATGCCAACAATGTTCTTACTCCTTCAAGTCTTGCCATAGGTGCAAAATTCTCACCATAATCAATTCCTTCTTCTTGAGCATAACCTTTGCAAACTAGTCTTGCTTTATTTCGAATGACCTCACCTTTTTCATTCAGCTTGTTTATGAAAATCCACTTTGTACTGATTACATTTTTGTCCTTCGGTCTTGGGACCAGTGTTCATGTGTCATTATTTTTTATTTGATCAATCTCTTCTATCATAGCATTTATCCAATCTTCACTATTAAATGCCTCTTTCACTATCCTTGGTTCAAATTTAGATATCACACATGTGTTATGTCTCAGTTTGTTCCTTGTCATCACTAGATCATTCTTATCTCCTATAATCTGACTTGATGCATGATTCCTTCTGACATACTTGGCTAATATAGGCTTGGTAGATTCTGTATGATCTTCTTCATCACTCGGTAACTAGATATTCTCTTCATTTCATTCAGTAGTTTTCTTGGTAGGACTTCTCGGTTGAACATATACAAATCCTTCATAATCTTCTGGTTCTTTGGAGTCACCTTCATCATTTCTTTCTGCAAATTCATCAATTTTCACATTTGCACTTTCTACTATTTGGTTAGATGATTTGATCAGACATTTAAATGCTTTGCTTCTAGAATAATAACCAAGAAATGTTCCTTCTTCACTTTTCTGATCAAACTTATCATTTATGTCATCTTTGTGAACATAGCATCTACTTCCAAAGATTTTAAAATAACTTACATTAGGTTTCTTGTCATACCAAATTTCATATGGTGTCTTCAAAGTTCCTTTCTTCAGTTGTACTCAGTTTGGGGTGTAAACAACAATGCTTATTGCTTCTCTCCAAACATTTTGTGACACTTTCTTTTCAATCATCAGGGTTCTGGCACAATCCACAATAGATCTATTTCTTCTCTCAGCAATTCCATTTTGTTGTGAAGTTCTCAGTGTAGAGACTTGTCTTTTTATACCATGATCATTACAGAATAAGTTGAACTCATCAGAAGTGAACTCTCCTCCTGTATCAGATCTAAGACATTTCAGTTGTCTTCCTATTTCATTTTCAACTCTTGCCTTGTACCATTTAAACATTTGAAAAGCTTTTGACTTTTCTTTTAAAAATATTACTAAAATCATCCTTGAGTAATCATCCACAAATAATATGAAATACTTATCACCATAATAACTTTGAACTTTCATAGGACCACAAAGTTCAGTATGCACAAGATCTAAAATTCCCTTAGAAGTGTAGGACTTACTTGTAAATCTTGATCTTGTCATCTTACCCATTTGGCATCCTTGGCACATAGCATTCTCAAGTTTCTCAAGACTCGGTAGACCTCTCACTCAGTTCTTCTTACTTATTTTGATTAGATTATCAAAATTTACACAACAAAACCTTTTATGCCATAACCAAGTATCATCTATCTTTGCATAAAGACACTTGTTCTATGTTGAGTCAAGATGAAATGTATTACCTTTTTTTTGTGTCCCGGTAGCAGCTAACTTTCCATGTTTGTCATGAACTTTGATAATTCTTTTCTGAAATTCTATTTGGTATCCTATATTGTTTAGCTATGCTACACTCAACAAATTGTATTTCAAGCCTTCAACCCAATAAACATCATTACATTTAGCATTGTCAAGAAGTGTTATAGATCCTTTACCTCTTACTGGACATGGTGCATCATTACCAAATCTTACATAACCTCCATCATAATCTTCTAATATAACAAACTTGTGTTTATCACCTGTCATGTGATGTGAGCATCCACTATCTATGATCCAAGAATCATTAGTATTTATGTCAGATATTAAAGCTTTTTCTTCATACCTTTCTTCATCCGATCCATCTTTGATAGCCAGATAAACAACTTCCTTTGTATCAGTTTCATTTGATTTATCATCATTAGATTCCTCATAAGCTATTAGGCATGTCTTTTTATCTCTTCTTCTGATGTCTCGGTGTCTTCTGTAATGATTATCTCTCTATCTGTCATCTCTGTAATCTCTCTTTTCACTGGATTCTTTGTCAGGATAGTTAGAACCCATATGTCCTATTCTATCACAGTTAAAACATTTCAAAGGCAACTTTCCTTTGTACTTACCTTTTCTTCTCGGTAGCCTTCTGGCTAATAGTGCTTCAAACTCTTCTTGCTTTCTGATTTCTTCATAAAGTTTGTGTACCTCCTCCATGTTTTTGTGAAATCTTTCACTTGCTCCACTATGATTCCCTTTAGAATATTGATACTTTCTTTCATTTAAATCATCAGATTCATCAAGATGAAAAGAACTAAATGCAGACTCAACTTTATTTACCGAAGACCCACTGTTATCAAAGTTACTTAACTCAAATGCATGTAGCTTACCAATAGTAGCATCCAAAGAAACTGGAATATTGGGTACAGACCTCAATTCATTGATTACAAAGACTCGGATTGCATAAGTAGGTAGAAGGGTTCTTAATAACTTACTTGTGACATGCTTCTCTTCAATGGTTCCTCCTGCTCCTTTGATTTGATTGACAATCTCCTTTAACCTTGTATTGTACTAGGTTATGTTCTCACCTTCATTCATTCTCATAGATTCAAGTTGTCCTCTTAGACTATCCACTTTTGCTCTTTGAACATGTTCATCAGCACCATACACAGATATGAGCTTGTCCCACATTGCCTTGGCATCATTGCAGCCTTCTAGATCATTAAACTCTAAGTCGGTCAATGCAGTTGTTATTTCAATCATTGCTTGAATATGTTCTTGCTTTTCCTTTATCTCTTCCATTGTCAATGGATAGGTGCTAGGCGTAATGAAATCATTCTCAAGATAATATACAATATGACGCCCTCCTAAATGGCACAAGGTTAGTCTAAGATCAAAGAACACAAAACACACAAAACATTAGTGTTAGTCAATCGAAAACTAATCTAAAAAGGCATACCAAAAGAGAGACTAAAAGCATGCTAATGTATCTAACTAAAGAAGTAAAGATAATGAGACATCTCCAACTGCTTCTTAGCATGGCCTTAGCTTCTTCTCCCTTGTTCCTCTCCTCTCCAAGTTCCAAAATAGTGTAGCTCTCAGCAGCTTTTTGCACTATGGATGCTTATGGAGGATTGAGATTTGTAGTATAGCTCCAAATATGAAATGAAAAGCTATTTACTATGCTATTGATGCTAAAATGATTGATTTTACCAAAAAGACAAGATTTTAGTTATGCTATGCTAAATGCTCTCTAAAATGTCTATAGTCTAAATGCTTACAAGTTTTCAGGATCTAGATTATGAAGGAATGGGCTCTATTTATAGGAAAAAATGGAGCAATGGATGGCCAGGATTGAAAGGTTTAATCAAGGGTCAAGCTTGAAAGTTGGGGATCCATGTGCACAATTGGCACCAATAAAATAGTGACAAGTGTCCACATAGGGTTGGGTTGAAAGAAGAGGTTGGAGGCATTAAAGGCCTGAGAAGACCTCATGTTTATCTAAAGGCTAAGGGTCAAGTCCAAATTAAGATTACCCACTGGATTAAGAGTTAATCCAAGGATAAACCTTTGTGCAAATGATTAAGAGATAATCATGGTCAAAGCATTAAAGGCTTGATGAGACCCTTGGGTTGGGTAGAGGTTGAGTCAAAACAAATGTTTTAACCATGTGGGAGGGTTGAATTGACCATTAATGGTTATTGGAGACTTTGGGGGATTAAGTGGTTGAAAGTTGGAAGCCTTCAATGGTTATCAAAGACTTTGAGGAATTAAGTGGTTGAAGGTTGAAAGCCTTTAATGGTTATCAAAGACTTTTAGACTTTGAGAAGTGACTCCATTTTGCTTAGAAATGTGATAATATTTAGGGGATGGATTAGGCTAATTAGGAAGGGGTTAGAAAAATCTAGAAGGGGATTAGATTTTGCAAGTGGATTTGGTGGGTGAGGGAAAATAAGATTTTATTTAAAATAAAAATTCATTTATTTCAATAAATGTGTGCAAGTTGCATTTGTAAGAAAATGCAAGTGGGGTGGGGATAATGATTTAAATAAATGTTTTATTTAATTTATTTAAAAGAGGAAAAGGGGATTTAATTAAATAAATTGATTTTATTTATTTAATTGATTTGAATTGGATTTAATGAATTAATTAAAATAAATTGAATAATTTATTTAATTAATAGAAGAATGTTTGGGGATGAATTAATTAAATATTAATTTAATTAACTGGTGGCTAGAGGATTTTTAATCAAATAAATACGAAATGTTCATTTAATTAAAATGGACAGATTTATGTGACTACATTTGCCCCTCTTTGAGATGGTGCGGTTTTATCGCATCGTTTCAAAGAAAGAAAAATAGGTGTGTAGAAATGCCCCATAAAATGTGAATTTAATGGGTGGTATGCCCCCTCAAGAGATGGGCCGAAAAATTTCGAAAAACCGGGCGATCTCTCGAAAAAGAATGAAAATTGGTGAGGTGATAGAAGAGAATAAGTTAGGCATACTGGGGAAAAATAGAAGAAAACAAGGGAAACATGGAGAAATGGGGGGCTCAGGAAGTTCACGGGGACCACGGCGATGAGCGGGGTGAAGTTACGGGGACGGCGAGGGGTATAAATGGGGTGAAAGGGGTGAAAACAGGACCATTTGTGACCGCGACCAGTGGAAAACGAGAGCTCTGATAGTGACATTTGGAGGAGCAAGGAGGAGCTACTATGCCGATTCCGATCACCGAGCATAGATTCAAGCGAGTCCAACGGTTCCAGCGCCCAGAGGACTACGGACCAGCGGTACGCAAATTTGAAAACTCAATTTTCATGCGTTTTTGATAGGTTTTAAGCTGAGTCCAAGTCAAGTCGGAGCAAGAGCGCTGGAACTATGGTTTTAGCGCTTTTGCTCCATGAATTAGCGCTTTTGTGCCGCAATAGTGCTATTGTGGTCTGGTTTGAGCACTTTTGTATGCATTAGCGCTAATGTAGGCAAGTTTTAGCGCACTTGACAAAGTAGCGCTATGGTAGGGTTAATTGAGCGCTATTGATGTGTAATAGCGCTATTGCATAGCTTGTTTAGCGCTTTTGTTTTTGTAGCGCTTTTGTAGAGCTTTTTGAGCGCTATTGCTATTGTTGTAGCGCTATTGTGTATAACTAGCGCTATTGTAGATAAAATAGCGCTTTTGCCTTAGGATAACGAGATGCTCCAGTGTCGGACAAAATAAATCTCTTGATGCCTAACGATTGATGGATGGCGAGGTGAAGTGGGAGTTGTTTTGAACCATAGCAGCCCAATGAGACTTAGGTCATTTTTTAGAATAAATGCCTATTGAAGTCTAGGCGGCCATGATTGCTTACTTGTTGAGACCCGAAGATACTTGATCAAAGTATCTAATGATAGTCTAGGTTTAAACTTAAGAAAGTTTGATAACAAAACAACTGATGGTGATTGTGATGAATGTCGATGTGCAGGAGGATCTGCGCGTGTTGCAGTTACGCGAGCGCCACCCTGCGACACAGGGGTTGCGGGAGCGATTGACGTAGATACAGATAGACTGTATTGCAACTACTGGCCTGTACGAGGTGATGCACATGCCCGTGATTCGGATGAATCACGGCCTGATTACAACCTTGGCAGAGCGATGGCACAGTGAGACGTGCACATTTCATTTGGCACAAGGAGAGATGACTGTGACCTTGGAGGACGTGTGGCGTATCCTTCGGATTCCGATTTGGGGGGAGCTGGTGACATATGATAGATCCTGGGGGACGGTGTCTTGTCAGAGGATTTTTGAGGAGGATGTATACATTGATGATGGCTCGATCGCATGGGAGGATATAGCGGCACTATATGAGCCCCTTCCAGCAGTGTTGTCAGGGATCGTGGGAGGTCTTCTGTGTCCAGATAGGCGGTCACATGGATTGGTGGTGGGATGGGGACAGGTGATAGAGATGATGATGACTGAGGGGACCCGATTTGCATGGGGGTCGTGCGTGTTAGCGCACATGTATCAGGAGCTACACGAGGTAGTGTATCGGGGGAGAGGTTCTCTTGCAGTGGGCATGACGTTGCTGCATGTGTGGGCATGGGAGCACTTACTAGTGACTCGACTAGTGAGTCTCAGATTCTGAGTCGTTGACTAGCCATACATGTTTATGTACAGTGGCATGATGAGTCAGCCCCACTTGGGGAAGGTAGAGTGGTGGCGGCGAGCATTGGATGACCTGGATGCAGTGATCTGGCGGCCATACTTGGAGTGTGAGCCATGGGAGGATGATGCGGAGGCACTACCTTATGTCTTCATGACCCGATTCCTCATTGGGAGGACCTCTTATCATGTAGAGAGACAGATGCTGGGATGAGTGATGAGGCAGTTCAGACGGCAGCAAGGACTGCCTAGCAGATCAGGGGAGTATGCACGAGTGATTCGGGAGCAGTATGCATGGGGTCCAGTGCTACCGTATGATCAGGCACTGGCGGAGTTTCGGACACTGCAGGTGAGGCTATGGGACCTACGACCGAGGGTCGTTGATGCAGGGGTGACAGAGGAGTATACACAGTACCGAGCGGCACACCCGATCCGATGGATATCAGACCCGGCAGAGCCGATCCCATCTTTTGAGGATGAGAGAGGACGGGGACGAGGACGGAGAGCAGGAGGCCGAGGAGGAGGAGGAGATGGAGGAGGAGGGGATGGAGGAGGAGATGGAGGTGGAGGAGGAGGAGGAGGTGGAGGAGGTGGAGAGGGAGAGGTGGACTACCTCTTCAGATATCACAGGGACCTTTGATGCAGGGAGGAGTGCAGCTAAGTGGGAGGGGGATGGAGAGAGAGATCCCGATGGATATAGGTGCAGGGGAGGGTGGTGTAGGGGAGGGACCTAGTGGAGGGGGTGATACAGGTGCGACAACCATGGGCATGGGGGAGGGAGCTACTGGGGATCTGCGGGAGCATATGATAGGTTATTTGCAGACCCAGGTGGAGAGATTAGAGGAGGAGATAGCAGCTAGGGATGTGCAGCTATTTGCACATGAGTCAGAGCTGACAGTGGTGCTGTGGGAGAGAGATACTACGGTGGAGAGATTGGCGGAGCTGCAGGAGAGAGTCCGAGCGGGAGTAGGAGCACAGGGTCCTACAAGGGAGATTATGAGGCAGTTTGGGTGAGCACAGGCTGAGATAGAGTACTGGCGAGGTTTATATGAGCAAGTGGTGCCACTTAGTCAGCGAGCTCTCAGTTATACCCAGATGCGGCAGACGAGATCTGAGTGATCACGGAGGATGCAGAGCAGTGGGGGAGTGATGGGTCCTTGGAGGCGGGATAGATCAGGAGATGCAGGAGGGAGTGGGGGTTCGATGAGGCCTCCATGGAGAGATGGATCAGGTGGGGCAGGTACCAGCGGTGGAGCAGGTAGGGGTGTTGGTGGTACAGCATCTGGCCAGAGTGGCATTTGAGAGAGCATTCATGCCTATATGTATTTGTATCAGTTATTTTGTGGACTGTATCTTGGATGGCTCTTGGTAGCCAATTTTGTAGACTTCATTGTACTCTGATATATGAGTTGATATATATGAGGAGATCCCATATTTGTGATGATTATGCATGTGATTATGTATGGATGTTTATGCATGATTATGTTTGCTTGCGTAGATGGATATGTGTACATGTATGCATTTGATGAGATGTTTCTTTTATGCATGTTTTTATGATGTTGGATACTGACATATGAATGCAGGTTTATATAGATATGATGTATTTGATTTGTGATGTAATGCTTTATGTATGGAATGCCATGATGATATATGCTTATGCTTTGATGTATGAACATGATTTTTTTGGTGTTTCCTATTGCGATGCAATGATAAGATGATTTATGTGACGATGTTAATGTAATGGTTAGATGAATGATTTTATGTATGGATATGCATCTAGATGTGTTTTTAGATGAATGTAATATGGAGAAACAAATGTAAAGTACAAATGTTTATATGATGATGCCTAAATGAATGGATACGGATAAACAAATGTAAAGTACAAATGTTTATATGATGATGTCTAAATGAATGCAGATGGATAAACAAATGTAAAGTACAAATGTTTATATGATAATGTGTTTTAAATGAATGCATACGTAAAATGGATATATGAAATGGTATGAACCAATGTTTTGTAAACAAATGGTCTTATGAATCTAAAATGCATTAAATATGAAAGTGGGATGATACTATAACTAATATTTGTAATAACTGTACCTTAATACAATTAAAAAGAGGATAATGAATGCGATGTGAAATGAATCCTAAAATGAACATAATAAGATGCTTATTAATGAATGAATGAATGCACTTTGTAACTAAATGGATAAATGGATGTGTGTAATAATAAGTTGATAAGATGATAATGGATAATTTACACTGGATGAAATGTTTAGTAAATGATTTAAAACAACCAAAGACAATTTGATCCCATGAATGAATCTAATTATTTATGATTGATGCAATGATGAAAATGATTTTTAATGAAAACTAATGTCAATAATGAACTATATGCAATGTTTTAAGTTTAAAAATGACATGAATGGACATAATGCAAGATGCACCTAAATGCAATGATGATATTGCCATGAGGAATGCAAGGTTTTTAAGACTTTGCATGATGCACTGATGATGTATCAGAGTACTCGGTCGTGATTTGTATCTAAGACCAGCTTTTATTGGTCATTTTTGCATATAAAACCTCTATATGAATAAGTGAACGGATGGGTGATATGCAACAGAATGTAGTATAGAAACAGATGAGGTGAAATGACGATCCATAGTGCTCTATTTTCATCATTGAGCTTTAAAATGTTGGAAGAGAATACAAGCATCTTGACACAATGATTCAAGATGACTTGAGTATTTCTTTCATGGATTTTAATATAGCAAGTTAATACAAACGACTTGATATAAGGGTCAAGTCGACCAGAGTATTACTTGCGGAACAGACAAGGATTATCTCCTTTCGTGCATGACTTGGATCATCCTCCTTGATCTTAGGCTGATCAGATCCTGAGACAAGTTCATACCGTACTAAGAAAATAAAACTTTTATCCAATTTGGAGGAAGAGGAACCAAAGAATGAGCATTGTACCTGCAACCAAACAGTATATATACATAAAGAATAAAGAATATGGATCCTTGGTAATGGTTCATGCCCATATGGTCAAGGTATACGCTGTAGTCAGCAAGCCATAATGATCTATGACTGCATTTGGCATAAGATCACGTAGCTTGGTGAACTTCCCACGTAGACACCATTAGTACATGCCCCAGAACTTCATCAGAAATAATGCGCAAACGATACAAAATAATGTTGCAAGATCCTGATACAGATAAACGAACGATTGTACTCACAAATCAACCAAGTATTTGATAGCTTAACAGAATTTTCTTGTCAAAGAAAATATCATCTTGTCTTTGTTTTGGTAAGGAAGGATGCATCCTTGTTTAAAGACAGGTTTGGATTGTTGAAGTCGATTGTGTTGGTTTGATTGGTAAATGGTCAGTGTGTGAGTAGTTTGTCAATGTTTATTTTGTATCTGATCGGATAAATATGTACAAGGTGTTGCCATGTTTTTGTGTCATTTTTGATGGGTTTTCCGATGTTTTTTGGATTTTGTGAAACAATTTTGAATGTTTTTGGTATTTTGAGAGTCATTTTTGAATGTTTTTGATATTTTTTGATGATTGCCTAAATGAAGAGCGTAATGATATATAAGACAATGTAGAATCCACTTCCATCACTAGGGTAAGGGTATTGCCCCCAGTTTGTAGACCTGACTATGAAAAGGTGGGATGCTAGACGCATGGAGTACTTTCTTAATTGTAGATCAAATAACAAGCCATGGTTGGGATGGATGGATGTATGTGTGCATGAATGTGATCGCAACAAGCCTGAAAGATACTGGAGCCATTGCCTTTACGAGTGGCGCCTGTTTGCCAGGTTTTCACCATCGTACTTACCCAAGGTGCCACTGGAGTGGTTGTTCACCATTTGGATGCATGATTTTTCTTTACTTTTTTGAATGTTTTTGTATTTTCTTTAGGACATTTTTCTGAATGTTTTTGGTATTTTCTGATATGCAGGGGAGCCTGATGCCTTGTACACCTTAGGTATAAAACCATTTGAGGTGCATGCTATTGATTGGATCTGTGAGCGGTTCTCCATCTAATGTAGCCAACTAATATGCCCCAGACCCGAATACAGCAGTGACAACATATGGGCCCAGCCAGTTTGATTCAAACTTGCCTTGATGTTCTCTGTTTGGTTGGTTGCGAGGATTTTCTCGAAGAACAAGATCACCTACCTCAAATGTACGAGATCTAACTCGGTGATTGTAGCTTCTACTCATGCGCTGCTGATAGGCTTTGAGGTGATTGTATGCAGCTTGTCGCTTCTCATCAAGTAACTCTAAGTCCTAAAGACGTGAGACTCTGTAAGCTTCATCATCAATGAGATTATGCAAGGAAACTCGTAATGATGGTATCTTGACCTCAATAGGCAAGATAGCTTCTGCACCATAGACCAATGAATAAGGAGTTGCACCTGGAGGGGTTCGAATGCTAGTTCGATATGCCCATAATGCTGGATTCAATTGAACATGCCAATCACGACCGGCATCATTGACTGTCTTCTTTAGGATTCTTAATATGTTTTTATTGGATGCTTCGGCCTGACCATTACCTTGTGGGTAATAGGGAGTGGAAAAGCGGTGTTGGATATGAAATTTCTCACAAAGTTCACGAACATCCTGATTTTTGAAAGGAAGACCGTTATCTGTGACGATGGACATGGGTACACCATACCGGCAGATGATGTAGTTGAGGACGAATGAGGCGATCTGCTTGCCGGTGACCTGGGTAAGTGGAACAGCTTTGATCCACTTTGTGAAATATTCGGTGGCGGTAATAATGAATTGATGGCCATTGGATGAAGATGGATGAATCTTACCCACAAGGTCAAGGCCCCATTGACAAAAAGGCCATGGTGTTGTGATTGGTTGTAGTTCCTGTGTTGGTGCATGTATCAGGTCGCCATGCACTTGACATTTCTTGCACTTCCTGACAAAGTAGTAGGAGTCTTTTTCCATAGATGGCCAATAATATCCAGCTCGCATGAGTTTCTTGGCTAGTGACGGACCACTTGAGTGAGTCCCGCAAATTCCTTCATGTACCTCTTCCAAAGCCTTTGTTATCTCACCTTGTTCCAAACATCGAAGGAGAGTACCATCAAGACCACGTCGGTATAGGGTTTCGGCAATAATGGTATATCGAGCAGTTTGGCGAATGAAGGTTTTACGTTGGTTATTCGATTGGTTGGGAGGAACTGTGTTATCATGGAGATAGGTGTAGAACTCACCGTACCATGGGGATTCAGGACCGACAAGGCGACATATCATCTCAGATTCAGGGATATCATAAGCGGGGATCCAAAGCTGTTTGACCAAGAACTCATAACGTGTTGAATTTTGTGGAAGATCTAGTAGAGATGCGATGGTAGCCATAGCGTCAGCAGCTCGATTCTGATCTCTTGGTATCTGCTCAAAGGTGATAGTAGTAAATGATGTCTTTAGAGTGTCCACCATTTTCTTATATGGCATGAGTTTATCATCTTTGGTCTGATATTCATCTGTTGCTTGTCGAATGACTAGTTGTGAGTCGCCATATACTTGTAGTTCTTGTAATTTCCATTGTATGGCTAGCCTGAGTCCTGTGATCAAGGCCTCATACTCTGCTATGTTGTTTGTGCATGGAAATGTGAGCCTGTAAGACTTCGGGATGCTATCACCTTGAGGTGTGATAAACAAAATGCCTGCCCCTGAGCCATGCCTAGTGTATGAACCATCAAAATATAGTTTCCATGGTTGTACTTCTGTGATCATGAATATCTCTTCATCTGGAAAATTGGAAATAAGAGGATGATCACCTGTGAGTGGCGCATCGGCCAACTGATATGCAATAACTTGACCTTTGATAGCTTCACAGTCCACATACTCAATGTCAAATTCACTTAAAATCATCACCCATTTGGCCAAGCGACCTGTCAATGTTGCTTTGCTGAGTAAATACTTGAGTGGATCAATCTTTGCGATGAGTTGTACCTTGTGTGTCAACAGATAGTGTCGCAATTTAGTGGCTGCTAAGATTACTGCTAGGCAAGCTCGCTCAATAGGTGTGTAATTGAGTTCATAGCCAACCAGTGTGCGAGAGATGTAGTAAACAGCACACTCTTTGCCTTCTGCATTATGTTGTGCCAATAATACACCTAATGCTGTACTTGTCACTGAGATATAAAGTAACAATGGTCTACTTGGATCTGGTGGCATCAACAATGGTGGATTCATGAGATAGTCTTTAAGTGTCTGAAATGCTTGTTGGCATCTGGCATCCCACTGAAAGCGGATGTTCTTGTGTAGCAGATGTGTAAATGGGTGACACTTATCAGCCAATTATACAATGAATCTTCGGATGGATTGAAGCCGCCCTTGTAATGTCCTTAGCTGACTGATATTCTTTGGAGGTGGCATGTCCATTATTGCCTTAACCTTTCCTAGATCGACCTCAATGCCTTTGCTTGAGACAATGTATCCTAGAAGTTTCTCGGAGGTCACTCCAAAGACACATTTCTTTGGGTTGAGTCGAACATGGTATTGTTCCAGTCTATCAAAGATTTGATCTAAGATGTGGAGATGTCCTTCTCTAGTAAGTGATTTTGCTAGTAAGTCATCCACATAATCTTCCATCATAGTATGCATCATGTTATGGAAGATGGTGGTCATTGCTCGTTGATAGATCGCTCCGGCATTCTTTAGACCAAAAGGCATTACATTCCAGCATTATGTGCCCCATGGACATGTGAAGGCTGTCTTATGTTGGTCCTCTAGTGCGATCTTTATTTGATTGTATCCTGAAAAGCCATCCATGAGTGAAAGCATGGCATGTCCTGCTGTCAAATCCACTATGATGTCGATATTTGGTAAGGGGAAGTCATCCTTAGGACATGCTTTATTCAGATCTCTGAAGTCTGTACAAATGCGGATGCCCCCTTTTGGTTTGCCGACTGGCACAATGTTGGAGATCCATTCTGCATAATCAATTGGCCTAATGAAACCAACATCTAGGAGTTTCTTGAGTTCTGTTTTGACTAGCACTGCAATCTAGGGATGCATCTTATGAAGCTTCTGCTTGACAGGTTTGGCTCCTTCTGCTATGGTGAGGTGATGCATGACTAAATCAGGCTCAAGCCCAGGCATGTCTGCATATGACCATGCAAAGTTGATCTGATGCTTCTGGAAGAACTCTATAAATTGAGGTTGTTCCTCTGGAGTGAGAAGAGATGCCAGATGTATGATATGAGGGTTTTCAGGAGTCCCCACATTGTATTCATTGGTTTCCTCGATAAGAATCATTGATCATTCCTGTTGTGTACTAGCAGGGAGAATGTCAAACCCTTCATCCTCAGGCGCCTCAGAGAGGTTTTCACCGTTGGATACGCTCTTTCTTTTTACTGTTGTCAGATCAAACAGTGCCACAGTGTGGTTTTCACTGGAAGATCCATGTTTTAATGTTATATTTTTGCAGCTGAAGGGTTTGGCATCCACCCCAAAGTATGCTGCGCTATTAAGTTGAATGGCGAATCCAGCTTTGTGATCCCCGCTTGGTAGATTATCCCTTAATTCCAAAAAGTCAATGATAGCCTCATCGTTTTGGAAGAGGTCAAGACATGGGGGATTTGGTTGGTTCCATTCGATGAGTTCAGGGTGGATAATGGGCATTACTTCATCGATTAGATTAAGTTCGTTAGAGGTATCAGTGAGGGTTAAGACAGTGTGGTGAAGGTCGTTGATGGTACTCTCCCTGTCAGAATCAGGCGTAGGATGAGACGTAGGGTCTGTGGAAGATGTTTCCAGCTCAGGTACCCAAGTGGTCTTTATCTGTGCTTCTCCGTAAACAGGAATGTCTTTGCGTGGTGGAGGTGGTGATGTGTCTTCCTCATCTGAAGTGTTAAGTTGTACAGAATCAAATTCCCACTCATGTGAGTCAGTCTCTGAATCACTTTCCAGCATCCGATTGCTATACCATACTGGGATGTCTTTGGAGTTAAACACGGCAGGTGTGATTGGTTTATGTATCTTTGTAGTGATCGGTGTTGTAGGAACTGTGATGGGGATTAAAGGATTTGTTACTGGAAGTATCGGCAGTGTTGATTTAGTGGCTTCTGTTGGAATGGCTGGTGCCATAGATGTTGCTGCGGGTTCTGATACAGTTGTTGCTGCTAATGGTACTATGGATGTAATGGCTGTTGCGAATGGGATTACTGGTTTGATTGGTGGAATGAATGGTATTGTAGATGGTTGTGGTGGGTTTGTGAGCCTCGATGGGGCAATGGGGATAGTGTTTGATGGTGCTTTGATTATGAAAGGTGTTGTCTTTGCAGTAGGCAGGCAAAATGGTTTGCTAGGTTTTCCTTTGAATCTGAGTTTAGGAAGGATCTCTTTTTCAAAGCCTAGGCCTGTATTACCTTTGGGCTTGAATTCTGGCAGCAGAGGTTCATGTCGTCCTTGTTTGCAATATCCCAAAGCACTCTGACCATCATATCCCATTCTTTGCATAATGAGGAGGCCTTTGCCATATTGTTCCGTAGGAAGTGTAACTCACGGTATGTCAGTGGTGATGGGATCCTTATAGATCCATTCCACCAGGTCCTCATCTTGTGTTTCTTCCTCTTGACTCTTTCCAAGGATGAAAGGCGTTAAGGCACATGCAGGCGTGATTAGTGGTTGATGGAGTAACTGTTGTGGCTTACCATGTGTTCTAGGAGAAGTGGGCATTTGTCCCACACAAAAGAGTTGACTCAAGTTGTATTCCCCAGGACCTTCCTCTGCTACTTTCATCTTAAGCTTTTCTTGCTTGGGCATAGGGGTGTTCGAACTGGCAAGAGAGGCGGGACTTACATATGATGTGCAGGAAATGGCTTCCCTATTATTAGGAACAGTAATTTCTGGTTGATGGCTGATATTATGGCAAAATGCAAAGGGATTTGCATCGCCCAGGATTGTGATCTCTGTACCGTTATGTGGGAACTTGATACATTGATGGTAGGTAGATGGAACAGCTTGCATGGCATGTATCCAAGGTCTCCCTAATAATAGATTATATGGCAGAGGAAGGTCCAGAACCTAACAGATGATGTGCTTTACCACAGGGCCCACTCGGATTGGTAGTACCACAGCTCCTTTGGATGAACGCTCTGCATCATCATAGGCCTTGATGGTGATCTTCTTGCGAGGATCCACTGATTCTATTGCATATCCCAATGCTGTGACAAACTGTAGTGTACAAATGTTTAGGCCTGCTCCATTATCGATCAAGACTCGCTTGATCCTGTGTTGGTTGATAAAGCCTTCAATGTGGAGTGAGGCGTTATGAGGTTGTTGGAACGAAGAGTTGTCACTTTCGGAAAAAGTGAGACAAGGTGATGACTTTAGAGTTCCAACCATGGCTTGAAATTGTTCCGTATTCAGGTTTGCAGGGACTGACGCCTCTTGGAGTGCTTGATCCAAGATTGTTTTATGAGATGGCGATAGGCGCAATAGCTCTAAAATGGATATAAGCGTAGGCGTTTTGTCTAATTGTTCCACAAGATTGTACTGCTTTGGGACGGAGGTGGTGCCTTGTGGAGCTGCCTTGATGGTGACCTTGCCACGACGTGTAACAACATTGCAATTTGAGGTGGGATTTTTGAAGGTTATGGTTGCAATTTGTTCACTGGCATCATACAGGTGATTTACAGTGTAGTTATACACAGCCTGCATATAATCAGTGGTATCAGTGCCTCGTCTGGAAGTGGAAGGTCCCCTTTGATCTTGTGATGGAAGTGGATTTTTGAACATCAGATGATCATTATTGGTCGTTTTTGGGTCATGTCCTTCAATTTCAATTTCTCCTCGATCAATAAGATCCTGAATGAGATCTTTCAATCAGTGACAATTACTTGTCTTGTGTCCTCTTCCTTGATGGAATTCATAGTGTTCAGTATCTCTCCACCATGCTGGTTTGACCTGAGGCTCATAGTTTGATAGCTTAGGTAGAGTGATCAAATTTTGAGAGAGGAGTTGTCGCAACACTGTTTCAATGGGCTCCCCTAAGGGAGTGTATGTGCGTTTTTGTTTTTGCTGACGAGGTCTTGGTTCATCATGAGACGTGATGCGACCTTGATTGGAAGGAACATTTGTGTTATTCTGAGGTGGAGGATTTTGTCCTGCAAATCAAACCACAGGTTGTACATTTTGGATAGTCCGAGCATCCACAACTCCATCGTTGACGATATTTTTGTTCTTGTTCCAGAAGTTCGGTTTATCACTATTGAAGCGCGGGCGAGGACCATCTTTTGGTTCATTAAAGATTTTGATGAGTCCTTTCTTGATGAGTGCCCTTTCACATTTTATACCTTTGGTGATCATATCGTTAAAAGAATCTGTGTCTTTGACATCCAGGTGAAATTCCATTTCTTCGTTTAAGTTGGAAATGAAAATTTCCACTAGTTCTCGTTCAGGTAACTGAAGAGAACGTCTGCTAGACATTTGGCGCCATCGTTGTAGGAATATTGAGAATAATTCACCTGGTTTTTGTTTGGTATTGCACAGATCAGCCATGGTGATGTCGCGTTCAATGTTATAAGAGTAATGAGATAGGAACTTCTGGATGAGTTCCTCAAATGTTCTAATGCCACCTGGTAGTCGGGAAAACCATGATGTGGTTGTTCCTCCCAAGCTTTGGGGAAAGAGGCACATTAGGTATGTGTCTTCATATGCCACTTCAAGACAAGCGGAATGAAATTCTCTGACATGATCACGGGGATCTCCCTTTCCTCTATATTTTTTGAATTTTGGTGTTTCGAACCCACGTGGAAAGGGTGGCATATAAAGATTCCTATCAAAAGGATAGGGACAGATGTCATTAAGTGAGAATTGATTGGTCTTAACACCACTATGAAGTTGTTGGGTGAGATTCTCGACTTGTTGCTGCAACATCTCCATTTCATTTGGAGGAGGAGGTGGTGGATTACCTCGAGGAATGTTATATCTGATGTGATTTCTACCTCTTTCCTCCTCATGGCGACTTTGTCTTTCTGATGCTTGTCTTAATTGGGCAAGATCAAAGTCCGAGGGGAGTTTGGCTCCTTCTTGAGCGAGTTTTAAGAAGTGAGCATCCGCATTGCTCCTAAGTATTTCATCAAATAATCTGTTAAAATGAGGGTTATGCTGAACCCTTTCGATTGTTGAAGGAGTGGGAGTACTTGGGTTTTCGTCATTCACATTTCCTCCAAGTGCTTCTTGAAATTCATTGAGATTTTCGTCTTCTTCTTCCTCAATTTCTATTTCTCGTTGCCTTGACCGTGATCGGGTTTGAGCCATTTTGTTTGCAAGTTTGTGTTGAAGTTGATTGAAGATGATGATGAGTTGGTGATGAAATGAAAGATTGATGGTTGGTGATTTGTGTTGTATGTAGATCTCTAGCACTCTAAGGTAGATGTAACCAAAATTCTTTCTTTGAATTGCTTGTTTGTTTTGAGGAGTTTGGATGTGATAAGGTGTAGAGAAATCTGAGATGTGTTATAGATTTTGACTACCTAGTAATGAGAGGATTCACTCATGAACTAGTTTTACCCTGCGTAGATGTGTCTCTTAGGATGAGATTATCCTAGATGTAGAAACAATCTAAAAAGTGATGTGATGTGTTTGATTTCAAGCAATATCTAAAAGAGAACTTGGGACAAGAACCTCTTAATGTTTTGAGAGTTGGGACAGATTAATGATGAAGTGATGATGTATGAGTGAGATGATGGATGAAAATGTTTTCAACTTCAATAAAAACTTTGTGTTACAAATGGGACAAACTCTATCTCTTCCCTTTCAGGCGTTGGTGGCACTTCTTGAGCTGTGTTGTAGGTGATACAGATGTTTGGGAAGAAGTTGGGATTAATCTTTCCTCCTTGATTTTTGTGATAACTCAGAGCTCTATATTGCATAAAAGCTCTACGATTCAATGATTCTGAATCAAACTCGTTTGTTTTACCTTGAAGGTATAGACGCATGCGATGTAGAAAGACTCTATGTGAGACAAAGATTTGTCTATTGAGATAGAAGAAGTTCCTCCTTTTGATCAAAGCCTTTGAGCTTAATGGTTTCCTTTTCAAGTTGATATTCTGATGACACTTCTTCTTTCGCAAGATGTGAAGAATGGTCATAAAATTTGTCTCTTTGTTGTTTGCACTTTGTTTTTGGTATTTTTGTTTGTTTTTGAGAAATGTTGGATGAATACTATGTTTTTGGGATTGATTTTCTGATTTTTTCTTTGACAAGAAAACAAAGCAAGCACGCAAACACAAGAATGTTGCCTAAAAAGGCACAAATGAGTATGGGTCTAGATTAACCCAATCCTTGGACTTGTTTCTGACCCTTCCTTTAGATTTATTTTAAGATGTATTTCCAAAGCCTGAAGTCGGCTCAATTTGCACTAGGTCTGTAAAATGAACACACTTCAAACACTTTTTATCCCTATGGTCAAATGGCCAGTTGTGATAAATTTAGCCCACATCTTGATATTTCTTTGACTTTGGTACTACATACCTTATGAATCCTGCCGTGGTAGGTAAGGATGTGATATACTAAGTCTTGCACGAGCATAACAAATAGATGATCCCTATGATGGGGGAGTCACCACTTTTATCAAGCCACAAGTGACTTTTCAAAAAGCTATGTTTCTACTCAAGGAAATATGTATGGTGAGTATCTTGGGAGCAAAACCATCTATGCTCTTGCACTAAATTATACCTCAAATATCTTCAATCAATAGAACAGGTGGGCTACTACTTAAAAGTGTTTAGTCATGTTCGATGTTTTTGGACATAAGTTCATTCTACAGTGACTCACTTAAGAGCCTTGTAACTGGTGGTGGGGCCCATTTGTCCTTTCGGCCAGTTACACTATAGGAATAGCTATATCCAAGGCTACAACTTTCGCTCTCACCTAATTTCTATAGTGGCTCGAAGGATTTACCGCTCGAGGTCATTCCCCAGAGTATCGATCCCTTGGCAGGCCTCTCTTAAAAAGATAAAATGTGAGCGTTACTAACACTTTTCTCTTGCACCTAGGACCACGAGAGCCAAGGGAGAGGATAGTGTGTGTTAGAAGTAGGTCCACTCGACTGACTTTTTGCACAAGCGTGCCAGATACGTAAAACACTTGTTCTTTTTAATCCAGCATTTGCAAATGTGATCTAACTATTTGGAGATGTTGCTCCAATAGTCATGGTGTTCTTTTTAACTTCAAAAAGCAATGTGTTTTTGTATTCTAGAATTTGAAATCCTGGTCAACTTAATGGAAAACACGTTTGCATGAAGTAAAAATTGCTTGCAAAAAATCAAAATAAGTGGATTGTGTATTTTACTACACCAAATTTTTGAAGTGTGGATTGTAAATTTTAGGTCCCAATTGATGCAATGAAATCAAAGTTGTGTTGTTAATTTTAAGCACCAAAAGGAAAATGAGGCCTAACTAAAAAACAATGAAAAATTTTTATTTTTATTTTTATTTATTTATTTATTTTTTTTGTTTTTTGTGTTTTTAAGTTCTTTTTAAGCACTTAAAGGACAATTTCGTGATTCTTTTATAGTGAGTTGTTTAACCTGCATGAACAAAAACAAGTTAGTAAAAATTGGTGTTCACGGGGGGGCTTCCACAAGCCTAAAATGTTCAATTTTTCAGTTACAAGTCAATTTAGACGACACTCTGTCGCAATAGTGCTAGTCTGTGTTTTTACAGAAGCGCTAATTTACATAATAGGGCTAGTCTGCGTTGAGCGGAAGTGCTAATTTAAACGGTAGCGCTGAAAGAGTAGAAATGACAGAAAGACAGAAGCGCTATACTTTTCCCAATAGAGCTAGAAAAATCCCAGAAGCGCTAAAACAATTTCAATAGCGCCGAAACTTTTACAATAGTGCTATTTTAACAACAATAGCGCTAAAATAAAAATTGTCGGTAGTGCTAGAACGTGTTCAATAGCGCCGAAGCGCGACCTGTGTGGCAGTTTCAACAAGAAAAAATGTTAATTTTCAAAGACAAATCAGAAGGTTGCATGTTCGATTCACGTCGGGTTCACCAAATGACGCCCTCCTAAATGGCACAAGGTTAGTCTAAGATCAAAGAACACAAAACACACAAAACATTAGTGTTAGTCAATCGAAAACTAATCTAAAAAGGGATACCAAAAGAGAGACTAAAAGCATGCTAATGTATCTAACTAAAGAAGTAAAGATAATGAGACATCTCCAACTGCCTCTTAGCATGGCCTTAGCTTCTTCTCCCTTGTTCCTCTCCTCTCCAAGTTCCAAAATAGTGTAGCTCTCAGCAGCTTTTTGCACTATGGATGCTTATGGAGGATTGAGATTTGTAGTATAGCTCCAAATATGAAATGAAAAGCTATTTACTATGCTATTGATGCTAAAATGATTGATTTTACCAAAAAGACAAGATTTTAGTTATGCTATGCTAAATGCTCTCTAAAATGTCTATAGTCTAAATGCTTACAAGTTTTCAGGATCTAGATTATGAAGGAATGGGCTCTATTTATAGGAAAAATGGAGCAATGGATGGCCAGGATTGAAAGGTTTAATCAAGGGTCAAGCTTGAAAGTTGGGGATCCATGTGCACAATTGGCATCAATAAAATAGTGACAAGTGTCCACATAGGGTTGGGTTGAAAGAAGAGGTTGGAGGCATTAAAGGCCTAAGAAGACCTCATGTTTATCTAAAGGCTAAGGGTCAAGTCCAAATTAAGATTACCCACTGGATTAAGAGTTAATCCAAGGATAAACCTTTGTGCAAATGATTAAGAGATAATCATGGTCAAAGCATTAAAGGCTTGATGAGACCCTTGGGTAGAGGTTGAGTCAAAACAAATGTTTTAACCATGTGGGAGGGTTGAATTAACCATTAATGGTTATTGGAGACTTTGGGGGATTAAGTGGTTGAAAGTTGGAAGCCTTCAATGGTTATCAAAGACTTTGAGGAATTAAGTGGTTGAAGGTTGAAAGCCTTTAATGGTTATCAAAGACTTTTAGACTTTGAGAAGTGACTCCATTTTGCTTAGAAATGTGACAATATTTAGGGGATGGATTAGGCTAATTAGGAAGAGGTTAGAAGAATCTAGAAGGGGATTAGATTTTGCAAGTGGATTTGGTGGGTGAGGGAAAATAGGATTTTATTTAAAATAAAAATTCATTTATTTCAATAAATGTGTGCAAGTTGCATTTGTAAGAAAATGCAAGTGGGGTGGGGATAATGATTTAAATAAATGTTTTATTTAATTTATTTAAAAGAGGAAAAGGGGATTTAATTAAATAAATTGATTTTATTTATTTAATTGATTTGAATTGGATTTAATGAATTAATTAAAATAAATTGAATAATTTATTTAATTAATAGAAGAATGTTTGGGGATGAATTAATTAAATATTAATTTAATTAACTAGTGGCTAGTGGATTTTTAATCAAATAAATACGAAATGTTCATTTAATTAAAATGGACAGATTTATGTGACTACACAATATATTCTCCAATTCCTGATAGGTTCAGCTTCATCCTTATGTGCCATGTAGAGAAACTAGACTTGTTCAGCTTCGGTGCATCCCTCTTATACATCTTTGGATCTTTGCCTCAAGTACCTTTAAACTTTTCTTCCGGAGTCCAAAGCTCAAATACCAATTGTTAATAAGATGAGGGGGGGGGGGTGAATCATACAAACTTAATCTTCAATATATTCAACAGATTCAACCTCAGTAGCTTTAACAGATATATGTAACCAAAACTGTAAAACATGCAAAGTCATAAATAGATAACACCACAAAACATATAAAACCAGATTTAACATGGAAACCCAAATAGGGAAAAATCACTGTGGGATTTTGGACCCACTAAGAAATATACTCTTCTAGAGTATGCTCGGTTAAAAGCAAATCCTGTTAAAGATTACAAACACATTGCTAGATGTGACCCAGTTAAGGGATTTCCCTCAGATCTGTTAGGATCTTCACCTTGTTAGAGGTGACCTTGTTAAAGGGTTTCAAACACTCAATTAGAATGTCACCTTGTTAGAGGATTTACAAATAAGACTATTAAGTCCACTCGGTTAAGAGATTTTCTGTCACTTACAATAAACAACAGTAATGAGTATGTCTGCAACTTTGCATCTAAAATGCTAAAGTAGATTCTTATTTTCTCAATACAATCTAATCATAGGACTTATCTTGTCCCTCTGTTGGGCTCCTTACTCTGTTATTCAAACAATTTTTCAAGCTTCTATGCTCTGTAATCACTGTGTAGCATCCCTATGCTTACACTTGCCCGCATACATTATTTATCAATAGTTCCTTATTTATAAACAATTTGCTAACCGCTTAATCTCTTTGATCACATTTCCCATGATCAATAATAGCCATTAGATCTTCAATCTTGACCAGGTTCAATGTATACTTTGATTTGAAAATGTTTTACCTCACCTTGGAACTTGCATACATTTCTTGGAACTTGTGCTAGGGTATTGCGGTTCAATTTGAGCTCTAGATCTTCCTGCCAATCTTTCATTGCCATAAATCCTTAATAAAATTCATACACGTTGTATCAATCATTTAATCATATCCATCTCATCAACTTCCTTCATTAAATAATGCATATATTCATCCAATGCATTATGTTATTACTCGGTTGCAACTCAATAAATACTAAACTTCATACGGTAGACATTCCGCCTTCATTAACTGATAGTGATAACCTTAGAGTTTACCGACTAGGTTCCTTAGGGTTTACCGACTAGGTTCTTTTCTCGGTAACATAGTATAGTATTAACCTTACAAACAATAGTATATGTAGGATATCAAAACAATCTAAACATCATGATCTCATCATTGTCTAACTTGGTAATAGTTGCCCATTGAATAACTTATTCCTCCCCTTATTCATCATATTCTTTCTGTGTCTTTTACCGACATCTTAATTCTCTTCAAAACATACTTCTTAAGATATGGCAACATCATACTAAATTAGAAAATCAATTTCTTGACATCAATGACAAAATAATATTGTTAAGACAGTAAACATCCTTAATTAGTTATATCCATAATCATCAACAACCTTCGCAATATCCTTATTGAAATGCCAACAATCTCCCCTTGTCTGTTATAATGCCAACAGGATGATCCCTTTTATCTAAATTTCTGATTAATAATAAAATAGTTAAGAATTGTAAAATAGATTCAGGAGCAGTCGTGAACATAATGCCAGAAGATGTCATGAAGGAACTTGGGATGTATGTAGACACTTCTTGTGGGAAATGTTATGGATAATAGATCGGTCCCAGTTGTTGGAATCATGAAGGATGTGGAGTTTTGATTTTGAGCATGCCCAGATGCATCATATAAGACAAACATCACAGTTTTTCAAGTGCTTGCCAATTATGGGATGTTACTATCAAGGCAATGGTCAAATTTGGTAGGGGGATACGTTCAGTTAGATCTGTCATATACAACCATCCTGGTAAAAGGAATAGATGTAAGGATTGATAGAGATCTGAGAGAATCCTACCTAATAGAAGAAGCTAATCCAAATGAAACAACATGTTATCTGCAAATAGATATGGATAACTTTCAGGTAAGTATTTCTAAACCCATTCGATGCAAAACTAATAAGCTTGAAGATGTAGGTATTATTGATGACTCTATCATGTGTTGCATTGGTTTTGTCATTGATGTCAACACTTATCTTTCTAGAGGTCTACATTATTGATTTGGCACTCTAATTATATTAGTTTGATGTTGAACTGACACATTGTGGTCTCGGTATGGATATTGGCTTATGCACAATCACTGGCATATGTTTCACCGACAACTTATATGTTTCACCGGTAGCTCGAGAAGTTGATAATGACTTGTTATCATCTGGAGATTATTTGGTTATGTCGAAGACATGGATTGGATGTTTACATTTGGTGTTTTTCTTATTGGTCTGATCGGGTTCACATAGTAGCCTTTATCAATAGATAGGTCTAGGTTATGGACCGCTACAAGATATCATGTTCCAAATTAGCACGACACATTTTCAAAATGATTTATTGATTGGCTAATGTATAAATGTATGAAGGCCAACATATTGTATTGCATCAAGAATTATTTTTTAAATGTAATATCTTTAGGGAACCGACCTAATCATGAGGTCTTAGGTTTTGTATAAATAATTGTAAGATGTATGAGTGTATGTATGAGTGTGTACAAATATTGAAGATCATTGTGAAGAGAGAAAATAACAAATCCTTGTGCGAATCATGCAGATATCATCTAAAGGTTGAAGGAAATGTTATGAAGGTGTTTGGAACTCATGGTCAAAGCTTAAACTGATATTGAATCCAAAATTGTAGATTCTATACTGAAGCAGTACATTTTTCTTGGATTTAACCATCCAATTGTAGTCAAGGTGACTCCTATTTTGTGATTGAGCAGTGAGCTCTAGGCGGTTGGCCTTTCTACATGTGTAGACCCCATTATTGTATTTACTTACTATATGCACTAGTATCATCTGATTAGGGGTAGAGTTATCCACCATGGTTTTTCCCCTTATAGAGTTTCCATGTCAAAATCTCTGTGTCATGTGTTTTGGATGTGTTTTTCTTTCTATTTCATGCATTAAGTTGTACCGGTATTGCTATAACCTTTAATCTATTTTAACGACACTGAGTTTTAAGTTGAAATAATTAGTTTTGGGTAATAATTTATTGACAACTGATTCACCCCCCCCTCATTTGTCCTTCCCAGTTCCTAAAAATTGGTATAAGAGCCTAGTCCTCTTTTTGTAGAAGCCTAACAACTTGAGGAGATCCTATGGTAGGAAATATCTTAAAGAACTACAGTCACAAACTTGATGGAACTATGGTATATGGAAGATCAGAATGGAAACACATCCAAACTGCATTGGAAGAGATATATGGGATGTTACAAAGAATGGGTATGTTGCTTCTACTCTGAATAACTCTAATCCATCGACATTGGCTAAAGACTTGGAGAATGATTGTAAAACAAGAGAAGCACTTCTAAGCACATTATCTTATCAAAAAGTCATATGATTATCAGACAGATCTACTGCAAAAGCTATTTGGGATAAACTGGAAACATTGAATGAAGGAGATTCCACTGTCAAAATTGCAAAATTGGAATCTTACCAGGTCAGGTATGAAAAGTTAAAAAAGGAAGAGGATAAAAGAATTTCTGCATTTATGGAAAGAGTTAATGAAATTGTCTTAGGAATACAATGTTGTGGAGGATCTTTAAGTGAAGATGAAATTATTTTTGAAGTTTTAAGAGCTTTTCCGCTGGCTTACAAAATGAAAGTGACAATTATTAATGAGTTGAGAACAACACCTAATACATCAGTATCTAGAGATACTTTGGCTGGACAAATTCTAGCATTTGAGCTTCAAGAATTTGGTCTTGTTTCTATAGTCAAGACTGATATAGCCTACAAAGCATCATCATCACCATCATCATCATTATCATCTAACAAATCTGATTGGAAAGCATTTTATGCAAAATAACTTGAAGATATTAGAAGAGAAAATGAAGAACTTGAAGAACTTGAAGCATTATTTGCAAGGAAGATGCCTAAAGGTCCAGCAGGAAGTAAGTATGAAAGTAAAGCACCTTTCAAATGTTTTAATTGCAATAAAGTTGGTCATATAGCATCTAGGTGTCCTGATAGACATTCAAGACTAAGAGAGGAGGCAAAAAGAACATAAAAACCTAACCTTGAATATCAGAGATATAGATTTAAGAAAAACAAAGATAAGCCATGTTACTATGCAAATGAAGGTGTTATAGATGAATCTAATGAAGATCTAACAAATAGTAGATGGGAATTTGTTGCAATAAAAGAATATCAACCAACAACTATTGTCAAACTGGTAGAGTAGGCATTAGCAACAAAAATTGAAGAAAAGGATGAATGGATCATTGATAGTGGTTGCTCGCATCATATGACTGGTGATAAAAAAAAATCTTATCATTTTGGGAATGTCATGGAGGTCTAGTAAGATTTGGAGATGGCAAAGCTTGTTTAATCAAAGGAAGAGACACTATATCTTTGGATGGTAAGCATAATACTAACAATGTTTATTATGTTGAAGTTTTAAAGCATAATCTTTTGAGTGTTGGTCAATTATTGGAAAAAGGATTTCAACTACAATTCAAGAATGGAAAATAAAAAATCATGAATAGAATAGGGTTGGAGATTGCAACTGATAATTAGATTAAAGGTAATATCTTTCATTTGAGTACCAATGATAGGACATGTTTGATTGCTCAGGTTCATGAAAGTTGGTTATGGCATAAAAGACTATTATGTGAATTATGATTGCATTGTAAAGATCAGTTCAACCAAGGCAGTAAGGGATTTACCTAAGATTGTGAAACCTCATAATCTAGTATGTAAGGAATGTCAAATGGGTAAGAAAGTTAGAATAACATTTAAGATCATTTCTGATAAATCCAATAATATTCTTGATTTAATTCATACTGACCTATGTGGTCCAACAAGAACAAGGAGTCTTCAGGGCAATAGATACTTTATGCTAATAATTGATGATTATTCTAGAATGTGTTGGGTTACTTTTCTCAGGGAGAAATCATAAGCTTTTGGGAGATTCAAGATATACAAGGCAATTGTAGAGAATGAAATCGGAAAGAAGATCAAGTGTTTGAGATCTGATCAAGGAGGAGGATTTACATCTAAGGAATTCAATGCCTACAGTGAAGAGAATGGAATCAAAAGACAACTATTAGCACCCAAGACACCCTAGTAGAATGGAGTTGTGGAAAGGAAGAACAAAACTTTACTAGATGCAATAAGAACCATGATGATGGAAGCAAATCTACCTCATATGTATTGGAGAGAAGTAGTGAATACAATGGTTTGTACTTTCAATAGAGTTCACATCAAAGGTGAAATCGGTAAGCCCCTTATGAACTATGGTTAGGTCATTTTCCTACTCTTAAATATTTTAGGATATTTGGAAGAAAATGCTATATTAGGAGAGATGAGTCTATTGGAAAATTTTATCCTAGAAGTGATGAAGGAATATTTCTTGGTTATTCAACTAGAAGCAAGGCATATAGATGTTATAATAAAACATTATAGAAAATCATTGAAAGTACTAATGTGAAGATAGATGAACATTTTAGAGGAGGATCAAGATATGTAGGTTCTGAACCGATAGTAGAAATTATTATAAATGAACCAGCACAAATTGCACCAGATCAGAATGAAGAACCAGTCACACCGACATCATCAGAAACTCAACTGTGATTGAAGAACAATAGCTTGTAAGTGGAAATCCGAATAAACTTAGGTATGTAAGATTGAATCATTCAGAAAATTAGATAATTGGAAATAAAAATCAAGGTGTTATGAAAAGAGGAAGATTGGCAAATGAAGAGGTATGTTTAATTTCTCAAGTTCAACCGGCATTAGTTGTTGAAGCATGTCAAGATAAATATTGGATAAAAGAAATGGAAGATGAATTATAACATATTGAAAAGAATAATACTTGAAAATTAGTTCCCTGGCCTAAAGGCAAAAATGTAATTGGAACTTGTATACACCTGAAAATGGTCTGAAGATAATTAAACAAATAAGCAATTATTTAATTAATCCCCCTCCCTAATTTAATTGAATTCATTAGCAATTTGATTAAATTCTCCCTTTCATCTACTTATTAATAAATCTAAGGATTTATTCATTAAGTTCATTTCAATAGTCCCCTTTGATTAATTAATTCAAATTAATTAATCCTCCCCCCATTTCAATCAATTATTCTAATTCTCTAATTAATTAAAATAAATCAATGTATAAGTTGTTGAAAATTAATTAGTCTTTTCCTATTATTTAAATTTTTAAATTCAAATTACCCACATGCTTCCTAACTTCTAACCACCTAACCTAACCATCCCTCTAACCTAACCCATTCCACCTAACCTTGGGTTTTTCCTAACCCTATCCTATCTTGCACATTCTAACCTCCTTATCCTAACCTCTTATGGTGTGGATATTCTTCCCTTGAGACACATGGCACTTTGGCCACATGTCTCCCCCCTTGGAAACTTGACCTCTCATGAGCAAGGCTTTCTTGACACTTGTCACCATAGAGATGACAAGTGTCCCTTCCTCCAACCTATTCTCCAACCTCCTTCAATTTCACCCTTGATATCTTTAGACTCAATCTTGACCATTGATTCCTACCACCTCATCCTTGGCCTTGGAAATCCTATAAATATCCCCCATTTTTTATCACAAAGGATCCCATCTCATTATCAATTTAGGCATTGTTACTATAGGCATATCATTCGAGCATTATTGTTATAGGTAATTGCATCTTAGATTTAGCTTAATTTGATCATTTTATAGCATAATTGTTGAATCATGTAGGTTAATCAATTTCTTTTCTAGATTAATTGCAAAATCATCATAGCTTAATCATGCATATCATTAGCTTAATTAGTCTCTTGGATCAATCTAGTATAATCAATCTCATCTTTGCATATCATTATCATTTCAAACCCTCCATCTAGGTGTAGTCAAGTCACTGGGATTGCTTATCTAGATTTGAGAGAAAATCTATACTCGCATCTCTTAGGAGGTGATAGGTCACTTTGTTATGGCTCATATTTTATTTGTTGATTATTTGCTAACCATTCTTGTAATGATCTATTGAGTGTTTGTGTTGCAGCTACAAGTATCACACTTCACAGGCATGACATTTTTGGCACCCTCCATGGGGCCAGAAATCTCATTTTTGGCCTCTTAACATCATCAAATTTTTAATCTAGTAGGTTTCTGGTCGGGTGTGATTCAGAATTTTGTATGGGTTCCCTTTCTATCTCGTATGAGTTCCTTTGTGTCCTCGTACGAGTAGGTGAGAATTATCATACGATCAAGTGAAAATTGTCGTACGAAATTTTGTTTCTGTGTTTTCAAAATAGATTGCATTTTAGAGTTTTCATGCTTCAATTTGATTATTACTAAGGCTAACCCTGGCCTGTTTGTGAGTTTTTGAGTAGCCTAACTAGTTTTTGTAGGATGATTGTCAAAGATTACACTTGTCAAAGCTTCATTTCATTCAAACATCATGACTACTAACGTATCTATTTTACAGGTTGCCTAGGAGGACTCAACCAAACTTTGTGTCTTCTTTAAGTTTTCTAGGCACACTTATTTTGCTAAGGGAAATGAACAATCATGTCTTATGTGTTTTTATAATAGGCCAGTATGCTCTCACCTTTCTTAAGTGATTAGAAAGCTAGACTCATCCTTTTCTTTCAGTAGTGCATATCTTTAGCGGGTCGGCCCTCCCAAGGAGCCTATAAGGCCAAAGCCATCAAGGTCGGTGAGAGGGGAATGACCCAAGTTGGAATGACTAATGCCAAGTACTCCAACCCACTATAAAATAAATGTTATTTGATAAAAATCAAGTCAATGGCAGTCCTCAGGAATCTCTCTCCTCTATACCTTTGGGTATATCAAACCTTGATTTTCAAGGCTGGGAGACCTTTTAATTGAGTTTATACCCCGACATGCCAAATGGACCCCTTACTAGTTCCGATTAAGATTAAAAGCTACCCGATTCACCTCTGCAAGGGGGATAATCTTTGTGCAAGAGAGATAGTAAGTCTCCCAAGACACTTGCCATATCATGCCTCCAATAGCATTTGGAGTCAGATAATACGGCGTTGAGAATCCATTGAGTGAGACTCAATGACCATATTCTAATTAGCTATTGGGTGTGTACCTAAGTTTTCAAGAAAAGGTTTTCACTCTTAGCCAACTTCCTTAGGTAGCATACTATGCTTGAGGTCACTTATCATATCACATGTTATTTGTGTCTTCATCCATAAAACAAAAAAATCAAACATCTAAAAAAATGGAAAACATAAGCAAAACATCACACTTCATTGATCAAAAATCTGTACAAACAAAGTTTTTATCTCTGCTCTGTCCTCTGTCATATGAGTTTGTTAGTTTGTCGTATGAAGCATCTAGTTTATCATCTAGTCTAGTGAGAATTGTCGTACGAGTCAGTTTAGTAGAGAATTTTATGTCATCTTTCATTGTCTGGTCCAATGGGAATTGTCATACGAGTCATCTTAGCAGAGAATTTTGTGTCATGTTTTGTCGTCTAGTTCTGTGAGAAAGCTCATACGAGTTTATGTCTTCTGTCATACGAGATTTCTAGTTTGTCATATGAGCCTATCTAAATTATCATTCGGGGCTGTATAATCTGTTGTGTGAATTTATGTCTTAGTCTGTCCAGAATTGTCTTCTTGCATGTCTTTTTCAGATTTGTCATATTTGCTTGGTCAGTTTATAGTGAGCATAAACACCTATTATTTGTCATTTTGTGCTTAGATTATCTTCTTGGTTCGCTTGGTCAAGTTATCATCTATCAAATCAAACTGTAGAAATAGACATCTCAAGATTTTCAAGTATTCACCTTCAAAAAGTTCAAGATCTAAACATCTCAAAGTGCATTATCACCCTCTTTGATAAATTGATCACTCAAAACATAGTTTCTCATCAGAATATATTATCCTCTATCATGAAACCACAACATTTGGTCAGGATAACCTTGTCCAACATCGTAGGATATATCATTCCTATTGGCTTTTATCAAAATCATCATCATTGCACTCCAAAACCGAAGATCAAAAAATTTGCAAACTTTTAAACACTTGAATCATCTTTTCATGTCATATCACGCTATCACATTTACCTTGATAGTTGGCCACTTTTCAAAACACCTTTTAGACAATTGAATCCTTGCAATGGAAATAGAAACATTCAAAATAGTTGAAGAGCATATAAACATGGAATACCAAAGAAAAATACAAGAAGAAGAAATAACAGGTCAACATATCAGAGAAATCAAACAAGTCCATAATCAAAATTCAACTATGTCAAAACATCACAAGGATTCAAATTCATCTCCAAAGAAAGGTGGCTCTTTTATGCAACTATTGAAGAGAACCCTAAAGGATTTTGTTGAGGAAGATCAAAATCACTCACCTATGTCTAGAAATGGCTTATCCCCCCATAAGAAAATTGACTCTTCAAAGGCATCTATTCCTACACCTCTTGAAAACTTGCAAGAATCTTCCATAGCATCATCACCAAACAATACACCCAAAGATGAAGTTCCCTAAGGGATATCCATAATGGCCATCAAACATATTTGAGAGGATCATATTCAAAGCCCATCTCCTTCATATCTAAGCATTGATTCCTTCCAACATCCCCATAACGCTCCCTTGCAAATGAAATTCCTCATTCATAAAATACTTGTTAAACGCGTCCTAATAGATGAAGGAGCTATCTTAAACATTTTCTCTTTGAGTCTTGTCCATCCTTTAGGTTATTCATAAGATGCAGTTGATCCCCTCAAAAAGATCACATTAAAATCATATCATGCAAAAGAGCATTCCTTTAAAGGAAGTGCAATATTACCCCTTAGAGTGGGACCTTTGTAGAAAGACACAGCATGCCAAGTTCTAGACTTGGACCTACCATACAACATACTCTTGGCTAGACCATGGATACATGACATACAGGCTATTCCATCAACATGTCATCAATACCTAAAATTTCCATACATTGGGTAGATAATCACAATCTCAATAGACTCAAATCCATTGCAATGCTGTAGTAATCTAAAACTAGCTCAAGAGGTCATTGTTCCACATAATAGAGAGGCAACATCTTCAAGCACACGATCCCAAGAACAATCATTTGCATCAATTTTGTCAAACATGGAAAAACAAATGCAGCTAAGAGATCGAAGGAACGAAGAATATTTGCTATCATGAAAAAAAAACAAGAGCAAATTGAAATTGAAAAGGAAGAAGAAGATGCAAGTATCGATGTAGTTCATGCATATGTAGGACAAATCTTAGGAACTAGCCTACTTGAATACGAATCACATTTGGTTGACTTGGACTTAATCGAGGACGATCGAGAGCTCCTTGCACGAGGTCACTCTGATGAGAGTATTGTTCTAGACATAGAAATACATATTGAAAGCTCTGACATCTCTATCATGACCCTTAATATTTTTGAAATAATTCAACATGAGGATCCTTTACCCTTAATCCATTCTGAACCTATGGACTGGGAAAATGAAAAACTTGCCATAATTGATTCATTTCCTAATGACCATGCCATATCCTTATATCTTAATGAAATAAAACCCACAACAATTTCACCAGGGATTTTGCTAACGTATCTTCCAATCAAGTGGGTGCCAAATTTCCTAGTCGCAAAAGTGAAAATAAAGAAAACAATATTAGGTCTACTGTTGAAAACCATTTATTGGCAACATTAGACCAAGAAAAAGTAAAAAGAAAGGATGCATCTAATGGTGAAAACCTCCTTGAGGCATTGGAAGATGGGAGATTTGGTGCCTTACCTAAATTATATCAAGAGAGGTCATCTATCCTAATAGAAACAATAGAGGGAGTTACCATTGACACAATTGATCTACATCCAACAACTTCTCTATTAGAACTAGCTAGGCAAAAATATATAGAACCCTTCAAAAGATGGCAAATCAAGTTTACCTGGTCATATGTAGACATTCTAGGGTTGGATCCAGATCTTATATTACATCACCCGAATATCATTCTAGGAGCATACATCAATAATGGAACACAACATGGATTAGGAGTAGGTATTCTATTCATCACACCACAAGGTCATACAATTCTAAAAGAATACAAATTAAGCTTTCCATGTACCAAAAATTCTATCAAAATATGAAGCTTTGGTTACAGGTATCAAAATAGCTATAGAACGGAACATTACACAACTTCAAGTCTTTGTAGACTCTCAGCTCGTCATCAGTGAAATCAATGATGATTATCAAACAAAGGATGAAAAATGAATGCCTTATAAGAAGATGGTCAATGATATCAAGGAATACTTTGTAGAAATAAATTTTTAGCAGATTCCAAGGAATGACAACAAAGAAGAAGATTCCATGGCAACACTTGCTTCTCTACTTCAAACAGAGGAAAATCAACAATGTTATGAATTCTTGGTGGAAGAGTTATTTTACCCTACTCATAATTGTCTCGATTCCCAAACTATCTATCACCTTGTTGGGAATGATTCCTCCCGCTATGGCTAAACTTACACATACCTAAAATTTAATATCCTCCCTCCTGACTTAATAAAAAAATCAAAAGAGAAACTTTATTCGCCAATTCTCCCATTATACCTTGTCGCAGATACCCTATTTAAATAAGGTCTGGATGATACTTTGTTAAGATTTCACAAACAAGAAGAATCTGAGAAGGCCTTAAATGAAGTCCATAATGACATTTGTGGCACTCATTCAAGTGGTCTTACCCTTTCGAAAAAACTCATATGCTTAGGCTATTATTGGCCAACTATGGAATGAGATTCTTTTCAGATAGCTAAAACATGCAAACAATATCAGATCCATGGGAATTTGATTCATCCTCTAGCACAAGAACTTCATTCTTTGGAAACATCTTGGCGTTTCTACTAATGGGGTCTTGATCTAGTACGAAAGATAAATCCTTCTTCATCTAATGGTCACAAATTCATCCTTGTAGCTACAAAATATTTCACAAAATGGATTGAGGCAGTACCTCTCATCAATATCATAGGAAAAAAAATTGCTGCATTTATCTTGAACTACATCATCTATCGCTATGGAATACCCATGACCATTATCACTGATAATGGATGACCATTCAAGAATCAAGATGTCCAAGAACTATGTGAGAAATTCTAGATCTAACATAGATTTTATACACCCTATTATCCACAAGGTAATGGGAAAGCAAAAGCATCAAACAAAACCATTCTGAAAATCCTCAAAAAGATAGTGAATAATGTTCGCAAAGATTGGCATATTCAATTAAACCCTGTTCTATGGGCCTACTGTACTAGTATCTACACACCAACAAGTGCCACACCTTTCTCTCTTGTTTATGGATCAGAAGCAATACTACCAATAGAAGTAGAGATACCTTCTCTATGAGCATCATTAAAAAGTCTTATCCTAGATGAAGAACACCGAGTATCTAGATTGCAGGAGTTAGAATTAATCCATGAATGAAGACAAAATGCCTTTGATCATTTAAAGGTATATGAACAAAGAATGTGTCGCGGTTATAATCACAAGGTCAAATCGAAAACATTTCAAGTTGGAGAACTAGTACTAAAAGAAAATCCATGCAACCAGTCAGATCGAGAAAAGAAAGGGAAGTTTGAACCAAACTGGTTAGGTTTGTTTGTGGTCAAAATTGTATTCGGGTCAGGAGAATATCAGCTATCAACACAGGATGGGGATCAGCTCGAGGAACCCATCAATAGCATGCATCTGAAGAATTTTTATGTCTGAAAAAGTAGAAAAATCCAAAAGCAATGAAAAAGCAGAAAATCCCAAAATAGTGAAAAAGAAGAAAAATCCAAAAACAATGGAAAAAAAAAAAGAAAAAAAAAATCAAATATGAGAAAAAGTGCAATTAAAGTAGACAGTGAGAACCTGGCAAACAGACGCTATCTATCTGCTAGCTCTTTCATCTATTAGTTCATGCATCCTTCTGCTTGCATTCTTTTCTGTCACCACTATTCATATCCATAATAAAGTCTTTGTACATACGTAGGCATCTCGGGTGGCTTCTTTCCATGGTTTGGAGCATTGGGTATTTCATAATGATTTGTTTCTAGCCTTGGGACAAAATCCTCCACCTAGCTAGGGGAAAAATTTTCAATCATTTTGAGCTTAATCAATCATGAAGAATAGTAGTCAGACAACTCTTATCAAGCAAAAACCGAGACACATCCAATGTTGAACATGAGATCAAATTGTCAACCATCAAACTATCATATATCAGTCTAAGCACATTCACACACCTTTCAATAGATGATATCTTTTGGAAAATTATTTTAGCATGATTGTTCAACTTTTCTATCTTGATTTTTGCTATCATGATTTCTGAGTGACTCTAGGATGTCTCTGACTAAAGGAACAAGGAAGAAAGATGTATTTTTCTTGTCTGTTGTCTGTAAATTAATCATTAATATGTGAAAATTTTTCTGAGGACATGATCATCGAAGTATCATCGAAGACATTTCCAATTTTCATATTGAAATGGTTAATACTGCCTGTTTTATGCAAGCAACACTCAGGTTATCTTGGTTCAATTATACCTCGATGTTTGTGCTAACTTGCAATATCAAAATCCATGAAAGTAGTGCTCAGGTCATCATGGTTTAATTATACCATCAATTTTTACACTCACTTCCCACATTTTAAAAATCTCAATGATGAAAAAATGCAATAACCCAGTGACTGGTCCAGTCCTAGCTGCATTTAGCTTGCATTTCATTCTTGCATGGAATCTTGCATGCTCATTTTATTCAAGGTTAAATCTATCACAGGAATCATCAAGGTATCATCATAAGTATATACACAATTAGACTAATGACTCATCTCTCTCTAGATATTGTCAATGCAATGAAAATCTTATGTTCCCCCCTCAACAAAACCAACATTAGCATATTCGAATCTTCCTACAACTTGATATCAACAAACTGTCAGTTCTTTATCCAATCAACCTTATCAATTCTATCAACCATTTTCATCGACATCTATTCTATCATGTCTTCTCTAGGATGTATCTATCCTGGAACCAGACATTTTGATCAAGTCTTATATAGGATATATCGTTCCTGAAACCAAACGCTTTGATCATCTTTGTCTTGTATAGGAGGTGTCATTCCTGAAACTAGACTAAATCCCGATCTTATCAATATAATCAATCAAGCTTTATCAATAATCAAGAACCACATCACTGTGATCATAGAGCTTGCATTTTCATCAACCACAGATGCATAAATCAAATCATTTCTAATCGAGATATCAATATCACAAAAATTCAAACACTCCAAAAATCAATTATCTCAATTAATCTCTTGAGGGGGCATCATCGTACTACAATTTATCAATCAATGTCTAGGGCATCCTATCAAACCAATATCATCATCAAAATGAGATTATTCTTTGAATCAACATGTCATCACACCTTGCTTCAAATAGGGGCAAAATGTATACACCTAAAAATGGTCTGAAGATAATTAATTAAATAAGAAATTATTTAATTAATCCCCCTCCCTAATTTAATTGAATTCATTAGTAATTTGATTAAATTCTCCCTTTCATCTACTTATTAATAAATCTAAGGATTTATTAATTAAGTTCATTTCAATAGTCCCCTTTGATTAATTAATTCAAATTAATTAATCCTCCCCCCATTTCAATCAATTCTTCTAATTCTCCAATTAATTAAAACAAATCAATTTATGAGTTGTTGAAAATTAATTTAGTCTTTTCCCATTATTTGAATTTTTAAATTCAAATTACCCACATGCTTCCTAACTTCTAACCACCTAACCTAACCATCCCTCTAACCTAACCCATTCCATCTAACCTTGGGTTTTGCCTAACCCTATCCTATCTTGCATATTCTAACCTCCTTATCCTAACCTCTTATGGTGTGGATAATCTTCCCTTGAGACACATGGCACTTTCGCCACATGTCTCCTCCTTTGGAAACTTGCCCTCTCATGAGAAAGGCTTCTTGACACTTTTCACCACAGAGATGACAAGTGTCCCTTCCTCCAAACTCTACTCCAACCTCCTCCAATTTCACCCTTGATATCTTCAGACTCAATCTTGAATATTGATTCCTGCCACCTCATCCTTGGCCTTGGAAATCCTATAAATATCCCCCATTTTGGAGCACAAAGGATCCCATCTCATTATCAATTAGGCATATTATTTGAGCATTATTGTTATAGGCAATTGCATCTTAGATTTATCTTAATTTGATCATTTCTAGCATAATTGTTGAATCGTGTAGCTTAATCATGCACATCATTAGCTTAATTAGTCTCTTGATGAATCTAGCATAATCAATCTCATATTTGCATATCATTATTATTTCAAATCCTCCATCTAGGTGTAGTCAAGTCATTGGGATTTATTACCTAGATCTGAGAGAAAATCCATACTCGCATCTCTTAAGAAGTGATAGGTCGCTTTGTCATGGCTCATATTTCATTTGCTTATTATTTTCTAACCATGCTTGTAATGATTTATTGAGTGTTTGTGTTGTAGCTGTAGGTATCACATTTCACTAGCATGATAGAACTAAATGGGTATTTAAAAATAAAATTAATGAATATGGTGAAGTAATAAAAAACAAACAAAGATTAGTTTGTAAAGGTTATTCTCAGAAAGAAGGAATTGATTATAATCAAACCTTTGCACCGGTAGCCAGAATTGAAGCAGTAAGACTATTTCTTGCATTTACAGCTCACAAAAACTATAAAGTTTATCAGATGGATGTAAAATGTGCATTTTTGAATGGAGATCTTGAAGAAGAATTTTACATTGAACAACCTGATGGATTTTCATTAACAGATGATAAGAATATGTTTTGCAGGTTAAGGAAACCTTTATATGGATTGAAGCAAGCTCCCAAAGCTTGGTATGCTAGATTGGATAAATATCTTCTAAATATTGGATACACAAAAGGAGATGTGGATGATAGAAAGAGTACCACTGGTAGAAGATTAATTTATGGATCAACAAAAAGAAGACTTGAACATCATTATCTACAGCAGAAGTAGAGTATGTTGCAGCAACAACTAATTATACTCAGGTATTATGGATCAAGAAAATGTTGAAGGATATAAAGGTAAAATGCAAAGAACCAATAATTATTTACTGTGATAACTCAACAACAATAGATATATCAAAGAATCTGGTATTTCACTCTAAAACAAAGCATGTTTCTATTAAGTATAATTTTTTGAAAGAAAACATTCAAGCAAATGAAGTGAGATTGGTTTATGTGAATACTAAAGAGCAAATTGCAGATATTTTTACAAAGCCTTTGCCTAAGGAAACATTTGAATATCCTAGAGAGAAGCTTGGAGTAATCACTCCACCAATAGAGATTTGAATGATGAAGATTGGCATAATACCGACAGGGACTAACAGAAAAATCCTTTTCCAGTTTTGATGAAGGAGAGCTATTACTCAGGGGGGGTAGTTATCTATATGTTATGTTCTGATTTTGATTCTTGACTACTTTGGCATTTGATGTCAAAGGGGGAGAGATTTCTATGGAAAAACATTGTACTTGGAGAGATGTATTCTGGTTTTAGTTATATTGTTTCTATTTTTGTTACAGAACTTTGTATTGATCTATTTTGGGAGATTGTTGGTATTTGGCATTCTGTTTTTGGCACTTAGATGTTTTTCCATCTAGTGTTTCCAAGAATGCCAAAGGGGGAGATTGTTGGTATTATGGATGTCTTTGTCATGTGTTGCATTGGTTTTGTCATTGATGTCAACACTTATCTTTTTGGAGGTCTAGATTATTGATTTGGCACTCTAGTTATATTGGTTTGTTGTTGATCCAGAAAATTATGGTCTCGGTATGGATATTTGCTTATGCATAGTCACCGATATATGTTTCATCGATAGCTTATATGTTTCACTGGCAGCTCAGGAAGTTGATGATGACTTGTTATCATCTAGAGATCATTTTGTTATGTCAGAGACATGGATTAGATGTCTACATTTGGTGTGTTTCTTATTGGTCTGATTGGGTTCACATATTTGCCTTTACCAGTAGATAGGTCTAGGTTATGGACCGATACAAGATATAATGTTCCAAATCAGCACAACACGTTTTGGAAATGGTTTATTGATTGGATAATGTGTAAATGTGTCAAGGCCGATATATTGTATTGCATCAAGACTTATTTTGTAAATATAATATCTTTAGGGAGCTGACCTAATCATGAGGTCTTAGGTTTTGTATAAATAATTGTAAGACATGTGAGTGTATGTATGAGTGTGTGTGAATATTGAAGATCATTGTGAAGAGTGAAAAATAAGTAGATCCTTGTGAGAATCACACAACTATTATTTGAAGGTTGAAGGAAAGGTTATGAAGATGTTTGGGACTCATGGTCAGAGCTTAAACTGGTACTGAATCCAGCATTGTAGATGCTATACTAAAGCAGTACATTGTTATTGGATTTAATCATCCAATTGTAGTCAGTGTGACTCCTATTTTGTGATTGAGCAGTGAGCTCTAGGTGGTTGGCCTTTCTGCATGTGCATACCCCATTATTGTATTCACTTACTATCTGCAGTAGTATCATCTGATTGTGGGTAAGGTTTCCCACCGTGGTTTTTCCCCTTATAGGGTTTCCACATCAAAATCTATGTCTCATGTGTTGTGGATGTGTTTTTCTTTCTGTTTCATGAATTAAGTTGTACCGGTATTGCTATAACTATTAATCTATTTTACGGAGACTGAGTTTTAAGTTGAAATAATTGGTTTTGGGTTATAATTTACTGACAACTGATTCACCCCCCTCTCAGTTGTGCTTCCTAGTTCCTAACAGAAGACACTATTAAAGCAAATGAGGATAAAATTTAGAAAATGTACTTTGATGGTGCGTGCAGTAAAGATGGAAATGGAGCTGGTGTGGTTTTTATTTCTCCTAATGGGAAATCATTCAAATATTCCTTCTTATTAGCCTTTGAATGTACAAACAATGTTGCTAAGTATGAGGCACTCTTGTTAGGTCTTAGAATAGGACATAAACATGGTATCAAACTACTAACAGTTTATGGTGATTCAAAGTTAGTTGTATCTCAAGTAAGGGAAAAGTTTGCTACTAAAAATGTAAGGCTTCGAAGTTACATAAATGAGGTATGGGACTCTATTGAAATTTTTTTATGCCTTTTCTATAACATGGACTAAAAGATCTAACAATATTTCAGCAGATTTTATGGCTAACCTAGCAGTTAAACATAATGATATTCCTTTTGATGACATTACCCAAGTTTAAATAAAAACTAGATCTGCAGTGCCTAATAACATAAAGAACTGGCAGATATTTGATGATGATAGGGATCTTCTAAAGTTCTTATTTTATGAAGATTAGTATAAGGGCCAACATATGAATTTGAATGCATATGTGGAAGAGGAGAATGGTAAGGAGTCTCTGTTTGGAAAACACATTCTACAGATTAAAACAAATAAGATTCCAAAAGGGTTGGTGGAACTAGAGAGGATGTTTGACAATAAGGATATGGAAAATTTTAAGCCCAACATTGGAAGTTGTGAAGAAGTGGAGAAAATAAACTTGGGAATTGAAAATAATCCTAGAGAGGTCTACATTGGGAAGAAGATTACACCAAAAATCAGAATTGAATTGATCAATCCATTAAGAAAATACAAACATGTTTTCGCTTGGTCATATGATGACCTTAAGGCATACAGAGAGGATTTGTTCCAACATGAAATCCCACTAAAGCCAGATGCAAAACCATTTAGGAAAAAGAAAAGGCCTAAAAATATTACATTGGCTCCCAAAATGAAAGAAGAGTTGATGAAGATGAGGAATGCAAGGATTATAGAGCCTATAAGGAACTCCATATGGGTATCAAACTTGGTGCATGTTAGGAAGAAGAACGGTGATATCAGATTGTGTGTAGACTTTGGAAACTTAAATATATCATCTTTAATAGATAATTATGCTCTGCCTAACATGGAAGCTTTTCTACTAAAAGTAACATGGAATGAGGTACTCTCTATGATGGATGCATTCTCTAGTTACAATCAAGTGAAGGTCAAGGAATCAAAAAAATAAAAAACAACTTTCACTACACCATGGGGCACATATGTGTATGGTAGGATGTCGTTTGGACTTACCAATGCGGTAGCTACTTTTCAAAGGGCCATGGATGTATCCTTTGAAGGCCTCATTGATTACATTCTAGCTGTATACCAAGATGATATGACAACATACTCCAAGAAAGAAGAAGACCACTGTAATGATCTAGAAAAGATTTTCATTAGAGTACTAGAATATGGTATTTCTCTAAATCCAAAAAAGTGTCACTTCAGAGTCACTAAAGGTAAATTGCTGGGTCATATTGTATCTAAAGATGGAGTAAGGATTGATCCTAAGAGAATTGCAACCATTGATAAATTTTTGATTCCTAAAATAGTCAAAGTCATTCAGTTATTATTTGGACAAATAAAATTTGTGAGAAGGTTGGTGTCAAATTTTTCTAAAATTGTAAAACCTATTGCAAATTTGGTGAAAAAGGGTGCAAAGATAAAATGGACTAATGAAGAAATTGAGGCTTTTGTGAACATTAAGAGGGCCATCAAGGAAGCACCTGTACTTAAATCTCCTGATTTCTCTATACCCTTTCAAGTATTTTCTTTTGCTTCATTTCATACTATTGTTGCGGTTATGTTACAAAAGAATAATGAAGGTCATGAACAACTAGTGGCATTTTTTAGCAAAAAACTACAAGCTTCTGAGTTAAATTATGATATAAATGAGAAGAAAGCATATTCCCTAGTAAAGGCTATTAAATATTTTAGACCATATTTAGTGGGTGCTAATGTCATTGCCTATGTTCCTAATGCAACAGTCAAGGATATTTTCAGGCAGACTGAAACTACTGGGAGAATATGCAGCTGAATCAATCAAATCTAGGAGTTCAACATTGACATCCAGATTTCTAAATTGGCAAGAGGTCAAGGTTTGGCTAAAATAATGACTGAATCAAATTTGGAAGAAGCACAGATAAATTAGGTAGTGTTGGAGGAGGCCCAAATAAGCATTGAAAGGTGTCCTTGGTATAAGAATATTATCTATTATTTAAAACACATGAAGTGTCCAAAGGATTTAAATGATAGTCAAAAAAGAACACTTAAGCTTCAAGCATCTAGGTATGTATTTCTTAAGGGTGATTTATATTGAAAAAATAGGGATGGTATCCTTTTATTTTGTTTGGATATTCATCAAGAACAATTTGTTTTAAAGGAATTGCATGAAGGTGTATGTGGGGGTCATTTTTCAGCAAAGACTACTACCCATAAAATACTTAATGCCAGTTACTATTGGCCACATGTCTTTAAGGATTGTCATACTTATATTAGAAAATGTGAGGCTTGCCAAAAAAATTCAAGAAATATTAAATATAATGGAGCTCTTCCACTTAGACCTATGCAGACTGAAGAACCTTTTCATATGTGGGGTATTGATTTCATAGGTGAAATTGCAAATAAATATAGTGGAGGGTACAAATGGATTTTTGTAGCCATTGACTACTTTACCAAATGGGTAGAGGCAATTCCTACAAGGTAGGCTACAAGTAAGGTAGTGGCAAAGTTTCTTTTGGAGACTATTTTGACAAGATTTGGGGTACCCCACAAGATTATTGAAGATAATGGGATGGTTTTTAGATCCCAAGAATTTGCTGACTTTTGTGAAAGCTATGAAATCACTCTGTCATATTCATCGCCTTATCATCCCCAAGGGAATGGGCAAGGAGAAACGAGTAACACAAATTTGTTGATCATTAAAAGGATGTTAGGTGACAACAAAAGGGTATAGGACTCAAAGTTGAATTTGTAGTATGGGAAGATAGGGTAACAATCAAGAAGTCCACAAGGTTTTCTCCTTATCAGCTTGTTTATGGAAAAGAAGCAAGGTTGCCTCTGAACAACCTACTCCTAGTGTATAAATTTGTTTCAGAGAGATATCTAGAAGAAGTTAATTAAATAGAAAATAGGTTGGTCTAGTTGGTTGAATTGGATGAGTACAATAGAGAGGCTCAAGAACAAAATATACAAAGGCAAAAAATGGTAAAGGCATTGCATGATAAGAAAGCTTGTGACAAAACTTTTAAAAAATGAGAGTGGGTGCTCAAGTGGAATGCAAAGGACTGGGACAAGGGAAAGCATGAAAAGATTGAAGCACTTTGGTTAGGACCATACATCATCATGGATAAAGGAGGAGAAAATTCATACTTTTTGTAAAACACTGATGGTGAAATTCAAGAGTTTCCAGTCCATGCATAGTATCTCAAGCATTTCTTCTCTTAAGGAGCAGGGAGTATCTTTGTACTTTAGTAGTCTAGCCTTTATTTTCTATTTTTGTTCATTTGTTTTTGTTGGTCTGCTTTCTAGAGATAGCTGAGATCTTGCTATGTTCCTAAAAGGAACATACATCTCGAGAAAGAGCCACTATTAGCACATATTTCTGTAAAATATTTTTATGCTATTTAATGATGCATTCTATGTATATTTCTATCATAAGAGCATTTACTGTTGGGTTGTATGTGTAGGAGATATGTTACAGCATCAGAAAAATCCAACTATGACCTATTTTCTAAATGGACAAGTATCACTTAGGCATGTTAAGGGTTGGCACTGAGAGGGGAATACATGAAGAGTTTTCATTATGATAGCATTGGGATCCTTATACAAGCATTTTTGCACATGATAGATATTGGGCCTATGTGATGGAATCTGACATTTTATTAGCACATATGAAGTCTCCATGGAAGATTGGAAGCATCAAAATTCATGAAGAGGAGCTTAATTTGCATCATTTTCAAATTTGAGTTATCAACATAAGTTACCCCGACAAGACTGCCTAGTCAAAACAATGGAAGGATCTATCGACATAACCTAGACCAACCACTCTGAAGGAGAGCTAAAAAGAAGTTCATAATGGAAGGTGACTCAGTGTGCTAATCTGAGGAGATGAATTTATCAGAATGACTTTCACTAAGGAGCAATCACAAAGAAGGGTTCATCAGCATAACATTCACTATTAGAGGGATGAGACAAGTGTTATGTTGATAGCTGATGAGGCTATCGATATAAATTACACTGATGAAGGAGAATGTGGAGTGGATACTTTTAAGTCATCAAGATATCAAAAAAGTGTAAAACATAGCTACCTCGATACTCGATAGAATGGATATCATGGCAAATGGAAATGAGGTTCCATCGGGTAGCCTACACCGAAAGAAGGGACTAGGAAAGTAACAAGGTGAAGTCATTAGGATAGCATTCGCTAATTAGAAAAATAATTTTTTTCCTATGTCGATACCCGATGAGGAAGTTGAGGTAGTTACTATGAAGGAGACCTCATTGGGGGAACATAGGCCGATATGCCATAATAACATAAAGATAGACAAGTTGGAGCCTGATCTCGTCGGATCAACGAACAAACCTAAGATAGGTTGTCATGACACCTGATAAGATTTACAACATGATTAACAAGAAGGAGGATTCATCAAGATAGGTTAGGTTCAACAGAATGAAAGAAAAATGGCTACATCAAAGTCTGATGGATTGATTGAGGAAACCTATGCCGATCAGAAAGATAGAAAGCCACATCATCATTGCATGTACAAATTAGAAAAGTGAACAATACAGGTGGTGCTAAATGATTGAATCATTGGGAGGAGATATGTCAATTACCCTTTGTAAAGTATGATTCTAAACATATTGGGTTGGAAATGTGCCTCTAATTCACTTGACATGTTTGGGATGATTGGGCTAGCCTACACCGATGGAACAGCAGAGTGGAAGACTGCATCAAAGTTGTGTTGATGATCCAATGGAGCTATCTTAAGTGGTCTGGGTTTTCATCAGCTATTGGGGGTTTTAGACTAGAGTTAAGGTGATACCCGATGAAGTCTCCTTCGGTGATCGGGTTGATATCGGCTATCGGGTTAATATGCTGAAGGCTACATCAAAGTCCTAATGAGTCTGCCCCATTCTATCTCGAGGTGCTTTGCTTATCGGGATAGCAATTTTGGGCATGAGCTGATGATCTGATGAGGCCACCTTAGGTTATTGGGGTCATCATAGTGTTGATTCTGATGGGCTGATAAGGTCACCTACTAGTTATTAGAGATCAAGGTAATAGTTCATCTATCTTGTCGATGACCCGATGGAGTCGCCTTACATGATCGAGTATCATCAGGCAATCAACTCTATCATTTGAAGGCTATACTGATGGCCGACGGAGCGAAGACCGACATTAGTGTGAGAATGAACTAAGATCTAAAAAGGTGACCACTCATACACTAAGGATGAGACTGTCGGTGTATATGAATACAAACTAACCTGACTCCCTGCTGCATGTGGGATAATTGGTTTTCCTTGAATGTAGATCGATGCAAGTAGACGGTTAGACTTCAAGTCATTGTTGCAGTTGCTTAGATGAACGGTCAACCAGTTTGGTATTAGAAGCCAAATTTGAACCGAATGTAATGGAGAGAGTTATGATAGCTATTGAGCGGTCTGTAATTGTTTTTATGATCTAAGTGTTGTAGTTTTTATCTAGAACAATTGTTCGACAGAGTGAAGGAAGTCTGCAGATTGGACTTTATTGTATTTGACATACTGATAATAAAGTCATTTTCTATTGGTGGTGGGTTTTTTCTCCCGAAAGGGTTTTACCATGTTAACTTAGTGTGTTCTATCTCTTTGTTGTTTAATTGTGTATGCTCATGCTTGTGCCATATTTTGGAAAAGTTGTAAATTTGTAGACACTAGTTTGTTTTCCCTTGCAAATTGACATTAGGGAAGCAAATTTCTGCACTTGGTTTCCTTACAAGTGGCATTAGAGCTTGGCCTGTTTCATTATCCTTGTTGGGTAGGGTTTCTTTTTTGTGTCAATTCTGTTTCAGTGGGAGTCTTGCAGAGTGTCTACTTATTTATTTTATAGGTTAAGATGATGAGCACCTCAAGGCGCAAAGACATGGAGAAATTTAATGGTTCCAGTTTTGAACTATGGAAACTCAAGATGGAAGACTTTCTGGTTGACCAAGATCTTTGGATTACTATGACTACAACTGCTATGCCTACAGGCATGAAGAAAGAAGATTGGGACTTAGCAGACTAGAAGGAAAGAGGTCTAATTAGGCTATGTCTTGCTGATTCTATTCTATTAAACGTCCATGAGGAGAAGACTGCACATCTTCTCTAGACTAAGTTGGGGGATATTTATCAAGGCAAATCCTTGGTGAATAATTTTTTCTTGAGGAACAAATTGTACTCTTTGAAGATGGATGGATGTAGGAACACCATTGGCAGACCACTTGAATGCATTCAACATGGTTCTTGCATAGTTAACTTTTGTTGGTGTGTCCATTCAGGAAGAAGAACATTGCATTCTTCTATTGTGTTCATTGCTTGACTCTTGGGAGTACTTAGTAATGGCTATCGGTAGTACTAAAACCCAGTTCAAGATGGATACTATGGTAAATACTCTTTTGTCAAAAGAAATGAGAAAGAAGTCTTCTGAGATGACAAAAGATGCATTCTCTGTTCGAGGCAGACTGAAGGACAAATACAAGAAGAAAGGAAAGAAGTCCAAGTCTCAAGAGATATTTAAATCTCCAAGAAAGAATTCAAAGGTGGAGTGTTGGAACTATGGGCAAAAAGGGCATATCTGAAAGGATTGCAAGGAGGAGAAGAAGAAGAAGAAGAAGCATTCTGACACTGAGTCTTCTCAAAGTGATGCAGATGCATTTGTAGCAACTCTAGTAGTCCCTACTTAAGATGACACCTAGTTGGTAGATTTTGGCACATCTTTCCACATGACCTCCCACAAGGAGTGGTTCTCAAAGTATGAACTATATGTTGATAGAAAGGTATACCTGGCTAGTGATTCTACGTTGGAGATTGTAGGGAGAGGTAGAATCAAAATTTAGTTCCTAGATTGTAGAGTGAAGGGGACAAATGGAGTCCTTCATATACTAGGTCTGGAAAGAAATATTCTCTCTATAAGTAAACTTAATGATGCTAGAGTACAAGTTACATTTGTATCTGGTGGTTGCAAGATGACTAGGGGTTCCATTGTATTGGAAAAGGGTGATCATTTTGGTACTTTATATAAGTTAAATGTTGAACCTATATGTTGTAATATGGCCTCTAAAAAAGTCAGTTAAGACAATTGTAATGATGCATAATGCTAATTCATTGGAAGCTAAACTTCTTACTGAGAAAACAATACTCTAGCATAATAGGTTAGGCCACATAGGTGAAAAAGGTTTAAAAACCTTGAAGAATAAAAATCTGGTTGAAGGTCTGGATGATTCTAGTTTTGAGTTTGATTTCTGGGAACACTGCATATATGGAAAACATAATCATGTTGAATTTCATTCCAATTCTCATAAATCTTTTGATATTCTCGATTATGCTCACTTTGATGTGTTTGGTCCAATGGATGTACCTTCTTTGTCTAAGTCTAGATACTATGTATCTTTTGTAGACAATTATTCAAGAAGGGCATTTGTGTACTTTCTTAAAAGTAAATTAGAAGTGTTCAATCGGTTTAAGGAGTTTAAGAACGTTGTTGAAAATTAGATTGGGAGAAAGATTAAATGTTTAAGAATAGACAATGGTGGTGAATTTTGTAGTGCAGATTTTGACAAGTACTGTGTTGATCATGGAATTAAGAGACATAAGACTATACCTTACACTCCATAATAGAATGGAGTTGCAGAAAGGTTGAATCAGTCTCTAATGGAGAAAGAAAGAAGCATGTTGAGTGGAGCTAGGCTGGAACAAAAATCCTGGGCTAAAGCAATTGCTATAGCATGTTACCTGCTGAATCGTTCTCCTACTTTAGCATTGGTTGACAAAACACCTATGGAAAAATGGTCTGGTAAGAAACCTTCTTTAAGGAACCTTCATGTTTTTGGTGCAGAGGTATATTCTCATGTGCCTGATGTGAATAGATCTAAGTTAGATAATAAAGAATTGAAATGTATCTTTATTAGCTATGGAGTTGGTGTGAAAGGATACAAACTGTGGAATCCAGTGACTGGTAAGGTTGTGTACAACATAAGTGTGATTTTTCATGAGCTGAAGCCTATGTCACTAGATCATAATATAGAAAAGAAAGGAGAAGCTGAGGTTGAAGTTCCTCCATCCAAAGAAGAATCTCCAGAGATACCTGAAGATGAGAAGAGTTCAAGCAGTTCAAGTAGTTCTGAAGAAGAACATGATGATGAGCCTCTCATGGAACCTCAAGAAGCCTCAACACCAGAGTTGAGAAGATATACTCGAGAGAGGCAGCAACCTAATAGGTATACACCTAATAAGTACAATCACTCTATGTTGAATTATAATTGTGCTTATGCTTTACTTGCAGATACTGATGAGCCTAGGACTATCAAAGAAGTAATTGAAATACCTGATTTAGATTCCTAGTTGGAAGCCATGAATGATAAAATGTCATCATTGGATAAAAATGGAACTTGGGATTTGGTGCCATTGCCTAAAGGCAGAAAGCTTGTAGGCTACAAATGGGTGTTTAAAAAGAATTATGGTCTAGATGGCAGCATTGACAAGTACAAAGCAAGACTGGTTGCAAAGGGGTATTCGCAAAAAGAAGGTATTGACTATGGGGAAATCTTCTCTTCTGTAGCTAAGCTGACATCTATCAAATTTATCTTGTCACTTGCAGTAGCATATGATTGGGAGATTGAGAAGATGGATGTGAAGACAACATTTCTTCATGGTGATCTTGAAGAAGAAATTTATATGTCCCAGTCTGAGCACTTTATGGGAAAAGGTAAAGAACATTTGGTATGTAAATTCAAGAAGTCTCTATATGGTTTAAAATAGTCTCCCAGAATGTGGTATCAAAAGTATGATGCATTTGTTTTATCTTTGAAATTTGTGAGATCAAAGGCTGATCATTATGTTTACTACAAAACTGATGGTGATAGGATTCTTATCATAGCTTTTTATGTAGATAATATGTTGTTCATAGGAAACACAAAAGGTATGATCTCAGATTTAAAATCTCATCTTTCTATGAAATTTGAAATGAAGGACTTAAGACCAGCAAATTACATTATAGGAATGGAGATAAAAAGGGATAGATTTAAGAGGAAACTTTGGCTCAGCTAGAGAAAGTATATAAGCAGTGTTCTTGATAGGTTTCATATGTCTGATTGTAAACCATAGGTTATTCCCATCTTGCAGGGAACTAAGTTGTCTGTGCTTGATTGTCCGAAATCTCCAAAAGAGATTGAAGACATGAAAAGTGTACCTTATGAAAGTGCTATAGGCAGTTTGATGTATGCTATGGTTTGTAAAAGACTAGATATTGCCCAGCTAGTGGGAGTACCTAGCAAGTTTATGTCGAATCTAGGGAAACCACACTGGGATGTTGTAAAGAGAGTGTTTAGATACCTGAAGGGTACTCCAGACTTTGCATTGTGTTATCATGGTAATCTAAAGGATTCAAAGAGAACTCTCAACATTTTTGGTTATATGGATTCTGATTGGGCAGGGGATACTGACAACAGGAGATCCACTAGTGGATATGTTTTTGTCCTGAATGGTGGAGAAATTAGTTGGATGAGCAAGTGAAAAGTTGTAGTCGCTTTGTCCACTACAGAGGTAGAATACACGGTGGCCACACATGCTTGTAAAGAAGCAATCTGGCTTAGGAATTTTAGTTCAGATATTGGTTTTGATGCAAGGTAGGTTGAAATATGGAGTGATAGTCAGAGTGTCATATGTTTGGCAAAGAATCCTACTTTCCATGCCAGGTAGAAGCATGTTGATGTTTAGTATCACTTCATTCGTGATATGTTGGAAGAAGGAAAAGTTTATCTTAACAAGGTAGACACTCTAGAAAATATTGTAGATGCTTTGATGAAAGCAATGAACACGCACAAGTTCAGGTGGTGTTCAAATTATATGGGTCCTCATACCCATGTTTCTCAGTAACGTCTAAAATGGTAATTGGTCTAGTGAATTCCTCGTCAAGTGGGACTTTGTTGGAAATGTACCTCTAATTCACTTGACATGTTTGAGATGATCGAGATAGCCTACACCAATGGACCAGTAGAGTGGAAGACTACATCAAAGTTATGCTGATGACCCGATGGAGATATCTTAGGCAGTCTGGGTTGGCATTAGCTATCAGGGGTTCTAGGTTGGATTTAAGTTGATACCCGATGAAGTCATCTTCGGCAATCGGGTCGATATCAGCTATCAAGTTAATGTGCCGAAGGCTACGCTAAAGTTTTGATGAGTTCACCCTCTTTTGTCTTGGAATGCTTTGCTTATTAGGATAGCAGTTCTAGGCGTGAGCCGATGACCTGATGAGGCCACCTTAGGTTATCAGGGTAACATCACAATGTTGATTCCGATGGGCCAATAAGGTCACCTACCAGTTATTGGAGGTCGGGGTAACAGTTCATCTATCTGGCCGATGAACTGATGGAGTCGCCTTAAGCGATCGGGTATCATCGGGTGATCGACTCTACTATTTGAAGGCTATACTAATGGTTGATGGAGAGAAGACTGGCGTTGGTGTGAGAATGAACCAAGATCCAAAAATGTGACCACTCAAACACTTAGGATGAGACTGTCGGTGTATATGAATACAAACCAACCCAATTTCCTGTTGCATGTGGGATAATTGGTTTTCCTTGAATGCAGACCGATGTAGGCAGATGGTGTTGGTATTTTGGTATGGTTTTGTCATTGATGTCAACACCTGCTAAATACACCTACTTTGGAGATCCAACAACATTCACCGGCATTCAGTAAACTGTTCAAACAATCACCGGTATATGGTTAACCAATAGGATATAATGTTCACCGGTACCTGCAATGACATGGAAGACACTTGGTAATGTCGAAGACATCATGTGGACACTTTTCCTTGAAGTAATATCATTGGTATATTCTTATTTTCATATTTGCTTTTACCGACAAATAGGTCTAGGTTATCTAGGGTTACACCAGCAGGTTTATCTTTTCCAGATCAGCATGGCACACTATGGAGATGATTTATTATTGTTATAAAAGCATTAAGCCGACATGTTCAATCGGTTATTGCATCGGATATTGTATCATTTGTAAAATGTTTTATTGTATTATCTTGTAGAGCCAACCTACTAAAATTGGTCTTAGGGTATGGTATAAATGTAAGATCTTATTTGTAAGATCAAGTGTGGAATGTGAAAAAGATTTAAGGAAGGATATATGTGAGATCAAGTAGAGATATACACGAGGACATCATTTGAAGGTGAAGTTAGGTTTTTGTAGAAGCATATCAGCATTACACCGGTACTGAATCTAGCATATGAAGATGCTATTTTGTGCAATACATTCTCATTGGATTTAACCATCCAACTGTAGTCAGTGTGACTCCCATTTGTGTTTGAGCAGTGAGCTCTAGGCTATTGGCCTTTCTGCATGTGCAGACCCCTATTTGTACACTTACTATCTGTAGTAGTATCATTTGATTGTGGGTAAGGTTTCCCATCGTGGTTTTTCCCCTTACAGGGTTTCCACGTACAAATATTTGTGTCATGTGTTGTGGTTGACTTTGTGCTTATGTTTCATGCATTAATTCTTACTAGTACAACATTTTCTGTTAACACTGTTTACCGACACAACTAACTGTTTTACCAGTATTAAGCAATAAGTTGGTTAATAAGATTTTGGTTTGAATTTATTAGACAACTGATTCACCCCCCCCTCTCAGTTGTCCCCGGGACCTACAATTGGTATCAGAGCTTAGTCCTCTTTTTTGTGGAAGTTTAACAACTTGAGGAGATCCAATGTCTACTAATTATTTCAGAAAGGATAGTCCTAAACTTGATGGAACCAACTATGGAATATGGAAAATCAGAATGGAGACACATCTGAATTGCATTGGTAAAGACATTTGGGAAGTTACTAAGAATGGTTATACTACTGCTATAGCTGGTCAGCCTGCTCCTATTACTTTAGCTAAAGATGAAGAAAATGATTGCAAAGCAAGAGAAGCACTTTTGAGCGCATTATCAGATCAACAAATCATGGGATTATCAAATAGATCTACTGCAAAAGCTATTTGGGATCATTTGGAAACACTGAATGAAGGGGATTCCATAGTCAAAATTGCAAAACTTGAAAGCTTTCAAGTCAGGTATGAACATCTGAAAATGGAAGAAGATGAAAGAATTTATGCTTTTATGGAAAGAGTAAATGAAATTGTTTTAGGTATCAAATGTTGTGGAGGAACCTTGAGTGAAGATGAGATTGTTTCAAAAATCTTAAGAGGTTTGCCACTAGCATATAAAATGAAGGTTGCTGCTATTCATGAGTTGAGAACAATGCCTAATACATTAGTAACTAGGGATACATTGATTGGAAAACTTTCAGCTTTTGAAATTGAGGAATTTGGTCCTATTGCTACTATAAAAACTGATTTGGCCTTCAAAGCATCAACATCATCTGCTCCATCTTTTGACAAATCAGAATGGAGAGCCTTTTATGCAAGAGAACTTGAAGAAGCCAGGAAGGAGAATGAAGAGCTTGAAGAACTTGAAGCACTATTTGCAAGAAAAATGCCAAAAGGTTCAATTGGAATTAAGTATGAAGGTAAAGCACCCTTTAAATGTTTCAACTACAATAAGATTGGTCATATGGCTTTAAGATGCCCTGATAGACATGCTAGACTAATAGAAGAAGCTAGAAGGACATACAAACCTAATCCTAAATATCAGAGATACAAATTTAAGAAAAACAAAGATAAATCTTGTTACATTGCTGATGAAGGTGTGACTGATGATTCTGATGAGGATCCAGCAGACAATGGATGGGTCTTTGTTGTTATAACAGAAGATCAACCGGTACCTATTGCTCCATCGGTAGAACAAGCCCTAGTAGCTAAAGTTGAATCAAAGGATGAATGGATTATTGACTCAGGATGCTCACATCACATGACTAGAGACAAAGGCAAATTCTTGAACTTTCAAGAATACAATGGAGGTTTAGTAAGATTCAGAGATGACAAAGTCTGTTCAATCAAAGGTAAGGGTTCAATATCTCTTGATGGTAAGCATAACACTGACAATGTTTACTATGTTGAAGGATTAAAACACAATCTTTTAAGTGTTGGTCAACTAGTTGAGAAAGGTTTTCAGTTACAATTTAAAAATGGAAAATGCAAAATCATGGATAGAACTAGTTTGGAAATTGCAACCGATAAGTAGACTAGAGGTAATATCTTTCATTTGAATAACAGTGAAAAGGCAATCTTAATTGCACATATAGATGAAAGTTGGCTATGGCATATAAGACTATGTCATATAAATTTTGATTGCATGGTAAAAATCAGTACTTCTAAGGCAGTTAGAGATCTACCTAAAATTGTGAAACCTCATAATACAATTTGCAAGGAATGTCAATTTGGAAAACAGGTTAGAGCTAGTTTCAAAAGTATTCCAGAAAAATCCAATAATGCTCTTGAGTTAATTCACACTAATTTATGTGGTCCAGCTAGAACTAAAAGTTTACAAGGTGATAGATATTTCATGCTAATTATTGATGATTATTCTAGAATGTGTTGGGTTACTTTTCTCAGGGAAAAATCAGAAGCACTTGGGAAGTTCAAACTATTCAAAGCAATGGTTGAAAATGAAATTGGTAAGAAAATTAAATGTTTAAGATCGGATCAAGGAGGAGAATTCACATCTAGAGATTTTAATACATTATGTGAAGTAAATGGAATCAAAAGACAACTATCTGCACCTTGGACACCACAACAGAATGGAGTTGTTGAAAGGAAAAATAGAACTATTTTGGATGCAGCAAGAAGTATGTTATCAGAAGCAAATCTACCACATGTGTACTGGAGAGAGGCAGTAAGCATTGCTATCTATACATTCAACAAAGTTCACATCAAAGGTGAAACTGGTAAGACCTCTCATGAACTATGGTTTGGTAATACTCTTACTCTTAAATATTTCAGAATTTTTGGAAGTAAATGTTATATTAGAAGAGATGAGTATATTGGCAAGTTTGATCCTAGAAGTGATGAAGGAATATTTCTTGGTTATTCATCTAAGACTAAAGCTTATAGATGCTTTAATAAAAGATTATAGAAAATTGTTGAGAGTACAAATGTAAAGATTGATGAACAATTCAGAGGAACTTCAAGGTATATAGACTCTGAACCGGTAACAGGAATTATGACAAATGAACCAACAGTAAATCCACCGGTACAGAATGATGATCTAGTTACTCCGGTATCATCAGAGGATACCATAGTAATTGAAGAACAACAACAGTGTAAGACACCTTGGTATGTAAGACTGAATCATTCTGAAGATCAGATAATTGGAAGCAAATTTAAAGGAGTCATGATAAGAGGAAGATTGGCAAATGAAGAAGTATGTCTTATTTCTCAAATTGAACCATTATTTATCAATGAGGCATGTGAAGATAAATTTTGGATTAAAGCTATGGAAGAAGAATTAAGACAAATTGAGAAAAATAATACTTGGACATTAGTTCCCCGGCCTGAAAATAAAAATGTAATTGGAACCAAATGGGTATTTAGAAACAAACTCAATGAAGATGGTAAGGTTGTCAGGAATAAAGCAAGACTAGTGTGTAAGGGATATTCTCAAAAAGAAGGAGTTGATTACAATGAAACCTTTGCACCGGTAGCCAGAATTGAGGCAGTTAGATTATTCTTGGCCTTTGCAGCTCACAAGGATTACAAAGTTTATCAAATGGATATTAAATGTGCATTTTTGAATGGATATCTTGAAGAGGAAGTCTATATTGAACAACCTAATGGATTTTCTTTGACAGATAACAATGATATGGTTTGCAGATTAAGAAAATCTCTGTATGGACTAAAACAAGCTCCAAGAGCCTGGTATGCAAGATTGGATAAGTATCTTTTAAAAATTGGTTTTACTAAAAGAAATGCAGATAGCAATTTATACTACAAAGTAACTAATGATGACATTTTGATTATGGAAGTATTTGTTGATGATATAATCTTTGGAGGAGAAGATGGATTATGCAAAGAATTTTCTCTTAAAATGCAACATGAATTTTAAATGTCTATGATTGGAGAAATAAAATTCTTTTTAGGATTGCAGATTTAAAAGACTGATAAAGGCATATTTTTGAGTCAATCTAAGTACTTGAAAGAACTACTCAAGAAATTTGGGATGGAGAACTCTAAACTGGTAAGCACACCTATCACTACAAATGACAAATTATCTCAAAGGGATGAATCTACACCTATTAATCCAACTAGATACAAATCTATGATAGGAGGTTTACTGTATTTGACACAAACGAGACCTGATATTATGAATGTAGTATGTATAGTTTCTAGATTTCAGAGTAATCCCAAGGAAAATCATGAATCAGTAGTAAAAAGGATTTTCTGGTACTTACAAGGCACAACAAATCTTGGATTATGGTATCCTAAAGATGAAAATTTTGATCTATATGCATACACAGATGCAAATTGGGCAGGAGATGTGGATGATAGAAAGAGCACCACTGGAGGAGCATTCTTTCTTGGAAAGAGATTAGTTTCTTGGTTAAGTAAGAAACAAAGTTGTACATCTTGATCAACAGCAGAATTAGAATATGTTGCAGCAGCAACAAACTGTACACAGGTACTTTGGCTTAAGCAAATGTTGAAAGACATAAAGGTAAAATGCAAGGAACCTATTACTATATATTGTGATAACACTGCAGCAATTGATATATCTAAGAATCCAATATTACATTCTAAAACAAAACATGTTTCTATCAAACTAAATTTTCTAAGGGAAAAAGTTGAAGAAAAGGAAATAAAACTGGTTTATGTAAATACTAAAGAAAAACTTGCAAATATTTTTACAAAACCTTTGCCTAAGGAAACTTTTGAGTATCTCAGAGATCAGCTCGGAGTCTTACCACCACCAGTAGAGACTTAGACAGTTGATGATTGTCATCAACTGATAGAATTAAATGGACAAATCTTTTATTCCAGTGTTTGATGAGGAAGCTACTTCTCAGGGGGAGTAGTTGGTATATAGAATTGGTTGGTATTTTGTATGAACTTGACCTTTTTGTGACTTTGGCATTTGATGTCAAAGGGGGAGAGATATATGGAAAAACATTCAAGAAAAATATATGGAAAAATGCATTATCCTTTTGAGGAGAGATTGGTATTGTAAATAAATCTTTGTATAAACACATATTACTCCCAGGGGGAGAATTGGTTTTTGTACTTGGCATTTCTATTTTGGCACTTTGATGGTTTTTCCATCCTATGTTGCCATCAATGCTAAAGGGGGAGATTGTTGGTATTTTGGTATGGTTTTGTCATTGATGTCAACACCTACTTTGGAGATCCAACAACATTCACCGGCAATCAGTAAACTGCTCAAACAATCACCGGTATATGGTTAACTGGTAGGATATAATGTTCACCGGTACCTGCAATGACATGGAAGACACTTGGTAATGTCGAAGACATCATGTGGACACTTTTACTTGAAGTAATATCATTGGTATATTCTTATTTGCATATTTGCTTTTACCAACAAATAGGTCCAGGTTATCTAGGGTTACACCGGTAGGTTTATCTTTTCTAGATCAGCATGGCATGCTATGGAGATGATTTATTATTGTTATAAAAGCATTAAGCTAACATGTTCAATTGGTTATTGCATCGGATATTGTATGATTTGTAAAATGTTTTATTGTATTATCTTGTAGAGCCAACCTACTTAAATTGGTCTTAGGGTATGGTATAAGTGTAAGATCTTATTTGTAAGATCAAGTGTGGAATGCAAAAAATATTTAAGGAAGGATATATGTGAGATCAAGCAAAGATATACACAAGGACATCATTTGAAGGTGAAGTTAGGTTTTTGTAGAAGCATATCAGCATTACACTGGTACTGAATCCAGCATATGAAGATGCTATTTTGTGCAGTACATTCTCATTGGATTTAACCATCCAATTGTAGTCAGTGTGACTCCCATTTGTGTTTGAGCAGTGAGCTCTAGGCTGTTGGCCTTTCTGCATGTGCAGACCCCTCTTTGTACACTTACTATGTGCAGTAGTATCATCTGATTGTGGGTAAGGTTTCCCACCGTGGTTTTTCCCCTTATAGGGTTTCCACATACAAATATTTGTGTCATGTGTTGTGGTTGACTTTGTGCTTATGTTTCATGCATTAATTCTTACCGGTACAACATTTTCTGTTAACACTATTTACTGGCACAACTAACTATTTTACGAGTATTAAGCAATAAGTTGGTTAATAAGATTTTGGTTTGAATTTATTAGACAACTGATTCACCTCCCCCTCCTCTCAGCCGTCCCTAGGACCTACAGATGGTTAGACTTCAAGCCATTGTTGTAGTTGCTCAAATGAATAGTGAACCAGTTTGGTATTAGAAGCCAAATGTGAACCGAATGGGAGAGAGTTCTGATAGCTATTAAGCAATTTGTAATTGGAATTTGACTTGTGTGGTTTTTGTTTCATCTGGAATGATTGTTTGACTGAGTGAAAGGAAATCTGCAGACTGAACTTTATTGTATTTAACATACTGATAATAAAGTTATTTTCTATTGGTGGTGGGTTTTTCTCCTGAAAGGGTTTTCCCATGTTAACTTAGTGTGTTCTATCTCTATGTTGTTTAATTGTGTATGCTCATGCTTGTTCCATATTCTGAAAAGATGCAAATTTGTGAACACTAGTTTGTTTTCCCTTGCAAATTGACATTAGGGAAGCGAATTTCTACACTTGCTTTCCTTATAGATCGGCTCATCATTATTAAATGTAGATAATGAGTAGGTCTGTGTTCACATGAGGAAAATCATAGTAGGATTTAAATTGAGTAAGTTCTTCTAATGTGTCAAATATATATATGGTGGTTTGTACAAGGAATTTGCATAGTAGATTGAAGTGCAATTCAACCGTAGAGAATTGAATTTTAGAAGGCTTGAAAGATTCAAATATGGAGGGTTCTACAAGAAAGAGGAAGGCCATTGAAGTCTTTGATAGTGCCTCAAAGAAATCTAAAGGTGGAAAAAGCATGCAGAAGGGGAAGTTGAATTAGGACATGATCGACCGGATGAACTCACCAGAGCGAAGTCTTAAAGGTCTTAGGTTAATTTTCCTATCCGTGATCAACTAGAGGATGATTATAAGAAAATTGGTGATGTCTGGACTAGGGTTTGGGGGCATGAATTGTTCATGTACCATTAATCACGAAGATAGAAGCAAATTCCAATACATAATCCATGGATTATTGGTCTAGGTAGGCTCGTAGTTCCAAATGTATTTGTGAATATTGAATTGTTGAAAACCTTTGTTAAGAACTACAATGCTATGAAGTGATGCATTTATTCGCTTCAATATAGACACAATCTATGAAGTGTTTGATCTGATTTATGAAGTAGATGTACCTCTATCCTTTGAGGAATTGGAAGAAGAATATAGAACCATGGACACGACCTATCAAGGATGGAGCTTAGCTATCCACAGGGAAGAGAAAGTGAAGCTAATTGATGAAGATGGTCCACCCTATGATGTAAATATTTTTAGATAGTATTTACAATACACATATGCTGATAGGTAGTAGGAGTGGAAGCTTCAGATGTAGCATGAATGGGGCCATTGGTTCTTGCAGCAGACATTCAAAGGCATGAACCAAGATAGTTTGATTATGCAACCTATCTGGTCGACAAACTACATGAGGGTTTTTTGAATCTTCAGAATAACCCTGACAAGTCCTTCAAGCATTATTCACTATTTATGCATATTTTTTTGTTCTATAGAAGATTTAAAGGACTATGGCCAAATGGATTAAGGGTAAATCCTCAAGGCAAGGATGGATAGGATCATCTTGTATAGTTGTGGGTGTCATTGTGGGATTTGAGGTATGATAAATCTCACTATGTGAGATTTGAGGAATTTTTTGTTAAACCAGTGTTCAAGGTTTATAATGTGTCATGTGAAGGGTCATTCTCAGAAGTGATTAAAAGATTTCTTAGGCCACATGAATGAAAAGATACTAGAGTCAACCATAATTGGGGAGATTGGTATACTTGTAGCGATTTCATATTTGTTAGGGTTTTTGGATTCGAAGGTGCTCTGTATGTGCTACCAAAGCCTATGCCAAACCAAATTGATTACTTGGAGATTGTGAGACAATTGAGTGTCTCTAATTCACAACACTTTCTGGGTGCCCACAAGCAAGCCTTCTTACCTAGGACTCTTCAATTTGGAGATTTCAAAATAGTCTCTACCAGAGCTTATGAATCCATAAGTAGGAAGCTAGTGGATGAATTCAATATGTATATAAACACGCCAAGGAAGAACTACGACCTAGAAGGTTACATCCACATGTTAAAAAAAAAAAAACCTGGGAGATTATCTCCATGAGTATAATGACTATGAGGATCTGTGTAAGAAAAAAGAGTTAGAAGAACTTGCAAATGTTGTTGATGACTTGAAAAGAAGATTGGAAGAAAGGAAGCAAAGACTTGGGGATCTAGAAGGAGAAGAGGAACATGATGTGGAATCTGATTCTGGGGAGAAAGAAATAGTTTCTAATCTTCAAGTACCTAAAAAAGAAGATGAACCAAATGCTCGAGATAACTATGTAGCAACATTGAATGTAGATTAAAATGCTAGGCTAGAAAAGAATACATCTTTTGTATCAGATGATGAATTTGTTAAGTCAAAGGAGTTTAAGTCCTTTTTGTATCATTTTAAAGGAAAGAAATTCAGAGATGCAATGCCAGATGTGACACTAGAGAATGAGACAAAAATGCTCAGGAAGATGAAGGAAGAAATTAATTTCAAGTTAGAGAACATGACCCCTCAAAGGGGAAGACAACTTCTTGTAGAGGCAAGAATCATTCTTTTCCCAAGCTGGGACCTCAGTGCATCTTTTATTTTTGATAGCTTGTTACATTCGGATAAGAAATATTTTAAGTTAGACATTCAGAGTGTTAATGGTATTTTTATTGGATCAAGATATGATCCATATGATGAGGCTATGCTTATATGGGCCCTCTATCCCTCAAATAAGAGGCCAAAGATTATAGATTTTGACAAGGCCTTTGGCCATATGATGAAAAAAAAAGTTGGAGAAATAGATCCCATGGTAACAAAAAAGATGGGGATAGATCTTTCAAAGTTGAACAAAGCTCAAATGAAAATGGAAATCACAGAAAAGGAAAAATAAAAAGCTTTGTATGAATAATTATTGAAGAGAGGTGGTCATCTAGTGCCACAGATTAAAGATGGTTCAAAGATAAAAAAATAGGTATGATGAATTATTACAGGAGTACAATAAGTTAAAGAAATAGATGTGAACTATTAGAGTGGATGCAACATGTGTGTTAATCACTAAAAGATATGAGAATTTGTAGAAAGTATTAGAGGAATTATAGACTATTTATCAAAAAAATATGGATAATACTGTATCACCAGAGAATTTATGATATATTAAATTTGTTATTGCAAGATAAAACATAGAGTGACAAAGTTGTCAGCAAGGTCAAGAAATTAATTAATGCTCATGATAAATTTACATCTGAATTAAAAACTGAATATGAGGAGTGTCAATGGATTATCCAACATGGATTTCCAGGTGTTGTGGATGATACAGGGATGATAAAGGATAAAGGCCAATGGATTTCTAATTGCAGATCACTACTTAGTGCAACCCTTAACATCGCCCATGCAGATACCTTGGACATAACTGAAATAGGGGAACAACTGGAGAATTTTGTTACATTGGAACTGGCAGTTAGAGATATCAATTAGGAAGCTAATTGATGAATTCAATCTTTATATACACACACCAAGGAAGAACTACGACCCATAAGGTTACATCTACATGTGCAGAAAAAAACAAAACCTGGGATATTATCTCCATGAGTATGATCACTATGAGGATCTGTGCAAGAACAAAGAGTTAGAAGAAATTGCAAATTTTGTTGATGACTTGGAAAGAAGATTGGAAGAAAGGAAGCAAAGACTTGGGGATTTGGAAGGAGAAGAAGAACAGGATGTGGAGAGTTATTCTAGAGAGAATGAAATAGTTTCTAATCTTCAAGTACCTAAAAAAGAAGATGAACTAGATGCTCAAGACAAAATTGTAGCAACATTGAATGTAGATTCAGACGCTAGTCTAGAAGAGCATACATCTTTTGTATCAGATGATGAATTTGTTAAGTCAAAGGAGTTTAAGTCCTTTTTGTATCATTTTAAAGGAAAGAAATTAAGAGATGCAATGCTAGATGTGACACCAAAGAATTAAGTAGAAATGCTTAGGAAGATGAAGGTAGAAATTAATTCTGAGTTAGAGAACATGACCCCTAAAAGGGGAAGAAATTAATTAATGCTTATGATAAATCTACAACTAAATTAAAAATTGAATATGAGGAGTGTCAGGGGATTATCCAACATGGATTCACAAGTGTTGTGGATGATACAAGGATGATAAAGCATAAAGGCCAATGGATTTTTGATTGTAGATCACTACTCAGTGAAACCCTTAACATTGCCCATGTGGATACCTTGGACATAACTGAAATAGGGGAACAACTCGATAATTTTGTTACATTGGAAGTGGTAGTAAGAGATATCATCTTTAACACTTGCACCTATACAAATGAAGGATATCTTTGGTATATTCAAAAGTGTGATCACAGGCTAGATGGAAAAAGTTAATTTATGTCATTATAATATGTTTTGTAATGTTTCTGGTTGTCATAACAATTAGGGAGGTATTAGTTAGGTTTTTGATAGTTTTTAGTTTATACTGATGAAAGGTTGTGTCCTTTCATTTGTGTCTTTTGACTCACATGTGTATAAGGAGTCATTTTTTATGTAGATAGAGAATAATTTTTTCACATTGTTTACTGGGATTGCTAGTATTGTGTTAAGGCAAGTCTATACGAATGAAAAGTTATATTTTGTGCAAGCAAGAACATCATGAAGTACCTGTGGGTTTGCAGTTTTTGTACATATTTTTATTCCAAAACTAATATATAAGATTCACAGTTTTATCTTTAGATCATTTTGTGTTACATTGTGTTGATGAATCAAGTCCTTTGGGTAAAACTAATTTAGATTTGTTGTAGTGTGCCATCACATGCTATTGTATAGGAAACAAAATTTTTTTTTGTTTTTCTTGCAATACATAATGAAACCATTGCCATGATAGTCTTACATATTGTGAGTTTTTCAAACTGTCTCCAAAGTTGATTAAAATATTTGTCCACTAAGTAATACATTAATTGTCATATAAGGCACTGGTCTATTGTTAGTATTTGTGAGTAATTCTGGTGTGCATAAGGTCCCCATCAGGGAAACATACTTCTTATTTCTATCAATATTTTTCTTTCATAATTACTTAAAGTTCTAGCAACATTCTCTTACAAATATTCAATTATAATCAAATAAACTTTGTTTTTAATATTTAAGCAATCAAAAGCACACAATATAGAAAAGTTGTAGGTCAATTTGCCAAGCTTGTAAACAACTTATACATTAAGTTTAAATTCATTATAAAGAAGTCTCTTTGTGCTTTGGAGTTTAAGGTATACCCACCTAGGTCTAGTGGAGCCTGAAGTGCAGAGGAATTTCATCTTTGACCATTCTCATTCATTGGCCAGGATTGATTTGATCAGTGAGGAATTTGGCAAGTTCTTTTTGATTTCCAATCTATGGTTTTAGGAACCAAGACACTCATTTTCTTTGTAAGAGTTTCTTTAAGATATCAGTTCTTTCGGTGTCCTTGGAGTGAGATGGTAGGTCACAGAGCGAGGTTGCATTTTTTTGAGCAAATGAGATTGTATCAAAGGCCTTCCAACACTTGTGGCATTGTGAGTTTTCAATATTTTTTATCATTTTTTTGTTTTTTTTCAAAAAATTTCATTGATGTCTAGTAGTGTCAATTTTTTCCAATTCGCAATTGCATATCAATTTATTTGCAATTGTTAATTAAAATTTGCATTTGATTTAAATGGTTTGCAATTGACATTTATCCTACAATTGAAATTATTGATTCACACTTGATAATATTAATTCACACTTGCAAATTTTTATTCACACTTACCTTAATTAGTTTGCAATTGAAGATATAAATTCATAATTAATAATAATAGGATTTATTGGTGCATTTTGATGATGTGAATGATGTAAGTAATTGATTTTTTTGTTTTCCAAATGCAGGAGCATTATCCAATATTGGTTGCGAGATATACAAGGTCAAATGGTCTTGGTCGACGTCATGAGTTGGATGCAGAGGATTCTACTTTGTTGCGGCAGGTTGGATTGTATCATATAGCACACTTTCCTAAGGTGACAACCAATAGGGCCATGATTACTGCTTTGATTGAGCGGTGGCATTCAGAGACTTGCTCATTTCATCTTCCGACAGGTGAGGTGCCCATCACACTTGAAGATGCATGGCGTATTTTACACATTCTGATATCTGGTGCACAAGTTACTTTTGATCATCGTGATGGTGTATCTACTTTATGTACACTATTTGAGTGTTTAGAGGAGGATCTCCATATTCGTGGTCATTATGAGATTCATTGGGATGATTTTAATTATGATTATCTCACCATTGTTCTTGCTTGCATTGTTGCTGGATTATTGAACCCTGATAGATGTACCCATGGTTTCCCTGTTGGATGGGGATGAGTCATGCATGATATGATTATTGATAGATGAGTGTTTGCTTGGGGTCCCTATCTTTTTTGCCACTTTATATCATCAAATGAATGGGATTATTTATTTCTGGCAGAAATCAGTTGGATGTGGCATTAATTTGCTCCACATATGGGCTTGGGAGGACATAACTATATTTCATCATGTTTTACATGTTGATTTAGAGCTAGGGCAACTATATGCTTATAGGTACACTATTGGTGTGAGACATAGGGCGTTGGGTAACATTTTGTATTGGCATCATCAGATTGATGTCTTACAATATTTCTCATGGAGACCTTATCTCACTTGCCCCGGTTGGGTTGATGATGCCCAACATCTTTCTTTTTGTCGACAACAAAGATACCATATTGCTTGAGATGTTGGTGGTCACAGGGTTATTGATATGCATCTTCCTAGTCATGTACTCTGATAGTTTGGGGAGATATAGGGTATTCCAGATGAGAACTTATTTTGCTCATACTACTTATGAGATTGGTGATTGGGGTGCATGTGTGCAACCTCATGTTGTCATTGCTGAGTTTGATACCCTTGCTCCTTTTTAGTAGGGTTGGAAAGTTGGTTTTGCAGATCTAGGGACCACATCATAGTATAGTGTATGGTGGATACATCATAGGCCCATACCTTTGACAGATTTGATGGTCTCGATTACCTCTCAATAGATTAAAAATAGCAGTGATTCCAGGGGGATAGGGAGAGGTAGAGATGGAGGAGGGAGAGATGGAGGTAGAGAAGTATGGGACATGCTCTATATAGATCTTATAGTAGAAAATGCAGAGTAGATGGGGAGTGGAGGGATGGATGAGGATGTCGGTGGAGAGGGGGATGTAGATATCAGTGGAGAGACTGCTTCTTTGAGCAGTTGTGATGGGAAGAAGAGTGAGGGTGATGAGTCAGTATTAGGATCATCGAGAAACAATGGGGATGAGGGTGGGGATAGTGGACATGATGTTGATATTCCCGAGGTCATTGAGAGAGGAGGTGTGGAGGGTGGTGATGAGGAGGGGTTGAAAGATTGGGTTAGGAGTCTAGAGGACTTGGTGGCTACCTTGTGGCAGTGACAGATGGAGGATAGGGATTTGTTTCGGCAAGAAATAGTGGATCTTACCATGGAGAGAGATCAAATAGCCACTAAGAGGGATCAGAAAGTTGCAGAGAGAGATCAGATGGATGCTAAGAGAGATCGGCTACAGAGGGAGAGAGATGGTGTGGTGAGGTGGATGCAGTTGGTTCAGACTGGTTATAACAAGCATTTTGCTCCAAGCACTAATACACATAGACAGTCTAATAGAATTTACTACGCTATGCAAGAGGCCTTGTATTATAGACAACTCTATGATGGTGTTGTTCTTGAGGCACAAAGAGATCCTATTTTTAGTGAGTATAGAGGTCGTTCTGGTTCTAGTAGGTCTATTTCTCGATGGACTAGTAGTGGTGATGTTATGGGTCCACCTCGGACATTGTCAAGACATCTTGGGGGAGGATTTGGTAGATAGAATCCACCTGGAGATAGAGGAAACATTGGTTGAGATGTTATATTATTGATGATGTATCATAGATACAATGTATTTTGACACATTTTGATGATATATATGATATGCATTTTTGGCGATGAGTTATTTGATGAAGCATGTTATGGTCTAATGTTTTTGTTTTTACATTATGCTTACTTGATAATGCATCTAATGTGAATGTCATATTATACAGTGATATGATGTACCTTTATTTTTCAATGTATGAATCTAGATGTGATGATTAATGAAATGCTTGTAATAATGCAATGGACTTATGCAACATTATGTAAAATGCAATGTGAATTTTTTGCTCTGTCAAAATAGGTGTTAAAAATCATGATATGAAATGGTAAATCAACTGAACCAACCTTTATTTACTCCAAAAGTAGATATGATACAAATGATTTGATTGATATAATTTTGATGAGAAAATCTTCATTTCTTTATTTGTAGTGCAATACATTATCATCATTGAGCCTTATAATGTAACAATGGAGCTTATTACACCAGGGTATGAGGAATCAAGATGTATAGATATCTCATTGCAAGAAACAAACAAGTAGCAGACAAGGAATGAACCCTCCATTCTATGAATTACGCTAGGGGTCAAGGTATGTGTGGCATTCACAAGCTGAATGCTCCTATCACAGACACCCACTAGAGCAATTGCCCTAGAACTTCATTGGTTCAAACCACAAACAACAAAGAAAGAAAAGGATCATGCCTATCACGACTCCTCTAGTCACCTTTTTTTGGACATCCTTGAGTAGCTAAAAGCAATGATCTTTGCCAATTTGACAAAAAAGAGTCAACCAAAATAGTCAAAACTCAATAGTTGGATTGACTATGCCTTTGCTTTGATATGTTTGATGTGATTTTGATAATTTCTAATTTCAGAAGTTTTGGACCCCATTTAAGACTGATCTATCTAGTTTCAAGTGTATCCATTCTGTTTAAGGCAAGATGTTGATCACATTGACAGTTTGATAGTGATTCAATAGATTAGACATTTGATCAGCGTGATTGCAGATGTTTTGACAAGATAGTTGTATCCTTTACTTAACTTCGTGTGAAGTGTTTGCTGGATATTTGCTAGGGTGTTTGCTTCTTGCGAGATACTTTATTGCAAGTTTTTAAGTGACTTTTCAATGTTTTTGATATTTGATGGTTTTGATTGATTTTTTCAAGACATTTTCCATTTTTTAGGATTTTTTCAAGACATTTTCTGATTTTTAGGATTTTTTCAGGATCATTTTCCAATTTTTAGACTTTTTTATGACTTTTTTATGATTTTTAGAATTTTTTCAGGATCATTTGATGATTTTTAGACTTTATTCAGGATCATTTTATGATTTTTAGAGGTTTTTCAGGTGTTTATCTAATTTTTAGGATTTTTTCAGGATCATTATCCGATTTTAGACTTTTTATGGTTTTTAGAATTTTTTCAAGATATTTTATTATTTTTAGACTTTTTTTAGTTATGCCCCTAGGTATACAAACCTATATGATATGATAGTCTTCAAAATGTGTATGGGGACAATGAAATTGGACATGATCTATAATAATGCAGTATGTAAGATAAAGATGCTATTCCTCTTCGAACAAGGATGATTGTGTGTTTTCTTCATTCTGAAATGCATTGATTGAATTGAAGGTGTGAAACATTTCAAAGATGGGAATTCAATCTCTTTTCAAAAGACTTTAGACCATCCAACCTAACACACTAGGTGATCAAGATTTATGAATGGAGGTGTGGAAAAATTCTCCATCAATTCTTGAAACTTTGATTTCCTTTTTCCCATGTGTGTGCAATTGAATTCATTCTTGACTCTTATAACCATTGCAGACCCTTGGAATCCTTTGTGGTTAGCTACGTGAGTTATTCTAACTTCAAAAGCATCTTGGATAGAGCCTCGCTGCTAGCAAGATTTTAGGGCTCCAATGAGGTTATGCACTATAATCTCTTAAATATTGCTTCATTACCAGAACACGTCCATAGCCCTAATGGAGTTACTTGCATGTTCCCATAGTCAAGATTTTATTGTCACACTTGTATGCGTGATATTTCAATAATATATCATTTTTTATTTTGCCTTGAGATGGATATTGGCATAGTATTTTTCTTTTCTTTTCTTTATTTTCTTGCCTTGAATTGTAAGTAATGAAACCTACCTGGGTATGACAATTTTGTGGCATTGAAGTAGAATTTATTGATTTTTCACTAGCCACATGACCAACTAGGTATCTGTAATGACTTAGAGAATTGATTAATGTGTGAGATATAGCAATTGAGAGATTTTGGGTAAGCAAGGTTGAATAGCGAAACCTTTACACAATCATAGATAAAGCTTAATGACAAGGAGATGTTAAGGATGAATGACTAAAGGCATCCTAAAAACTTTATGAGCAAGTATCTAAGAAATGAGACAACCTTTGTTCCTTTAGTACAGACAGGTGAATAATTTAGACAATCATCCTTTGTTTATGGATGCAATTATATGAGAAAAAAATGATGATATGCAGCTATATGTTGTGCAATGGTGATATGCAAGAAACTATGGTGTACTCAAAAATGAAGATATGCAATGCAGTAAAGAAATATGCAAATGCAATATTAATAATTGAAATAATCCCACCCTTAGATGTAATATCTTTTTAGGTGCATATTGTTAATGGGACTAGGGAGTAGATCTCACTCCATTGTTTGCAAATGATAAGTGTCATTTCCGATTACTTTAGTTATGGTAAAAGGACCTAACTAGTTAGGCTCAAATTTTCTTGGTTTTTTGTGTTCAACAAGGTTCTTTCAATTTTTTTGAAGAACGATGTCTCCTATTTCGAAGAAATGTGGGTTTACTCTTTTGTTGTAGCTTCTTCTCATTATGTTTTCATATCCTTGTAAATGATTAAAAACACTTTGTCTTTTCCCATCTAGGAATTCTAGTTCTTGCAAACATGCTACTCTGTAGTCTTCTTCTGAGATAATATTTTTTCCAAGAAACCTTTAGCGATGATAATTCTACCTCGATAGGCAGAATAGCCTCTAAACCATAAACCAAAGAGTATGGTGTGGTACCAGTGGCTATGCAGACACTAGTTCGATAGGCCTAGAGAGTCAAATTTATTTGGAGATGCCAATCTCGTCTAGTGTCATTGACAACTTTCTTTAAAAAATTTCAGAATATTCTTGTTTGTTAGCTTAGCCTGACCATTGCTTTAAGGATAGTAGGGTGTTGCATTTTTTTTTTGGATGTGAAATTATTCACAAAGCTCACTCACTTCTTGATTTTTGAAGGGTCATCTATTATCAGTTACAATGCACATGGGCACTCCATATATGCAAATGATATAATTCAAAATGAATTTAGCTATTTGCTTTCCTATTGTGAAGCTCACCAAGATTTCTTCAATCCATTTTGTGAAGTATTTTGTAGCTGTGAGGATAAACTTATGTTTGTTGGAGGAGGTAGGGTTTATTTTCCCTACAAGATCTAATCCCCACCATGAAAATGGCCATAGTTGTAAGTGTCCTTTTCCATTGTAGGTCAATAATAACCTATTCATAATAGTGTTTTTGCTAGAGTAGGTCTAGAAGAATGTACCCCACATGCCATCATGCACTTCTTTCAGGGTGATTTGTGCCTCCTCAACATTAAGACATTTGAGTAAGGTGTCATCTAAACTTTTTTTGTACAAAGTGTCAGCAATGATTGAATATTTTGATGATTCTCAGATGAGTGCCGTCCTTTTATTTCATGAAAGATTAGTAGGTATATATTGATCATGAAGGTATGCATACATATCTCTATACCTTGGGGACTCATGTCCTATTATCATACATACATATTCAGTGGATGGTATTTCATAAGATGACACAATGAGTTGTTCCACTTGAAATTTAAAGTGAGTCCCATCATTTGGCATATCCAAGAGAGAGCCTACTGTTGGCATTGCATCAACTACCTTATTTTGCACCCTTGGTATCTGTTCAAATGTTACATTAGTGAAGTGTTGCTTGCATTCTTCCACCTTGATTGTTTATAGGGTGTTAGCTTATCATATTTTATATTGTAATCATCACTGACTTGATTGATAATAAGTTGTGTCTCCAAAGACTTATAGGTCCATGATCTTCCATTATAGTGCAGTGTAGAGTTCTACCACAAGGGCTTCATATTCAGCAATGTTATTGGTGCAAGGGAAGCTGATCCTGAATGATTTGGGAATTGAATCTCCTTGAGGAGTTATGAACATATTTCCTTCTCCTGCTCCATGATTTGTGTGAGACCCATCAAATAATAGTTTCCAGTTTGTTTGTGCTGATAGAGTAAATATTGATTCATATAGAAAATCTACCACCATTGGATGGTTGTCTTTTAGGGGTGCTTCTCCAAGTTGATCTACTATGATTTGTCCCTTAATGGATTTTCTATCAAAATATTCAATGTTGAATTCATTGAGTATCATGAACCACTTGGAAAGCCTTCTTGTTAATGCTGCTCTATTCATTAGGTACTTGAGTGGATCAAAGTATGCAATGAGCTGGACTTATGACTCAACATATAGTGTCTCAGTTTTTGTGATGCAAAAACTACTACGAGACATTCTCTTTCTATTGTTTTTTAATTGAGTTCATATCCAATGAGTGTTCTATTGATGTAGTAGATAACTCTCTCTTTCCCTTTCTCATCATGTTGTGCTAGGAGAGGACCTAAGGAGGAATTTGTTGCAGCTATATACAAGAGTAATGGTTTCCCGTGCATAGATGGAACCAAGACTGGTGTGGAAAAAAGATATTCTTTTAGTGTCTCGAATGCCTCCTAGTATTGTTGTGTCCACTTGAATGTGACACCTTTCTTCAAAAGATGTTGGAATGGCTGGCACTTTTCTCCCAATTAGGCAATGAAATGCCTTATGGATTGTAATCTTCCTTACAGACTTCTGAGTTGCTTGAAGGTAGTGGGTGATGGCATGTCTAGAATGGCTTTCAATTTCTATGGATCTATCTCAATGTCATGGTTGGATACAATGAACCCTAAGAGTTTCCCGAATGTTACCCTGAAGACACATTTTTTTGGATTGAGTCTTATATTGTATTGCTCAAGTCTATCAAATATTTTAGCCAATATGTCTAGATGACTATCCCTTGTGTTTGATTTTACTAGAAAATCGTCTACATAGTCCTCCATGATTGTGTGCATCATGTCATGGAATAAGGTGGTCATTGCCCTTTGATAAGTGGTGCTTGCATTTTTAAGGCCAAAAGGTATCACATTCTAGAAATATGTTCCCCATGGACAATTATTTGTTTTAGGTTTGTCTTCTAGTGCAATTTTGATTTGATTATAACCAAAAAAACCATCCATGAGTGATAACATTTCATTTCTAGTTGTAAAGTCCACTATTATGTCTATGTTCAGTAGTGGAAAATCATCCTTTGGGCAAGCCTTGTTCAGATCTTGATACCTCCATTATGCTTGGATATTGGGACTAGATTTGAAATCCATTCAGCATAGTCTATGGGCCTAATGAAACCCACTTCTAACGATTTTTGTAGCTCAATTTTGACTAACAGAGCTATGTGAGGGTATATCTTCTTGAGCTTTTGCTTATATGGTTTTACTCCTAGAAGTAATGGCAAATGATTTAAGACAAATTCAAGGTCTAATCTAGGCATATATGCATAACACCATGCAAAATCTATTAGTCTTTGCTTAAATAATTAGATAAACTTTTCTTTTTCTATTAGATTCAGGGACTTTTCTAGGTGTATGTTACGAACTTTCTCAGCATCACCGATGTTGGTTTCCTAAGTTTCTTATATGAATAATGTTGATTGTTCTTTATCAATAGGAAGAGCATCCATTCTATTATGAGAAATGTGTTCTACTTCATTATTATTGTCTTGATTAGGAGAGGAGATTGCTTCTTTGAAATATGCAATTTTATCTAGATCTATTGCAAAGCCATCTTTGTGATCATCATAAGGGAGTCCATCCCTTGCACCCAAGAATTTAGCTATGGCTTCATCATTTTGGAACCAGTCTAATTGTGGCTTTTCTTTTTGTCCCTAGTTAATAAAATATGGATGTATAAGGGGTAGGTCATTGTTCCCTTCTATTGTAGAAGATCCTGATAGCATGCATACTTGGTTCTTAAAAATGACCTGATATGTCCTCATCATAAATTGGTTGTGAGATATCATCATCATCATATGGGAATTCATAGTCATGAGAATCCATGACACTTTCTATGTATGTTTCACTTTTTGAGACCATCTCACTCATCTCCTCTTGTTCTTGTAATTGAGTTTTTTGCAGATTAGTGGACCTTCTTTGTATTGTGGATACCCTTCTTAATCTTAGTATTAGTAGTTGGAGTCTTTCTTCATCTGACTCAAATGAAGGACCTGGAGTTTTTTCCCTTGGAAATAATATTGATACCAATCAAGGATTTGGCTCATTTGCTGGTGTTAAGCATGTATCTACCACCGTATTCTCTTGTGTAGATGTTTCAGGTACTATACTGCTAGATGATTCTATGCTAGTTTCATGTAGAAGTTGCCTCATGTCTTCACCATCTGATTTCATAGTAGGAGATGTTTGTGCTCTTCTTCTTTTCTAAGATGAAGAGGGAAATACTCTTGTTGATGACTGATTCTGCGGTATGTATTCTGAGGGTAACCTAGGCTTGTTCAATATATCTAGTGTACATTGCCTTGCCTTTGTTATCGTTGGCATATGATTATATCCTAACCCTTCATTCTTTGGGTTTTCATGCCATAAAATAGGTTCTAATCATCCTTTCTTTTGTAGTCCCAATCTTGTGGTACCACTGTACCTGTGTTTTTTAAGAATCTTGAAGCCTTTACCATATTGATTTAGAGGTAACCTGGGTATGGTCATGTCATCTTCTTCTCTATATATCCAGTGATTAACAACTTCATTTAGAGATTCTTCTTGTAAGTCTCCCCATCTCACAAAAGAGCATGAATTTGAGTACTTCACTATCTTTTTTCCTTTATCTTTCTTCATTACTATATTCTAAGGCTTCCCAAAAGATCTGGGAGAAAGAGATGAATGTTTTCCATTTGAGGTACTCGAAATGGAATATTCCTCACAAACAACTTCCTTAATTTGTAAAGAAGATGTGGTAGGTTTATTTTTCTTTATTTATGTGATTGATAATGATTCTATTTGTAAGTGAAGTGGAGCCTCCTGATTGTTTGGTACTTGATTATCTATGCTTGATTGTAAATAATTGCAGTGTTGAAAAGGGTTTGGGTCACCATGGATGGTGAACTCAATGCCATTGTATGGGAACTTCACACATTGGTGAAATATTGATGGTACTTCTTGCATGGTATATATCCATGCTTGGCCTAATAGCATATTGTACCCCAATTCTCTATCTAGGAATTGAAAGGTGATGTCTGTTGTAACTAGTCCCACTTGTACTGGCAAAGTCACCACACCCTTAGAAGGGTGTTCCTAATCATCATAAGCTTTGATATTGATTCTTTTGGTAGGATCAATATGATGTTTATAATATACTAAAGCTTTAATCAAATGCAGTGTGCATATGTTAAGGTCAACTCCACCATCTATAAGTACTCTTTGAACCTTCTTTCAGTGAACCAAAGCTTACAAGTGTAAGGGATCATTATGCATGGGTTGGTCTGTAGGTACATCTTGTTCAATGAATGCAACCTTTGAAGCTACCAAGTTTCCCACCATGGATTGGAATGTGTTCTCATGAATATCTCTAGCAACAACTGAATCTTGTAGTGCTTTGTCAAGGACTACCTTATGAGTCGGCCAGATGCGTAGTAGCTCAAAAAATGAAATTTGAGCTGGGGTTCATTTCAACTAATCCACCATATTATAATTATTGGTTGTTATAGGTGGATTTGATGGCACCCCTTGCAATGTGACCTTTGATCTTCTTGTAATGATTGCATAGTCTCTATTTTGGGGATTTATTGTGATTGTAGCCATCATTTCTTCTCTTGCACTTAGTGAGTTTATGGCATAGTCAAATGTGACATTGGTATAATTTGCAGTGTTGTTTTGTACATTGGAACTAGAAGCCTTCCCTTTATTATTCTTAACAAAAGGATCCTTGAACATGGTATGATATGTGTTAGGTGCCTTATTGGTATCCATAGTAATTTCACCTTGATCAATGAGATCTTGTATGAGGTTCTTTAATTTGTAGAAACTTGTTGTCTTGTGAGCTTTATTGCAGTGGTATTCACAAAAATCATTGTCATTCCAAAAAGATGGCTTAAATGGACCTGGTTCATATGGCCTAGCTTCTAGGAGACTTATTGCATTACTTTGTATCAAATTTTTGAGTGTTGATTCAATAGGTTCACTAAGGGGTGTAAAGTTTCTTCTGGGTGTGCCTACCCTTGGTGGTCTTGGATTGCTTGACTGTAGTGCATTGGTGTTGTTGGTCTAGGTTTGATTCTTACTCACAAAATCAGCTGGTACTTGTAGAGATACTTTGGCTTGAGCTCTATTTATAGCATGCGCATCAATAACTCCATCATTTGTGACATTTTTGTTTCTAGGAAAAATTTTGGCCTTTCATTGTTTGTACTGGTGGTTGATCCACTATCCTTGTGGTGTTTTAGTATCCCTTGTTCTAATAGGATTCTCTCACACTTGATGCCCTTCGCTGTGATTTCCTTAAAAGTGCATAAGCATTTCATTTGTAATGGATACTTAATTTGAAGCACCAATTTTTTTTTTTAAATATCTACTTGCTCAACTTTAGGGATGTGACTAAGACATTTGCGATATAGGCCCCTCCATCTTTGCAAGAATGTAGTGAAGGTTTATCCTTCTTTTTTCTTTGTTGCACATAAATCCATTAAGGTAATTGGATTATCTATGTTGAATGCAAATTTTGATATGAATAACTCAGCCAGTTCTCCCCATGAAGCAATTTTGGGTGGAAGGTGTGAAAACTATTCCAATGATGTCCCTCCAAGACTTTTGGAAAATAGCCTCATTAAGTATGTATCTTCATGGGCTACTTCTATACATGCTGTAAAGAATTCCCTGACATGATCTCGAGGATCACCTTTACCTTTATACTTGTCAAACCTTAGAGTTTCAAAATGTGGGGGAAAAGGTGGCATGTACAAATTTCTATCGAAAGGATATGGATGGAGGTCCTCCATTATGTAGCTCTTCTTATCATTAACTGTTTGCATGTTGGCCATTTTCTTTTGAAAATTCTCCATTTGTTGAGTCAGGATCTTTGTTTGGGTCAATGGTGCATTGACTTGATAATTGTTTCTCACAAAAGGGATAGTGTTGGAGTATCTTGGAGCTTGCTGAAATGTAGACTGACCATGTAATTGTACACCATTAATCCCACTAGGTGGTGTAAATTATTCAAATTGTGTATTGACATTTGGCTGAGAAGAGCTAGTTGTCCCTTGATTCACATTCTGGATACTATAGGTGGAACCAACTGAAACTGATGGTTGAGTTATATTTTCCAAAGTAGTGTTTTGAGCCATTGTATCTTGCATTATTACGTTGGGCATTGTCGAGGATGTAATATTGGTACTTGCTGATGTCTTTGTTGACTGTGTTGAGGTTGTAGCTATATGGGTACTTTGAGATATACCCTATGTTGATGTAGAAAATGTTGCTTGAGTATGTGTAACAATAGGCATTTGAGGTAAATTTTGATTCAATGTCACTCTCGACGGCAATATTGTTGAAAATTCTACCCTTGGAGGTAACTTGGCCTCATTTTGGACTAAGAGAGCAAGATATCTATATCTATCATTGTTGATGAGAGCATTAAGAATCATAAGTGTTGTTGGATCTTGTTGGGCTGCCTCCAATACTTATTTTGTCAAATTATGTTGGATCTCATCAAGATAAGGCATCCTGTTTGTGTTTGTTGATAAGGTTGCATGTCTCTAACCCTATGTCTATTGTTATGTGGATAGATCCATATTCCATGTGGGGTTAACTAAAGGTTCAATGTTGGGATCCATCTGGTGTTTATCATTTTGGGCACGCGTTAATGGCATGAATGTTATTCCAAAGTGATCTTGATTCTCTAAGAGTCTCTAAAATGTGGATGCAATACTTGATTAAATGTAGCTAGGTAGGCTTCGAAGAATGTCTAAGACTAAAATGTAGATAATACAATCTATGAATGATGACTTGCTATCAAGGATTCTAAAATTTGGACACAATATTTTTTAGCGTATTGCCAAAAGGCTTCTATTTTTGTCTCTTCTTTGATTTGATTTTCAAGGTCTATGTCAATTTGTACTGACTTCCAAACTTCATCATCTATGATAGCTTTAACTATGTCGTATTGGTCTTAATCAACTGTCAATTCCTTAGCAAGGATATTCAAACCATCAATTATTTTTAATTAAATGTTGTTTAGACCAAGATCGGGTTGCTCAAATGGGAATTTATTGTTTCCTTTTAGACCCATACATTGAAGACTACAATGTAGACTATGCAGAACCTAGGAATGATTGACACTTTTCTTTTTAGGAACTCTGACAAGGATTTAGAAATTCTTCTATGGTACTTTTGACCAGTTGTCTGATGGCTTCCTTTTGAGTTGTCTTTTTTATCGTTTTCCTCAATTTTCATCAAGATGAATAGATTTATGGATCTCATTATCTATGATAGTTTCAACTATATCATACTGAGCATGATTGACTTTCAATTTTCAAGCGAAGTTTCCCAAACTATCAATTATTGCTAATTGGTCATTGTTCAGTCCAAGATCAGGTTGTTTGAATGTAAATTGACCGTCTCCTTTCAGACCCATGGACTTAGGTATTCTTCCTATACTCTAATGAAACATTGAACTCTATATGAGTGGATGCAAACTTGATTGAGGACTAGCCTTTTGAGGTGTGATGACTTGTGTAATGACTTTGTGTAGTATAATGACACTAAAAGACTCATGCATGAACTAGATGCCTAAGAATTAAGATCACTTGGAAATTACATATTTTCCATCTTTGAATTCTTGCAAATATTTTGATTTGATATTGATGTTGATATTGACACTTGACTTTATTGAAGGATTTGATCTTTTTGATGTTCTTAAAAAAACTTTGGTTGAGGTTCAATTTTCTTTTTGCTCTTTTCTAGAATGTTTGAATTTGTTGAAATGTGGCAAAGGACATAGAAGACACATAAAAAAGAATAATACCATGAAAAGAATACTTGTTTAAGGAACCTTTTCAAATCCCCATGAGTGTTGGAGTCCTTTTCAAAACCCCATTTTGTTTTCATTGTATTTGGGCAATTTGATAGCATATTAAGAAAACTCTCCTAAGGTAAAAAGGTCACAAGTATTACCACAACCCACATCTTGATACTCTATTAGCTCAAATAGCCCTATCACACCCTAGGGTGTGGCCATTTTTTTCCTTTTTCTAGAAATTAGACCAAAGAAGATTGCTCCTTAATTGGCCTGTTATGTAGGGAGATTTCTCTTCCCCACCCTTGCACTATGATAATCCAAGTGTTTGGTTACTAACTTAGTTGGGCTTCTAATTTCTAAGGTGTTTAGAAAGGGTTCCATTTGAGTGGTCACAATCAGCAACATTTTACACTCCATTGAGGGAGGCCTCCCAATCTGTAGAGGTTACGCTCTACATTTTTTAACGTATCGTATAGGCACTAAGGAAGACATAATGCCATTGTGACAACATGTAACACTCATCACATATGATTTTCATCACATACCCATTTATTTATAGTGGCTTGGATTCTTGTCTTTACCCGTTGCCACTTAGGTCATCCCTCTCACTTGGCCTTATGGGCTACTTGGGAGGAAGGCCTTCTAATGGTGTTATCCTAATGCAGAAAATGAAATAAAGTATGAAAAAGGTGAGAATGGATTTTTGATCACCCAAAAAAGGGGAGAGCATATACCTATCACCTTGAAGACATAAAGAACAATGATTCCTTTTAAACCTTCATTGCAATGTTTTGTAAACTATTGGAGATGTTGCTCCAAAACGACATGGGGTTCATTTTAACCATCATAGAAATGATGAAAGTTGTATTGTTCTTTATTAAAAGCATCAAAGAGAAACATTTCTACCTTAACCCTGCAAAGAAAATAACATTAGCAGGCATATGGTGGGCTATCCAGCCTAATTTTCTCAGTTATAGAGTTCTGTCTTTTCAAAAACAGAGAGCAATCCTAATAAAAACCAAAATTTAATAAGGACAGAATGCAAAAAACCTAAACTGGCAATTGCAAACTAACTATTGAGCAATTACGAACTGATGTCTAATCAATTGTGAACCGATATGCTATCAATTGGGAATTACTATGATAGCAATTACGAATTGATGTCTGAGCAATTGCATAACATTATCAAGTCAATTGCTCATCAGTTAAATGCAAAAAAGAAATTATTATTTTTTAAAATTTAAAATTTAGATAGAAGAAAATGATAGAAGATAGAGATTTTATTCTGCAATGAGGTTATCCCAAATCACACAAGCCATCACATCAATCTCGTCATAAAATTTATACTTGGCAATGATTTGACGGATGCTCCTCTGGTATTAGGTGATTTATTCTCTTTCTTCAATTTCACGAAGCTCTCTTTCTGCTTTTAGGATTCTTTGGTATGCTCTCTACGCTCTCCTATGATGTATTTCCCTCCTTGCACTTGATATCTTGATGGTCACCTTTCCTGCCATTGGGTTAGAACCATTTTATGCCAAAAAATGAAAATTTCTAGAATTGAAAGATTTTTAAGGGTTAGAAGCACAATATCAATTAATGAAGAAATGACAAAGAAAATTTAACTTTTACACCCTTTTTAAGAAATTGCATGAGTTTTTAGCAATTGTGTAGCAATGCAATATTAATTGAGATGTATTTTAATAGCAATTATGAACTAATAATCATAATTGCGAATTTCTATAAGGGAAATTGCGAACTACTTTTTTTGGGCTCGCACGGATTTGTGAAATCAAATAAAACAACAAGCGAAGGTTAGACAAGTTTCACATCAGGTTCACTAGTTGTTTTCATGCTTAAAATCATCATGTTGAAATAGGAAATAAGGACGAATCACCAAATCCCTAACTATCAAAGCAATTTCAAACATAAACCAATAGAAATTAACGCAAAATAAAAATGAATTCAAACAAATGAAACTTCCTCTTCTTGCATTGTGGCTTCCATTGCACTTCTTTGAATTGTGCTTGTAGATGGCTCTCGGGTATTGCACTAGGATTCCTGCATAGATTAGCCAATTGTTTGAAGACTTTGATTCTAGATTGAAATGAGAAAAGAGGTTGAATTTATAGATTTTCAACACAAAGGAGGCGAGAAATAGAACTCAAGTGTTGATTAACAGATAACTGATTTTGATTGACCCGTTAACTCATTAAATTGACTTGTTTATTAGGATGATTGGAGAGTGATCTCAATTGATTGATCAGTAGACAAAATTGACTAGTTAGTTGACTAAATTGATTGAGTAGTTAGAAAAAGGTGATTGAGAGTTAAAAAGGATGATTGATGAGTTAATTGAGTTAATTGATTTGATCAATCAGTTCTAATTTTAGCATGTGTTGTAGGATTTTGAAATTGAATTTTCTTTTCATTTTCAATTTGGATTTGAGTTTGGACTTTTGAATGCTGAAATGCACATGAAATTTAGTAAAATTTAGATTTGGTGAAATGTGAATTTGGAGGAAATGAAATTAATTTGAATTAAGTGAAATTTGAATTTGGGAGAAGATGAAATGAAAATTAGATGGAAGTAATTGGAATTATAATTTGGGGATTGAAAGAATTCAATTAATTAATTAAATAATAAAGATTATTTAACTAAAGAAAATATTGCAATTAATTAAATAAATAATATTTAATTAATATTTGAGATAGGATTAATTAAATAGCATGATGAAGTGATAGAAATTTGAATAATTAGTAATATTGGATGTGATGATTAGATTAAATAATTAGTTTAATCAAATAATTAAAGAATTACTTAATTAAATAGATGAATAATTAGTGTAGGATTAAAAAGACATTTTTTAGGTGTCTACAATTCCCACTCATCCTTCACTTAGTCATTTTAGCATTCCATCTTGCCTATCCATCCCATTCTCAATCCATTCATCCTTCATCCATTTCATCATCCTTTGGGCACATTTGGAGAGCCACCACATTCAAGCAAGAGGAGCACATCAAATTAAGTGAAGCATCAAAGGGAGCATCTTCCACTTCATCAAGCTCAATCCGAGGGAGAGGTGAAAGACAAGGTATAAAGTTCGTTGTTTGCTTTTGCATTGTATCTTGTTTGATTTCTTTGCATTCTAACCTCCTTTGTCCCTTCATTCTTTGTTCTGTCTTTTTCACCATCTTCAATATTATCATAGATTGAGCGAGCATAAAGCTTTGGATGAGTTATAGTAAGTATGTTAACTCTATGTTGGAGAGATTTAGCATGACAAGTTGCAACATGTTAGTTGTTTTATTGTTATAGGGGGAAAAGATTTTTGTGTCTCTGGACTATCCAAAAACTCTTGTTGTGATGGAGAACATGACTACAGTACCTTATGCAAGTGTTGTTGGTAGCTTGATGTATGATATGGTATGTACTAGGCCAAACTATTGAAATTATGTGAACATTGTCATTGTTGTGATTGATGTCAAACCTGGTCATCTGGATTGGTTTGGATGTGGTATATTGAGAAGATGAGGCAGGTATAACTTATGATGTTGTGTAACAATGGAAAATGGGTAAATATGTTATGAAGAGATATAAGGTATATGTGATGCGGAGCTATAAAGTTTGTATAACTCTCTAGAGTCATTTGTAGAGGTGACAAAAAATATTATATCTTGATCATAGTAGTTTATGTTTAAAGTTTTTGTCATGGTTATGTCACTTGTATCTTGTATTTTGTGCTATAAATTCCATATTCCAAAATCAGTGGCATTCGTATTATGGAGTTATTTTTATGATGCTTGAGAATTATGCTTATGGATCCATTCTTATGGGTTTGATAGATGCTTCTTTGGTCTCAATATGTGAAGCATGTAGAAGATCAGTGAAGGCCAACTTAGTTATCATATCTTTGATCCAAAAAATTTTGGTAACGTGTTGATTCAAGAAATTATATCTTTGGATAAATCATTTGTGATTGGCCCACATATCATTTTGCTGATTGGTCTTACTAGTATATATATGTACACATATACAAATGTAGAAGACACGAGTGTGAAAATAGGGTGTGTATGATCGATTATAGTGTGTGAAGTGCGAGTTGTAGACAATAGAGTAGTTGGAGCAGAGTCAAAGAGAAGAGTTGTATTGTATTTTTCCTTTCCCGGATCTATTGTAGTGCATTGATCAGTGTTAGCACAAATATTCTTTATCAGATCTTCTATGAGTTATTATTTTGTGATATGATCTTTGAATGGAACTGATTCTATGAATTCAGAGATGCACCTTTACTTAGTTCACCCTTTTTTGTTGCAGTGAGCATTTTGGCTATGAGCCGCTTCTATAATCTTGTAGTGAACATTTTGGCAGTAAGTGATTTTTCTAAGTTGGTAGTAAGCCACCCATTTTGTAAACATCATATAACTAGTTATATTATCTTGAGAGTTAACCCTCTCCATGGTTTTTTCCCATTTGGTTTTTCCATGTATAAAATACAATATTTATTTTGTGGTTGTGTTTTCATGTTTATTATGTATTTGATATTTCATGATTGATGTGTTTAATTGTTCAATCTGATTTAACAGTGAGAGGCTCAGAAGTTGGGAATTTTTTTTATGAATCTATGGGAATACTAATTCACTCCCCTCTTAGTATTCTAGTCTCTTCAACCAATCCAACAATTGGTATCAGAGATTTGGTCCCTTTCTTGTAAGATTGACCGCTTGAGGGAGATCCTTGTTGGTTGAATCATGGCACCTATGTGTATGACTAGAGAATTTTCATTGGATGAAGATTTGTACAGAGCTCTTGAAGATCTGGAAAGTGTTGAATTAGAGAATGAGGAATTAAAGGAGAATGTGAAGGTAGCGAATGAATGTGTGTAGAAGTTGAGAGAGAAAATCTGAAAATTCAAATGGAGGCATAATGAAGTTAACAATTAGTTGAAGTAGGCGAATGAGACTGTTAAAGACCTGAAATAGAATATTGAGGAAAGAAATAAGATAGAGGAATTTCAAAAATAGTCAATCAAGTTGAAGACCAAGGAATGTGAGAAGCTAGAGAAAGAAGTGAATAAGTTGAAGGCATAAAATAAGTTTCTTGATAGTAGTAAGCTTCTAGAAGAGTTGATCAACATGCAAAAAGCTAATTTAGACAAGACTAGACTTGGATTTCAGCTAGGTGATGTTAGGTCCTAGGGACAACTGAGAGGGGGGGGGTGTGAATTAGTTGTCTAATAAATTCAAACAAAAAAACTTAACCAACTTAATGTTTAATACTGGTGAACAAGTCTGTTATACTCGTGGATAGATTTAATAGATAAATGCAATAACAGTAAAGATTAAAGCATGAAACAAAAGGACAAAGTCATCCACAACACATAACACCAATATTTGTATGTGGAAACCCTGTAAGGGGAAAAAACATGGTGGGAAACCTTACCCACAATCAAATGATACTATTGCAGATAGTAAGTGTACATAAATGGGGTCTACACATGTAGAAAGGCCAAGTGCCTAGAGCTCACTGCTCAATAACAAATGGGAGTCACACTGACTACAATTGGATGGTTAAATCCAATAAAAATGTACTACACAAAATAGCATCCTCATATGCTAGATTCAGTACCGGTGTAGTTCTGATACGCTTTCATAAAAACCTTGCTTCACCTTCAAATGATGTCTTTATGTATAGCTCTGCTTAATCTCACATATACCTTCACACTTATCCTTTTTCATATTCCTCATTTGATCTTACAAATAAGATCTTACATTTATACCATAACCTAAGACCAATTTTAGTAGGTCGACTCTATAAGATATTACAATAAAAACATTTTACAAACAATATAATATCTGATGCAATAACCGATTGAACATGTTGGCTTAATGCATTTACAACAATAATTAATCATCTCCATAGTGTGCCATGCTGATCTGGAAAAGATAAACCTGCCGGTGTAACCCTGGATAACCCTAGACCTATTTGCCAGTAAAAGCAAATATGCAAATATGAATATACCAATGATTAATTTATTAAGAAAAGATTTCCACATGATGTCTTAGACATTACCAAGTGTTTTCCATATCATTTCGAGTGCCGGTGATCATTATATCCTGCTGGTGTACCATATACCAGTAACTATGCAATAGTTACTTGCTTGTCGGTGAATGCTGTTGGATCTTCAAAGTGCTAGTGTTTTAGTAGGTGTTGACATCAATGACAAAACCATACCAAAATACCAACAATCTCCCCCTTTGGCATTGATGGCAACACAAGATGGAAAAACCATCAAAGTGCCAAAACAAAAATGCCAAATACCAAAAACCAACAATCTCCAAAAAGATCATAACCAGAAATCAAAATACAAATACAGAGAGTAATAATCTCTCTTAAACAACAATCTCTCCCCTTGGGAGAAACATGTGTTTTCCTTGTGTTTTCCATACCAATCTCTCCCCAAAAGATAATAAAGATAATGTGTTTTTCCATAGATATCTCTCCCCCTTTGACATCAAATGCCAAAGTTTCAACAAAACCAATTTCAGATACAAAATACCAATCAATTTCAATATACCAAGTACTCCTCCTTAGAAGTAGCTTCCTTATCAAAGCCAGAGTAAAATATTTCTCTATTAATTCTATTGGTTGATGACAAACATCAACTCTCTAAGTGTCTATCGGTGGGGGTATGACCCCAAGCTATTCTCTAAGATATTCAAAAGTCTCTTTAGGAAGAGGTTTAGTGAAAATGTCTGCAAGATGCTCTTTAGTATTCACATAAACCAATTTTATTTCTTTTGCTTCAATTTTCTCCCTTAGAAAATTCAATTTGATTGAAACATGTTTTGTTTTAGAATGTAATAACAGATTCTTAGATATATCAATTGATGTTGTGATGTCACAATAGATAGTTATAGGTTCCTTGCATTTTACCTTTAAGTCTTTCAACATTTATTTAAGCAATAGTACCTATGTACAGTTAGTTGCTGCTGCAACATATTATGATTCTGCTGTTGATAAAGATGTACAACTCTGTTTCTTACTCAACCAAGAAACTAATCTGTTTCCAAGAAAAAATGCTCCGCCAGTGGTTCTTTTTCTATCATCAATGTCTCCTGCCCAATTTGCATCTATGTATGCACATAGATCAAAGTTTTCATCTTGAGGATACCATAATCCAAGATTTGGGGTGCCTTGTAAGTACCTAACAATCCTTTTTACTATTGATTCATGATTTTCTCTAGGATTACTCTGATATCTTGAAACAATACATACTGCATTCATGATATCAGGTCTGGTTTGTGTCAAATACAATAAACCTCCTATGATGGATTTGTAGCTAGTGGGATTCATAGGTGTAGATTCATCTCTTAAGGATAGTTTGTCATTTGTAGTAATAGGTGTGCTTATCGGTTTAGAGTTTTCCATCCCAAATTTCTTGAGTAACTCTAAGTATTTTGATTGACTTAAGAATATACCTTTATCAGTCTGTGATATCTGTAATCCTAAAAAAGAATCTTATTTCACCAATCATAAACATTTCAAATTCTTGCTGCATTTTAATAGAAAAGTCTTTACACAATCTATCTTCTCCTCCAAAAACCATATCATCAACAAAAACTTCAATAGCCAAGATGTCATCATTAGTCACTTTATAGTATAAATTACTGTCAGCATTACCTTTAGAAAAACCAATCTTCAAAAGATACTTATCTAATCTTGCATACCAAGCTCTTGGAGCTTGCTTCAATCCATACAAAGATTTCCTTAACCTGCAAACCATATCTTTGTCATCTGTCAAAGAAAATCCATTAGGTTGTTCAATATAAACTCCCTCTTCAAGATCTCCATTCAGAAATACACATTTAATATCCATTTGATAAACTTTGTAGTTCTTGTGTGCTACAAAAGCCAAGAATAATCTGACTGCCTCAATTCTAGCTACCGGTGCAAAGGTTTCATTATAGTCAATTCCTTCTTTTTGAGAATATGCCTTACACACTAGTCTTGCTTTATTTCTGATAACCTTACCATCTTCATTAAGTTTGTTTCTGAATACCCATTTGGTTCCAATTACATTTTTATCTTTAGGCCGGGGAACTAATGTCCAAGTATTGTTTTTCTCAATTTGTTCTCATTCTTCTTCCATAGCTTTAGTCCAATATTTATCTTCACATGCCTCATTAACTGATGATGGTTCAATTTGAGAAATACGACATACCTCTTCATTTTCCAGTTTTCCTCTAGTCATAACTCATTTATGCTTGTTTCCAATTATCTTATCTTCAGAATGATTCAGTCTTACATACCGAGGTGTCTTTGTTTTTTGTTGTTCCTCAGTCATAGTGGAATTTTTAGATGATACCAGTGTAATTGGATCTTCACTCTATACCGGTGGATTCAGTGTAGGTTCATTTAAAATTTCTATTGCCGGTTTAGAATATATGTACCTTGAAGTTCCTCTGAATTGTTCATCAATTTTCACCGTTGTACTCTCAACAATTTTCTGTAATCTCTTGTTAAAACATCTATATTCTTTTCTCTTAGATGAATAACCTATAAATATTCCTTCATGACTTCTAGGATCAAATTTCCCAATGTACTCATCTCTTCTAATGCAACATTTACTTCCAAATATTCTAAAATATTTAAGAGTAGGAGTAATACCAAACCATAGTTCATGAGGGGTCTTACCAGTTTCACCTTTGATGTGAATTTTGTTGAATGTATAGACCACTGTACTAACTACTTCTATCTAATATACATGTGGTAGGTTTACTTTAGATAACATACTTCTTATTGCATCTAAGATAGTTCTATTTTTCCTTTGAACAACTCCATTTTGTTGTGGTGTTTGAGGTCCTGATAGCTATCTTCTAATTCCATTCACTTCATAGAATGTATTAAATTCCTTAGATGTGAATTCTCCTCCTTGATCTGATCTTAAACATTTGATTTTCTTACTAGTTTCATTTTCAACCATTGCTTTGAACTGTTTGAACTTTCCAAGTGCTTCTGATTTTTCTCTGAGAAAAGTAACCCAACACATTCTAGAATAGTCATCAATGATTAGCATGAAATATCTATCACCTTGTAAGCTTTTAGTTCTAGCTGGACCACATAAATCAGTGTGAATTAAATCAAGAGCATTATTTGATTTTTCTGGAATACTTTTGAAACCACCTCTAACTTGTTTTCCAAATTGACATTCCTTACATACTGTATTCTGAGGTTTGACAATTTTATGTAAATCTCTATCTGCCTTAGTAGTACTGATCTTTACCATGCAATCAAAGTTTACATTACAGAGTCTCTTATGCCATAACCAACTTTCATCTATGTGTGCAATCAAGCATATCTTTTCACTATTATTCAAATGAAAGATATTACCTCTAGTCTGGTTACCGGTTGCAATTTCTAAACTAGTTCTATTCATGATTTTGCACTTCCTTTTTTTGAATTGTAATTGAAATCCTTTCTCAACTAATTGACCAACACTCAAAAGATTATGCTTTAAAACTTCAACATAGTAGACATTGTCAGTGTTGTGCTTACCATCAAGAGATATTGAACCCTTATTTTTTATTGAACAAGCTTTGTCATCTCCAAATCTTACTAAACCGCCATCGTATTCTTGAAAGTTCAAGAACTTACCTTTGTCTCCTATCATATGATGTGAGCATCCTGAATCAATGATCCATTCATCCTTTATTTCAGCTTTAGTTGCCAGGGCTTGTTCTAACAGTTGAGCAGTAGGTGCCAGTTGATCTTCTATTATAGCAACAAATACCCATCCATTGTTTGCCGAATCTTCATCAGAATCATCAATCACACCTTCATCAACAATGTAGCAAGATTTGTCTTTATTCTTCTTAAATTTGTATCTCTGATATTCAAGGTTAGGCTTGTATGTTCTTCTAGCTTCTTCTCTTAGTCTAGCATGTCTATCAGGGCATCTTGAAGACATATGACCGATCTTATTGCAGTTAAAACATTTAAACGGTGCTTTACCTTCATACTTACTTCCAACTGGTCCTTTAGGCATTTTCCTTGCAAATAGTGCTTCAAGTTCTTCAAGTTCTTCATTTTCTTTCTTGCTTTCTTCAAGTTCTCTTGCATAAAAGGTTTTCCAATCAGATTTGTCAAATGATGGAGCAGATGATGTTGATGCTTTAAAGGCCAAATCTCTCTTAATAGTAGCAATAGGACCAAATTCCTCAATTTCAAAAGCTGAAAGTTTCCCAATCAATGTATCCCTAGTTATTGTTGTATTAGGCATTGTTCTTAATTCATTTATAGCACTAACCTTCATTTTATATGCTGGTGGAAATCCTCTTAAAACTTTTGAAACAATTCCATCTTCACTTAAGGTTCCTCCACAACATTTAATACGAAAAACAATTTCATTTACTCTTTCCATAAAAGAAGAAATCCTTTCATCTTCTTCCATTTTTAGATGTTCATACCTGACTCGGAAGCTTTCAAGTTTTGCAATTTTGATTGTGGAATCTCCTTCATGCAGTGTTTCCAAATGATCCCAAATAGCTTTAGCAGTAGACCTATCTGATAGTCCCATAATTTGTTGATCTAATAATGCACTCAAAAGTACTTCTCTTGCTTTGCAATCATTTTCCTAATCTTTTGTCAAGTTAGCTAGACTGGGCTGACCTGGTACAGTAGCAGTATAACTATTCTTTGTAACTTCCTGGATGTCTTTTCCAATGCAGTTTAGATGTGTCTCCATTCTGATCTTCCATATGCCATAGTTGGTTCCATCAAGTTTAGGACTGTCCTTCCTGAAATAGTTAGTAGACATTGGATCTCCTTAAGTTGTTAACCTTCTGCAAAAGAGGACTAGGCTCTAATACCAATTGTTAGGTCCCGGGGACAACTAAGAGGGGGGGGGGGTGAACCAATTATCTAATAAATTCAAACAAAAAAACCTAACCAACTTAATGTTTGATATTGGTGAACAAGTATGTTATACCGGTGGATAGATTTAACAGATAAATGCAATACGGGTAAAGATTAAAGCATGAAACAAAAGGACAAAGTCATCCACAACACATAACACCAATATTTGTACGTGGAAACCTTGTAAGGGGAAAAACCATGGTGGGAAACCTTACCCACAATCATATGATACTACTGCAGATAGTAAGTGTACATAAATGGGGTCTACACATGTAGAAAGGCCAAGCGCCTAGAGCTCACCACTCAATCACAAATGGGAGTCACACTAACTACAATTGGATGGTTAAATCCAATAAAAATGTACTGCACAAAATAGCATCTTCATATGCTGGATTCAGTACTGGTGTAGTTCTGATATGCTTTCATAAAAACCTTGCTTCACCTTCAAATGATGTCTTCATGTATAGCTCTTCTTAATCTAGCATATACCTTCACACTTATCCTTTTTCACATTCCTCATTTGATATTACAAATAAGATCTTACATTTATACCATAACCTAAGACCAATTTTAGTAGGTCATCTCTACAAGATATTACAATAAAAACATTTTACAAACAATATAATATCCGATGCAATAATCGATTGAACATGTTGGCTTAATGTATTTAGAACAATAATTAATCATCTACATAGCATGCCATGCTGATCTGGAAAAGATAAACCTGCCGGTGTAACCCTGGATAACCTCAGACCTATTTGCTGGTAAAAGAAAATATGCAAATATGAATATACCAATGATTAATTCATTAAGAAAAGATGTCCACATGATGTCTTAGACATTACCAAGTGTTTTCCATATCATTTTGAGTGCCGGTGATCATTATATCCTGTCGGTGTACCATATACCAGTAACTATGCAATAGTTACTTGCTTGCTGGTGAATGATGTTGGATCTTCAAAGTGCTAGTGTTTTAGTAGGTGTTGACATCAATGACAAAACCATACCAAAATACCAACAGGTGAATGTTCAAATAAGAATAGAAAAGATAAAGGCAAAGAAGTCAAGGTGGAAGCAAAATAGAAATCAGAAGATACAAGCAAAATCTAGAATCAAAATACTATTGCAAGAAGGCCACTAATTTGTGAAGCTAATGCACAAAGGTACCCATCTTTTAACGGCTATTGTTTTCAATGCAATAAATTTGGTCATAAAGTTGTAAACTGTAGAAGCATTCAATGTTATAATTGCAAGAGATTTGGTCATAAGGAAAATTATTGTCAAAATCACTATCCGATTGGAGCAAATAAGGTACATAATAACTTTCATGGATATTGTCATACTTGTAATAGTTATGGTCATAAAGCTAATTAGCGCAAATCTAGAACTATTTTGTTGAATATGATAAAGAAGAACAACATTTGTTTCAAGTGCAAACAATTCAAACATTATGCTAATCAGTGTAGGAATATAAATATGGAGAAATTTATTTAAAAGAATGGAATGAAGAATGATGGATCAAATAGGAAAGAAAATTTGGTCTAGAGAAAGAATGAAGTGAATAATGGAAGAAAACCCAATGTACTGAAATCTAGTGCAGGCACCTCTTCCCCCTGTAACTAAGCATATTGCTTTGGCTCAGGGGGAGTTTTTGAAGAAAATAATTTTGTTACCCCTATTTGAGTAGATCATGTCATGGATCCAACAAGAATGTGGTAGAGGGGCTATCTAGTAACCAATGGTTTGGGCAGACATCATCGATAAGACACCTTTTGGTAGAAAAACCCTTATGAAATTTTTGGCAAGATAAGTATCAATGTTTCAAGTCATTTTCCTTTAATATGTTTGAAAGTATTGTGAATAGTAGAAGACTAGTAGAGAAAGAGAGAAAAGAAAATTATCATGGAGTCCAAGAAAATCATCAGATAACATAGCAATGAAGCATTTCATGTTGTTGGTAAGATTTGGCTTAAGGAGTTTGACACTAAGAAAATAAAAATGCAAGAGAAGAATTTGAGTGAGGTGGATGTGCATAAATTTAGAGATTTAAGTTAAGGAATTAATCTATGGGTTGAGTTTCCTTGGTTTGATAACGAAGAGATAATCAAACCGATTCTTAGTCGTGTGCATGATAATTGCTTGGTATATAACAAATCCTATCCGATATCTAAAGATCTTATTTTGGGTATGATTTACTTATGTGATAAAGGAATAGTATTGATGAAGAAAATTGTGAAAAACTATAGTCCTAAATTGCACCTAGTGCATTTATGACACTTACGCATGGTGCCCGATGCATTAATGATGAATTCATGATCAAAATTTTATTATTTTGGCATCATGAGCCTCGAAGACAAAGTGCCTCCATTTTTCTTAAAACCCCATTTGGGCTTATCTTTGGTAGGATGGCAGCACAACATTCAAAATTCTGCAAGTCATGCTAACATCCTGATAAGCTCACAGAATCTCAAATACAACAATGAGTTAGACATTGGTCGACGCATGTCCTTTAGCTCGCCTTCTACCATTATGGCTCTCCATGTCTCTTTCAAGTTTAAAAACTGTTAGAATATTTAATCTTTACTTGGCTTAGGTTTATTTGTATTTAGTTTAGGATATTCCTTTGGAATTCCTACATGTAATTTGTCCTCTAGTACATGTGTGAGGACAAGTCATTTCTTTTATTTTCCTTTATTAAGGAATATTAGATTTCCTCCATAAGAGGTTGTGGACACATGGCACACACATTTTATGAATGGTGGCATTCATAGATTTGGGAGTTACTTTGTAACTCCTCTCCCCATCTCTATTTAAGATATGTCTCCTCTCTCATTTCTTCTTAATGCCAATATTGTAAAGAGCTTCTTGCTCTCTCTCTCTCTCTCTCATTTTAGGTATTGCCTCATTCATAATATCACAAGGGGTTTTTCTTTGCTTTTCCCCTTTCAAAAGTTCTTGTGCCTCCTTCTTCACATTTGGGTGATTGCTCCAAGGTTTTTGCATTTCTCTTGGTAACATTTACTTCATCAATAAACTTACTTGGATTTCATTTTTCTTTCCTTGCTCTTGTATTTCTTTTCATGGTATCAGAGCAGGTTTCTAATCCTTGCTTTAAGTTGACATTGATGAAGGTTACCATTCTGTGGAGTTCACCTTGTTGGAGGCATTCTTGAGAGGAGAAGAAGTTCTTTTTCTAATATTTTCTATTGTGCAAGTTTTGGTTTCAGATTTTAACTTTTTTTTTCAAATTTGTTAACAAGTTTGCCTGCAGGTTTAATCTTCTATTCCAGTTTTTTTATTAAATAAAAAGAAAAGCTTTGGAAGGCTTGCCGCCAAAGTTTCTTCTTTCTGGTTTAAAGTTGTGGCTTTGGAAGGCTTGCCGCCAAAGTTTCTGGTTTTTTATTGTGAATAGTTTGGAAGGTTTACCACCAAACTCATCCTTCTTAATCTGTTTGGTTAGCTTGTCACCAAATCTGATTTATTATTTCATTGCTTTTCTATTTATTTGCAGGTTCTAACATTTCATTTACTTGCAAGTTTTTTTGATAAAAATAATTTTTTATATTGTTTTTTATTGAATCTCTGTGTATTTACAAAAAAATATCAGAGTCTAACATTTTCTGTAGGTTCTACCCTGTAAAAGGCATAAATCTCTCTATTTGCAGATTCAAAGTAACATTTTGTTTTCAATATTGTTTCAATCTTTTGTTAAATCTAAAATCTTTGTGTTTAAATCTGCCTTATTCTGACCAAATAATTAAATCAAAATGTAACATATTCCGCATATCAGTTTCTCTGTTTGTATTATCTACGTCGTTTGCTATATTTTTCTTATCCTATCCTCTTTGTTTTTTCTCTTTCATCGTTGAAAGTTTATCTGTTCTACCATTTTTTTTAGCCCTCCCCGTGTCTGAGCTCTGCTACTAATCAAGTATTCAAACCTTGCAGCCCCTTCTCCTGCTAAGGCTCTCCCCTTTGTGTGTTCTCTTCTCCTCGCATCTTGCTATCTCTTGTCAGTACATGCTCTGTGCATATTTTGTATTGTAACGTCTCTGTTGGTTTGGTTCACCTGTCTGCCACTTTAGCTCGTCTCTTTACCTTTTCATTTGTTGTCTTTTACTTTTCCTGGAACTTGTAACGTATTCACATTTATTATAGTTTTATAATTTAAGAACTTCAAATCATTAAATGAATTTCATTTCTTATTCACATGCAGCTTCAATTTATTTTTATTTAAAAAAAAAAAAAAAGTTTAAACCTTTCGTATTAATAAAGATTTAAAAAAAAAAGTATTCAAAAGTTTAAAAAAATTATAATAAAGTTAAGTTTATATTGAAATTTTAAAAAATTACGTTTTTTTTTAAAAAGAAAGTTTTTTAATATAAAATGTTTTTTAATTAAGTTAAATTATAAAAAGTTTTTTAATTTAACATTTAAAGTTTTTTACTAATTTTTTTTATATTCAGTTTGTTTTATTAAAAGAAAATTTAACTTTAAATTAGTTATAAAAAATTGAAAATAACATTTCTTGATAATTTTAATTTATTATTCAAATTTGGTTTATTTTTTTTTTTTTTTTTATTTTAATCAAAGGGGTAATTTTTTTACTAACAATTATTTTGCTATCATGTCTACATTAATTCCAGAAATTAAATTAAATAGTTCCAATTATCATTCATGGAAAACGCATATTTCTTTTATTTTTCGTTTCAAGCACCTTTTGGATGTTGCAACTGATAAAACCTTTGAGCCCGCTACAACTGCTCCTCAAGCCGACCAAGATAGATGGAAGGCTCAAAATGAGGAAGCACTTGGTTTAATTGGTATTTCAATGGTTCCTGATTTGTATGTTTTAATTGGAAATTGTACAAAAGCGCATGAAGCTTGGGAAATTTTAAAAACAACTTATGATAGCTCAAATGAATCCCGAAAAATTCAGCTTCAAGATCAACTTGAAGATCTCAGGTATACGGATTTTAAAACCATGGATGAATTCTTATTAAAGTTTGATTCTGTTAATAGTCAATTAACTGATTTAGGAGTTACTCTAGCTGATTTACGTTTAATTCATCTTATTCTTAAAAAATGTATTCCTCGTCAATTTCAACAATTTATTACGAATATTCATGCTCAACTTGCTATTCCTAGCTTAGCTACTCAATTAACTTATGATATTTTTCATAATTTATTGCGTCAAGAGGAAGCTAAATTAATTCAATTTGGTACTCTTAAAAGTAGTGAACATGCTTTTATGTCTAAAAATCAAAATCATAATAATAATTTTAGATCCAATAATAATAATCATAATCATAATCATAATAATAATCACAAATCTTCTAATTATCAATCTCATTCTAAATCCTATCATAATCATAATAATACGTACAATAATCAAAGGAATAATTCTCAAACAAGACCCCATTGCACATATTGTGGGAAAGATGGACATATTACTAATAATTGTTTTAAGAAGCAAAATGGTAAAAAGCCCATGAACCAAAATAATCAAAATAATCAACAACATAAACCTCATTATAAGAAAGGTAATAATAATGGTAATTCATCTTGTCATGCATTTACATGTACTTATAATGTTTCTCAACCACTTGAGTGGATTATTGATTCTGGTGCATCTCAACATGTTACCTCTCATAAAGAATGTTTTGAATCTTTGCATCCCGATACTTCTAATATTCCTGTTCAATTAGCTAATAATCATAGTTGCAAAGTTGAAGCTATTGGTGATGTGAATGTTCCTAATGGGAAATTACATGATGTTCTTTATGTTCCTAAATTAAAATCAAATTTGATTTGAGTTCCTAAACTTTGTCAAGATTATAAGATTAACTTTTATACGGGCATATGTTATATCATTGATCCCAACACTAATCATGTTATTGCTACTGCTAAAATGGATAGCGATAACTTATTCAAGTTCTATGAATTTGCTCCTCCAAAGTATTCTTTGCTTACTACTGTTGATTTTACTATATGGTATGAAAGACTTGGTCATCTCAATTCTGATTATATTTCGTTGATGCAAAAAGCAAATATGGTTGATGGATTGCCTAGTATTGTTCCTTCTCAATTTGTTTGCAATGGTTGCATGAGTGGTAAGATGCACAGGGAACCCTTTCATCATGGTCAATCTTGGAGGGCATATACTAAATTGCATCTAGTTCATAGTGATCTCTTGGGTCCCATGGAGAATCTCTCCATCCAAAGTTCAAGGTATGCTCTTACCTTTGTTGATGATTTTTCAAGGAGGACATGGATATATTTCCTTCATAGTAAGGATCAAGTGCTTGATGTGTTTACTGAATTTCATATGTTTGTAGAAAGGCAATCTGGTTCTAAAATTAAGATTCTTCGTACTGACAATGGAAGAGAATATGTCAATAATGCTTATTTGAAATCTTTTGGAATTAAACATGAGCTTACCATTCCTTATACACCACAACAAAATGGTGTGGCAGAATGGAAGCACAGGACAATTGTTAAAATGGCTAGATGTTTATTGCATGCAAAAAATATGGATTACAAGTTTTGGGCTGAAGCTATGGCTTGTGCAACTTATTTAATTAATAGAACACCTACCAAAGCCTTAAAGGATAAAACTCCTGAAGAAGCTTGGTCTGGTAGAAAGCCCAATTTGCAGAATTTAAGAATTTTTGGTTCCATAGCTTATTTTCACAAACCTAACGAGAAAAGAAAGAAATTAGATGCTAAATCTTCTCCTTTTATTTTTGTTGGTTATGATGAAAATACTAAAGGTTGTAGAGTTTACAATCCTATTACTAACAAGGTAAAAGTTGCAAGAGATGTTTGTATTGCAGAAAAAGGCATTCATGATTGTTCTAAAGTGGAGGATGATGAACTTGGTCAAAGCAAAGTTGTGCTTGTGGAGGACCAACCTCCTTCTCTTAACCCTACTCCTAATGCATCTCTTTCTATTCCTTCTAGTGATAGTGATGATGATAATAATAACTCTACTCCTCATGAATCTTCTTCTAGTGATGAATCCATTACTTCTAAAAGAAGACCTAAATGGTTTAAATCTTTAATTCAAGATAGTGATGAATACTTAGCTAGAATGGATAGACTTCAATCTAGAAGAGTTAATTATTGTAATTATTCTTTAATGACTACTATTATGAATTCTAATGATCCTAAAACATTTGAATCAAGCTAAAAATCAACCACATTGGCAAAAAGCAATGAAGGAAGAATATGATACTTTAATTTCTAACCAAACTTGGGATTTAGTTCCCTTGCCTCATGGTAAAAATCTTGTTTCTTGCAAGTGGCTTTATAAAACTAAATTGAATGCTAATAATCAAGTTAGTAAATTTAAAGCTAGATTAGTTGCTAGAGTTTTTTCTCAAATTGAAGGCTTACATTATACTGAAACTTTTGCTCCTGTTGCTAAAATGCCTACAATAAACTTGTGCTTGCTTTAGCTTCTAGAATGAATTGGCCTATTCACCAAATGGATGTTAAAAGTGCTTTTCTTAATGGTGATTTACATGAGGAAATTTATATGTCTCAACCTCCTGGTTTTATTAAAGAAGGTAGTGCACACTTAGTTTGTAAATTAAAGAAATCAATTTATGGATTAAAGCAATCTCCTAGGGAGTGGTATTCAAAGATTAATGAATTCTTTCTTTCTCAAGGCTTTATTAGAAGTAGAAATGATCCTAACTTGTATATTAAACATAGTGAAGATGATATTCTCATTATTATCTTGTATGTAGATGACTTGATTCTTACTTCAAGTTCCAATACTTTGATTTCTGATATTAAGTTTCAACTTAATCAAAAATTTCAAATGACTGATTTAGGTCTTTTACATTATTTCTTAGGAATGCAAATTTGGCAAACCTCTATAGGAATTTTCTTATCTCAAAGTAAATATGCTCAAGATCTCATTGATAAGTTTAAAATGAATGATGCTCACCATGTTTCAATTCCTATTGAATTAGGCACTAAGTTAATGCTTGATGTGCAAACTCCTCTTGTTGATCCTACCTTGTATAAACAATTAGTTGGAAGTTTGAACTATTTAACTCTTACTAGGCCAGATATTGCTTATAGTGTTGGTTTGGTTTCAAGAATCATGTCTAAACCTCAACAAACACACTTTAAAGTTGCTAAGAGAATTTTAAGATATATTAAAGGAACTATTAATGTAGGTTTGTTTTATGATGCAAATTCTGATTTTACTTTAAAAGGTTTTACTGATTCTGATCTAGGTGGAGATCCCAACGATGGGAAATCTACTTGTGGTTATTTTTTTTTTGTTGGTTTAGGAGCAATTTCTTGGAATAGTAAAAAGCAACAATCTACCTCTCTTGGATCCACTGAAGCTGAGTACAAAGGATGCACTAATGCTTCCAAAGAAGTCTTGTGGCTTAGAATACTACTTGAAGATTTGGGTCTACCTCAACATGAACCAACTCCATTGTATTGTGACAACCAAAGTGCCATTGCCTTGGCTAAAAATATAGTTTTCCATGCAAGGACAAAACACATTGCTCTCCAACACCACTTTATTAGAGAAAAAATTGAAGACAAGCAAGTTTCACTCCTCCATTGCAAGGGGGAAGACCAAGTTGCAGATATTTTGACCAAGCCACTTTGTAAAGAAAATTTCCAATTTCATTGTAAAAATCTTGGATTGCAACCCATTGAAGGGTTTGATGTAAACTCCCCAAGTAAAGCTTAAGGGGGGGTTTTAGAATATTTAATCTTTACTTGGCTTAGGTTTATTTGTATTTAGTTTAGGATATTCCTTTGTAATTCCTACATGTAATTTGTCCTCTAGTACATGTGTGAGGACAAGTCATTTCTTTTATTTTCCTTTATTAAGGAATATTAGATTTCCTCCATCAGAGGATGTGGACACATGGCACACACATTTTATGAATGGTGGCATTCATAGATTTGGGAGTTACTTTGTAACTCCTCTCCCCATCTCTATTTAAGAGATGTCTCCTCTCTCATTTCTTCTTAATGCCAATATTGTAAAGAGCTTCTTTCTCTCTCTCTCTCTCTCTCATTTTAGGTATTGCCTCATTCATAATATCACAAGGGGTTTTTCTTTGCTTTTCCCCTTTCAAAAGTTCTTGTGCCTCCTTCTTCACATTTGGGTGTTTGCTACAAGGTTTTTGCATTTCTCTTGGTAACATTTACTTCATTAATAAACTTACTTGGATCTCATTTTTCTTTCCTTGCTCTTGTATTTCCTTTCAAAAACTCTTCCTTGCTCATTTGGAAGGGTTCTAGGTTCTTATTTTTCTCTCTCTTCTCTTTGGTTTCTTATAGATCTCTTGATGCTCTCTTGAATGCTCTACCAACACTACCAAGCTACAATGATCTTATGATTATCTTTCAACCATCTTATAAACAAGCAAATATATCGAGCTTCATCATGCTCACATCTTGAAAAGGGGAGTTTGGTAGAACGCCTTGTCTTCTCTTTATCATTTATCTCTATTTATCATTGCATGCAATATATATTTTGTATCTTTGAGTGTATCTATTATATAGGTGCATTGAAATTACCAATCTATTATTTTATCTACTTGCAATATGGGTTTGTTTCGATTAAGGAGAGTATAGTTTCTATTTGCATTTTTACCAATTATCATTTATTCCAATGTATCTATCTAGATATCCGTGGTGGTTTAAACACCTAAATGAGGGTCTAACTAAGGCAGGTCCCTATACAACCCCAACAATTTTCCCTCATCTCCATGTGTGAAGGTGGTGAATAGGTTCCATGTAGTGGGAAGAAGTCACTATAGACTTTCTGAAAGGTTTTTTAATTTTTGTTCGTACAGATGATAGCATGTCGCGCTAGCATTCATTCACCGCACTAGCATCCAAAACCCAAGAGCTCCTTGACTTTGTGGTATGATCTATTTTTAGTTATATATCACTCTGTTAATTCAAAATTCTATGTTTTATTATTCTTTTACTTTAATTTATTTAATTATTTCCACTCTAGCATTAGCATTGGTTTTGTTATCCCTTGGCTCACCTTAGTGCTAGTTTGAGTGAGGTAGCAATAGATTGGTTTGTCCTCTAGGATTCATCATCTTGGAGGTGACAAATCTCCTCCCCTACATTTTTGTGAACCCAATGTGAATGCACAATGTAGGATCTCTTTCAGTAAAGCATTCTCTAAGGATGTCTTTGATTTGTTGGATGAAGTTTTATATGAATTCTTAGAAGCACCTATTTCCAAAAGAGATGTAAAAAGAGAGCCATCCTATACAACATCCTCATTCGAAGATGAAAATATTTGAATGTTATTGTTATCTTTGCGGCTTCATAAAGGCCTAACAAACCTTACATTCATGTGACCACAACAACTCCTCCTAAGAAGGTTAAGACCATTAATGGAAAATATTTTAAAGGAGAAACTTATGACTTATATACTCGATTTATGCAATCTAAGAAATCATCTTATAATACCATTTCTCACATGTATCATACTCGAAAGAATAAATAAACTCTTGATTAACCACATGTTTCTTTACCACCTTCTCAACCTAGTCTTCCTAAAGCACCTTCACTGACAGATAAGAAAACTATTAATTACGATCTTATCTAGCAACTAAAGGTTACTCCTGGTAAGATCTCACTATGGTATTTTCTTCAAACCACTCCAGTGTATCAATGTATGTTGTAGGAAGCCTTGAAAAAGATCTTGTTGCCTTCCTCTCTAAGACTAATGAATGTAACTGCATTGATAGAACATATTTGTGTGGAATATTTTCTATCACCATGAAATTATACCTACAAAAGTGAGAAATTTGGCAGATCTTTTAATGATAATTGTTCATGAGAATTATGTTGGTGTTAGATGAAAACTTGTTGATACGGGTTTTGCACTTAATGTTTGTGGCTTGGAATTTTTACCAAAAATCAAGGTGGATCCAAACTTTTTGGCCACCTCCTCCCTGTTTATTCAAGGATTTGACAACAGTGGTAAAACCTCTATGAGCACTGTCATATTGTCCTTGAAGGTTGGGCATGTTACTATCCCAACCCATGTGCATGTGATGCCTAGTCCTTTGTTCTATAACATCCTTTTGGGCAAGGCATGACTTCATGCTTTGGGAGATTTATCATCTACACTTTCATGGATCGGTGAAGTTTGTAGATAACAATCAAGTTGTCACAATCAAGGTTGACCCCGAGGCTATGCATTTGTATCAAATAGCAGTATTAGGTTAGGCCTCAATTTCACCTTCTATTTAAAATGATGTGCCTACTCTATATTCATCAGTGATGATTCCTACCTCTATTTCATCCCCAAAAAAGGAATAATAAAAGAAAGAGAAAGTTCCTAGAACACAAGATGTTGTGAAGGAGAAATCACCTAAGGAGAAGGATTCTTTAAAAGAGGACTCCCCAAAGGTAGATCTTCCCAAGGTACAAATGCTAGAGTCTACTTCTATTAAGACTTCTCTGGTTAAATCATCTTCTCCATCAAAGATTAACACATGCTTAGGTGATGATTGGGATTCTTTAGATTTTATTGACTCTCATGGTGGTAAAAATAAGGTTGACACTATCCATCCGAGGTTTCCAAAAATTTCTTTCGCTTCAGCTACAAAAGACAATTGTGCATCCATAAAGCCAAGTGATGCTTATCATGTTGACCACCTTCATTTAAGGAATTACATGATATTTATGATCCCAGATATAAGCTCCTATCGCAACTTGGCTATGATGGAAAAGGTTTTGGACCTAATGAGAAAGGTATTTTAAATGCTTTGGAAGCCAAAACTCATCACCACAATACCGAATTAGGGTATCACCATATGGGTCGAAAGATGAAACCATGGCTAACTGTTAACATTATTTCGATTGACCATCTTCCTCTTAAGATTTTTCATCTAGAACTCATTGATAACACTGCATCACTTAATTAAATTCCCTTGGATCTTTTTCCTTTAGAAGAATCCATGAAGGAATTTTTGGGTGTGCGTGATAATTTTCCCTCTTATCACCATAAATGTCGATTACCTTATTGTTTGAATACCCAAGCATATTTTGGGGAATTTGTTGAGCAGGGGGCACCTTTATCTCACAATGAAGAACATATACCCACTTCTCATCTTGAAGACCATAGTACACTACTTAGTGGAGAAACTATTGATGTCATTATGAGTGATAAGACTCCTGGAAAAGACATTAAGGTCAGGAAGTGTTTATCTTCTAAGGAATTTAAGGAATATTTCAATCATCTACATCAATTCCTTGACATATTTTCTTGGTATTATGAATAAATGCTAGACATTAATGAATCAATTGTTGTACATAATATTGTGCATATTCCTATTGCTAATTTTATGAAGAAAAATATTTGAAAGATGAATCCTAAGGTGGCCTTGTTAGACAAGATAGAGATATAAAAGATTTTGAAGGTCGGTTTTATCCATCATATTGACTATTCACTTTGGATCTCAAACATTGTCTCAGTGATTAGACTCGATGGTCGAATCCGTATTTGCATTGACTTCTAGGATTTTAATAAAGCCACCCTCAAGGATGACTTTCCACTCTTTAACATTGACATGATCATAGATTCAATTGTGGATTATTCTTTGCTCTCTTTCATGGACGATTTCCCAAGTTACAATCAACTTCGTATTAACTTGGAAGATCAATATAAAACCGCCTTTACAACAATCTTGGGGGACCTTTTTCTATGTTATCATGTCATTTGGGTTGAAAAACACAAGAGAAACCTATCAATGGGCGATGACCTTGTTGACAATATGCAGGAATTGATTATGTATTGTCACTGATGTCAACACTACTCTGGTTGGTTGCTGACCTGCTCCAGTTGGACATGGTTTCGGTAGAGGTTATCAAAAAAATTTCCCTAGTATGTTTATATTGTTGGATTTTATTTTAGAAGGATATTCATGATGATTATATATATTTAATACTTGGTTCATATTTGGTGCTCCCGAAGCTATTCATTATGTCTTAGACCATGGGTTGATGTTCTTGGTCTCGATTGGTGATATTTGATGAAATGGTTAAGTGGTTTTGATGTTGCTCCTAAAAATTATTCTTAACATGCTAAAGGTTCCCTTGATTACATCCCAAATGTTTGGTGGATTTGCATTGACTAGCATAAATATTTGGTGATCCTGTTTGGGTCTGATAGGATATTTTGTGTTATCAACACTAAGGGTTTTTTTCGGTTGGTGTAATGTGTTGCTATTGATCTTGGCAGGATTTCTGGTGGATGTAATTGTTGGATAATTTGAATTAGGTCCATGCTATGTAATGTAGATCATAATATTGGTCCAGTCATTTATCTTTGTATCGTGTAATGTAATTTTTGTAATTATGAGTTGAGGGTTGAGGGTTTAGCTGACCTTGTTATCAAGGTTGATGATATGTATATATAGGAGATATGCTTATGTAATTTTAGTGTCAGTAATTTTTGTTTGCATTATTAGAGAGAGTTAAATGTACAAACAAGGATATATCATTCAGGGAAGTGTTATGGAGAGTTTGGTGTTGCGGGGAAGACACTGTTCTTAACCAAAATTATAACCAAGCATTAGGAGATGCTATTTTCATAGTTCATTTCCTCAGGGTTGTAGTCTAATGATTATGTAAGTTAGTGAGACTTACCTTTGTATTGAGGAGTGTCCTCTAGGTGGTTGGCCTTATTGCAAGTGCAATCCCCATTGTAATATTTTCACATACTGCTACAGAAGAATTATCTGATTGTGGGTAGGGTTTCCCACCATGGTTTTTCCCTTCATCGGGTTTTCCACGTCAAAATATTGGTGTTGTGTGTTGTGTACTCTCATACTTTATATTTTACTATGTTGTTCTCATTTTGCTCCAGTACAAGGTTTATAATCTACAATAATTATTTCTTGTGGAAAACTAATTCACCCCCCCTCTTAGTTTTCCTCTAGTTCATTCTAATAATTGGTATCAGAGAAAGGTCCTCTCTATAGAAGCCTAACCACTTGAGGAGATCTGATGTCATCAAGTTCTTTACCTAATTTCTACCAGAAGGAGAGTCCCAAATTTGATGGTACAAATTACAAATTATGGAAGAAGCGAATGAAGATTCATCTAAGATGTCTTGGAGCTGAGATATGAGAGATAATAGAAAATGGTTATAAACCTCATGATCCTAGTTATGGAACTTCGACACCTGCTAATGAACATAAGAATGTTGATAATGATGTCAGAGCAAGAGAAGCATTATTAAGTGCCCTATTAGATGAACAATTGTTGAATGTCATAGAGCTAGAAAATGCAAAGCAGATTTGGTTGAAGCTTGAAAATCTATATGAAGGTGACCAAGAAGTAAAGATTGCAAAACTTGAAGGTTACCAAGTGAGATATGAAAATTTGAAGATGGAAGAAGATGAAAAGATAATTTCTTTCATGGATAGAGTGAATGAGATTGTCATGGGAATCAAATCCTATGGTGGGACAGTTAATCAGGATGAGATCATTTCAAAAATTCTAAGAGTTTTACCTCCGACTTACAAAATGAAAGCTACTGCACTAAATCAACTTCAAACAATGTCAAATACCCCTGTTACCAGAGATAAATTACTTGGCAAATTGACTGATTTTGAACTTGAAGAGCTTGGAGATCAGAATGCTACTAAAATAGAAACTACATTTAAAGTATCTACCTTCGATAAGTAGAAGATAGATTGGAAAGATTTATATGCTAAAGAGATGGAAGACATTGAAAGAGAGAACAAAGAACCTGAATAATTAGAAGCCCTAATTTCTAGAAGAATCCCTAAAGGACCAGTAAGGAAAATTTCCATTTAAATGTTTTTCATGCAATAAGATTGGTCACTTTGCTTCTAGATGACCTGGAAGAGCTGCAAGGAATCATGAAAGATTTTTGAGGAATTATAAACCTAATCCGGAATATCAGATCAAGCCTAAATATAAAAAGAATAAGGACAAATAATGTTACATTGCTGGTGATGATGATTTTGGTATTACTGAGTAAGTGGATCTCGTAATGGAAGCTTAGGTAGGGAAAAGATTGGTTCTTTATTGCTATCAAGGACGAATCTCTGAAACCCATCAATGATATAACTCATACTGAGGAGAAAGCCCTAGCTACTAAAATTGAAGAGAAAGATGAATGGGTTATAAATAATGGTTGCTCACACCACATGACTTGTGATAAGAGGAAACTCCTAACTCTACAAGAATTTAATGGTGGACTAGTCAGATTTGGAGACAACAATGATAGTTTTGATACTTAATATAAGCATAGATCCAATAGCCAACAAGATGAGAGGGGGGGGGGTGAATCATACAAACTTAATCATCCATAAAAACATCAGATTCAACCTCAGTAACATATACTTCAGTAATATAACCAAAACTATCAAACATGCAAACTCAAAAGCATATAAACATCATAAACCTCATAACACCAGATTTAACGTGGAAACCCAAATAGGGAAAAACCACTGTGGGATTTCAGACCCACTAAGAAATATACTTTTCTAGAGTATGCTCGGTTAAAAGAAAATCCTGTTAAAGATTACAAACACATTGCTAGATGTGACCCGGTTAAGGGATTTCCCTCAGATCTGTTAGGATCTTCACCTTGTTAAAGGATTTCAAACACTAAATCAAAATGTCACCTTGCTAGAGGGTTTTACAAATAAGACTATTAAGTCCACTCAGTTAAAAGATTTTTTGTCACCTTCACAAAATAACAGTAATAAAAATCTATCTGCAACTTCACATCTAAAATGCTAAAGCAGATTCCTATTTGTTCAATACAATCTAGACATAGAACTAATCTTGTCTATCTACTGGGCTTCTATACTCTGTTATTCTAACAGGTCTTCAAGCTTCTGTTCTCGGTAATCACTATGTAGCATCCCTATGCATACACTTGCCTACATACATTGTTTATCAATAGTTTCCTATTTATAAACAATTAGGTAACTGCTTAATCTCCTTGATCACATTTCCCATGATCAATCATAGCCATCAGATCTTCAATCTTGTCCAGGTTCAATGCATCTTTCAATCTAAAAATGTTTTACCCTGCCTTAGAACTTGTATATATTTCTTGGAACTTGTGCCAGGGTATTGCGGTTCAATCTGAGTTGTAGATCTTCATGCCAACATTCCTTTTCCTTAGATTCATTAACAAACTTCATGCACAACTCACCAATCATTTAATTAGTTCTAGCTCATCAACTTCCTTCATTAAATATCGCATGTAAACATTTAATGCATCCTAGTATAGCTCGGTTACAATTCAGTAACAACTCAGTGAATACTAAACTTCACTCGGTAGACATTCCGCCTTCATTAACCGATAGTGATAACCTTAGGGTTTACCGACTAGGTTCTTTGCTTGATAACATAGTGTAGTATTAACCTTTACAGTTTACAACATATGTATGATGTTAAAACAATCTAAAACATCATGATCTCATCATTGTCTGACTCGGTACTAGTTGCCCATTGAATACCATATTCATCCCCTTATTCATCATATTCTTTCCTATGTCTTTTATCGACATCTTTATATTCTTCATATCATACTTATCAAGATATGGCAACATCATATTGAATTAGAAAATCAATTTCTTGACATCAATGACAAAATAATAATATCAAGATAGTAAACATCTTTAATCAGTTATATCCATAATCATCAACAACCTTCTCAATATCCTTAATGAAATGCCAACAATCTTTCATTGTCTATTATAATGCTATATTGCCAACAAACAAGGCATGCAAAATCAAAGGAAAAGGAACAATATCCTTGGATGGTAAGAAAAATACTGACTGTTTATTACTTTGAAGGTTTGAAGCATAATCTCTTGTGTAGGATTGATGGTGGATAAAGGATTTGATTTATATTTCAAAGATGAAAACTGCAAGATTATCAATAGATTTGGATTGGAAATTTCATTCAAAACTCAGATCAAAGGAAATATATTTCATTTGAACTATGGTGAGAAGACTTGATTGCTTAGATTGATGAAAGCTAGCTATGGCATGAAAGGATATGTCATGTGATTTTTGATTGCATAGTAAAGATCAGTTCAACCAAGGCTGTCAAAGATTTCCCCAAGATCATCAAGCCTCATAATTTGGTATGTAGAGAATATCAAATGGATAAACAAGTTAGAACTTCTTTCAAAAGCATACATGATAGATCTAATGAAATTGTTGATCTTATTCTTACTGATCTATGTGGCTTGGCAAGGACTAAAATCTTTCAAGGAGATAGATACTTTATGTTACTTATTGATGTGTAAAGTGGAAAATTGGACCCTAGTGGTTCTCCACCTAGGAGAGAGAAAGGAAACCAATAGGATGATTTTCACTTGATGCAAAAATGCACTTTACATTCAAAATAGGGGTTGAATCTACTAGATCCAAATCCAAGGGAAATAAGGATGTGAATGCTAAGTGGATTGCAATTTTTTGGAATGATTTTTCCCTCTTTTGTAGATAGATATGTTGACTTGTTGACAATGCAAAAAGGAAAACAAAATGGATGAAATAAGGATCTACTGATTCAGGATTGTGTTGTAACTTTGGATCTAAGATATTTAGACTAATATAGATCTACCTTGCAAATTTGGAGAAAAATCATCAGGACTGGACGTAAGTTATGCGTGGTCCTTTGGAAAATATGCAAGTCAAAAAGGGTTTTTTCATCTCTACAAATGAAGCCTAAATCTACAATTAAAGCTGCACACCTACAACTTGCACATAGAAAAGAAGGGAAGAAGGGTTGTGGATAGGGGTTCTCCTTAGTTAAACCCTAGGTTAGGAATCAACTTTAAAAGAAAGTAATTGCAAATACTTAAAAGTGAATGATGAAAATGTAAACCTTGTAGATATACGATTTTTTTATGATGTTTTCTTTGCTTCTTGAATGTAATCACAAGTAATGGCATGTAATATGACAAAACCCTAACCCATACCCATACACAAGTAATATGACAATGCAAAAAGGAAAACAAAATGGATGAAATAAGGATCTACTGATTCAGGATTGTGTTGTAACTTTGGATCTAAGATATTTAGACTAATATAGATCTACCTTGCAAATTTGGAGAAAAATCATCAGGACTGGACGTAAGTTATGCGTGGTCCTTTGGAAAATATGCAAGTCAAAAAGGGTTTTTTCATCTCTACAAATGAAGCCTAAATCTACAATTAAAGCTGCACACCTACAACTTGCACATAGAAAAGAAGGGAAGAAGGGTTGTGGATAGGGGTTCTCCTTAGTTAAACCCTAGGTTAGGAATCAACTTTAAAAGAAAGTAATTGCAAATACTTAAAAGTGAATGATGAAAATGTAAACCTTGTAGATATACGATTTTTTTATGATGTTTTCTTTGCTTCTTGAATGTAATCACAAGTAATGGCATGTAATATGACAAAACCCTAACCCATACACATTCTTTCAAATGAATGTTGTAATGTTGCTCCAATGGATGAGTGAAGAAGATACATGAATAAAAAGAATACTTGATGAATGATTCAAGGCTTGAACACTTGATGATGATAATGAAGGCCTCCTCATGAATTTCACTTATTCTTCCTTCCTCTATTCTTTCTTTCTTGCCAAATGAGGGAATTTTGTCTCCTTTTATACTTGCCTAGGAGGGTTAATTTGTTGGTATTATGGATGTTTTGCATTAGTTTTGTTATTGATGTCAACACTTATCCTTTTGGAGATCTTTTGTTATGTTGAACCGACACATTATGTTCACCAACATGTTTAGTGACTTATGCACAGTCATTGGTATATTGTTCACCGGCAAGTTATATTGTTCACTAGCATTAAGGATGACTTGTTATTATATGGAGATCACTTGGTTATGTCAAAGACATGGTTTGGATACTTGGTTTTGGTATTTTTATTAATGGTTTAATCAGGTTGACATATTTGTTGTTACTGGCAAATTGGTCTAGGTTATGGACCGATATGTATTATCTATTCCAAATCAGCACTACATGTTATGGAGATAATTTATTAATTGGATATTGTTGTAAATGTATTGTGCTGACATGATGCATCACATCTTGACTTTTTATAATTGATTTTATTGTAATATTCTTAGTAAGACGACCTACACATTTGGTCTTAGGTTTTGGTATATATGTAAGATCTCAATTGATGAGATAAAAGAGATGATATATGATATGTAAGGTTATGGTTGTTGGCATTATGTGAACCGACATGAGCATTATGTGAACCGGCATGAGCCTTATGTAAACTGGCATGAAGACATAATGATATTGTATTTTGTCATTGATGTCAATATGAGACATAGTGTGAACTGGCACATGAGATAAGTGAAGAAAGAGATACTGGTATATGTGTGAACCAGTATATGCCAAAGTGAAGTGGCACATTTGTTCAAAGTGAACCAGCATGCAGTTTTCAGAACCGGCACATGGAAGCACTGTATGACTACCAATTGGTAAGGCAGCTTCCACTTCGGGGTTTCCAGTTGGAGTATCTCAAGTCTGTGTGACTCAATCGGTGATCTTTGTGTGATGAGTTAGTAGTATGATGGAGGACAGATCATGTTGCCACGTAAGCTCTGTGCATGTGAAGGATCTTGCATGAAGAAGACTATTCCTATCTAGCTCGAGAATGTGCAAAGTCTGTCAAATGGTGATAACGTGTGATGGGTTATCAGCCGTCATGAAAATGGTGGATAATGGATGATGGAGAATTTCTTGAGATCGACTCAAGACTAGTGCATTTAATGTAGTATGTTTCAACGGTCAGGAACGGACCATTTGAATTTCTCAACCTAACAAGTTTAGGGTTTAAGGTTTTTGCTACCGACTTGTATGTTCCTTATAAGGTCGATGTTAGGTTTTTGTCTAAAGTTGTTGGCAAAATTTGTGAGTGTGTATCCAACGAAAGTGATACAAGATTCTTGCCAGACCATAGGAGAGAAGAGATACCTGCAAAGTGTATGTGCAGAAGGAAAAGAGAAGCCTAAATGGATCTATATTAGTATTAAGTGTTGTTAATAGATCATTGTAATACCTATTGATCTCTAACCACTTCAACAGTTGCAAAATCCTCTAACAGGGTAGCCTTAATTGGCTTGATTCAAAATCCCTTAAATCGGGTGGTCTTAACCGGCTTGCTGTAAATCCCTTAACTGGGTAACTTGAAGCTAATGAGTTCTATGAAGCTAGAGAAGCTTAGGAGATCCTTTTAGCTATTGAGTTCTTAAAAACCTCTAACAAGGTTACCTTACCGCGTTTAACCCTTAACCGGGTATCCCTTAACTGAGTGATCCATAACAAGATCGGTTCCTACCAGAACCTATTGTAATGTTCTTAACCAGACAAGGCTCCTAACAAAGTGGACTTCTAAAGAGTTCAAAAAGTAGCTTGTGGGTATTCATCCCCACCGTGGTTTTTCCCAGTTGGGTTTCCACGTGAAAAATATGTGTATCATGTGAAATGCTTTTGTCTTGTGATGCTTTGTTTTATCTGTTATGCACATGAAGTTTCTATGTTTTATGCCTGTCTATAAAACATATTGAACTCACCGTTGTGAAGATTTGATGGTTAAGTCTACTAGTTTATGAATGAGAATATTATGATAATGTGGTATTGAGCTAAGAGAAAATCTTAGTGAGTGACCGCTTCATGACTGATTGAGCTATTCTGGATGCTACCAGTTGCTCTGTTTTATTAGTATCTCTGTTTATTAGTCATTGTGAGTGTTTGCTGTCAAACTAGTTTCGGACTGTATTTGTTGCTATACTGATTCAGCCCCCCCTCTTAGTATTGGTTTGGTACTAGTGGTTCATCATTGAGTTATCAATTAGTATCAAAGCACTCCAGGTCCTCTGTGTTGTAAGCTTAACCGCTTGAGGAAAAGATCCTAGCCAAATGATGAAGAGGGAAGGTCCAAAGTTCAACAGGGAAAAATTTGGTATATGGAAAGATAGGATGAAGATATTCATCAAAAGCATGGGTGTTCAACACTGGAGTTATGTTGAAAATGTATATGTTGTTCCTACCAGTACTCTCACCGAAGACCAAAAGAGAGAGATACAAGAAAATGGGTAAGTCATGGAAGCCCTCATCAGTAGTCTATTTGACATTGAGTTTATTGATGTTTAGGACAAGGCAAATCCCAAAGAAGTATGGGATGCTCTTGAAAATATCTATGGTGGTGATGAGCATGTAAAACAGGCTAAGGAAGAGAGCTTGAGAGGAAAGTTTGAAGACATGAGAATGGTTGAAGGAGAGACCATTCAATAGTATGGGATAAGAATCAAAATAGTTGTTGGAGAAATAAAGAGTGCAGGTGGCAAAATAGAAGATTCCACTATGGTAAGTAAAGTCCTGAGATCCCTGTTGCCAGTCTATGCAATAAGGGTTGCTGCTATTCAGGAGCTGAGATCAATAGACAAGTCTAAGGCATCCTTGGACTCCATCATAGCCAAGTTGATAGCCTATGAACTGAATAGCTTTGATGGTAGTGTTCAAAAGTCAGAATCAGCTTTTAAAGCTTCTGCTATACCATCCAGAAAAGTAAAAGAGGCTAGCACTAGTGGGGAACCTAGTCAGAATAGAGAGATGAATGATGAAGAGTTTCTGATGGAATTTGAAGCTTTTCTAGCCAAGAGATTCCCAAAAGGAATTGGTAAATACAAAGGTAAGCTACCTTTGAAATGTTTCTCCTACAACCGGATAGGACATATTGCTATGAACTATCCTAATAGTGACAATAAGGACAAACTGGAAAGGTTCAAGAAATTCAAAGGAGGAAACCGGAGAAATTGTTTTGTGGTAGTTGATGAAGGTGTCACAGATGAGGAATCAGAAGATGAAGAAAATGAAAACATCGTGTTCATTGTTGTAAAGGAAGATGTGATAGACAAGAAGGCTCTTGTCTCCCAGTTTGATGATTCCAATGAGTGGATCATTGACAGTGGCTGCTCTCACCATATGACTGGTGACCAGAGCAAGTTTCTATCATTAGAAGAGTATGATGGTGGTGTGGTTCGCTTTGGCAATGATGCACCATGCATGGTCAAAGGTAGAGGGTCCATCTCCTTGAATGGAAAGAGTAGTGCTGACAATGTGTATTGGGTTGATGGTCTCAGACACAACCTTCTAAGTGTTGCCCAGTTAAATGACAGTGGACTCACTCTACAATTCAAGAATGGAGTTTGCAGAATCAAAGATAAAAATGGTAAATTGGTAGCCACCAGCATACAGACTAAAGGTAACCTATTTAATCTAAATGCTAATATAAGTACATGTCTTATGGCTAAGCTTGATGATAGCTGGATATGGCATAGGAGATTCTGCCATGTAAACTTTGACAACATTGTGAAGGCTAGTAAGATCAAGGCAGTTAGAGGGTTGTCGGTGCTGAGAAAACTGGATAATACCTTGTGTAGAGGATGCCAATTGGGGAAAATGTCTTCCTCAACTTTTAAAGGTAAATCTTTCACTGCTGACAACTTGCTTGATCTTGTGCATACTGATTTATGTGGTCCTATGAAAACTAGAAGTGTGCAGGGTGATAGGTACTTCATGATTCTCACTGATGACTGCTCAAGAATGATGTGGGTCACATTCTTGAAAGATAAGTCTGAAGCTTTTGAGAAATTCAAAGCTTTCAGAGCATTAGTGGAAAAGGAAAGTAGTAAAAGGATCACGTGTCTCAAAACTAATCAAGGAGGGGAATTCACTTCTAGTGAATTCAACAAATACTGTGAAGAATTTGGCATCAAGAGACAGCTGTCTATCCCTCGAACTCCATAGTAGAATGGCCTAGCAAAGAGGAATAACTAGACTGTGGCTGAAGTAGCTAGAACTATGTTGATCCAAGGAAAGGTTGCTCACACCTTTTGGAGAGAAGCGGTGAGCACTAGAGTTTACACTATGAACCGGGTACTCATCAAAAAGGGCAAGGACAAAACTCCTTATGAGTATTGGACTGGTAAGACCCCTGTGGTAAATTATTTTAAGGTCTTTGGTAGCAAATGTTACATCAAGAGGAGTGAACATCAAGGCAAATTTGAAGCTAAATGTGATGAAGGAATATTTCTAGGATATTCCACCAAGAGTAAAGCTTTCAAGTGCTACAACAATAGGACTTGGAGAATTATGGAAAGAATCAATGTAAGAGTTGATGAATCCTCTGAGAAGACTAAGAAAACCAGCAGTTAGCAAGGTGTAAATGAACCGGTTGCAACCTTCTGGGAACCGGTTGTCAGTCAACTAAGCACCAGTAATAGTGTTCCTGAACCGATGAATGTTGATACTGATGAAGATAAGGATGAAGAAGAAAAGCAAGAAGAACTAATTAAGACCATTCCTTAGTATGTCAAGTTGAATCATGATCCCAAGCAAAACATAGGTGATAAGGATGCAGGAATCCTTACTAGAAGAAAGATCAGAGAAAACTTATGTATGATCTCTGAATTTGAGACTAAATCATTCAAAGAGGCTCATAATGATGAAGACTGGATCAAGGCAATGGAAGAAGAACTTGACTAAATAGAGAAAAATGGTACATGGTCCTTGGTACCCAGACTAGAGCATAAGAATGTCATTGGCACCAAATGGGTGTTCAGAAATAAGTTGAATGAGGATGGCATAGTGATTAGGAATAAAGCCAGACTGGTATGCAAAGGAATTGCTTAAGAAGAAAGTGAAGACTATGGGGAAACCTTTTCTCCTGTAGCCAGATTGGAAGGAGTTCATATGCTTCTTGCATATGTAGCTTTTAAGAGATTCAAGGTATATCAAATGGATGTAAAATCTGCATTCCTAAATGGTGTACTTGAAGAGGAGGTATATATTGAGCAACCAGATGGGTTTACCCTATCTGAAGATGGTGACATGGTATGTAGATTACACAAAGCATTATATGGTCTAAAGCAAGCACCTAGGGCATGGTATGAGTGCCTACATTCCCATCTTGTGAAGATTGGATTTGAGAGAACAAGTGAAGATAACAATACCTACTTGAAGTTTGTAGAAGATCAGATCCTGATCTGTGAAGTCTTTGTTGATGACATCATCTTTGGTGGAGATGACAAGATGCGTCATGAGTTTGCTGATGAGATGAAGAAAGAGTTTGAAATGTCACTCATAGGGGAGATTAAGTTCTTCATTGGACTGCAGATCCAGCAGATGAAAGATGGAATCTTCATCACTCAGTCTAAATATGTCAAAGAGGTGTTGAAGACTTTTGGCATGGAAGATAGCAAACTGGTTGGTACACCGATGGTGACTAGTTGCAAATTGACAAAGGAAGATGATTCTGCACTGGTTGATGAGAAGGAATACCGATCAATGATTGGTAAGTTGCATTATGTAGTGCATAGCAGATTGGATATTGCACATGTAGTTGGCATCACTGCAAGGTTCCAGAAGAGTCCAAGAGAATCTCACTTGAGTGTAGTCAAGCAGATTCTTAGGTATCTGAAGGGAACAATTGACTATGGATTGTGGTACCCATACAACAATAATTTCAATCTGAAAGTATTCACAGATGCTGATTGGGCCGGTAATGTGGATGACCAGAAGAGCACAACCAGTGGTGCATTCTTTCTCGGTGGTAGACTAGTCTCATGGATGAGTAAAAAGAAGAGTTGCATCTCTCAATCTACAATGGAAGCAGAGTATGTTGCAGCTTTCATGAACCGCACTCAGACAATCTGGATGAAGCATGTACTGGAAGGCTTCAAGATTCCTGTATTTGAACTGGTAAGTATATTCTGTGATAACACAAGTGCTATCAATATATCAAAGAATCTCGTTTTACATTCTAGAACCAAGCATTTTGAGCTTAAGTATCATTTCTTGAGGGAAAAGGTTCAGAATAAAGAGATTGCACTGGAGCATGTGTCCAGTAAGGAGCAGTTAGCAGACATATTCACCAAGCCTCTCCCAAAGACAACATTTATGGATTTGAGAGGTGAATTAGGGGTATGGCCCCTTCAAGAGGTGAACTAAAAGTGGTTGTTCCACATTAGTCAGGTAGTGGATAGAAAAATCTTTGGTTGATTGGTGTGTTTAAGGATGCTACTCCTCAGGGGGAGCAGCATGAGGAAACAGTGATAATTGTACCTCCACTTTGGCATTGTTGTCAAAGGGGGAGAAGAAGTGAAGTGAAAAGATATCTGCAACAAATGGGGAGATGATGTGAAGTAGAGAAGATATCTTTTGTATATTGCCATCAATGCCAAAGGGGGAGATTGTTGGCATTATGTGAACTGGCATGAGCCTTATGTAAACTGGCATGAAGACATAATGATATTGTATGTTGTCATTCATGTCAATATGAGACATAGTGTGAACCGACACATGAGATAAGTGAAGAAAGAGATACCAGCATATGTGTGAACCAGTATATGCCAAAGTGAAGTGGCACATTTGTTCAAAGTGAACTGGCATGTAGTTATGGGAATCGGCACATGGAAGCACTGTATGACTACCAGTTGGTAAGGCAGCTTCCACTTCAAGGTTTTCGGTTGGAGTATCTCAAGTCTGCATGACTCAATCAGTGATCTTTGTGTGATGAGTTAGCAGTATGATGGAGGACAAATTGTGTTGCCACGTAAGCTCTGTGCGCGTGAAGGATCTTGCATGAAGAAGACTATTCCTATCTACCTCGACAATGTGCGAAGTCTATCAAATGGTGATAATGCGTGATGGGTTATCAGCCACCATGAAAACGGTGGATAATGGACGATGGAGAATGTCTTGAGATTGACTCAAGACTGGTGCATTTAATGCAGTATGTTTCAACGATCAGGAACGGACTGTTTGAATTGCTCAACCTAACAGGTTTAGGGTTTAAGGTTTTTGCTACCGACTTGTATGTTCCCTATAAGGTCGATGTTAGGTTTCTGTCTAAAGTTGTTGGCAAAAGCTATGAGTGTGTATCCAACGAAAGTGATACAAGATTCTTGCCAGACCATAGGAGAGAAGAGATACCTACAAAGTGTATGTGCAGAGGGAAAAGAGGAGCCTAAACGGATCTGTATTAGTATTAAGTGTTGTTAACAGATCATTGTAATACTTGTTGATCTCTAACCACTTCAATAGTTGCAAAATCCCCTAACAGGGTAGCCTTAACTGGCTTGATTCAAAATCCCTTAAATCGGGTGGTCTTAACCGGCTTGCTGTAAATCCCTTAACTGGGTAACTCGAAGCTAATGAGTTTTGAGAAGCTTAGGAGATCCTTTCAGCTATTGAGTTCTTAAAATCCTCTAACAAGGTGACCCTACCGGGTTTAACCCTTAACCGGGTATCCCTTAACCAGGTGATCCCTAATAGGATCGGTTCCTACCAGAACCTATTGTAATGTTCTTAACTAGACAAGGCTCCTAATAGAGCGGACTTCTAAAGAGTTCAAAAAGAAGCTTATGGGTATTCATCCCCACCGTGGTTTTTCCCAGTTGGGTTTCCACATGAAAAATATGTGTGTCATGTGAAATGCTTTTGTCTTGTGATGCTTTGTTTTATCTGTTATGCACATGAAGTTTCTATGCTTTATGCCTGTCTATAAAACATATTGAACTCACTATTGTGAAGATTTGATGGTTAAGTCTACTAGTTTATGAATGCGAATATTATGATAATGTGGTATTGAGCTAAGAGAAAAGCTTAGTGAGTGACCGGTTCATGACTGATTGAGCTATTCTAGATGCTACTGGTTGCTCTGTTTTACCGGTATCTTTGTTTATCAGTCATTGTGAGTGTTTGTTGTGAAACTGGTTTTGGACTATATTTGTGTCTGTACTCATTCACCCCCCCTCTCTCAGTACCAGTTTGGTACTAGTGGTTCATCAGTATCTAGAGATACCTTGGTTGGAAAACTTTCGACATTTGAGCTTGAGGAATTTGGTCCTGTTGCTACAATTAAAACAGATTTGGCCTTCAAAGTATCATCATCTGGAACATCATCATCATCATCGTCATCATCATCATCATCATCATCATCATCATCATCATCATCTGACAAATATGATTGGAAAGAACTTTATACAAGAGAACTCAAAGATATCATAAGGGAAAACGAAGAACTAGAAGAACTTGAAGCACTATTTGCAAGGAAAATGCCTAAAGATCTAGTTGGAAGTAAGTATGAAGGTAAAACACCATTTAAATGTTTTAACTGCAATAAAGTTGGTCATATGGCATCTAGATGTCCTGACAGACATGCAATATTGAGAGAAGAAGCTAAAAGAACATATAAGCGTAAGCTTGAATATCAGAGATACAAATTCAAGAAGAATAGAGACAACTCATGTTACTATGCTGAGGAAGGAGTTACTAATGATTCTAATGAAGAACCGATCAATGGATGGGCTTTCGCTGTAATAAAAGAAGATCAACTGACATCTATTGTTCCACCAGTGGAGCAGGCCCTGATAGCTAAAATTGAAGAAAAGGATGAATGGATCATAGTTTTTTAGTGGTGAATCTTCACCAATTGGCAAATTCCACGTGAACAGTCTGGGGCAACATCGTGGTCAAATCGCTCAGAATTTTGGGATTAACAATACACTATAGAATTTGGCTTTGCCATTGACCACACACTGTTGATGTGCATGCCCATAATATTCGACTAGAATCACTCAGACGTGTGTATAAGATCACCTCCATTATTCGCCAGCAATAGTAAAATGACCACATACCTAGGACCTAATTCGCCAATGGTAAATTAAATATTCATTGCACGCGTCAGCCAAATTTGCCAATATAAATTAAAACATTATAAGTATTCAAGGACCCATTTTGCCCCGCTTAAATTAAATATTCATTGCACGCTCACGCAATTTGCTAAAAATGCAATTAAATTAAATGTTTGTTGGCAACTGCGATGCCTGAGACCCGCATAATTCACCAAAAATGCAATCATGGATTGCTATAAATACACTCTTTCTTACACTTTTTCTTACAATTTGTTCATGTCTGATTAGTAAATTGGGAGCTCTCGAGTCTCGATTCACATTCTGCAAATTGAGTTGGAAATTCGAAGTTCATTCACATTGTAGGTCAGGGCAGAGGGCCAGAGTTACAATCCTACAACACAGGCCCATGCATTCTTGATTCCTAATTCAGAGAATTGAGAAGGCATAAAGGTGAGTAATCATTTCTTCATACTTGATAGTATTAGTTTTAACTTTTAATTCGTAGTGAGAGTTCAAGACTCAAGATGTCACAGTCAAACATGGGTGAGACTCCTCAGCGTGGTGAAGGGATTGAAATGTCACACAAGGGTGAGACTAAGACTCCTCAAGGTGGTGAAGGGATTGGGATGTTAGACAAGGGTAAGACTCCTCAGGGCGGTGAAACTAAAGGGATTGAGAGGCCATCAAAATGCCCAAAACCTAAGCTTAAAGATACCACCATAAAGTCTTTCTTTGGAATTGGCAAAGTTTCTGGTCCATCAACTTCTGCAGTTGTAGAAGCCATTCATAGTATCTCACCACCACCACAAGGTGGGATTGTCATTGAGTTAAATGCATCAAATGAGGATGACAATACTGACATGATAGAAGATGTTGTAAGGGATCCACACAATTAGATAACTCACACGGATGCAAATGCTAGTACTGAAGATGATGTTGGTTGGAAGAAAAGAAAAAGGAAAGTAAAACTGGGGCGAGAGTGGGAGATGACAAGGAGTTTTAAGATTGATTGGGTAGAAAAGTACCTATTCATTGAACCAGTCCCAAACAATGATGAACAACCAACAGAATGTAGGTGCAAGATTTGTAGCTAGAAAACTAAAAGAGAGAAGAAGATGCAACTAAAGCTTGACACCATAGAAAAGCATATTGGTAAGGTTTATGAAAAATAGATCATAGATGGAAATGAAACATGAGTAGTAAGATGGAAATCAAAGGAAGAATTTCTTCATGTTAAGTGTGTCGTGGAATATGAAGAGCATAACCACAAAACAACACTGATTGGTAATAGTGGATTTGGAAATACAATCAAGGCTGGGCTTGAACATGCAGCGAAAGATGCAAACCTAGCAAAGACTGTTCAGATGAGTGTTGTTTTTCATATTATGGCGAGAGGGCATCCTATGAAAGATTTCCCAGAATTTAGTAATTTATTATCTCTTTTGAATGTTCCTCACTAGCCTATGTCACATTGGTCAATAAATGCTGGATGGGAAATGGCAAACTGTCTCGCTGAGGTGGAAAAGCAAAATTTACAAGAGAGTGTAAAAGAGTCAAATTTAATTTCATTATCCATAGATGAAGTTACTGTGGTAGATAACACTGCTTGGGTTTGTATGAAAGTGTATATTGTAAAAGAACATGTCCACCGAGTTCATCTACACTGTGTTCATAGAATGAGGGGCAATTCAACAACAGAAAATTTATATTTGGAAGTTAAGAAATCTTTGAATGAAATTGCTAATATGGATGACTTGACAATTGCCAAGAAGTTGGTGTGTGTTGGAGCTGATGGAGCTACAGTAATGCAAGGTCAAAGGACTAGTCTTTGCGCAAGATTACAAACTAGTATTGCACCATACATGGTTATCATTTACTGCATGGCCCATCGAATAAATTTAGCATATAGAATTGTAATCAATTTCCCTATAGTGTCAAAAGTTGAAGATCTGGTCCACGAGCTCCACTCATACTTCTACTGAAGTCCTAAACGTTTTGCAGAATTTCAGATTTTTGCTGAGGGAGTAACAGGAGGAAACAAGCTTCTCAGGGATGTTGAGACCAGATGGATCTCCTTGCATGGAATAGTGGAATGAGTTCTAATAGAATATTAATCCTTGATCAGTCTAATGTATGAGCAACGCCTCACAGTAGACAAAGCTCTTGATCTCTTACATAAGTTAAGTGATATAGAGACTCTGTTAACTTTAGCTAGTCTTCTCCCCATGTTGGATTCAATGAAAAAACTTGTTAAGAAAGCCCAAGATAGAACTATGTATATCAATGAGTATAGAACTCTACATAAATTGACATGCTTGAGCCTGGATGGTCTATATTTAGATCTAACAAGGTGAAGCCCAAATTTTTTTAGGTGGCAGATAATTACAAATTTGAATCATGCTGAAATTTTTTTACATTTCAATACAAAAAATGAGTTATGTGTCTTTGTAAAAGGATTTCAGATACCAATGCACCAATCTAAGATGGGCAAGCGAGGCAGAGCACTACTAGTTAAAAAGGAAGATTTTGACAAAATTGTGAAATTTGTTAGTGATAATTTGAAGTCTATTGCAGATGAACTTTTGACTAAGATTCATGAAAGATTCTCTTGAGAAGAAATACTTGAAGCCATGGGTTGTGTGTATCCTCAATTTTAGTATTCAATTGGAGATAATCCAAATGACGCAAAGATGTATCATAAAAAACTAGAGGAATTGATATTGACATTTTCAAAAGATGCATATTGCAATGGACAGCCAATAGAAGGAATTTTAAATTCAGATCATCTTAGAAAACAATGTAAACAATTTGCATTAGTTATAAAACAACAGTTGGTTAACTTGGAGAATCCATTTGAACCTGGATCAATCACAAGGCTTTGGAAAAGGATAGATCAAAGTGAAGCATTGCATATTGCAATACCAAAATATTTGAAACTTGCTGATTTATGTCAAACAATGATATTAGGGTTGGTGGAAGATGAGAGAGTTTTCAGTGCATTAGGGCTTTTGAAATCAAAGATCAGAAACAAATTAGACAAGAATTTGGAAACTTGCTTGAGGTTGTTTGTAACCCAATATAATGTTAGAGATTTTCCATATGATAGGGCACTGGCAATCTAGAGTTCCATGCGTGAAAGACGAGGGGTGTGAAACACTTTAAAAGTTGGTGGTGTTACTGCTAGTGCTAGTGCTGAGACAAATGAATATGATGGATCGCAGACTCAGAGTCAGCTTTAAGATGAAGACATTTTTGAATACCTGACTTAGAATGAAGATGAACCTATTAGTACTAGTCAATTTCCGGATCTTGACACCATTTGGGATATGGAAGCCTCAGAGTGAGTCACTGAAGTGAATTAGCAGTCAGTTTATAGGTATTTATAATTATACTACAGTTCTTGAGTCATATTAAAATTTGAATTTGCAAAATTGCAATACTATAGTTGTCATTGATGATTTTTGATATTGTATTCCTTGAATTTGTCAATCAGAACGGATACTTATTTCATATTTTTAATTGTGAATTTGAATTATTAGTAAATAATTGAATTATTAGTAAATTGGTATTTGGTTCCACATTATGTTGAACATGAAATGCAACAATTTGTGTCACAAGACCCATAAAATTATTCATATTGCATAATTGTTACTGCTAGAACCTTTCTACTATTCTATATTAAATGCTTAACATGATGTTCATGCCGATTAGGGATTTGTGCTTGTTTTTTGTCTTAGTTGGCTAATAAACCGAAGTTGTCGTGCATTGAAAATCTGAGTTATCCTCTCTTTATTTGTCCATGTCAATGTCAAGTGTGGTAAAATGGCTGGTTAGACATGTTTAATGTTTCATCTCTAACTCACAGATAAATTTTATGTTTAACAATTTAAGTGGTGACTTAGCAAGTGTTGGTTTGGGTTTAAATCATGAGATCTCTAGTTTTTTGAGTGTTAGAATTTTATGTTAGCGAGCTGGAGATTGTTAATGAAATTGCTTTGGTCACGAGGTCTCAAATTGGTTTGATGCCATGCATTATAGCTGTGAGAGTTAGTGAGTAAGTACTAAGTCATTAATGGTACTCACTGGGTCACTGCGGTCAAGAGATAAAAAGTTTTGAGATTTTATGGTTATCGCTATCTCGCAGGTCCTTTATCATCAAGTTAGTTTAAGTTGTGAGATTGCGAGTACTAGGAGATTTTAGTTGTCGCTACCTCGCAAGATGTTTTGAACTTGACCATTTTATGTTGCGAGGTTACGACTGGGTGTGATTTTATGTTATCACAAGGTCATGAGGTGTTCGCGGTTAAGTCATTTTAATTTGGTATCGCAGCTTAGTTGGTTTCATCACTTGCTCATAGATTTTGAAGTTGTTTGGCATTTTAAGTTGCAATCTGGAAACAGGTAAGTTTTGGTCTAATTTTGTGGTCATCACATGCTTGCGGGTTTGTAAGTCTTAAGTGAAAAAGTGTTGCGAGAATGCGATGACGGTTAAGTGTCTTGTTGTCATGGGATCACAAGGGTTTAAGTCAAGTTAAGTTTCTAGTTGCGAGCTTGTGATGAAATAAGTTGTTTTGTTAGATTTGCAATGGTCGCCAGCTCACAGGTAAAGAAAGAATATTACAAATGTTGTTGCAAGGTTGCGTCTGAAGGGCTTGATGAAGATCAATGGCTGTTGCTCACTTGTGAGATTCTTTGAGGATTCGTAAAAGGGGTTGCGAGCTTGTGATTAAGAGGATTTGGTAGCATTGTCGATAACTCACCGACTCCTTTCCAAATTGTTATAACCGATTGTGAGTGTGCGATTAAAGATGGGGATTGACATGTGGACTTGTTTGTTGGGTTTTGTAAAAGTTTTGCATGGCAATCACCAATCAAATGCCACAGTAGCTATTGCTAGTTCATGCAAGTGTGGCAAGTAATATTAATGAGACTTGAATGATTAATGAGACGGTGCCCAAATACCATAAATTGCATGATCGAGATGAGATTTTGACATTTGTATAATTGCATTAATGTCGCACTAGCTAGTTCATGCAAGTGTGGCAAACCGCAAATGGCAATTAATGAGACTTGAGAGAAGTGACAATGCCCAAATACTATTTTATGTTGTGAGCTTGCGACTGGGTGTGATTTTATATTATCGCAAGGTCACAAGGTGTTCACAGTTAAGTCATTTTAAGTTGTGATCTGGTGACAGGTAAGTTTTGGTTTGATTTTGTGGTCATTGCATGCTTGCGGGTTTTTAAGTCTTAAGTCAAAAAGTGTTGTGAGCATGCAATGGTGGTTAAGTGTCTTGTTGTCATAGGATCGCAAGGGTTTAGTGTCTTGCTATCGCAGGATCACAAGGGTTAAGTGTCTTGATGTCGCTCACTCGCAAGATTCTTTGAGGATTTGTAAAAGGGGTTGCAAGCTTGCAATTAAGAAGATTTGGTAGCATTGTCGCTAACTTGATAACATGTGCACTTAGTTGTCGGGTTCTGTAAAAGTTTTGAATGGCAATCACAATCAAATAGAAGGGCATGAATTCAAATTTTGCTCGAGTAGTTCAGCTTTAAAGTTTGAAATTTGAATTAATGCCATAGTAGCTAGTTCATGCAAGTGTGGAAATTAATGAGACTTGAGACTTGAGAGAAGTGATGGTGCCCAAATACCGTAAATTGCATGATAGAGCCAAAAAAATTTATAATTGCATTAATGCATTCTATCTTCGAGGTAATCCAGTGAATTGATCTCTGCAACAACGTTGGAGAATTTAGAGTGTTGGGTGTGGGAAAATTTCAAAAAATTGGTTAAGTTTTTCTCCTACAGCTAAAATGAGCTAGGTGACGAGTGGAACTGGAGCTTCCAAGCCCAAGCCCATGACAAGTGGAGAAGAAGGACATAGAGGTTCCAAGGCCAGTGCCACTGAGGAAAAGATGGTTAAGAAATACAAAGAAGAATTTGTAGATTTGATGCCAAGGACTTCCATTGCTTTGAATACAAATTATTTGGCATGGAAAGATTTATGGAGCCAATGCAAAAACCCTACCATGCCTAATATGACTAGTTCTACTCTATTTAATTATTTCTGGAATAATAGGGTTAAGGGTGTCCCGATGTCAAACCCTTGAGATTTAAATATGGGAAAGTTAATTGTGCCAGATGTGTATGTTGATGTGGATTTGATCAAAGAGTTGGCCAAATGCTATTGCCTAGTATCTAGGGTAATCAGAAGAAAGAACCAGTCTGCCCTAGTTTCAATTAACAAATCTAGCTTTGTTGAATCTTTCCAGATTACTGGTGTTGCATGTACAGATATAGATTTGGAGTGGATTGCAGAGGATTATGACAAATACAAAGGTGTTATCAAGAAGCATGCAATCCCCAGATACATGCCTAGGGTGAATAGGAAGCCGGTTATAATTCTAGAGAGTATCAAACCACCATTTGACATCACACCTTTCCACCATTATATGCATTGTACAATCTATGGATTATGCAGAGTGTTGGGTTTTGATGGAGATTCAACAGTGTTAGTTGAATTACTAATGATGGCTATGGAAATTCAATACCCAGATGTTAACAAAGATTACGATCATGTGGGCTATGTGGTTGAACACATTCATAATGCTCTAGTTGAAATTCAGAGTGGTGCACCCAGCCCTACATTCAAGCATTATTCATGGTTGATGCATTTAATCTTGTTCTATAATGTTGAGTTCATGGATAAAGAATTAGAGATTTTCAAAGAAGAATTCAGTGTCTTAATGCCAATACAAAGATGGACCCAGGTTTGGGACAGTAGTTCTCCCCGTTCTTCTTTCCCTTTCTTTGAAAATTGGATTGTTTCGCCAATTATGGAAATGCTAGGAATAATTAGGGAATGATTGTCAATTGATGTTAGGAGAGTTTTGAGACCTTACTAGTTTGTTCCAAACTGGTCTATTTCATATAACTAGGGGGACTTTTATTTTTTTGATAACTTTTATGTGATTAGAGTCTATGGGTGTCCTCAGCCTCCCCATATTTTACCAAAATTTGTTCCAATTAGGATTGATTTTATGGAGTTTATCTGGCAATTGACCCTAGTTTAAAAAGAATACCTTGATAAACACAGGAAGGGTTCTCTTCTTCCAAGGCTTTGGGTTGCATCTGATTTTACCATTGGTAGGAGTTGCTTTAATCAAGTAAACAATTTCCTTAAACAATATAAGTTGGTTAATGTTGTGTCTAGATTTTGTGATCCGGTACAATTTATTAAAGTTGCAATGCCAAAAATGACACCTTGGGCCACAATAAAAGACCATGAACCATTGGATGATGAAGATGTGGTTAGAAATTTGCTGAGAAAAGATGAAGTATAAGAAATGAGAAGAAAATGGAAAAAATTGATGAGAGTTGAAGCAGAATTGAAGGCTGCTGACCCTAGTTTTTCAGGTTTTTGTCCTGATAGCCCATACCTGGAGAGGATTAACAAAATGCTAAGTTTATATGAAATTCTGATGGAACAAATGCCTCAAATTCCAGATTCAGAAGTGGTTGCTTAGTAGCAAGACCCCCAAGATGGACATTCTTCACATGGCAAGAGGCCACTTAGTGTGTCTGTTGATGATGTAGAGAGTGGGGATGAAGTTCAATCTACCCCAACTGCAAAGAAACAAAAAACCAATGAGGTCGGTACAATTGTGAGGAGAGACCTTGCTAGAGAAATTGTTACAGAACAAGGACAATACTTTCATCAAATAAGGACACATGTCAAAGAAGTAGGGCATAATGAAGAATAGGGAGAAACAAACGAAGCCCTTTCTTAAGGCTTTGATGAGTGTGTGATGTTGTCGAATGAGTTCATGAAAGATGACGACTTTATTAAGTCAGATGAATTTAAAAGTTTTTTGTCAAGATTGAAACAAAAACAATTAAGACAAAATCTGATCATAGAGGAAGAAAATGAAGAAAAGAAATAGGAGATCATCAAGGCACTACAGGAATATGATCCTGACAGGGAGCAAATATTTGTGGAACAGGCAAGATAATTGATTAAGAGTACTAGTATGATTATGATGCCTGATTGGGATATCCAATCTACTTTTATTATTGATCAGGTTAGGAAGCAAGAGGACCCAATGTTCAAAACTAAATTTGAAATTAGAGATGTAATAAGAGGATCAGGATTTAATCCTAAGTCAAAGACACTTGCTGCTTGGTCTTTGGCCCCTTCCACTCAAAAGCCCCACCTTCTAAATATCCAAGTAGAAAAGAAAGTTGACAGAATGATCTGGAACTTGCAAAACACAATTGACACAGAGATTGCCTCTTTTTTGACTCAAGTTTGTTTCATGAATTTATCAAAAATAGAGAATTTGTCAAGAAGATACACAGAAACATATACCCAATTGATTGCATTGTCTAAAAAATATGAAGAGACACTGATGAAGAAGGGCACTCTGAAGGAAGAGTTAGTGGAGTTGAAAGAAAAAATTGCAAATGAGCCCCCTCCAACACAAATTATAGAACAACTACAAGTACAAGAAATACCAACTGATGTGACAACAAAAATGGAGAAATACATAGGGAAAATTGAAAAGCTTGAAAAGGAACAAAATGTCAAGGCTATCTCTATTGTGTCAGAAATTCTAAAACACAAGATTAACATATTGAAAGGAAAATTTCAATGGTAGTGCATGATTTGCACATTTCTTTGAAAGAGGCAAGTAAAACATCCTCTGAGGCTGTCACTTTTCTTGGAACTTTATTCAATGTTTGGTCAGGAAGAAGCAGATTAATGGATAAGCTAGATACTGCAATGATGAATCAAGTTTCTCACAAAGATTTGCAAGGTATTACTCCTTTTTATGCTTGGGCTGGTAGGAAACCGATTGTGAGACATTTCAGAGTCTTTGGGTGTCCAACATGGGCTCGCATACCTCCACAGAAATGCAAGGCATTGGAACCATAGAGTCGACCTTGCATATTTGTTGGATATCCTGAGGGTGTTAAGGCATATAGATTGATGGATCCTGAGACACATGAGGTGTTCATTGAGAGGAGTGTTCACTTTGAGGAAAGCTCTCCTAGCTTAGCCTCTCTACCTCCTCCACCTTACTCCATTGTGGATAGTGATGCTAGTGATTCAGATGATGAGAGTCCTTCAACTCTGACTCACAAGGTTACACCTCTGCAGGCTCCACTTGTAGTTGAGGAGCCTCATTCTCCACCTCCACCTAGACCTTGTTGGGCTCAACAAACACTTGAGTTTGCGGGTTCTCTTGTTGGGGATCCTTCAGATACATGGAGAACTCGATCACAACATCAGGATCTTCCACATGCATTCATTGCTACTGCTTCTGATCCACAGACATTTAGGGAAGCATCAGGGGTTCCCCGAGTGGGACCAAGCTATGGAGGAGTATAGTTCCTTGATGAGGAACAACACCTGGGATTTAGTCCATCTCCCTAAGGGGAGAAAGATGGTTTGATGTAAGTGGATCTATCAAACCAAGTATGCAATGGATGGTAGTGTGGATAAGTACAAGGCTTGGCTTGTTGTGAAAGATTTCTCCCAGATAGCAGGTGTTGACTATGTTGAGACCTTTGCACCCATAGCCAAGATGAACTCCATTTGCTTGAAACTTGCTATTGTTGTAGCTCATGGTTGGGTTGTACATCAGATGGATGTGAAGAGTGCCTTTCTTAATGGTGACCTTGATGAGGAGATTTATATGGAGCAGCCGTAGGGTTTCATCCAGGATACTTCCTTGGTTTGTAGACTAAGGAAATCTCTCTATGGTCTTAAGTAGGCCCCCAGGGCTTGGTATGCCAAGATGGATTCCTTTCTTCTCTCAGCAAGGTTCACCAAGTGTCATTCTGATCTGAATGTCTATATTTTGTGATAGGATGACTCTCACATGATACTTGTGCTCTATGTTGATGATTTGATCATTACAGGGAGTACCGCATCCATCATTAGTAGGGTCAAATCTGCTTTGCATGACAAATTTTCTATGACTGACTTGGGTCTTTTGCACTACTTTCGTAGGATAGAGATTTCATAGTCACCTGCTAGGATTACACTATCGCAACCAACGTATTCTCTTGATCTACTTGCACACTTTCATATGTCTGATTGTAATCTTGCCCCGACTCCCTTTCTTTTAGGAGTCAAGCTTGAGGTTCATTGTTCTTCTCCACTAGTTGATGCCACTTTGTATCTTCAGCTTGTGGGTAGTCTCATCTACTTGACCCATACACGCCCTGATATTTCATTTGTAGTTGGCATGGTTTCCTGCTTCATGCAGGAACCACATGAGCTTCTTTGGAAAGGAACCACATGAGCTTCTTTGGAAAGCCACCAAACGCATCCTTCATTACATCCAGGGTACACATCACTATGGGATTCACTATGCAGCAGGCACAGGACTTCGCTTGGTTGGTTACACAGACTCTGATTGGGCTTGTGATCTTGATGATCATAAGTCTACTTTAGGTTACATTTTTCAACTTGGTTTAGGCCCCATTTGTTGGCAGAGCAAGAAGCAACATGCTATTGCTCTCTCTTCGATTGAGGCTGAGTATCAAGGTGTTGTTAATGTAGCGACTGAGACCATTTGGCTTCAGTAGATTCTCACAGAGTTTGGGTTCACCACTCCACGACCGACAGTTCTACATTGCGACAATCAGAGTTCTATTGCAATCTCGAAGAACACCGTACAGCACCAGCGGACCAAACACATTGAGATTCATATGCACTATATCTGAGAGCTCATTCAGGAGCAGGTCATTGATTTGCAATATTGTCCTACAGCAGAGCAAGTTGCAGACATATTCACCAAACCTTTCACCGAGAGTAAGCTCCAGCAGTTGTGAGCTCTCTTGGGGGTGTAGGATGTGTCATTAGGGGGGGTTAGCTGACTTCTCCTTCCTCTCTTATGGGGGGGACTTTTTGTTAGGGTTTCAAGCAGATCCAAAGAAAATATGAACTAACAATTATATGCAGATTTAAATACAAAAGATAAAGAAATAAAACAAAACACAGATAACACAGAGATTTAACGTGGTTCACCCAGAATGGGTTACGTCCACCATACACAGCCGTCCAATCTTTATTATCCAGCAAAAATAGTACATCAACCTTACTTTGCTGATCAGTCGCCACATTTCAACAATCTCCCACTTGGAGACTGATCAGGCTCCACACCGAACAATCTCCCACTTAGAGACTGATACTACATGACACCACTATACATGCAACATTCGCTGGATAAAACACTAGGACTTGACTAGTATAAATTTCACAATTATCAATCAAGAAGACCAACAAAAACTGATGAAGAAATCAGCTTCTCCTGTGGAACTGCCTTTTTGAACATATCGGCAGGATTCTCACTTGTGTGAATCTTCTCAAGCCGTAACTGACCCTCCTCCAAAACAGTCCGGATGAAGTGGTACCTGAGCTGAATGTGCTTTGTCCTTGAATGAAAAGCAAAGTTCTTCGCAAGATGAATGGCACTCTAGCTATCAGTATACAATGGGCTATCCTCTTATGTCTGACCCAATTCCCTCAGAAAATATTGCAACCAAATCATCTCTTTGCTGGCTTCTGTAGTAGCAACATACTCAACTTTAGTGGTTGAAAGTGCAACAACCTTTTGCAGCCTAGAAATCCAACTGACTGCAGTTCCCCCTATAGTAAAAACATATCCTGTAGTACTCCTCTGTGAATCAATATCACTAGCCAGATCAAAGTCAACAAATTCACTTAGAGCAGCATTAGATCCTTTGAAACATAATGCCTTCGTAGTAGTTCCTTTCAAATACCAAAGAATCCATTTCACAACATTCCAAAATTCCATACCCGGATTACTCATAAACCTGCTCACAACTCCCACTGCATGTGCAATATCTGGCCTTGTGCATACCATTGCATACATCAGACTGCCAAAAATTGATGAATACGGGATGTTAGACATTTTATTAACCTCTTCTTGTGTCTTTGGGCACATCTCCTTAGTCAATTTGAAATGACTAGTCAAAGGTGTACTAACTGCTTTTGCATCTTGCATGTTAAATTTTTTCAACACCTTCTTTATATACTCACTTTGGGACAAATTCAAGGTTCTATTTTTCCTGTCCCATGTAATCCTCATACCGAGAATTCGCTTAGCTGCACCCAAATCCTTCATAGCAAATGACCTGGCTAATTTCTGTTTAAGATCATTTATATGTTGCATGTTAGACCCAGCAACAAGCATGTCATCAACATAAAGCAATAGGATAATATAACTGCCATTATCAAATCTCTTAAAATATACACAATGATCAAAATGACATCTATGATAACCGTGTTCAGCCATGAAACTATCAAATTTTAAATACCATTGTTGGGGTGCTTGCTTTAGGCCATACAGACTTTTCTTCAACCTGCACACCAAGTTCTCCTTACCTTTGACCTTATATCCCTGTAGTTGCAACATGTAAATTTCCTCCTCCAAATCTCCATGGAGAAAAACTATTTTGACATCTAATTGTTCAAGATGTAAATCATCTGTAGCCACAAGACAAAGTACAGTTCTAATTGAAGTCATTTTTATAGCTGGAGAAAATATTTCATCATAATCTATACCCTTTTTCTGTGCAAAACCTTTTACCACAAGTCTGGCTTTATATCTTTTTTGACCTCCTTCCTCCTCCTTCAGCCGATAAACCCATTTGTTAGGCAAGGCTCTTTTTTCTGTAGGTAAAGGGACTAAGTCCCAAGTCTTATTTTTCATCAAGGAGTCCATCTCCTCTTTCATGCCTAGCTCCCACTGTTGTTTGGTATCTACCTGCATTGCTTCTTCATATTCTTCTGGTTCACCAGAATCTGTTAATAAAATAGAATACAAAGAAGGAGAAAATCTTTCAGGGGTTCTGCTTGTCCTCGTAGAACGTCTAACACTTGCAGGAGTTTGTGGGACAATCTGTTGTTGCTGAGCATCAGGTACCTATGGCATTTCATTTTTAGGAATCTCATCCAACACCACATATTCTTGTTTGTCATGTTCATGCTTCTTTTCCTACATCTGTTCTTTATACATAACCTTCTCATTGAATATAACATCTCTACTTCTAATTATTTTCTTATTTTCAAAATCCCATAACTGATAGCCATATTCATCTTTCCCATATCCAATGAAGGTACATTTCTAAGATTTAGCATTAAGCTTGGTTCTATTTTCTTTATCAACATGGACAAAAGCTTCGCAACCAAAAGTTTTTAGAAAAGAATAATTTACCTTTTTACCAGTCCATGCCTCCTCTAGAATACCACCATCCAAAGTGGTTGAAGGTCCTCTATTTATCAAATAGATAGCAGTATGTACAACATCTACCAAAAAATGTAAGGGCAATCTAGCATGCAATCTCATGCTCCTCGCACATTCCATGATGGTCCTATTCATTCTCTCTGACACACCATTTTCCTGTGGAGTTCCTGGAACTGTCTTTTTCTTTCGAATCCCATTTAAGGAACAGTAATCTTCAAATGCTTTGCTGCAATACTCACCTCCATTATCCGATCTGAGACACTTCAACTTTTTTCCTGTCTCATTCTCAACGAAAGCTTTCCATTTCTTAAAAGTTTCAAAAACATCTGATTTTTGTTTTAGGAAATATACCCATGTTTTTCTGGTTGAGTCATCAATAAAAATAACATAATAATAAGAGCCACCAAGAGATGATACCTGAGCTGGTCCCCATACATCTAAATGTACAAGCTCTAAATTCTCACTCTTCTTCTCTTTCCCAACCTTGAGAAATCTGACTCTTTTCTATTTACCATAAACACAGTTTTCACATAACTCTAAATCAATTGTCTGTAGTCCTGGCAATAGATTTTTGAAGTGAAAGACTGTCATCCCTTTCTCACTCATGTGCCCAAGCTTATGGTGCCACATTATTGAATTTGTTCTTGCAACATTTATTGTTGTTGTCCCTGTAGTAACTTTATCTATAGCAGCTAAGGTAGAGTAAGTGTTACCAGTACACAGATATAATGTGTCTACCTTCGCACCTTTAGCTACTACTAATGATCCTTTAGTGACCTTCCACATATTGTCTGAGAAGGTAACTATGCAACTTTCACTACCTAGTTGCCCTACAGAAATTAAATTTCTTCTTAAATTAGGAACATGTCTTACCTCCTACAGAAACCAGTCATTACCATTCTGCAACTTGATCTTTATCTTTCCTTTTCTAACAATTTGATAGGGCTCATCATCACCCAAATATACCTATCCAAAATCACCTTGAACATAATCTAGAAAATATTTTCTATGGGGTGTAGCATGAAATGAAGCCCCAGAATCTATTACCCAAGAATCATTAACATTATCCAAACATAAGATTAAAGCATCTTGTAAAGTATTACTTGCAATATTAGCTTCCTTACTGTCATTTTCATTTTTGTCTCCTTCTTTGTTTTTCCAAGACCAACAGTCTTTCTTTAGATGACCAGGCTTTCTGCAGTACCAACAATCTTTCTTTCCTCTAGATTGAGAGCATCCTTTCTTTGACTTCCCTCGTGACTTCTCATTCCCAGGGCCTTTTCCTCTTTCCTTTGATCTTTCTCTGTTCTCCACATTCAAAACACTACCCGATGATGTTGAAGTCTCACCTGTGCTTTTCCTTCACATTTCCTCGCTTAGGATAACACCAACAATATCATCAAATACCAAAGTATTTTTACCAAAGACAGAGTTACTTACAACCATAACTAAGCTATTCCAGCTTTCTGGCAAAGAACATAAAATCAAGAGAGCCCTAACCTCTTCTGCAAAGGTAATTTTTACCGAAGACAATTGACTGGTAATTGTATTAAATTCATTTAAGTGCTCCGCTACAAATCCTCCGTCACTCATTTTCAAATTAAACAAACGCTTCATAAGAAATACCTTATTTGAAGCTGAGGGTTTTTCATACAACTTAGCCAATGTTGCCATCAAATCTACAGTTGTTTTTGCTTCTGTTATATTGAATGCTATAGACGACGCAAGGCACAATCGAATGGATCCCAGTGCCTTTCTATCTAAAATGTCCCACTCTTCATCTGATATTGTGGTTGGTTTCTTTGCCTTTCCTTCCAATGGCTGCCACAAATCCTTTTGATACAGGTAATCCTCCATCTGCATTTTCCATAACTGATAATTCTGACCGTTAAACTTTTTGACCTTGAATTTGGAATCCTCCATTGCTCCCACTCAAATCTGAAAGTCCTGCCAATTTACAAAAAACCTCGCTCTGATACCAATTGTTAGGGTTTCAAGCAGATCTGAAGCAAATATGAACTAACAATTATATGCAGATTTAAATACAAAAGATAAAGAAATAAAACAGGACACAGATAACACAAAGATTTAACGTGGTTCACCTAGAATGGGTTACGTCCACCATACACAGTTGTCCAATCTTTTTTATTATCCAGCAAAAACAGTACATCAACCTTACAATGCCTTAAGCATCCCAGCCGCTTATAACATGCATTTTTAGGGCAATAAACAAAGTCGGCCTTTTTAGGGTTTTATTACAATGTTAGTTTTCATCAACGAAAAATGGCAAAAAAAAATTTTTGTGCTGAGTGTACAGTACTTTGCTGATCAGTCGCCACATTTCAACACTTTTTCCTCTTTGAGGTTTTGTCCTTCTTCTTTGAGAGTCTTTTGTACTTTCATCTCTCTTTTGGAGGGGAGTTTTTTCCCACTAGGTTTTCTCCCTTTCTCAGTTTGTGAGGGATTGCATTGCATAGTTTTTCTTGCATTTGCATATTGTGCATGGGTACCTATCATGGCCTAGTAGCTAGGACCCATCTTGCCTTATTGATTTGAGTCTTCATTCACCTAAGTTGCACTTAAGGGGGGGTGTTGGTGTAAATAAATATTCGTTATGGATATTATTACACTTTACTTAAGTTAACTTAGGATAATGCATCTCTTCGTAGTTTGGATTTGAGACACTTAGGGAAGTGTGCACATAGGGATAGAGCTTGTAGAAGAAATTCCACCTTTTGTGGTCTTGTTTTGTTGTTACACTTCACATTCGGTGGGTCATCCACCTCTTGTGGAATATTATATTATTTCTCCTACCTACCCCTAGTATTTCTTACCTACCCTTGTTTCTCATTGAGCCACATGTCATGATTGTGTGCTCATACATCCATATGGCCTTGCCTATATAAGAAGGTCTATATTCACTGTATTGGTGAATCTAGTTGATCATTTTCATATTGATGAGAATACAGTTTGTTCTTGTCATTCTTTTGTCTCTATTTTAATACTTTTCATTGTGCCCTTGATCTTGGCAAAATCTCACAATTATGTATTCAACTTTCAATTTTCCATGTTCAACTTATAACTTCTTTGTAATTTTTGAAAATGTCTCTATATTGTCAATAAGATATAAATTGAAATTATATATTGATGAATATGACCATTAACTATTAATCTATTTTGAATATAAATTCTATTTTTATTATCTACAAATATAATATATTGACCATTTTAATTATTATATATATTTTTTATTTAAAAATTATTTTATTTTATTTACATTTTTTAGTTTATTTTATTAATATTTTTATAGAAGGTAAATATTTTTGATTTGGAGTTACCACCTCAATAGAATTTAAACCTTGATGGTAAGAACAACAATACCCACAGCTTAACCATCACATCATGCCAATATCATCTAGTTTTTTTAAAATTGTTTTAAATATTTAAAATTTATTATTAATTGATATCCTTTACTAATTTTAAATAAATTATTTAATCATACAATTATTTTTTAAAATATTATTTTTTATTTTATGTACTAAAATACATAAATATTTATTTATTTTTATATTTAAACTGTTTAATAATATTTGTTCAAATGTTTAGATCATCCTGTAAACGAGAATATTGTAAGTACAATAATTTTAAAATAATATATTTTTAAAGAAAAAAATAAATTTCTAAAAAGATTATATAAATAATTGTTATATTAAAAAAACCAACTTTACAAAATAATAGTAAAATCTTTTATATTTTTTTCCATCATAAAATTGTTGCCCCATAATTATAATTTCATTTAATATACAAATATGTTTTATAAAAGAATATATTTTACTCAAGGCATTGAAAATAATAATACTAGAACAATTACATTAAAAAACTAAATAAAAATACTTGCTAAATATTTTCCTCAAACAAAAGATGCAAAATACTACATATTAAATAATAAAATTCATTTTCCAAACAGTATAAAGTATTGTCTCGAATGGCTTAGTAAAAGAAGGTTCTGATCGACGCACATGAAAGAAAAACAAGTTTCATATAAGCTTGTGATATTTACATATAATCGAGCAAACCAAAAGTTGGCTCTTTATTTTTTATATATTCTTCAAACATATATACTATATCATGCTACTACAGCAGTATGAGTAGAAGCTATCCCACAAAGCACTAATACCGTTACTAGCAGTAAGTAGTCTGCACCAGTTTCCTCCATTCTTTATGGCAGTGTGTAGCCTGTAAAACACAGAAAAGAGAAAATCAGTCATTGTCAAATAATTTTGTAGAATTTTGTAGAATGTTGTGTTAGATTTGATTGTGCGATAGTTTTTGTATCAATGATTCATCATCGAGATGAAAGAGTGTATAAGAAGAAGGAGATGAATGTACATAAAGAGTGTGATTCGAAACATTGATGCAAAAACTTTCACACAATCGAATTCAAACACAGCAAAACATCAGCATAATAGATTGTGGAAATCTAATATCATTAGACTTAAACTATTAAGCGTATAATGGTGATAAGAAGAAAAGAACATGGAGTTTAAGAAATGTATATATGATTGAAGGAACTTTTATTCTTACTTCCACACTTGTAGCCTGAGTGCTTGAGCTGAAAGTTGCAGCGCTTTGGAATGGTGAGTGCAGCCTGTGGATTGAAGGCCTTCTGAGATTCACCCAGCTTGATGAGAGCACAGAGACATGAAGGATTGCTTGCCACATCAAGAGCTGCAGCACAACACTTGGAGGAAACAGAAGCCTGTGGGTCTTGGCTTGCCTCTGCACATGGTGCCATTTTCAGGGCTGCAGCTTCTACTGAAGTGTTCCCACACTCTCCTTCACCCATTACCATATGTGCCATTAAAGCTACTGAAACTAGCATAACAATGATGGACTTGAACAGAGACTCCATTGGACTTCCTTTTTTATTTACTTCTTTTCTCTTGATGAAGAATGTTCTGATTTGTGTAGGATGGTTGGATTGTTTGTGTGGACTTTATAGGACTGTGAAAGTGGTGAAAATAGTGGATGAGAAAGTGGGCAGTCTTTGATTTGATTAGTTACCACAGAAAATGCAGGCATTTTGAGCACCCAACTTAGTGAAAGATGGGCATGAGAGGGATAGGGAAAGGGTGTAATTTAAAATTGCTATTTCATTATAGTGGAATTTACAGGTGTTGCTTACTTTATTGGTCTTATAAATAAGTTAATTATTTTGGGCAAATTTTGAGTGGCAGGGTGGCAGTATATGCGTATTCTAGGTTGATTGATTATGATTTTCACTGTTTCTCATCCAAAAGATGTCAATTCATTTTAATTTTTTTAGGGTAGTGTGTCACTAGTTTGTGTTGAGGTGGCTATATTCTTTATTTCATTTCAAACTGTGTCGGCTCAGCTCCATTGACACTCTGTAGATATAAGTGTTTGAGATCATGCAATAATCATAATGACGACATGGAGATTTTAGGTTTTTTCTAGCTTTGATTTACACATTATGTCTCTCTTTACATTTTTAAGTGAAGTGTTATTGTGTTTTTAATGTACACTAGTGGAAGGCGCAAATGAATATAATCTTTGTTTTACTTAAATTATTTCAGTATTATTAATCAATAACTCATTTTAAGAATTAAAATTGAGATTGATAGATATATTAAAAAAATTGTATTAAATTATTAATATTTAATTTTTTGTTTGATGTTGATTGATTCTTTAAAATGTTTTAATTGATTTGTTTCTATATCATTAAAAAGCTAAAAGACAGTATGAAATTAAAAGGAATTTATATTCTACTATTAATACTTTTATAAGGTTATTCTTTTAAAAAATGGGAGTTGTTCACAATTAAATTTAAAGGTTTACAATTATCTTTGAAGACTTAAAGATTCCCTTAAAAAGAAAAAAATCTCTTTGACTTTACATGCAATAAATGAATCTCATCTCAAATTTCGAATAATGTATATACTTTAAGAAAAACAGAACATAAAATCTTCCCCCACAAAAAGTTTGATTGAATATTCTACGTGGTAATAGTGGCTGAAAGCATTAAGATTTTAAGGTTCAAACATTTGAACTAAAAGAGATGTAGCATTCAAATTCAAGGAAAGTACAACCTTAAAGAAAAAAAAGGAATTGATGCCTCTTGTAAGATTTGGACAACTTGTTTTTCCTTTGAAGATTTTATTTTTTGAATTTTGTACATCATTTCATTCTATTGAAACAATTTTTTTGGTGGATTTCTCTTTCTCATGTTGTAGTATAGCAATCATGTATAAAACAAGAAACAATTTTATTCAATTTTGATATTTGTTGGCAAGAAAGTAGTAGAGCACAAAAAGTTACCATAGGTTTTGTCGCATTTCATTGCAAAGGGCTTGCAGAGCCCCAAACTAAAGGACCTTCATGCAAAGTAGGAGTAGTATGCACATGTCACATCTCATAGGAAGATATTTGTATATAGAAAGATGCAATGCAACTATTACTTTTTTTTGTCTTATTTGTTTAAAATGGGTAAGGGACTCCTTTTTTTAAAAGGTTTTCAGTTAATTGCAAATACCTTGTTATCCTTTTTATGTCATAGCTTGTTTACTGAAGTTTGTGCCTCTTTACCTTTTGAGAGGTGTCTTAAGTGTAAGTAGTACTAAATTTTTTTCTAGCATCCAATGACCTTATTGGCTATTATGTCCAAGTGTGTGCTCATTTTATGGTGAGACCATCCATGTCAAAAGGGGATTCAAAACTTTATTGATCGCCAAAATCCATGTTGCAAGTTTTTGGGGGAGTTTTATTAATATTAGATTGAGTTTTAGGGTTCTATCATGCCATGTTTCTTTTCACAATTGATTTGAAGGCCTTTATGGTAGCCAATGCTTTCAAAGAATCAACAAAGAGTTACACAAGAGATAGTTGTTGGTTTAATGAGTTTTGTCATACAAATTCAACACAAGGATGCACACAATAGGGGTATTCACTCTCTTTCAAGATTCTAGTGTCATGAATCTTTATTTGCAAAACAATGGATTTTGAAGATGCAATCATTTTAAGTGAGACGAGGCTAGGAATGATTGAGTGAGATTGGATTAGGAACGATTGCAAAGTCTATGAAAGTCATTATATATCCCTTCCATGCAAGACATTCATGTCATCCTAATAGAGAGGGTAGGTTTGTGTTCTTGAAACCATAATTGAGATAGAAAATTGAATTTATATATTTGAGTAGGCAAATATTTTAGAGTTTGGTAGTATCAAGGAAAATATTCAAGGAATGAGGGTACTTTCACATTATGGAAGACCTTGCTGTTAGAAATACTTCTAGTTGGTTGTCATTGATGTCAATCCCGATGATCTGGATTGGTTCGAATATTGCAGTATGTAGTGTATGCATATCATGCAGAATGTTGGCAATGTAGAGTAGTGGAAGATAGGTATGTATGTATGTAAGGCAATCAACAATTGTTGTATGCATGTTACAAATATGTTTTCTGATAGGTTGTTGCTTTATAAATGTGTAGTGTCAGTACGTTTTCTCTTAGTGTTTGAGTTTTGGTGTTGGTTGTGGTAATTGAGTTTGTGCTTTGGATGTATATGCAATGTAGTTTGGCGATATTTAGTTGATTTTTCTCAAGATTGCAGTGTTTCGCATTTTTTGTTTCATTGCAAATAAGATAGCACAATTTTGATATCCTAGTAGTCATTGCTTAAGATTGATGTATTCAAGTTATGGTGCTTTAGAAGTCATGCTTCAGAAGTTGTGCTCCAGAAATATATTCACTTCTGTAGTGTTTGATAGTTCTATGAGCTCCATTTTCCTTTGGCTTTTGAATTCTAATGATAATATTTTGATGATATGTTGTTCATGTCTTTAACATCCTTATGTTGAGTTGGATCGTGTTCTTTATGCCTTGGAAGTGTTTTCTTGTAGAAATTCGAGGTTATATTCATTTCAGGTCAAGCTGACCTTAAATATTTTTATTGTTGTTTTTCTTCGATGCTTGTAGCATGTGATCTAACCATTGCAGTATCAATTGGGAAAGTATTTTTGAGCCCGAATTAATGTACATTCTTATCGGTACACACACACACATATACATTTTATGTCTTCTGAAGTGAAGTATTGCAAAAGGGTGATGAGTGATAGAGTGAGAGAGATGATATTTGTGGGTGAAGAAGAAAGGAAAATCTAGTGTGACATTGATTGTGTGTGATTGGAGCAGGTAAATAGTGAATGAGTTATAAAGTTTCTTATTTAGATCTACTACAAGTAGTTATTGTGATGTCTGAGCTTAATACGAACTAATCCTATGCATATGTGTTAGGATTAATGACAACCCCAAAGATACTGAGAGGGGGGGTGGGTGTGAATTGGTATCTAACCAGTTGATAAAATATTTGACAATGTTAAGTATTTTGCATTCCAAAATAGTGTACCGATAAATAAGAGTTAATGCAATAAATAGGAACAATAAAGACAACATAGAAAACACACCATAACACAACATGTTTAACGAGGAAACCCGCAATGGGAAAAACCTCAGTGGGATTTGTGACCCACAATATTCACTCACTGGCCAATGAATGTATATTACTTACAATGTGGTGCCTGCACATGCAGGAAGGCCAACTGCCTACAGCTCACTACTTAATCTACAAAATGGAAGTCTCACTGACTTACAAAATAGATTATGAGAATCCAATACAATGTATTGTTACAATTCAGCATCTACTATGCCAGGTTCAGTACCGATTTAAGCTCATACTATAACCATAAACCTTATACAAAATCTTCCTTAATATTCGCTCATCTCTTCAATCTTTCTTCTCTCATACAAAATGATTTACAAGATCTCATACATATATGAGTCTATTACAATATGCCATGTCGGCTTTACAAAAGATATTTATAATTAAATACAATAAAGAAAAGTTTGTTCCTATCGGCTGGGGTGCTGGTATACATTGTTGCCATTGCCAGTGAAGTGCCTGCCGATGGTTTACCAAATGAATGCCACAAGGTTGCCATCAATGACAACACCTTCAATTCTCATTAGAGTGTATAATACCAACAATCTCCCCCTTTGGCATTGATGGCAACACTCAGGAGAAAAATAAAAAAACTGTTCCAAAAAGTGAAGTCCAAAAATTTGCCAAAAATGTGTGGTCCCCCTGAGCAGATGATCTCCTCTAATTAGCCATTTTTCTCTGTCTACTACTCCCCCTTTGAAATCAATGACAAAGGTTGTCAAAAATTGTCAAATGAGTGCAAAATTTCACCTTGAAGTTTGTAACCGGTTGGTTACAATCTGAAATATGTTAGCCAAAACCAAGTTTAAGCTCTATATGAATCTGTTGCCATCATTCATGGATGCCTCAATTCTTTGGATCATGCCAGTGAGATGATGCATATGCTCTTTCGGTGACCTTTCCCCTTGAATTAATGCCTTAGAGATCTCATTCCTTAGAGAGATAAGGTTGTCCAGTTTAGGACTAAGTTTATACTTAAGCTCTCTGGCATTTGCCTTGATCCTTGCTTTTTCTTTCCCTAATTTCTCCAACTTTTCTTCAAATCCTACTATTTCTTGCTCAATAACTGATATAGGTTCAGACAAACCAATGATATTATCAGCTATATCATCTATTTCCTTTTGTACTCTTCTTATTTCCTTTTCAATGTCCTATGTCAATAATTGTGGCTTGCATGTATCCCTGTATAGTTCCTTATACTCCAAATTTGTTGTATTCAGTGCCGGTAAAAGTGTGTTAATGTGTTCCGTGCACTTCTTTATTGTGTCCTCAAAGAATTTTTCTTTTTCTTTTTCCATTTTCTCTTTGAATGTATCCTCATTTATTTGATCAACTGTTATTACATTTCCAACAATGAATTTAGATAATGTGTCTAACTGACTTAAAGAATCCTTTACATGATCTAGATTGCATTTTGGTGCAATCATCTTAAGAATAGGTATAGTGTCATCAATTTCCTTCTAGGCCAATGCATTACAATCAATTATCTTCTTAATTGAGTCCAAGAGTACCTCTGTCACATTTGTAGGTCTGAATTCACTTAGTGAAGTACCCGATGTCTAACCAACTGCCTTTATAATTTCAGTGCTTCCAGTGGGAGTAACCAATTTGCTTGAATCAACCTCTGGTGGATGAGTCTGAGTTTGCATTTCAACTAGCAATGGTTTGGGTTTCTCAGTTATTACCGGTTGAACTATCTCAATATGTACCTGTGCCTCTACTGGTTTCTTTGTGTTATTTGCTGCCGGTATCTCTGTCACTGTCTCTGCAGGTTTCTCAGTGCTAGCATCAATACTACTAGTATTCAATCCACTATCCAAGGGTTGCTCTAAATGCTCTATTTTCTCTGTTTGTGTTTCAACCTCAACATTTTCTATCGGTTGCTCAACAATGTTTCCAGTAATATCATTCTTCAACTCTATGCTATCCTTATCCACAATAATGTTCACTTCCCGAGTATCAATATTCATGGTGAATAGAATTTTTGATTCAGGGTTAGTGTCATCATGTGTTGTGTTTGCATTTTTAGTAGCCGGTATGTCATCAGTATGCACCAGTGTAGTAAGCAAGGGTGGTGGTAAGTTGTCAGTTATTTTTATGTTTGGTATTCCACCAAATTTTCCTTTTGCTTTGTCTCTGTCCTTCTGATATACCTTGAAGGTTTTCTTAGGTCTGTTTAATTCTTCCTATTTTTCTTTTTCTACAAAAAGGATATCCCATTTGTCAGCTGTTTCCTTTGCAATTTCATTAACTCTACCAGCCATTAGGCTCACATGCCGGTGACCACTGGCAAAGACTGATCTATTGGCTTCACAAATTAATTCATTAATCTCTTCTTTAGAGCCAACTGGATGTACAACTAGAAGTTTTTTAATCTTAAGTTTCTTGTCTAACTCCATAACTGCAATCCTTTTTGCATCTAACCTTCTATACAATTCATTTGGTAAGTCATCTACAACTTCAATCAACACTTTCTTGTAAATGTCCAGATGTAGAATTACACTGTTTCAATACTTTCTTTTTTAGAATGAGTGAATGTATTATACAGTTTGCTCACATTTGCCAAGTTGTCGTCATTAGTGATTTCACTCAATAAGTTGTCCAAAGGTGGTATGGCCCATTTTTGTTTCTTCTTGGGTGTTAGCTTCTTTGTCGGTTGTCTTATCACCTGTTGCTTCTTTCTTGTTTTCTTGGGTGAAGGAGAGGGTACCGGCGAAGGTTTTCTCTTCCTATCAACTCTCTTGAACTCAACAAGTATTTCACTGTCAGATGGTGTACCAACCGGTGAAATATATGCCTCCAGTTGTAAACCTTCCATTTCACTTTCCTTAATTCCAGTAATGTTCATGATATTTTCTTTTATTTCCTTTGCTTGTTTTGTTTCACTCCTTATGTACTTTTCTCTTTTCTTTCTTTGTTTCATTGTCTGTACACCGCTCTTAATTGTTTCTGCATTACCAAAAACCTTTTTGTGGGTTCTCTAGGTGCTTCTAACAACACTTTAGCATAAGTTTCAATAATATTTACATTTGCCTCATATCCCATTTTAGTTACCCATATAGTTCTAGGAAGAACTGCTTCCATCCATATTTCATCCTTTTTAATCACAAAACATATTTCTTTTTCATATTTGTCTACTACACTCTGTGTTTGTCTCTCTCTGGTTTTCATTTTTACTTGGAAAGCTTTGAAATACTTAGTTATATTGTTTTCTTTAGTAGTACCCATGCCGGTGAAATCTTCTTGCAATTGTTTGCCTATTGGTATGTCATATCCAAAGTCTTTCCTTCTAATACTGGGAATTTCTTTTGAGAAATGCAACATAAGGCATACCAAAAGATTACCAAAATGAAATGTCCCTTTCTTATCACCTTTTATCTTTTTCAGGTTGTCTATAAGTTCATCTTTTAGCCATTCACATACATCTTGCATCCTTATTTACCATATCATAAAACCATACTTATGAATCTGACATTTATATCCTTGATGTCATTTACTCTCAAATATCTACTATCAAATGTTGCTCCTATTAAGTTCATGATTGTGTTGTTAGGTACCTTCTTTGTCTTGTCTGACCTGCTACCAGTGGAGGGTAAACCTGTCATTGCCCTAATTGCTTCCTTGGTGAGTTTGTAGACTGAATCTAACCAAAAAAATTCTCCATGTACCCTTCTAAGGACAATTCTCACTACTTTGGAAATTCAGGGATGTCCAAGATTTCCATAAAACCTAAGGTCTCAATTATCTTGTGTTCGGGTTTGACATTGCCATTTTCATCATAGATTACAGTTTTAAACATCTTTAACACTTGTTCAGAACCTAATTCCTCAATATTGCAGTGAATATAAATCCTAGGGTCTTCAACATAAGCTACACCTTTAGGAATTTTTGAAAATGCACCTATGAAATCATCTTGCTTAGCTATCTCGGGAATGATTTTGAAAATGGTCCTAGGGTGTTTTACAACTTCCACAATAGTAGGGTTTGCAATAAATTCCAGAGAAGAAGAGGAAGCCATTTGAAAAATACCTTAAGTTGCCTAATAAAGGTTGAGTGCTTGAAATAAATCACTTCACTTCTTCGCCTTGAATGTCTTCGCTCAGATTTCACGCTCTCTACAAGTTTGAATGCTCAGTGAATCAAAAAAGAGGGAAAATTGATGATTTATAATGACTTTTCTTTCAACAACCGTATTAAATGCTCACCGGTTAAGTGAAACTTAACACATCTGTTGGTGGAGAAGAGGTCTGTCTTCTCACCATCAACCGAGGGTAAATTTGTATGATATTCAACTTGTTGTAATACCCCAAAAGGGTTACTTTTCAGTTGGATGAAGAATCTCTTGCTGGTGGAGTAAAACTTTGTTCTATTGGTGAAGGAATAGTCTCATCAACATATCTCTCTTTCTAATCCATTGTTTTGAAAATTATTTCTTTACCCCATCTACCTTCTCTTTGCCTTTCAAACTGGGTCCTTTATTATTTGCCGGTGAAGTCTTACTTCTACAAAATTTTGTAATATGTGTAATCTTGTTACAATCATAGCAAGTCACATTATTCTTCTGAATAGCCTTTCCATTTCCTATGCCGGTTTGTGTTCTGCATTGATTAGATAAGTGTCCAAATCTTCCACAAACATAACATCTCACGTTCATTCTGCAGTTTTCTGAATTGTGACCAATTTTGTTTCATTTGGAACATTGACCGGTGGGTGTATTAATGTTCTGATTGTTTCTAGATCTACACTGATTTGTTCTATGGCCATACTTGTTATAGTTAAAGCATTTCTCATTAAATTTGTAAGCATTAGGTTGTCTTACCGGTTTACTATGATCATGATTGTTTGCAATACCAAAACTTTCTCCAACTTCAAATCCAAGTCCATTAGTATCTCCATTAGGTTTCTGACTTTTCAGCATATTATCAAGTTCTTCTGAACTTTTCTTGAATTTCTCTTTATGTTGATTTGCAGTAGTCAACTCATTTTCAAGAATTCACATCTGTCTCATAAGTCCAATTTTATCATGTTGCATGTGTATTAAATCTGTCTTCAACATATCATTTTCATGACTGAGTCTTAGATTTTCATTTCCAGCATCATTGAGTCTCCTAGTCAAGTCATCTTTATTCTTCTTCCTGTCTTCAATGTCTTTACAAAATCTCATAGTCATATCTTGCATTTCATTCCTCATAGTACTATTTTCTTGCCTTAATTTGTTCACAAGATCATTAAGAGTTTCCTTTTCATCATCAACACTCTACATCTTCTCATGAAGTTCTTTTCTTTTATTTCTAGAAATAGTAAGATTCTCTCAAAGTCCTTGAATGAATTCCTGTGCAGTCCTCAGATCATCTTCAAGTTTGATATTCTTCAACTTCTCTTCATCATAGTCCACAAGAGATCCTTCTAATTGTTTTCTTAAGTTCTCCATCTGTATCGGTGTCAGAACTTCCTCAAGCTGTTAGACTTTTGAAAATAGAGGACTAGGCTCTGATACCAATTGTTAGGATTAATGACAGTCCCAAAGATACTGAGAGGGGGGGTGAATCAGTATCTAACCAGTTGACAAAATATTTGACAATGTTAAGTATTTTGCATTCCAAAACAATGTACCGATAAATAAGAGTTAATGCAGTAAATATGAACAATAAAGACAACATAGAAAACACATCATAATACAAGATGTTTAATGAGGAAACTCGGTGTGGGAAAAACCTCAATGGGATTTGTGACCCACAATATTCACTCACTGGCCAATGAATGTATATTACTTACAATGTGGTGCCTGCACATGCAGGAAGGCCAACTGCCTAGAGCTCACTGCTCAATCTACAAAATGGAAGTCTCATTGACTTACAAAATGGATTATGAGAATCCAATACAATGTATTGCTACAATTCAACATCTACTATGCCAGGTTCAGCACCAGTTTAAGCTCATACTATAACCATAAACCTTATACAAAATCTTCCTTAATATTCGCTCATCTCTTCTATCTTTCTTCTCTCATACAAAATGATTTACAAGATCTTATAGATATACGAGTCTATTATAATATGCCATGTTGGCTTTACAAAAGATATTTACAATTAAATACAATAAAGAAAAGTTTGTTCCTATCAGCTGGGGTGCCAATATACATTGTTGCCGCTGTCGGTGAAGTGCCTGCTGGTGCCGGTGCCAATGCCATGTTCTCATTAGAGTGTATAATGCCAACAATATGTAGATGCAATATTCTTAGTTCATACTTATTTTCTTGGCAGCGATCCTTTCGACTGTGAGTCATTGTAATTCAAGAAATGTGATCTCTAGGTAATGAGCCCCTTGATAGTGAGCCTTTGTAATTCTATATAACTAGTTATATCATCTTGAGAGTTAACCCTCTCTGTGGTTTTTCCCATTTGGGTTTTTCACGTATAAAAATCTGGTATCTCTCTTATGGTTGTGTATAGCTTGCATTTCATTTTTATTGCATATATCCTTTTATTCTAAGTTTAATTGAGATCAAGTTAAATTTTAGAATTTCAGATTATTTTGTTTTGAGAATATTGATTAACCCCCCTCTTATTTTTCTGGTCCATTTAATGATGGTATTAGAGCTCGGTTCCTTGTTGCTAGCTTAACCGCTTGAGGGAGATATTGATTTGAACAAATGGCTCCTATTTATATGGTAGGAGAATATTATTTGGATGAAGAATCAAAGACAACCATTAAATATATAGAGAGTGTGGAATCTAAGAATGAAAATTTGAAAGAGAATGTCAAGATAGCAAATTATTGTTTCAAGAAGTTGAGAGATCAAATTCAAAAGTTCAAAGAAAGGTAGCATGAAGTTAACAAAGAGTTAAAACAAACAAATAAGATTGTTGTGAGTCTAAAGCTGCAATTTGAATAAAGCAAGAAAGTGGAAGAAAGTCTAAAGGATACAATTAATTAGAAGACAAAATAATGTGAGAAGTTTGAATGAGAACTATTGAAGCTAAATTTAGAAATAAAAGTCAGTGAAAGCAATGCATTATTAGATAAACTATTGACCATGCAAAAATCTCATAAGGACAAAGAAGGATTAGACTTTTTCGGTGAATGCTCAAATTAGAATGACAAAGTGAAAGACAAGGAGAAGGTGGAAGTTGAGAAGAAACCTGAAGATTCAACTATGGTCTGAAATCCAGGACCTGCTGCAAATAGACCTCTAGTTTGGCAACCAAATGCTCAAAGGTACTCATCATTCAATGGTTTTTTTTATTGCAGAAATTTTGGACATAAAGCTATATATTGCAGATGCAAAGTAAATTAGGATACTCAATGCCTTTATTGTAAAGGTTTTGGAAAAATGCTAATAACTACAGTAATCAAGTCATGAATAGTGATGGACTCGAAAAGCACTGAGAGGGGGGGGGTGTGAATCAGTGACACCAAATAAAACACTACTTCAAACACTAACTGGTAGATGAACTTATCCAAGCATTTAAACAAAATACATGCTATCCAAAATGATAAAACAACATCCACAAAAAGTAAAGCATCCACCATAACACAAGTGTTTTATACGTGGAAAACCCAAATAGGTAAAAACCATGGTGAGAAGGAACTCACAAGTTAACTATCTGCAGTAATAGATAACTGACCGGTTAAGGTCTACAAAGTGCTCTGCTAGGAGCGAATCTTTTTAGAGATCCCAAGCTTGATTATAAGCTTATACCCTATTAGGAGTAACCTCATTGAAGGATTTGAGAATCCAAACTAATGGATCACCTTGTTAGAGGATTTGTACAATGAAGCTTGCTAGAGCTTACCTGATTAGGGGATTTGATTTTGTTGTAATGATTGGAAAACAACAAGAATGAATTAATTTGTTTTGAGTAGCACAATATTTGCTTGATCAGATCCTTCTAAGTACATTCAACACTGCTCTTCATCTTAACACTTATCACTCTTCAAAAAAATCTTTTACTCTTGATGCATATCAGTATTCACATACCATCATTCTCTATTAGTTTCAAATGATTCACTAAGATGTGTTTAAATAGACATTCAAATCTTATGTCAGCCTAAGGAAATCAAAACACAATTTCCTAGGTGCAGTGTATCTAGACAAGTAATCATAACTCATCACAAAAATGACCTTCAAGAAGTCGGTGTTGGTAACTCATCACAAAAATGACTGTCAAGAAGTTGGTGCTGGTAATTCATCACAAAATCACATACCGGTTAGAACAGTCAATACCGGTTGGAACAAAATATGTGATCTGTTGTCCTGGAATCTTCTGCTTGATCTCCATCTCCATCTTCATCTTCATCTTCATTTTGATGCGGACTTAGTGTAGCCACAGGTTATCTCTTAAGCACATATCGGTTGACACAAAGTACCAGTTAGAGATAAGCCTTAATCATACCGGTTGTCAGTGTAAACCAATTGAAGTTACACCAATAGTCAATGTAATCATATGTGTGTGTGAGAGTGTTTCATCAATGACAACAAGTGATGAATACATTACAATCATCATCAAGCCAACAGTCTCCCCCTTTGGCATTGATGGAAACACTTAGAAAATTTTAGAGTAATACAATACCGCTAAGTGTGCATACACAACATATTTACACATGTGCTCATACTCCCCTTTAATGCAATACTCCCCCTTAATGTATGCATAAATATAAAATTTTCAAAAACACACATACATATTATTACTCCCCCTTTGACAACAATGCCAAAATGATAAAGTAATATATATATATATATAGAAAGTCTGTATCAAAGTGTTCGACATATATTACAACTTAAAAAAAAGTTCATGCATTGGCTAATCTCAGAAAAATATCATTGAAGTTCTTCTTCATCTATGATAAAGCATTTTCCCATGATTCCTATATGGTAGCAGTATACTCAAATGTAGACATCAATTGGGAATGAAATTCTTCCATTGAGTCTAGCGTGCAGGTTTCAGGAGTAGCAAGAATAGCTTTTGCATTAGAGTAGGCTCTCTGAAGAATGTCAACCTATGAGGTGAGCAAACTCTTGAGCTCTTTTAGAGATCAAAGTCTCTTAGCCTTCTCAATATCATTCCTGTGCAATCTGTCATGTAAATCATCTACAGAACGGTTAAAGGAATGAATGGAGTCCTGGAGTGGGACACATGCCTTGCAAATCCGTTCCATTTCTTGCTCAGTTTCAATTTGACTCTTAGAAATATTAGAGTTAAAGAAAGAAACATTGGAGGTAGAAGCAAGATACTTTCCTCTAGATTCAATAGCTTTCTTCAACAAACTTCCATTATGAGATAAAGCCATTTTGCCACTTTCAATGTTCTTTGCTAGTTTATCTCCATATTTCTTCTTGTGGCTCTTCTTAGCAGACATTTGAACAACATCTTCAAGTGACTTGATTTGATCAGATGCATCTGCAACTAATTGACCAAGTTTGCTAATGGGTGTAGGAATATGTGCAACATCTGTTTTTGGTAGTAAACCAGACAAAATTTCTATTGCATTCTAGATTGTCTCCACTTCAATCCTTTTCTCTTTCAGTCTCTTCTTATGTGTTCTAGATTGCATAACATTAGCAATCTTCATCATTTATGATGCGCTCAAAGTGTTCATATCAATGGGTCCTGAAATACTTAAAGAGCCATCATCATCATAATCTTCAAGTAGTTTCTGCTTCGCCAGCTTAGAAGGTACACTTTTAATGATGGCTCTCTCTGTGTTATGCTCTATTGTCTCTACAGGTAACTGAGTGAAAACTTTCTTAGTAGACTCCTTTTGAGTGTCTTCAATGACCGGTGGAGATTGGGGTTTCTCCGGTTGTTCTGTTGTCGGTTCATTGTCCACTTTCAGTTGAGTAGCTGGTTGATCAACTAATGTAACCTATACTTCAATATTTGTAGGAGGCTCCATATCTGGTGCAGTGGTGTCTCCAGATAGGTCTACTATGTTGTGAACATCTTCATCAACAAGAATAATGAAATCATCCTTCTTCTTGATTGGATAGACCATGTCAGGTTGAAGAATCTCATCTTCATCCATTTTTGATCGAGGAACATCATCTGTAGTATCATCCTTATTGCCAGAGTGGATGAGTTTGTCCCTCTTTTTGATTACATAGGCTTGTTGATGTGTCTCAGACTCAATAACTACCCTTTTTGCATTAAGAAGCTTCAATCTTCTCATTTTAAAATCAAAATATAATTTGTATTTCTCAACTAAAGCACTAATTCCATCCGACGATAAATTGGGGAAATATTGTACAAATATTTCATGAATTATATGATTTTCCAATTGAATAGCTTCGTCCCATTTATCCAAAAGAGTATTATACAAAGAGATTGAAATATCTTTTTCCAAGTCATGCGGAAATCTATTGTAATGACTCAAATAAGTTATTGTCTATTGAATGACTTGCTTTTGCTCATCTTCAGTGAAAGAATCATAATATTCTTTGACATTATGAAACCTATTTCTTCCCAGTGTCTTCATTGGTCTCTCAAAAACCGTTTCAGGTTTGTAGGTAGCAATATCTATAGGTGTAGTTTCCTTCGACACTACCTTTACCTTCTTGGGTGTTCTGTCGGTTTCTTTTTCCTTCTTTGGTTCTTCTTCAGAATTTGTACCCTTAGACTCTGGTTGCAAAATCAATTTCCGATTTCTCTTCTTTGGTGCACTATCCTTCTTTACATATACTTTAGGTGCTAGTTCCTTTTTGGTTAGGACACTTCGAGTCACCCTTGTGGTCTTTTTCATAGGAGACTTCTCATTAGACTTCCTTTTCTTTCCTTTCTCCTTAGTTGCAAGTACAGTACCAGTTTCTGTAGGTACAACTTGGACTGCCACAATGTCCAATTTTGCCTTCTGTTTATCTTTAGGTGATGCTAACAGGGTATTAGCATAGCCAACCAGTAAATCATGATTAACCTCATAGCTCATATCTTTGATCTCTTCCTCTCTAGGCTCAATTGCTTGCGTCAAGCAAAAGTCAGTGGTAACAATGAAGATTATGTCTTTTCCAAAGTGTTTTACCACATCTTCAGGTAACCTCATTCTCATGCTCATATTTTTTTGAAATTCATTAAAATACTTATTCAAGGCAACTGAAAAAGTATTCTTCATAGCCTTAATGCTATTCTTGATCTGTGCATTGACCGGTTGGTCTTTTGACCATTCAATATCCCCAATTCCCGATAGGAAGTTTTGAAAATAGAAAAATAATCCTGCTAGTAGCTGACCATATTTGAATTTTTGGGTGCTGTCCTTCTGAATGGATTCCAAATTTTTAACTAATTGACTTCTAATGGCTTCACATATATCATAATTTGCATTATCAACAATCATTTTATGTGGTGTATGAATTGCTACAGATGGAACACTGTTAAGTCTACTAGAGTAAAATACCTAGTAGCCTATCACCATTGTTGCTAGTTTCACTATAGGGTCTTTAATATTGTTGATATAAAAAGCACGCTTATTAGATGTAGAACAGGTTAATTTGAATACTATATCCTTTGAAATTCGTCTTAGCATAAGAATTTCACCGATTGAGAAATAACCTGTTACAACCCTAATAGCTTCCTTGGTTATTGTATGAGTCCTTTCTAAATACATGTTCTCTCTGTGGACTCGACTCAAAATGATTCTTATGTGTTCATCCTCAAAATCTTCAAGAAAGTAGGCGGCATTATGAAAACCTTTTTCAAAAACCCTAGCATATTTTGTTTCAATTTTTTCGTTCTTATCACAAAGTGATTTCAACTGTGTATAGATGTGTAGAGTTCCTAAATCTTCTACTTGCAATCTATATAGTTGGACAAGTCACCTTTGACCACAACCCCACTCGGGACTTGTGATAATGCATTATAAGACATAATTTCATCGGCCTTTAGAGCTTCCTTAGGTTCAACAATGATCATCAACCTCTCTACAGACTTAGAAGTAGATGCCATTCTAGATAAGTAAGTTTCAAAGCGGTATACTCAAAGAAATACCTTGTTTCTTGCATGTCGCTGCATTTCCCGGTTGAAATGCCCAAATGCACACCCATTCACCACTTTGAAACTTTCGATTCAACTTAAATTCTCTAATCACAAAACAATTCACCAATCGACAACAAGACAATCTTGTTCAGCTCTGCAATCGCTTCAAATTTATTTTCTCGAAAGAGAGGGTAAAAATTATAAGGCAAAACTTGTTTTTATCCCTTTTTACAAACTGTAATAAATGCTCACACTTTAGGTTACAAACCCTAATTTCATTGCTTAAGTGAAATACCAGTGGATAACACGTCAACAAAAAGTCTCCAAAATTCAAAATTCAAAAATTCTTTTCCTCTGATTTAACAAGGGTCCGAAGATGTTTTACCATTAAGCTCCCCTTAGCCATGTTAAATAGGGTTAAGTCACCAGTGCCAGGTTCTCTTCACTTGGTGAAGGAACAATTTCTTCTTCAGGCGAATCATCATTTTTCTTCTTCCAAGTCCGGTTCATATCCTTGATGGTTTTCTCAACATCAACTTTCTGCTTGCCTTTCTGATCTTTGAAAGAGTTGACCGGTTTGCTATTTCTTGATCTACAAAATTTTACTAAGTGCCCCAATTTGTTGTAGTGATAGCATACCATATGAGGTGCTCTCCATGGTCTGGTGTTCACCTTTCCATTCTTCCTCCTGCATGTTGCAGCAGTGTGACCACTACCACGACAGATCAAATAGGTTTCTCTCCAACTGTTTTCCATTTCATAACCATTTGACCGGTGGTCATAGGATTTGTACTGGTTTGGGTTCTGGTTCATAGGAGGTTTTGGGACAACTCCTTTAAGTCTTGGTGCATAACTTCCAGAGTTTCTCATAACCAACTTGCACTCAAAAGCTCTATGTCCAAACTTGTTGCATGCATAACAGTGACCATTAAATCTACTAGTTCTAGCCACATTGTTTTGTATGTAAGGAAAGTTATTGTAAGCCTTGCTCCTACATACATTGGCAGTATGTCCTTCCTTAAGATAGTTAAAGAAAACATGTTAAAAAATTTTCTTACCTTTACTCTTGCTATTGTTCTTAGGTGCTGATTGCTCCTTTGGTGCATCACTCTTGGTTCCAGAGGTTTGACCTTCCTCATATCTAGAGAAACCAAGTCCAATGGTATCCTTTGATGGCTTCACCGATTCCAGCTTTTGTTCCAACATAGCAGCACTCCGGTTGAACTTAGCAAGTATCTACTTTGTCTCAGCAAGTTCCTTGGAAAGAGCATCATTGGTCTCCATCAAGGTTTCATTCTGAGAAATAGTTGCATTCAGTTCAGCTTGTATTTCTTCTTTCTCTTCTTTATCCTCCTGCAGATAGGCAGTAATGGTATCGATTTCTTGTTTCAAATTAAATATCTCATGCTCCTTGTCCTTTACCAAATCTTCAAATTTTCTTCTGTTTTCTAGCTCCTGACTCATCCTGATAGTCAGTCCTTCCAGCTCTCTCCTAAGGTTAGTTTTGGATTCATTTAGTTTCTCCACTTCTCCAACTAGGGCATCCATGTCTACATCATCAGACGAGTTGTTTTCAGTAAATTCCATCAACTCCTCGACAAGCTCTCTTCTCTTGGCTAAAGAGGCTTTAAACTTGATCTTGAGTTCATCATATGCTCTCTCAAATTCAACCAAATGATGAGTGAGTTCCCTCATGTTGTATTCCCCCATATCTCCTTCCAAGTGGTTAGACCTATAGAAAGGTAGGCTCTGATACCAATTGATGGACTTGAAAAGCACTGAGAGGGGGGAGGGGTGAATCAATGACACCAAATAAAACACTACTTTAAACACTAACCAATAGATGAACTTAACCAATTATTTAAACAAAATACATGCTATCCAAAATTATAAAACAACATCCACAAAAAGTAAAGCATCCACCATAACACAAGTGTTTTATACGTGGAAAACCAAAATAGGTAAAAACCATGGTGAGAAGGAACTCACAAGTTAACTATCTGTAGTAATAGATAACTGACCCGTTAAAGTCTACAAAGTGCTTTACTAGGAGTGAATCTTGTTAGAGATGCCAAGCTTGATTAGAAGCTTATACCCTGTTAAGAATACTACCTTGTTAGGAGTAACCTTGTTGGAGGATTTGAGAATACAAACTAATGGATCACCTTGTTAGAGGATTTATACAATGAAGCTTGCTAGAGCTTACCTAGTTAGGGGATTTGATTCTACTGTAATGATTAAAAAACAACAAGAATGGATTGATTTGTTTTGAGTAGCACAATATTTTCTTGATCACATCCTTCTAAGTACATTCAATAGTGCTCTTCATCTTAACACTTATCACTCTTCAACAAAATCTTTTACTATTGATGCATATTAGTATTCACATACCATCATTCTCTATCAATTTCAAATGATTCACTGAGAAGTGTTTAAATAGACATTCAAATCTTATGTCGGCCTAAGGAAATCAAAACACAATTTCCTAGGTGTACTGTATCTAGACAAGTAATCATAACTCATCAAAAAAATGACCGTCAAGAAGTCAGTGCTGGTAACTCATCAAAAAAATGACCATCAAGAAGTTGGTGTGGGTAACTCATCACAAAATCAGATACCTATTAGAACATTCAATACCGGTTGGAACAAAACATGTGATCCGTTGTCCTGGAATCTTCCTCTTGATCTCCATCTTCATCTTCATCTTCATTTAGATGCTGACTTAGTGTAGCCACAGGTTATCTCTTAAGCACATACTGGTTGACACAAAGTACCAGTTAGAGATAAGCCTTAATCATACCAGTTGTCAGTGTAAACCAATTGAAGTTACACCGGTAGTCAATGCAATCATATGTGTGTGTGAGAGTGTTTCATCAATGACAACAAGTGATGAATAAATTACAATCATCATCAAGCCAACAAATAGAAGCTATAGATCATTTGTGATTGGAGTAAATGGATCACTTATGAATAATCCCTTTCAAGGTAGCTATCACATACGCTATAGATTTTGTCATAAAACTAATCAGTGTAGATCTAGAACAAATTCAGTGAATTGAGGATAAAGGAATATATCAAGTGTTACAATTGCAATAAGTATTGACATTTTTCTTACAATTGTAGGAATGCCAATTGTAGGAATGTGAGTGCTTCGGTAAAATCAAATGAACCTAAGATGAATAATTATATGGTATGGAAAAAAAAGGAAGTGTCTGAGTCTGTTACATTTGAGTTTGGTGCAGGTGCCTCTTCTTCCGAAAATTGATCTGGTAGCTTTGGCTTAGGGGGAGCTTCAAAGAAAAATCTATCTATTCCTCCATTCACAAAGGAGATGCATGTGGTGGCTTGTGCATGCTAGTCTTTATTCTAATAATATTGATTATGTTGGTTATGTTGGTGTTGTTCATGCTCTAGTATATTTTGTATACAGAGATACAAAATTTAGTTGATGTCATTATAACACAATTTTTGGTGGCAGAACCCTAGGCGTATCAAACATATTAAACATCTACTATTCAAGATCATTTTTGCATTATGTGTTGAAGAGTTTTTAAAGAGAAGAAGGTAATTCATAGCAAGGTTAATGAAAAAATGTATTTTTCTTTACATCTTTTTTTATGGATTCTAAGAAGTTAGTTCCGACAGAATATAGTAGTAGAAATACTTACAAATTGGAAAATGTAATTTTGGAAGAATATGATCATAACAAGATTAGAAATTTGGAAAGTTCCTTGTAAAATGAAGATTCATAGAAAATCAAAGAATTAGGGAACAAAGATTTAGATATTTGGAGCGAGTTTCCATGGTTTGCAGATGAAGATTTAATAAAATTCCTTTTGAATCATATTTAGGATGGTCATATGATTTTGGAAAAACCCTATCCAATTTGGAAGGAAGTAATATCATCTATTTCTAGTCTTTGTGAGTTGAACCCAATCTAGTGAAGAGATCAATTGAGAACAAAAAAGTCAAAAACCTAATTGGCATCACAAGTGATCAACAAGCATTGATAATTGATAAAATAATTGACTCTATTGTGAGGTATGAGCTTATGGAATTTCTTACAAAATCTATTTCAAAAACATAGAAGGATCAACTTCAACGATAATAGTATATATTGCACATCAAATGGTTAAGGAAAGCAAAGATTTTAATTTGTGTGAGTTATTACGGATATAATTAATAGAGAATATTAGTATTATGAAAAATAAGGGATATCCTTTTTGATTTGGTTCTTTGGTCGTGTGCTTAATGTTTTATTTCTCAAGATCATTACCATAAAAAAAGAATGTTGTGTGGAAATCGAATCTCTATTGGAAAGAAATTTTTTAGGTGTCTAGGTTGTTTGGTAGAGAAAGATCAAGTATGCAAGAATGATTTCATGAACCTTCAGAAGATGTGGTGCTCTGGTCTAGTTCCCAGTATCATTGGTACTCCTAAGAAGAGGCCCTCCTCAAGTAGAAAATGTTTGAAGAGAAGAAATGATGTGTCCTCTCCGGAACCAATGAAGCTAAAGAAATGTGATGAAAAGAAAGAGATATTTTCTCTTGATGATCCAAAACCATCTAAAAAATCTAAGGGAAACATGGCTTTAGTTGAGAAGCAATTAGGCAGTATGGATGGTGATGTCCCTAAAGAGCTGAAAATATTTCAAGTATGCTTGAGCGAGAAGATGGTTTGAAGAAGATTGGAGGTTTGTGGCTTGTGCAACCTTCATATGATCAAGATAAAATTGAGGAAGTCTTAGTTGATTATTTTCTCTAAAATAACATTACTCTAAACAATCTTACAAATATCTTTCAGGATGTTCTTTTGAATTAATTGAAGACCATACGAACCAATATCCTAAAGAATCTATTGAAAAAGATGAATTTTAGGAAGATATGGGGAAAAGGTGTGCCTACATATGCTTAGAAGAGATTGTCTGGAAGCATTAAGGACATGAAAGATTGTGTTGGAGAAGCAACCAAAGTATATAAGTATTGTTTCTGGTGGTCTGCAACTAATGAACATTTAAAAGTTAAGATTGACTCTATTGAGTCTGAGTTTAATTCCCTTGGTCAATCATTTGACATTTTTAGTGATAGAGATGATGGTTAGAGAAAAAAGATAAACTCTTTGTAGTTTGACCTTATATTTTTCTAGAGGTAGAAAGAAGATGTTGCAAATACATTTTGAAAAGTGAATGAGATAGTTGAGGCAAGGTTAGAACATCTTTCCGATCTCCTTATTGAAGCATAGAAGTATGTACGGAACCCTTTCATCTTGAGTTCTTTATCTGGTGTCATTGATGTGTTGGTGGAAATTGATAGTTTAGGTGTAAGTCTTAGTGTGTCTACGAATTCATGAAAGACCTTTCTTTCGGAAGTCAATGAGAAGTATAAAAGTATTTTCCAAGCGAAACGTAAGTGAAATATCCTTTTTGGTGCATTTTTTGTGGTAACCTTTTTTGTTACCCTTTTCCTTGCTATTAAAGGGGGAGACATATCGAAAATGAGGGAGAAATATTGAGAAATATGAAGAATTAAGGAAATATTATCTAAGGGGGAGATATGGAAAGTTTCTGATGTATAGAAAAAATGTTGAGTATGTGTTTTTCCATCAATGAAAGAGGGGGAGATTGTTAGAAATACTTGATTGGTTGTCAATGATGTCAATCCCGGTGATCCAAATTGGTCTGGATATTGCAGTGTGTAGTGTATGCAGAGCGTGTAAAATGTTGGTAGTGTAGAGGAGTGGAAGATAGGTATTTGTGTATGTAAGACAATCAACAAGTGTTGTATGTATGTTGCAAATATGTTTTCTAGTAGTTGGTTGTTCCTTTAGAAATGTGTAGGATCAATACATGGATATGTTTCTCTTAGTGTGTGAGTTTTGGTGTTGGTTGTGGCAATTGATTTTGTCCTCAGGATGTATATGCAATATAGTCTGGCAATATTCAGTTGATTTGTCTTAGGATTGTAGCGGTCTACATTTTTTGTTTCGTTGTAGATATGATAGAACATTTTTTATATTCTAGTAGTCATTTCTTAAGAGTGATGTATTCAAGTTTTAGTGCTCCAGAACTTGCGCTCCAAAAATATATTTGGCTGTCCAGTGTTTGACAGTTCTATGTGCTCCGTTTTCCTTTGACTTTTGAATTCTAATGATAATATTTTGATGATATGTTGTTCATGTCTTTAACTTCTTTATGTTTAATTGGATTGTATTCTTTATGCTTTGGAAGTGTGTTTTTGTGGAACTTTGAGGTTATGTTCATTTTGGGTCAAGCTAACCTTAAATATTTTTATTGTTGTATTGCTCTAGTGTTTGTATCATGTGATTTGACCATTGGAGTATCATTTGGGAAAGTATTTTTGAGGCTGAGTTAATGTATATTATTATTATCACACACACACACACACATACATATAAATGTTATATCTTGTGAAGTGAAGTATTGCAAAATGGTGATGAGTGATAGAGTGAGAGAGATGATATTTGTGGGGCGAAGAAGAAAGGCAAAACTAGTGCGACAGTGACTATGTGTGATTGGAGTAGGCAAATAGTGAATGAGTTGTAGGGTTTCTTAACTGGATCTACTGTAAGCAGTTATTGTGATGTTTGAGCTTAATAGGAATTGATCCTATGGATATGTAGATGCAATATCCCCAGTTCATACTTATCTTCTTAGTAGTGAGCCTTTCGACAATGAGCCATTGTAATTTGGGCAGTGAGCCCTCCAACACTGAGCCTTTGCAACTCCATATTTAACTAGTTATATTATCTTGAGAGTTAACCCTCTCCATGGTTTTTCCCATTTGGGTTTTCCACATATAAAAATATGGTGTCTCTCTTATGGTTGTGCATATCTTGCATTTCATTTCTATTGCATATATCCCTTTATGCTAAGGTTAATTGAGATCAAGTTACATTTTAGAATTTCACATTGTTTTGTTTTGAGAATACTGATCCCCCCTCTTAGTATTCTGGTTTGTTCAACACTTGCTTCAAATTATTACATTGAGATTTGTATATGCCATCCTTTTATTTCATTTAGATGCATATTTTATTTTGTTTTACATCAAGTTTGAAGATAAGTGATATCATACTTTAGTTATGATTCGAAGGATTATAAGGATAAAAAGACTTTTTCTTTATTATTATCATTCAAAAGGACTTGGAAGGGCTTATGAATCCATGAAAAGGGTGTATCTAGTGACTTACAAGATAGAGATAAAGACACATGAGGACAAAGGACAAAATTCTTGTTGAAATCCATTTTGTTGACAATATTCATTAAATAATCTTTGACATCTTGGCAAAGACATTGAATAAGGATAGTCCATGAGAAGAAAAGTAATAGAAGGTGATAGTCTATAGATGTTTTGTGATGTGGATAGACTTGTGGAGGCCTTAAATAAACAACCATTTTTATTATACACATATTTCAAAGACAAAATAATACCATTGAAAAGATGACAATATTAGTCCAAGAGTGTAAACATAGAGAAAATAGGATAATAAATGGGATGGATGCCAATAAAACAAGAGATCCTTACCACTATGAATAGTGTTGTGAGGCATTAAAGGAGATCTCAAACACACAAAGGACAATTTTTTTCTTCAATGAATGAGGGAATTTACAATACAAAATAGTGACCAAAACACCAAGTACAAAACTATAAGAAATACAAATACATTCTACATGTTTTTGATTAGTGATAAAGTAGGTTTTGAGGGGACCTAAAACCCCATACAACATGATTTGAAGGGATCCAAAATCCTTTGGAATTAATGTGAATACAAAACCCACAAGAAGAACGATACAAAAGGATACAAACAAGTACTAACATTAGCCAACCGTCAACCAAACATCATCAAGGAAGCTAAGAACAAGCAGAGCCACTCACCTAGCCTAGGCCATCATATAAGAGATGTTAGTAACATGAGAGATAAGGGTTTTAGAAGGCTCCCTTAAACTAAAACTATATCCAAGGTCAAAGGTTTTTACCAAGCACCCTTAACCTGCATCAAGATCCAATGGTTTTTCCAAGCACCCTTAACCTGATCATTGGGTTTTAGCAAGGTTACCAAAACCTTAACAACTAGATTCATGAATTAAAACCTTAGAGGGAAATATGAAAATAATTTAGCTTCCTAGGAAATAAAATGCAACACAAAGATCAGGGGGTTTTGAAAGGATTCCTAAACCTTCAAATTGGATTTTAACATGGCTCCCAAAACCATCAAGCTAAAACTAGTAAAGACTCTCTAGCAGAAAGTCATCTCCCCTCCAAAAAAACTCCTCTCCACCTTAATAAGAACACAAGAGAAACAAACCAACAATTGGAAGAGCCAAACTTGATACCCCACAACCAAGCAACTAGAGACATAAGTAGATCGCATATTGCTATAACCAACCTCTCCCACCAAGAAAATAGCCACCTCCATAAGAATTTACTCAACCTCAATAGGATTTGTGAAAGAGGAAGAGGGGAGAAAAATGAGCCAAATCCACACCATGGCCACAAGAGAAAACTCCACCTTAATAGGAGCTTCACGAGGAAGAACCCAACCAAGAACATAAGAAGCCCACTTGAGAATAAAAATCATAAAGCACTGAGAAATAGTAGGGATTAGCACAACCCCAAGAGAACAAAAACCCTAATAAAAAATAAACCAAGTCCAGCATAGGCCCTTGAAAATTGCCAATGACTGCTTGACCACCAAGAAGAACAAAGGCACCAAAAACCCTATCATCAAAACAACGGCTCGAAAAAATTTACAAGGAGCACATAGGAGCAAAGAAAAAAGAAAAGGCTTTACCTCCAACAACCTCCCCACTAGTCACATCCCCACTTAGGAACGTACCAAGCCCAACAGGGCAAGCATAAAAGACAACAAAACATAGCAAGGACCAATCCCCAAATGACAAAGAGATTTATAGCAAAATAAATACGAAAGAAGGCATAAACCCATAACACAAACACAAAAGATCTCTCACAACATAGCTAAAGGAAGAAATAGGGCCACCCTTGCAAACCCCACCATACACCTTCATGTTTGACATGTAAGACAATGCTATATAATAAAGAGTAGTAGCTAAAAGCTTGGTGGGGTGCATGAAAATGAGGATAGGAGTTAAATATAGAAATATAAAGAAAAATAAGAAGAATGAAATAGTCTCATGAAAAGGGAGCTAATAGACAAGATGGTAGTCATCAAGCTAGATGAAAGAAAAGGATGGTTTTAAGAAGCCTTTTAGTGTCTCTCATTCAAATGATTTGTTAGATTAAGTCATGAGTCGATGAAGGTACTACTTCCACTTTGCAATCATTGGAGACCATTAAATATAGAGAAAGGAAATTACATATTTAATTGCATTTAACACAAGTCAATAGTCAAACAAGCATCCATGGATCACAAGAGGGGAGAGTTTGGAACTTTTTGGCGTTGGCAATAGTTATTCTTTAATTAATCAATTGTTGTAGTCTAGTAGAAAAATAGAGGCCCAACTGCATTAGTTGGGGGCCATCTTTAAGATTGGGGATTATTCTCTTAAATCATTTATATTTGTATGTTGTTTTTGTTGGCAATTGGAGGAGTTGATTATGTGTTGCATTGATGTTTTTTCTTTGATGGCAATATCGGCTATTTTGGTTGTTTACCATCTTCTGGTAGGTTCTTCTAGAGTGGTTGGTTTATGATATTGATCTGGTATGCTTTGGTTTATGGATTTGGTTTGGATCTGTCATTCATGCTATTCAGATGGGTATCACGACCAGTTGGTTCAGGATTTGATAACTCAGGAGCTATCATTTGTTCTAGTAAGCCTTTTGGTCACCGGTAAGGGTTCTACCAGCAGAGATTTGTTGAAGATCTTTTGATGCACATGATAAGTGGCATTGGCACAATTTCTAGATGGATTTCAGGATGTTGTTGGTAATCTTGTTCGTAATCCTGTTGATCAGTGGTGTTGGATTTGGGTCTGGACCTAATGCTATCTTATTCGGCTAGGTTATGGACTGGTTTATGTAACGTGTTGGTGGATGATCCCGATGCATTACCATTTGGGTTTATTGATTAGATTACATTGTTTTGGTCTTAGGCCGACTTGGTTGATCATTGAATTGTGGGTTTATGTTATGAGTTTATTGTATTATCTTTTAGGTGGCTGACCTAATTGTTTAGGTCCAAGGTTGGTATAAATATGATGTAAGATTTCTTTGTAGGTCACGACAAAAAGGGTTTATGGGAATAAGGGATTATGGTTATGCGATTATCTATGTGCAAATAAAGTAATCATATGTAGAGGTTTTGGTCGATCATAGGTGATTGAATTAGGTTGGTGAAAGAGGTTTAAGACCTCCGGTACTAAACTTGATCGGAACTGTACTCAGGCATAGGAGATGCTATTCTTGTAGTTCATTCTTCTTCCAAATTGTAGTTTGGATTTATTTTGTAGTCAGTGAGGCTCCTTTTGTGATGAGCAGTGCGCTCTAGGCTATTGGCCTTTCTTCTTGTGCAGGCCCCTCTTATTGTAATCACATACTTACTGTAGAAGTATTATCTAACTATGGGTAGCCTTCCCATCATGGTTTTTCCCTTTACCAGGTTTTCCATGTACAAATCTTGGTGTTATCTTTTGTGGATGGTTGGTAAATGTTCCGTGGTTTATATTTATGCTTAACTGTTATATCTGCTATTCTAGTATTTGGTTTATGTATCCTAGTAATAAGGTTTTAATGTTTAAAGTTCTATAATCTGTTGACAACTGATCCAACCCCCCCTTCTCAGTTTTCCTCCAGTTATCTAAGTTGTCTAACAGTTTCGATTATTTGGAACACAACAATGAAACACGATAGCCTAAACCTTAATTGAAGTGAGTATTGTAAGCATTAGGGAAGTCACTCTTACATTTGTTTGGAGTATGATATATATATATCTCTATGGGGCCAAAGAGAAAATTTGTCAAGGGTTTATGGATCTTCCCAAAACCAAGAGATCAAGCCTATTGGTTAAGTTCATTGGCAGGTTGTCCTTCTTTGTCAAAGATGGAATAAGATTGTGGTGAAGTAATAGGTTTGGTATTGTGTGCCCCAATAGGTTAGATGGATTTGAGTATATGAGAAAGGTGGTATCTCAATTGTACTAGAATATTGTGTCTATCATAATTTAATAAATATTCTCCACAAGATAAGGATATGAATGGGAGAGGTCTTTCAGGTAGAAAACACCCATCGAAGAACCATCTTTATGGAAAATAGATGTGAATTTGGTAATGACAAAGTTCATATGCACTAGGAAACTTATGTTATAAGTTTAAAATACTTGAAAAGAAGTTCATAAGACCACAAAGGAAATCTTTCAAGAAGAAAGAAATATGTCATTAGTTGCAGGAGTTTGATAAGACATAGTGATTAAAAGAAAATATTAAAAAAACTAATGAATAGAGATAATGATGCAATAGTACCATAGCCTAAAGGCCTCATAAATAATCAGACTATTGACATGACAATGAGTAGTGAGTAGGGGTAAAGACGAAATGAGGAATAAGATAGATTTCTATAAGGTTTTAGACCTTAGAACGATACAAAAGTTAGGGAACATAAGATGGACAATCAATATGTGATGATCTCTCCATATGCCAAATGATAACCTTGTTGAACCCAAGGTAGGATTGAGAGGGGGGTGAATCAATTTTGATTAAAATTAATGTAGTACATAACCGATTAATTAGCAACACAAAATCAACACATCAACACTAAGATTTTCTATGTGGAAAACCTAAAATAGGGAAAAACCATGGTGAATACCTACTCACAATATAAATACTATGTATCAGATTACAATGACACATCTCATTTCTCCAGACTTGCTGACCAAAGCTAACTTCTCTTGGGGAAAGATACAAAAATGACTTGCAAACCTGATGCTAACTACAAGGCACGATACAACAAATTGATTTGAAACGAAGGATCTCCTAGTTATGAAGCTGTCTTTGAACTTTCCGTCAAGCAACCAACATCAACACACACAACTTAGACGTCATTCTTAGACCTCATTTATCAACACACTATCTCATATTTCTACTATAGTCTCAAACAACTTGCATATCATTCAAACACAACTCTTCTTCTCTTTCCTTCATTGAATTTCACTATGTTAGGAAACTCACAGATATTGAGGGGGGCGGTGTGAATCAGTATCTAACCAGTAATTAGAATTTCTCAACTTAAAACATGCATAACATATTATAACAATGTACCGGTATGCAAGAAATAATGAAATAAATAGAATTAAAAACATCCACATGAAAAGCACACCATGACACAAGGATTTAATGAGGAAACCTGGTGTGGGAAAAACCTCAGTGGGATTTGTGACCCACAATATCCACTTACTGGCGAATAAGAGAATATTACTTACAAAAGAGGGGCCTGCACATGCAGGAAGGTGAACTACCTAGAGCTCACTACTCAATGGGAAGTCTCACTGACTTACAATGTGGATTATACAAATCCAATATCTTGTATTGCTTTACAATAGCATCTATAATGCTTGATCCAGTACCAGTTTCTACTCTGTTCTTTACATAAAACCTTTAACCTATATTTCGCATAATAGGTCTGCCTAATATCTTCCTTTTTCACTTACATTTCTTCAAAATGTCTACAATGATATCTTTTATATATAAGAGTCATTTTACAACTTGCCAAGTCGGCTTACAAGGTTTTTACAATAATAAACAAAATATAATATAACAAAAATCCTGTCCGACTTTGTGCTGGTATGCTTCCTTTCTTTGTGTCAGTGCCAGTGTAGAGTGTGATCTGTTGATGCCAGTGTAATGCCTTGCTGGTGTAATGCCTTGCCGGTGTAATGCCTTGCCGGTGTAATGCCTTGCCGGTGCCATAGGATTGTAAGGTTGCCATCAATGACAAAACCTTCAATCACATACAATGTCTCATTGGAGTGTGCATATGCCAACAATCTCCCCCTTTGGCATTGATGGCAACACTCATGAGAAATTTCAAAAGTGTATCCAAAAATGTGAAGTCCAAAAATGTTACCAAAAATGTGTGCTCCCCCTGAGCATATGATTCCTGTGATATTGAATTTGAATTTTCTCATACCACTACTCCCCCTTTGGCATCAATGACAAAGGTTGTCAAGATGTCAGTAGAGTTTGTAGTTTCAACCTTGTAACTGGGTAGTTACAATTTGAAATAGATCCACCAAAATCAAGTTTATACTCTCCATAAACTTTTTACTATCTCTTATTGCTGTCTCTATTCTTTTAACTGTACTGGTGAGGTGCTGCATATGCTCTGCCGGTGTTTTCTGTCCCTGTATCAGTGCCTCAGATATTTCCTTCCACAATTATACTAGATAGTCCAATATTGGACTCAATTTTAATCTCATATGCTTTGCCTTATTCACTATTCTCTCCTTTTCTCTTTCTAATTTAAGTAACTCTTCCTCAAAATTTGTTATCCTTTGCTCAAAAACTGATAATGTATCAGGCGAGTTAACAAAATTATCATCAAGTTTATTGATTTCATCCTATACATTTCTTATTTTCTTATCTATGTCTACTATCAAAAAGTTTGTCTTATAGGTGTCTTTGTACAAAGTTTTGTATTCTTTCAATAAGTTACATAGTTCTGGTAGAAGTGTGTCAAAATCCCTAGTACACTTCTTTATCTGATCTTCAAAGAATTTTTTCTTTTTAATTTATACTTTGTCCTTCAATGTCTCTTCTTTTATTTTCTCAATGTTCTCTGTGATATATTTACACAAAGTATCAAGTGTTCCTAAAGAATCTTTATTGTCTATATTACAGTTAGGAGCAATTACCTTCAAAATTGGGATTGTGTCATCTATAGTTTTGTAAGCCTATGAACTACAATCTGTTATCCTTTTGATTGAATCCAAAAGTACTTTAGTTACATTTGTTGGTTTGTGGCCTACTGAGGAGGAACCAACATTTGGAATTCCACCAGTGGAAAAAGTAACCAAGCTTGTTGTGACCTCTGGTAGGTCTGTTTGTTTTTGCATTTCTTTAAGCAATGGTTTGTGTACTTCTCCAGTTGTCGGTGGCACTGTTTCCTCATGAACCTGTTCCTATTTCTGTTTTGGAGCCTATTCCTGTTGTTGTTGCACTATCTCAATCTGAGCTTCTGCATGTTGTTCTTTGTCATCTGCCGGTTTCTCCTATGTTTTAACAGTTTGCTCAGCTATCGGTGGCTCACTAGCCATTTCAGTCTTACCAGTTGTATCTTTGTCTACCACAATGTTGATCTTTTGTGTATCAACATCTACTGTGTATAAGACTTCAGGATTAGGATTGACATCCTCTTCACACATACTTTCAACTTCCGGTTGATCTTCTGTAGTTGTTGTTATTGGTGATGTAAAAGAAGGTGGGGGTAAGTTGTCTTTTACTTTAATACTCGGAGGTCAACCAACCTTTCCTTTTCCTTTGTCTCTTTCTTTCTGATATACCTTTATTGGTTTGGAGTTTTGGTATTCTTCCTATTTTTCTTTTTCAACTAGGAATATATCCCATGCATTTTTTGTTTCTTCAATCACCTCATTGACTCTTCCAACCATTAATGCAATGTGCTAGTGTGCAGTAGAGAATACTGACCAGTTGGCTTCAATAATTAAATCATCAATTTCTTTAGGTGAGTTCACTGGGTACACAACAAGTAGCTTTTCTATCTTGATTTTCTTGTCAAGTTCTATTACTACTTGTCTCCTTGCTTCCAGTCTTTTGAACAGTTCATCTGGTACTTCATCTACAACTTCCCTCAAAAATTTCTTATACATGTCCATATGCAATATAACACTATTTTCTACTTGTTCTTTTTCATCTGCTGTTAGAGTGTCATACAATTTCTCTATATTCTTTAGTTTCCCTTCCTCTGTAATTTCATTCAATAATATATTAAGAGGAGCCATGTTTTGTTTTGTTCTCTTCTTCTTATTGGGTGTCAGTTTCTTCTTTGGTGTAGTCTTCTTAACCGGTGATCTCACTGCTTGTTGTTTTTGTCTTGTTCTCCTAGGTGAGGGTGTGGTTTCCAGTGAGGGATCTCTTTTCCTTACAAATCTTTTGAAAGCTGCAGGCATGTCACTCTCCGAAGAAGTGCCTACGGGGGATAGATGAGTCTCAGGCTATAGAGTTCCTAGCTCATCCTCAGTGATACCTGTTTGTTTTACACATCTTCTTTAATAGCCTTTACCTGTCTAGAGCCTCTTCTCACAACTGCCTCAACCTTTTTCACTCTTTTCTTAGATTGTATTTGTTTTTCTATAGTCTCAGCACTACCAAATACTTCTTCCTTTGGTTCGTTTGGTGCTTCTAGAAGTGCTTTAGCATAAGTCTCAATTATGTGATCATCTGTCTCATAGCCCATCTCTATTACCCAGATTGTTCTTGGGATGACTACTTCCATCCAGATTTCATCCTTTTTTATTACAAAACATATTTCATCCTTATATTTGTCAAAAATCTTTTGTGATAATCTGATTCTCTTCTTCATTTTGGCCTTAAGTGCTTGAAAGAAATCATGGATATTGTTTTGCTTATCTTCTCCCATATTATTGAATAATTCTATTAGCTGTTTACCTACCGGTATATCAAATCTAAGTTCTTTGTAACCTATACTGGGAACTTGTTTGGTTATATGTAGCATCAAACATACTAGCAGATTTCCAAACGTAAAAGTTCCTTTCTTATCCTTCTTAATGTTGCCTAGGTTGTCAATTAACTCATCCTTCAACCACTCACATATATCAATTTTTGCATTATCTATGATCATGTCATAAGAAATTTTAATGCATAAATTTAAAACTAAATTGAGTCTATTTGCATGAGTTGCCTTATACCCTAATATCATACTGATAAACCTTACATTGATGTTGGTTACATCATTGACTCTTAGGGACCTTTTATCATATGTAGCACTAGTTAGCTTAGTAACTAGGTCATTGGAGACCTTCTTAGTTTTGTCTGGCCTTTTACCAGTGGTCAGTAACCCTATGACAACTTTCACAGCTTCCTTGGTGATTTTGTGAATTGCATCTAACCAGAAAAATTCACCATGTACCCTGCTTAAGACTATCCTAATCACATCCTTGGGAAATTCAGGAATGCAAAGGATTTCAGTAAATCCTAAGGTTTTAATGATTTTATGTTCCGGTTTCACATTTCCAGAATTATCACATATGACAGTTTTATACATAGTTTTGATCTCTTCAATCTCCCAATTCCTCTATGTTGCAGTGAATGCAAATTCTGGGGTCTTCAACATAAACAACTCCTTTAGGTATTTGTGAGAAAGCACCTATATTGTCATCTTTCTTTGCTACTTTAGGAACTAGTTGAAATACGGGCCTAGGGCATTTTATGACCTCGACTACAGTAGGGTTTTCTATATAATCAAGTGCAGAGGTGGATGCCATGATGATAAATACCTTTTTCTGTCTTCGATGGATTGATTGCTTGAAGTGTTTCACCTCTTTGCTTGAAGTTCCTTAGCTTTGCAAATTTTGCACTCTACGAATGTTTGAAATCACAATGAAATGAAATGGAGCCAAAACCACAAATGTATAGTGTTAATTTGTCAATTACCACATTAAATGCATGCCGGTTAAGTATTCACTTAACATTGTCTGCCGGTAATGAAGTAATTTCCAACTTCTCATCTCTAACCGAGGGAATAATAGCACGTGTCATTAGATCGCCAAACCCTCAAGAATTTTTTTTCAATTTGATGAAGAACTTGCTGCCGGTGGAGCATCACTTTGTCCTGCTGGTGAAGCATTGACTAGTTCTACCGGTGGAGGAGTATTCCCAATATTTAGATCAGCTTTTCTAATCCATTGTTTTGAGAATTCGTGCTTAACCTCTTCAACTTTTTCTTTACCTTTCAAGCTAGAACTTTTGTTGTTTGCCAATGATCCTTTACTTCTAGAGAATTTTGTAATATGCCCAATCTTGTTACATGCATAACAAGTCACATTATTCTTCTAAATAGCTTTCCCATAACCTATGCCAGTTTGTGTTCTGCATTGATTAGATAAATGTCCAAATCTTCCACAAACATAACATCTCACATTCATTCTGCAATTTTCAGAATTGTGACCAACTTTGTTGCATTTTGAACATTGACCGGTGGGTGTGTTGATATTTTGATAATTTCTAGATCTACATTCATTTTCTCTATGACCATACTTATTACAGTTAAAGCATTTTCCATTGAATTTATAAGCATTAGATTGCCTTACCAGTTTGCTGTGATCTTGTGTGTTTGTAGTACCGGAGCTTTCACCAACTTCAAAGCCAATTCTAGAAGTGTCACCTTTAGGTTTTTGATTCTTTAGTAAGTTACCAAGTTCCTCTGAGCTTTTCTTGAATTTTTCTTTATGTTGATTTGCAGTTTCTACTTCTCTTTCTAAGACTTCTTTTTGTCTCATCAGTTCATTGAAGTCATTCTGAGTGTGCATCAAATTTGTCTTCAATAAATCATTTTCATAGCTAAGTCTTGAGTTCTCATTTTCTGCATCACTTAGTCTTCTGGCCAATTCTTCTTCATTCTTCTTCCTATCTTCAATCTCTTTACAAAATCTTATAGTCATATCTTGCATCTCATTCTTTGTAGTTATGTTCTCCAGTTTCAGCTTACTTAACATATCATTAAGTGATTCCTTTTCATCATTCTCATTTTGCATCTTTTCACAAAGTTCTCTTCTCTTATTTCTTACAATAGTAAGATTCTCTTGAAGTGCCTAAATGATATCCTGAGCTACTTTTAGATCATCTTCTAGTTTGATATTTTTCAATTTTTCTGTCTGAGAGAGCTGCTTCAAGTTGCTTCATCAGATTTTCCATCTTTACCGGTGTCAAGATCTTCCTGAAGCTGTTAGGCTTCTGAAAATAGAGGACCGGGCTCTGATACCAATTTTTAGGAAACTCACAGATACTGACAGGGGGGGTGAATCAGTATCTAACTGGTAATTAGAATTTCTCAATTTAAAACATGCAGAACATATTATAATAGTGTACTGGTATGTAAGAAATAATAAAATAAACAGAATTAAAAACATCCACATGAAAAGCACACCATGAAACAAGGATTTAAAGAGGAAACCCGGTGTGGGAAAAACCTCAGTGGGATTTGTGACCCACAATATCCACTTACTGGCCAATAAGAGAATATTACTTACAAAAGAGGGGCCTGCACATGCAGGAAGGCAAACTGCCTAGAGCTCACTGCTCAATGGGAAGTCTCATTGACTTACAATATGGATTATACAAATCCAATATCTTGTACTGCTTTACAATAGCATCCATAATGCCTGATCTAGTACCGGTTTCTGCTCTATTCTTTACATAAAACCTTTAACCTATATTTCACATAATAGGTCTGCCTAATATCTTCCTTTTTCACTTACATTCCTTCAAAATGTCTGCAATGATCTCTTTTATATATAAGAGTCATTTTACAACTTGCCAAGTCGGCTTACAAGGTTTTTACAATAATAAACAAAATATAATATAACAAAAATCCTGTCGGCCTCTATGCCGGTATGCTTCCTTTCTCTGTGCCGGTGCCAGTGTAGAGTGTGATCTATTGATGCTGGTGAACTATCTTGCCAGTGTAATGCCTTGCTGGTGCCATAGGATTGTGAGGTTGCCATCAAAACAAAACCTTCAATCACATACAATGTCTCATTGGAGTGTGCATATGCCAACACACTATCTATATCCACATCACACACTTTCAATCATGCTTCCTCACAACCTAATCACATACATTATTTATATAAAAGTTAGACTATCAAAACCTAAACCATGTTGGTTTGAAACAAAATACACCTTTTGAACCAAAAACACACACATTGATCCATTCCAGGAGAACTGTGTTGGCAATAACAAGGAAGGAAAACTGAGAGGGGTGTTGTGAATCATTTTTCACCGGATTAAACAAATTAAGCACAATCTCAGATCTAATCAACTGCAGCAAAAGTAAATATAACAAAAATAATAGAAACATACATAACACCAATATTTTTGATGTGGAAAACCTGGTTAAGAGAAAAACCATGGTGGGAACATACCCACAATGAGATGATACTCTATAGTAGTATGTGTAAATATTACAATGGGGAATGCACATGCATTTCGGCACACTGCCTAGAGCTCGCTGCTCAAATTACAATGAACTATAAGGCTACAACCCTCAGGGAAGGTTCACTACCTTACAAAGATATTTAGACTACAACCAGGTTAAGATGAATTGCAAAAATAGTATCTGCTAATGCTTGATGACAAGTCCGGCTAAGCTCAAATGTCTACCCTTCACCAATCTCTTCTCAACACATGACACTGAAATATTAATTCACTTGATTGTAGATACACCAATCTCTAATAATGCAGACTCAACAACAGCTACCAAATTACATGAATATAACACCTATTTATACAAAACATTAACCTTGACTACAAGGTCGACCAAATCCTTAACACCAAATTAAAAAATTACATCACACAATACATAAATCAACCATCAGACCAATACAATGTCCTAAACATCATATCATGGACCTAAATAAGATCCTCAAACATGGACTACCACAAGAAATCTTGCCAAGACCAACCGCAACACGTTACACCACTAAAATACCACATAACACAAAGAATATCACCAGACCCATAAGATCATCAACAACACGCATGATAATTAGTGGGTACCATAAAAAAAATATTACATGATTAGGGAACACCAACAATCATGTTAGAACCATCCGCAATAGCTGCACCAACACCACTTATTCAAATCTCATCGATCAACACACTAACACTCAAGAACACTTAACAAAAGCAACTCAGACAAGAAAGATAGCTTGCAGAGAATAAAATCATGAACCATCTAAAATGAAGATACACACGAACATCCAAACATTCTCCCAAATCCACAACATAAGATATGATCATACCGGAGCACAATGAATCAAACCCAAAACATTGCAACACTGAACACTAAAAACCAATCTCCATACCAGAATCCTCAACTTGATCAATTCATCACATAGCATCATGGAATAAATAAAAAATGAAGTATCTCTAGTTGATTCAACATCCTGAACAAATACACAAACCAGATCAACTCACTACAACCACCAGATCACCAAAACATTTCTTTGCGACACCAAAAAATAGTAATATGTTGACATCAATAACAATAACATATCTTAGGAACAACAATATCCAAGAATCTCCCCCTTTGGCATTGATGGCAACATATGAATGTTAAAAATAATCGGAAGGAATAAATCAACACCAACAAACCCCCCCTAAGGTCATGCACACAATGCTCCAAAGATAAGGTAGTTTTTCACCTACTTCTGTCCCCCTTTGATAGCAATGCCAAAGACATAAATAGATCAAGCTTCTCTCCCACTAAGAAGGACAATATCTCCCCCTTAGGATAAACTCACAGTTTTGAACAACACACTGACTACCCCAATTGACTCACAATGATAACTCATCAACCTAAATAAGATAAGACTGTGAAGTCCATCAAATTGATGCATCTCAATGCACCTAGTTCTCATCGGGAGGGGCAGAGACCCCTAACTTGTCTCTCAAATACACAAATGTATCTACAAGCAAAGGCTTAGTGAAAATATCTGCAATTTGACCCTTTCTAGATACATACTCCAGTTTTAATTCTTCATCACTGACTTTCTCCCTCAAGAAATGATACTTAATTGATATATGATTTATTTTAGAGTGCAGTACCAGATTCTTGAAAATATTAATAGCACTTGAATTGTCACAATAAATAACAATAGGCTCATCAAACACAACTCTTATGTCTTTTAGCATCTTCTTCATCCAAACTACCTGAGTACAGCTGCTAGCAGTAACAATGTATTCAACTTCAACTCTAGATAGAGATATAACATCTTGTTTCTTTCTTGCCCATGAAAACAACTTCTTCCCCAAAAAGAAAGCTCCACTGGTAGTGCTCTTTGGGTCATCTACATCTCCTACCCAATCAACATCAGTATAGGCACATAGCATGAAATCATCATTCTTTGGATACCACAACCAATGATCAATAGTTACCTTCAAATATCTAAAAATCCCCTTCACAACAATAACATGAGTCTCATTAGGATCAATCTAGCACAAAGACAAACAACATGCATGATATCCGATCTAGTCTGAGTCAGGTACAAAAATCCACCAACCATAGATCAGTACAAGGTTTGATTCACTTTCTGAAATTCATGTTGCTTAGACAATTTGCATCTAGTCACCATAGGAGTTTTGACAAGTTTAGAATCAGCTAACCCAAATTTCTTCAATTTTTCCTTCACATACTTAGATTGGGAAATAAAAATACATTTACCATTCTAAGTAATCTGCAATCCTAAGAAGAATTTCATCTCACCTATCATAGACAACTCAAATTCCTTTTGCATATCATCGGCAAACTTCATACTCAAATTATCATCTCCTCAAAAAATAATGTCATCCACAAACACTTCAATAATCAAAACATTATCATTCTCAACCTTAAAGTATAAGTTACTATCAGAAGTACCTTTACAAAATGCCAACTTCATCAAATACTTATCTAATTTTGGATACCAAGTGTTATTATCCAAGAAACTAAAATGACAAAAGAGAAAGTAGAAAAGATTAAGCTTTTTAAGGATGGGGAAGTTTTTGGTGGTAGCTTTGATGGTGCTTCTAGGGGCATTGCCAGTTTTTGATATCTAAGGCGAGTTTCTGGGGAGCCAGTCAAGCAGGATAGAAATTTTCCTTTTATTAGGTTTCATCACATTAGGGATGACACCTCTTTGCTCCTTACCAATAATTATGCCCCTAATAATAGACTTGGTGTTGGTATTATGGATGACTTCATCATGTGTTGCATTTGTTTTGTCATTGATATCAACACATATATTTTTGGTGATCTACATGATGTCTTGGCATTTTGGTTATATTGGTTTGTTGGTGAACTGACACATTGTGGTCTCGGTATGGATACTAGTTTATGCATAGTCACCAGTATATGCTTCACTGACAACTCAGGAAGTTGATGATGACTTGTTATCATCTAGAGATCATTTGGTTATGTCGAAGACATGAATTGGATGTTTGGATTTGGTGTTTTGATTATTGGTCAGATTGGGTTCTCATATTTGCCTTTATTGGTAGATAGGTCCAGGTTATGCATTGGTACACGATATCATGTTCCAGATTTGCACGACACATTTTGGAGATGGTTTATTGATTGAATAAAGTGTAAATGTATTGAGCTGACATATTGTATCACATCATCTTATTTTGTAATCGATTTTATTGATATATCTTTAATGAGCTAACCTGATGTTGAGGTCTTAGGTTTTGTATAAATGATTGCAAGATCTTATTGAAGATTAGATAGATATATGAGTGTGTATGAATAAGTGAAAAAGAGCAGATCCTTATGCGAATCATGCAAACATTATCTAAAGGTTGAAGGAAAGGTTATGAAGGTGTTTAGCACTCATGGTTAGAGCTTAAACCGATACTAAATCCAACATTGGAGATGCTATTCTAAAGAAGTACAACATTTATTGGATTTAACCATCCAATTGTGTTTTTGAGCAGTGAGCTCTAGGCGGTTGGCCTTTCTGCATGTGCAGACCCCTTATTGTAATCACATACTATCTGCAGTAGTATCATCTAACTGTGGGTAAGGTTTCCCGCCATGGTTTTTCCCTTTATCGGGTTTCCACGTCAAAATCTCTGTGTTATTTGTTGTGTATGTTGTTTTCCTTTATGGTTCATGCATTAAGTTTTACCAGTATTAATATAAATGTTAAACTGTTTTATCAACACTAAGGTTTAAGTTGGAATAATTTATTTTGGGATGAAATTCATTGAAAACTAAGTCACCCCCTCCCCCTCTTGGTTGTCCTTCCCAGATCCTAACACTTGGTAGAAGTAAATTCTGGAAGAAGCTGGAAGCTATTTAGACTCTTTATAAGGATGATAGGGAGAGTTCTAATTTACCACCAACTGGAGTTCTTTGATGGTATAATCCTATTCTCTATTAGGGCCCATAGTCTTTTCCTATGTACTCCCCTACCTGTAGTTTTATTATTTCACCTTCCTCAATCTCACAAGGTAAGCTTGCTCACTATATCCTTGCAGGGGTGCAGGACAATCAACACTTGTTGTCTCTTTTTTTGCAAAACCACCCTTCATGTTTGGTTTGGCAAACTCTCACCTTTCGGTTACAAAATGACAAGGTTCCACGGCTTATAGCCTTCTGGATCTTCTTCCAATTCTCAATAGATTCCTCCCTTGCAAGTTATCTCCTTTACACTACTGATACCTAGCCAGACAACCACGAAGCTCACCTATGGCCAGTTTATAGGAATAGCTAATGCCATCTCCTGGACTTCCACAAATGAAAACCTACTATACATGATTGGCTCTTCTTGACAACCTCCAATGGTCGTGTGGAGTTTCAAGCCAGAGCCATGTTATTATTTACAAACAAAGAACCAAAATTGAAAAGGAAAACTCATTTATAGATTCTGAGCTTATACATGGGTTCAACCCAGTAACTCACAAAACAAAGAAATGAAGTGTTTACATTGAATTCAATAGTGAACTTAAAGATTCTAAAACATTATTGCAATTCACAACAGATATTAGACATTGAATGGAAACCAGAAAATAGACTTCTCTTTTTATTAAGGAAAACATATGCATTCTCCATGGCAAGTTATTATATTCAACAAAAACTAGTTTACAGATGCCTATTGGGTCTTTTATACATTCCTCCCTCTATTGTGAACTCCTCCTATTGGACAAGATTGATTTCATTACCAATGGTTTCCAGTGGCAACTGTTGAGCAGGTTCTATTAGAGCATCGAGGTAACTTCCAAACAAGGTTACCGATGTCCAATGACAACCTCCAACTCTTCGCACTTTCCATCGAGTCATCGGGTGGTATGACATTGCATTTTTCTGATGGCCAATGTCTCCAAAGTCGACCTCCTTTGCTTCACCTTGTTATTGGGTTATCAGGGTAACAAGAAAACACTCCTCCTGATACCCAATAACTCTTTCCTTGACTAGCACTTTCCTATCGGGTCCGTGGGATAGCTTGAAACCACTCTCCCCGATAGCTGATGAAAATACTCCGCACCTTTGTTTTCTCATCAGGTCATCGGGGTAGTTTGAAACCACTCTCCCTGATAGCCAATGACAATACTCTACACCAATGCTAACTCATTGGGTCATCAGGGTAGCTTGAAACCACTACCGCTGATACATGATGGCTCCGCTCCAAGCCAATGCTAACTCATCGGAGTAGGTTATCCCATGCTCCTACACCATACTCCCCCAATGTGAAAGAAGTCAAGTGACTCCATGGGGCAACATAAAGGAGGTAATTTTGAGCTTCAAAAAGTCTGCCTCAAGGACCCAAGTGGCCTCATATTCTAGAAGATGCTGCAATTTAACTAAATGCTCCATATAGGTGGTATGCTTGGTCTTCTTAAGGACTCATGAATCCAACAAATTTTTGGCTTGTGGCCTAGTTGTGATCGGTAAGGGTAGGTCTGAAAGTGCCTGTGAGACCTCTGAAAATCTCTGACATTTATCTAGAAGTGTACCCTTATACGGTACCAAGTCTGCAACATTGAAAATAGGAGATAAAGCCATGTCTCCGGGTAGGTCAAGTTTGTAGGCATTGTTTCCATACTTGGCCAAAATCTTACAAAGTCTTATTCTCCTCATTTGAAGTTTTCTAGGGACACCTTTTTGAAGCCTTTCTTTGTTCAAGTGAACCATTACCAAGTCCCCAACAACAAATTGTACATCTCTTCTCTTTTCATCTATTTTGCCCTTGATTTTTTGTGAGTTGTCTAGTAAATCTTTCCTAACTTGTTCATGAATATCCTTCATGGATTGAGCCATGTCAATAGCATGTCCACTCTATTGTCCCATCTTCTAAATTTCTTTGAGCTCCAAAACACCTCTGGGATGAAGGCCATTAACTACTTCAAAAGGACTCTTATCGATTGATCTATTCACATTGTCATTGTAAGCAAATTCAGCTTGATGAATGATTTAATCCCAAGCTTGGTCATACTCCTTTTTCAAACAGCTGAGAAGGTTCCGTAATGTTCTATTGACCACCTCTGTTTGACCATCTATTTGGGGATGATATGCCAAACTAAAAGACAAGTTAGTTCCCAATCTCTGCCATAAAGTTCTCCAGAAATGTCCAATGAATTTTGTATCTATATCTGACACTATACTGATGGATAAGCCATGAATCCTAATGATTTCTTTGAAAAAAAAATGAGAAATATGAATGGCATCATGAGTCACCTTACAAGGAATAAAATGGGCCATTTTACTGAATCTATCTATGACAACATAGATGCTATCAAATCCAAATTTGGTCTTGGGTAAACCAACAACAAAATCCATACTTACACACTCCCATGGCCTGTTTGGGATAGGTAAAGGCTGATACAGTCTAGCATTAGAATATGCTCCCTTAGCTCTTTGACAAATTACACATTGCTCCACATATCTCTTGATATCCCTTTGCACCTTTGGCCAATAGTAGAATCTTTGAACAAGTTCCAAAGTCTTATTCAAACCAAAATGTCCACTCAAGCATCTATTGTGATTTCCTTGCATCAAATTTTCTCTCATAGACCCTCTGGGTACACAATGTTGTCCTCCTTTGAACAAAAGTCTATCTTGCAAAGTGAAATATGCATATTCACTATTAAAATGATTCCTAAACTCTTGGCAAACCTTGTAGGCAGCAACAACATCTTCATCTTCTTCATACAAATTCTTGAAACTATCCACTCCAATGCTTTTGAGCTGCATTTCTTGCATTGTTAGTAACCTCCTACTCAATGCATCAACTACCTTATTACATTGTCCTTTCTTGTGTTTAATGGTAAAAGTATATGACTGCGAATACTCTACCCATTTGATATGCCTATGGTTTAACTTTTCTTTAGAATTAAGAAAGCTAAGAGCTTGATTATCAGTGTAAACCACAAATTCATTAGGTAGAAAATAATGCTTCCATTCCCTAAGTGATTGGACAAGTGAATACAATTCCAAATCATAGGAAGAATACCTTTTCTTTGCATCATTGAGTTTCTTGCTGAAAAATGCAACTGGTCTATTGTCTTGACTCAAAAAATGCTCCAACCGCTATGTTGCTGGCATCACATTCAATTGTGAAAAGTGATGAATACTAAGAGGGGGGGGGGTGAATTAGTATACCAAAAAATACTGTAATCAATCTCTTAAACAATTTAGCAGATAACCGGTGCAACAGATTCACTAATAAACTGGTTAAGATAAATGCAAACCAAATAGCAAACAAAGCATTCACCCACAAGAGAACAATCACCATAACACAAAATATTTGACTTGGAAACCCAAATGGGAAAGACCACGGTGAGCAGAAACTCACAAGTAACTATTTGTAGAATAGAAACCAGATCGACTAAGGTCAGATTGGTTAAGGTCATACAATGTTCTTCACCAGAATAAATCCTGTTAGGAATCTAGATCTCTGTTAGGAGACAAGTCCTGTTAAAGACTACCTTGCTAGAGGATTTCAGATCCATGGTTGTGAATCACCTTGTTAGAGGATTTACAAAGGCTTTGTTAGGCCTACCCAGTTAAGGGTTTCAGACTTGTCAAAGATATTAGTAATCAACAAGTGATTGATCTAGACAATAGCACAGTATGATTAATTAGATCCTTGTTAGCTCATTTAATGCATTTCAGCATTACTTCAGTCTTCAATATCTCCACACTTTGTTTCTTCACACAAACCTAATATTTTCTTCTATGATCGCACATAACCCTTTCATTTCTATATCTCATATATATCTCACATGCAAAAATCACATGCGAACCCTAGACATGATGTCCTTATAAAGGAATTTGATTTCATGTCGGTCCAATAGAATTAGATTACAAGTTCCTAGGTTCAGTGCATCTAGACACATTTGGTAACACAACACAAACACACCGCCAAAGTATCGGTGGATGATAACTCATCACACATTATAGAAATACCGGTTGGTAACTCATCACAGAGTAATACTAGTTAATACAATATACCGACTACCGGTTGTCAAAAATGAAGACTGGTAGATCATAGTGTTCTAATCAAAAGTTAACTATTGCTTGGGTCCTTCATACCGCTTGTGATGCTTGAACCACTTGGGATCTCCATACCGCTTGATCTCTTCAGTCAATTTGTGACCGGTAAACATCTTCTGCAAAACATCGATAGTCTAAAGACTATACATTCAATAATACACAATAATACACAATACCGGTTGGAACAATTACTGGTTGAGCATAACTTCATACATAAAGAAAGTGTGTGTCCATCATCAAGAAAGTGTGTGTCCATCAATGACAATCAAAACATCATCAAAATGCCAACAATCTCCCCCTTTGGCATTGATGACAACACTTAGGAAAATTTTGACATCTAAGTATTTTAACAAAATGATGCTACAATCAAAATTACTGCCCATAAGCATATACACTACTTCCTTTGCAAAAATTACAAGTAAGTGCATGAAATGGTAACATTAACCAAAAATTTAATGTACACTACTCCCCCTTTGCCAACAATGACAAAGTAATGTAAAGTAACCCCTGTTTCCTTATACAATAGAGTAAATGTTCATGACAATAAGGAATGAAATTGATCAAAAATAGATTTAAAGTCCTGCATAAAAGTTTTCATGGCCAATGTCCATGACTCAAGTAATGAGGTAGCAACCTCACTTTCAGCCTTCATCTGGAATGCCAATTCTTCCATTGCATCAATGGTACTCATCTCTTGAGTGACCGTGATAACTTCCAGGTTGAGAAAACATTTTTGAAGAATCTACAGTCTTGGCAATAGGAGTAGTTGAAGCTCTTGCAAATCTTTAGTCTGGTTGTAGATCTCTGAGTCCATCTTGGTTGTCTAATGTTGAAAATGAATGGTTTTCCCATATGTAGTGAATGAATCATATGGCATCTTGAAGTTGCTTATATGCTTGTAACTCCGATTGGAGTTTATCTTTCTGTTGAAGCACATCATCACAAAATAGATGGGGTTGGCATATTTTACTCAGCAATAATTTACCTTCACCCATAGCTACACTGATATCCTTATGCTTTCAGTAGTTGTGATCTTAGCTCATTCATTTTCTTGACTAAGGCAGTGTTGAGTGTGTTTTCATGGTTCTTCTTTGCAGTGGCTTTAGCAACATCTTCCAAGCATTGTACTTGGTCCTCCACTACAATATAGAGAAGTTTAAGCTTGGATAGAGAGGAATCAGTACTAGGGAGGTTGGTACCGGGAATTGGAATGGTAAGGGTGTCAACTACAGTTTGTATGACATCCTGTTCTTTCTTCCTCCACAATGCTTCCAGTCTTTCATGTGCAAGTTTGATGCTTTGAAGCAACTCAGACTCATCTACTGATTGAAGATCAATAGGACTAGTGGTATCAACCTATTTGATCACCGGTTGCCTTAGGAGTCTCCGCTCCTTCTTTTGCTTTGATCTCCACCTGTTTGTTCTTCTATGCTTCCTTCTCCTCTTCTACTCTTTTCTTTTCCTCTTCTTTCTTCTTTTGCTCTTCTTCTTGTGCTTTCTTCTCCATTTCTTCCTTCTTCTTGACCTATTCTTTCTTTTTCTTCTCTTCCTCCTTCTTCCTTTCTTCTTCCTTTTGTTTTGTTTCTTCTTCTCTTCTTCTCTTCTTCTTTTCTCTTCTCTTCTTCTCTCTTCTTCTCTTCCTCTTTCCTCTTGTCTTCCTCTTCTTTCCACTTCTCCTCTTCTTTCTTTTTATTTTCTTCTTTCCTCTTCTTTTCTTCATCTTGTTTCTCTTTCTCAGCTTGTTCTTTGTCCGTAGTGACATCCTCATTATCTAATACATCAACATCAATAGTGTCAATTTGTTCTATCACTCTTTCTCCTTTACTATCAAAGACCTCATCTGGTTTTCCTGTGGATAGGTCAGGTGCTTGATCAACCTTCTTATTGGCTTCAGATACTTGGTGTATTCTGACATCAGCTTTGACATGTATGTGTGTGTCTTTTTCCACTTCAGAAGCTTTTCCTTCTAGTAGCCTGAGTCTTCTTCTTCTCATGAAGAAGAAGCCTTTGTGTTTATCCATAATTTCAAATAATTCAAAATTTTAAACATCAGGTAAGTATTGTGCAAAATTTTTCTCCCTGATCTCCTGTTCTCTTTCAATGGCAATGCACCATTTATTATCTAAAGAATTATATAAAGAATCTAGTGTAACCGATCTAATCTCAGATGGCGACCGATCATTAACACATAAATATCTGATAACCTCTTGTTTTACCTCCTCCTTCTCATTATCATTAAAATCATCAAAATGTTCTTTTAAATCATCAAGCGATTTCCTCCTAATGTTCTTAATTGTCCTCTAACAATGTGTCATTGGCTTATAAGAAGAAATGTCTATATTTACCGGTATAGAAGTTGCTAGTGCATTACCAGTGGATTTTGTCTTTTTGCTTGATTGCCTTGTCTTCTTTGTTTGAACCTCTGGCTCCTTGTCTTCTTCCTCTGGTGAAGGATTCCTGGATTTCCATTTTCTTTCAAATACCTTTGCTGGAGCACTCTCAGGTTTCTTATTAGCCGATGACCTCTTGGTCACTTTTGGATTGGTAGAGGTAACTGATGCAAATACTGATGGCACTTCTTTGCCCTTTTTCTTCTTTGGTTCTTCAACCGGTGTGACCCTCTCCAAGTAGGTATCGGTTCTTTTTTTCTTCGCATCCAATGGTGAGGCAAGTAGGGTAGAGGCATACCCGATCAACATATCATTCACCACTTCATATCCCATAGGTTCAACTACTTCCTTTCTTGGTTCCACCACTTCCATTATGCATTCATCTATCCTTCTTGTGAAGTAGATGTCATCTTCATACTTCTTCACAATATCATCAGATATCCTCATTCTCAAGTTCATTTTCCACCCGAATTCATCAAAATATTTATTAAGAACCTCAGGATAGGTAGTTCCCACTACTTGAAGTCTCTCCTTTATCTATCTAGAAACCGGTAGGTCAGCAGACCATTGAACATCACCTACTCTAGGGAAATAACCTTGAAAGTAGAAGAATAAACCAACTAGAAGTTGGCCAAACCTGAACCTTAGAGTATTGTCCTATTTGATGGACATCAGGTTCAACAACAATTGCTTCTGCAAACAGGTACATAGGTCAAATGTAGCATTTTCCTTGATCATTCTGTAAGTAGCAGGGACAGAGTTCATTCTGCTGGCATAAAATATCTGGTAGCCAATCACCATGCAATCATATTTTACTAGATCATCAATGATGGTGTTGATGATCATCGCCTGTTGGTCACTCATAGAACTGATGAGCTTTGTCATTTCAGTTTTAGTGACCTTCCGAAGAGCTAGTACCTCTCCAATATTATAGAAATCGGTGATGGCATGAATTGCTTCTGGTGTAATGTCATGCACCCTCTCGAGATACATCTTATCACCATGTACTCAGCAAAGGATGATGCGGATGTGTTCTTCTATGAACTCTTCCGAAAAATATACCGCATTGTGTAGTTTCTTCTTCTCAAGGATACTAAACTTAGGTTTGATCTTCTTATCATCCCCACAAAATAGATTTAGCTGGGAATGAATCACTAAGGATCCTAGGTCTTCCAATTTACAATCTATGTACCCCAAAATATCTCCGTCTACAATAACACCGGTGGGTATTTGAGATAGGGCATTGTATTTTACTTTCTTTTGAAGAAATTCAGCTAAATCTAGAGGTGCACTAGAACTAGGGTGCGATGTAGAAGCCATGATAAGAAAGAAATTTGGGAAATACCTTCACAATCTAAAATTTAGGTTTTTCCAATGTCGCGCACAAAACACCACTTCGGTTGCTAGTCCACCGCTTAGAGTTCTTCACTGATAGATTGAAAAAGATCACTAGATTCCTCTGCAAGATTTTTGAATTCACTTTGAATCACTGGACGAATCACTCTTTGTTGCCCTGCTCTTGAAAATTCTTCTTTCAAAAATAGATAAGTGAAAATGATGATGAAAAACCCTTTTAAACAGACTTTCACCTACCATCATAAATGCTTCACCGCTAGGGCACAAACCCTAATTTTTCCTTTTACTGCTTCAAATCTTCTGCCAACTGATAGGTAACATATACCAGTTAAGGTATTTATTGATATAAACTAGGGGTTTGAAATATTTCACCGATATCTTCCCCCTAAGCTTTTCAAAGCTTAGTTTGCCGGTTCATAGATTTCCACACTAGGTACAGAAATAGGTTCATCCTTTGATTTTTCTTCAGGTTTCTTTTTCAAAGTTTTATTCATATCCGCTTGAATGGTTTCAACATTAATCTTTCCTTTTGGAGTGATCAGTATATCATTCGACATGTCCTTTCTCGGTTTGCAAGTTCTTGCAGTGTGTCCTGGTTCGTTGCAGTGATAGCATATCATTCCAGGTGTTCTCCAAGGTCTGTTATTCATTCTTCCATTCTTCCTTCTGCATGTTGCAATAGTGTGACTACTACCATGACATATCAAATAGGTTATTCTCCAACTAGTTGTTGCTTGATAACCAACTGACCGATGGTCATAGGTATTGTACTAGTTGGGATTTCAGTTCATAGGAAGTTCCAGAGTAACTCCTTGAGTCCTTGGAGGATATCTCCCAGTGTTGTGCAAAATAGACCTGCATTCAAATTCTCTATGCCCAAACTTGTTGTATGCATAACAGTTTCCATTGAATCTATTGGATCTAGGCTTATTGTTTAGAAAATAAGGAAAATTGTTGTAGGCCTTGCTTTTACACACATTAGCAGTATGTCCTTCTTTGAGACAATTAAAGAAAATAGGTTTAAATTTTTTCTTACCTTTCTCCTTGGATGTCAATTGCTTCTTTGATGTTTCAGATTTTGTTCCAGAGGTCTCACCTTCCTCATACTCAGATAAACTAAGTCTAGTGGTATTCTTTACTGGCTTTGCCGATTCAAGCTTTTTCTCTAGCTTAGCAGTACTTTGATTGAATTTGGCAAGTATCTCCTTTGACTCAGTAAGTTCCTTAGAAATAGCAGCATTGGATTCCATCAAGGTTGCATTCTTAGAAATAGCCATGTTTAGTTCACCTTGCATTTCTTCTTTTTCCACTTTACTCTCTTGGAGATGAGCGGTAAGGGTACTGATTTCTTGCTTCAACTTGAAGATCTCATGATCTTTTTCTTTTACCAGATCTTCAGCTTTCCTTTTGTTCTCAAGCTCTTGACACATTATGATAGTCAGTCCTTCCAATTCCCTTCTCAAGTTGGCATTAGATTCATTCAGTTTTTCAACTTCTTCAACTAGGGCATCCATGTCTGCTTCATCAGAAGTGCTATTTTCAGTAAGTTCCATCAGTTTCTCATCATGCTCTCTTCTCTTGGCCAAAGAGGCTTTGTACTTAACTTTCAGTTCATCATAGGCTCTCTCAGTCTGAGTGAGATGATGAGTAAGTTCCCTCACACTATATTCTCCCATATCTCCTTCCAAGTGGTTAGACTTATAGAAAGGTTGGCTTTGATACCAATTGATGAATACTAAGAGGGGGGGTGAATTAGTATAATGAAAAATATTGTATTCAATCTCTTAAACAATTTGGCAGATAACCAGTGCAACAGATTCACTAATAAACTAGTTAAGATAAATGAAACCAAATAGAAAACAAAGCATTCACCCACAAGAGCACAATCACCATAACACAAAATATTTAATGTGGAAACCCAAATGGGAAAATGCACGGTGAGCAAAAAATCACAAGTAACTATCTGCAGAATAGAAACCAGACCGGTTAAGGTCATAGAATGTTCTTCACCAGAACAGATCTTGTTAGGAATCTAGATCTCTATTAGGAGATAAGTCCTGTTAAAGACTACCTTGCTAGAGGATTTCAGATCCATGGTTGTGAATCACCTTGTTAGAGGATTTACAAAGGCTTTGCTAGGCCTACTCGGTTAAGGGTTTCAGACTTGTCAAAGATATTAGTAATCAACAAGTGAATGATCTAGACAATAGCACAATATGCTTAATTAGATCCTTGTCAGCTCATTTAATGTATTTCAGCATTACTTCAATCTTCAATATCTCCACACTTTGTTTCTTCATATAGACCTAATATTTTCTTCTATGATTGCACATAACCCTTTCTTTTCTATATCTCATACATATCTCACGTGCAAAAAACACTTGCAAACCCTAGACATGATGTCCTTATAAAGGAATCTAATTTCATGTCGGTCCAATAGAATTAGACTACAAGTTCCTAGGTTCAGTGCATCTAGACACATTTGGTAACATGACACAAACACACTGCCAAAGTGTCAGTGGATGATAACTCATCACACATTATAGAAATATCGATTGGTAACTCATCACAGAGTAATACTAGTTAATACAATATACCGATTATTGGTTGTCAAAAATGAAGACTGGTAGATCATAGTGTTCCGATCAAAAGTTAACTACCACTTGGGTCCTTCGTACCGCTTGTGATCCTCAAATTGCTTGGGATCTCCATACCACTTGAGTTCTTCAGTCAATCTGTGACTAATAAACATCTTCTTCAAAACATTGATAGTCTAAAGACTATACATTCAATAATACACAATACCGGTTGGAACAATTACTGGTTGAGCATACATTCATACATAAAGAAAGTGTGTGTCCATCATCAAGAAAATGTGTGTCCATTAATGACAATCAAAACATCATCAAAATGCCAACAAAAAGTTTGTCAAAGCTTGGTAGGATTAGTACCGGTTGAGTATCCACCTTTGTCTTCAAGAGATCAAACCCTTTGTGTGCTTCCTTTGTCCATACAAACTTGGTTCTCACACCTCCCTTGATTGTTTCTAGCATAGGTGCACATATCTCACTGAACCCTTCGATGAACTTCCTATAAAAATGAGCCAAACCATGAAAACTCCTTACTTCACTTGCTATTTTAGGAGTAGGACAATTGATTATTGCTTCCACCTTTGAAGTGTCCATTTTCAAATCACCACTTGAGATTATAAACCCAAGATACACTAATTCCTGTTTCATAAACTTACATTTCTACAAATTGATGGTTAGTTGCTCATCATATAGTTTTCTCAATACAATTTCTATATGCTTAAGATGCGCATCTTTATACTTGCTAAAAATTAAGATATCATATAGGTAAACAACAAAAAATTTACCAATCAAATTGCTGATCAAAATTTCCAAATCCTCAAATCTTCGGTGGACAACATGAACATCTTTATCAACAAGTTTTAGAATAATGCAAAGAAGGATGGTGATAAAGAGCAGGTGAACAAGAGGGGTCATGAAAGGAGGGCCAGAGCTAACATAAATAATAAGGACTACATCGAAGGTCATGAGCTGGAGGATATGAAGACCTCAACAAACAACATGAAACAAATGGTTGTTCACACTGAGGAAAATCTGAATAGTATTTAGTTCTAGTTGTTGTCCTTGGTTCTATCTCTTTACTATCTTTGTGCTTTCCCTTTGTTGTCTATTTCGAGTTTTTAATGTAATGATGTGTTAAGTTGTTCCCTTCCAGTGGGTTCATTTTGTCTTTTTGAAGTGATCAGACACTTTTTTTAGCAATTCTGTTTTCCTGGCTTGTAAAAGGTTTGGGTACCTTTCAAATACTTGCTTTTACTTAATCAAAACAACAAATTTACCAATGTAGTCCTTGAGTACTTCATTCATGAGTCTCATGAATGTGCAAGGGGCATTTGTGAGTCCAAATGGCATAACAAGCCATTCATAAAGTTCTTTTGTGGCCTTGAAGGCTGTCTTCCATTCATCTCCCTCCTTGATTTGGATTTGGTGGTAACCACTCTTGAGGTCTATCTTGGTAAAATACTTAGTACCCCCTAAACAATCCATCAAATCTTCAAATCTGAGAATAGGAAATCTATATCTGATTGTAATCTGGTTGATGGCTCTCAAATTAGTGCATAGTTTCCAAGTACCTCCCTTCTTTGGTGCCAACATAGTGGGTACGACACATGGGCTGATGCTTTTCCTTGTCAAACCATTGTCCAAAAGCTCTTGTATTTGTTTAGCTATCTCCTAGTTCTTCTCTAGTGTCATCTTATAGGTTACCTTATTAGGCAAAGAAGCTCCAGGTATGAAGTCAATTTGGTGACTGATGGCATGTTGAGGAGGCAACGTTGCAAGTGCTCCATCAGTAATGATCTCCTTGAACTGGTTTAGTATCTACTACACTTCATTGGGAATGCATACTTTATTTTCCTTGCTTTCTTCTTTAGGTTTCACTACAAGTGAAAACCCCACTCCTTCTCCTTCCGTGAGGGTTTTAATGAAATCCTTCTCACCAACTAGAAGCACATTGGAAGCCTTAGGTCTGCTTCCTTCTTCATCTTTTAAGGACTGAATTTTGTAAGTAACTCCATCTTTTTGGAAAGTATAAGAATTCTTTTCTCCATGGTGTACCGCTTTCCTATCAAATTGCCAAGGTCTACCTAAGAGTAGGTGGCATGCATCCATTGGTAATATATCACACAAAATCTTGTCTTTGTAGCTTCCTATAGTGAACTCCACCCAAGTTTGTTCATTCACTAGAACATGCTACTCCTTATTGAGCCAAGTAACCATATAAGGATCACTATGTGAAATTATTTGCAAATTAAGTTTACTTGCTGCTTCTTCTAACACAATATTGTCAGTGGAGCCCGAATCTACCACCACTTTACACACTTTACCCATATTCTTGCATTTTATCGTAAACAAGGATATGTTTTGGCTAGGTTCCTCCTTAATTGGTTCTTTGATCAAGACTCTTCTCATCGTGATATTCTCTACACTCTCAGAATCTAAGCTCACTTCTGATGCCTTCACATTTTCTGCATCTTCTTGAATATAATTTACTCTTCTTTCACCTCCTTGGGATGAAGAAGACTTCTCAGGACATCTATAAGTTGGGTGTCGAAGCTGATAGCAGTTGTAGCACTTCATTGTCACAAAATAGGACCCTCTTCCTGATCCACTAGACCTTCCTCTATTAGAGTTGCTATATCCCCTTCCTCTATAACTTCTCTTTCTATTGGAATACCCACTTTTCTTTACCAACTTGGATTCCTCTTGGGATCTTTGGTCCACACCTCTACCACTATAGCTACCTCTATGACCTCTACCATCTCTTCCTCTACCTCTACCTTTGTTGCTTTGTTCTTGTTTCTTCTTGCTCTTTTCCTCCACCTTCAGTGCCAATTGATAGCACTTATGCACGGTGTCAGGACTTAACAAACTCAACTCCTCTTGAATATTCCATCTCAAGGCATTCAAGTATCTGGCCACCTTGATGCTCTCATCCTCTACCACCTTGGATCTCAGACACAACTTCTGAAATTCCTCAGTGTAGCTACTCACATCCAAGTCTCTTTGCCTCAAGTTTTGTCTCCTCTTATGCAACTGGATTTCATAGTCTTTAGGGAAATAGGTTTCCCTCACCTTGGCTAACATGCCCTTACAAGTAGCTATGGGGTTCTTACCCTCTTTTTGCCTCTCTTCTTAGATAAATTTACACCAAGTGAAGGCTTTTCCTCTCAATCTAGACTTAGATACCTTCACCTTTTGGGCTTCACTGATTCCATCACACTCAAAGTGATTCTCCATTCCTTCAATCCATTCCATAACTACTTCAGGCTCCATTTTGCCATGAAAAAGTGGGACTCCTTCTAAAGATTTTCCTCCTAAGGCTTTAATTGCTTTAAGGAAAGGTTCTTCTAGTAGAACAAAGTCTGATTCAGGTATCCTATCCTCTTCTACTGATTCTTTTCCCTTCCCTTCATTCACCTTGATTGTCACTTTCTCAGTTTTGTCTTCAACTATGTTTAGTTTGTTCTCTAGTTGTAGTAATATTTCTCTCAACAGTCTATTCTCTTCCTCCTGATCTTCTACCTTCTTGGCTAACTCTACATTGGTCACCATTCTAAGACTATTTTCTCCTACGGATTCAGTGTCTGTCATCAACAAGTTTCTTTCCAAGTCTTAACTTGCTCTGATACCACTTTGATAGGGAGAGTTTTAATTTACCACCAACTGAAGTTCTTTGATGGTATAATTATATTCTCTATTAGCTCCCATAGTCTTCTCCTATATACTCCCCTACCAGTAGTTTTCTTGTTTCACCTTCCTCAAGCTCACAAGGTAAGCTTGCTCACTATAACCTTGCAGGGGTACAAGACAACCAACACTTGTTCTCTCCTTTTCCGCAAAACCACCCTTCATGTTTGGTTTGGAAAACTCTCACCTTTTGGTTACAAAATGACAAGGTTCTAGGGCTTATAGCCTTCTATATCTTCTTCCAGTTCTCAATAGATTCCTCCCCTGCAAGTTATCTTCTTTACACTACTGACACCTAGCCGGACTATCACCAAGCTTGCCTAGGGCCAGTTTATAGGAATAACTAATGCCATCTCTTGGATTTCCACAAATGAAAACCTATTGTACATGATTGGATCTACTTGACAACCTCCAATGGTCCTGTGGAGTTTCAAGCCATAGCCATGTTATTATTTACAAACATAGAACCAAAACTAAAAAGGAAAACTTATTTACAGATTCTGAGCTTATACACGCGTTCAACCCAGTAACTCACATAATAAAGAAATGAAGCATTTACATTGACTGCAATAGTGAACTTAAAGATTCTAAAACATTATGGCAATTCACAACAGAAATCAGACACTGAATGGAAACCAGAAAATAGACTTCTCTTTTTATTTAGGAAAATAGATGCATTCTCTGTGGCAACTTATTACATTCAACAACAACTAGTTTACAGATGCCCATTGGGTCTTTTATACATTCCTCCCTCTGTTGTGAACTCCTCCTATTGGACAAGATTGATTTTGTTACCAATGGTTTCCAGTGGAAACTGTTGGGCAGGTTCTATTAGAGCATCGAGTAACTTCCAAACAAGGTTACCAATGCCCGATGACAACCTTGAACTCTTCACACTTTCCATCGGGTCATCGGGTGGCATGGCATTGCATTTTTCTGATGACCGATGTCTACAAATTCAACCTCCTTCACTTGTGCCTTGTTATCAGGTTATCAGGGTAACAAGAAAACACTCCTTCCGATACCCGATAACTCTTTCCCCAACTAGCACTTTCCTATCAGGTCTGCGAGATAGCTTGAAACCACTCTCCTTGATAGCCAATGACAATACTCCACACCTTTGTTTTCTCATCAGGTCGTCGGGGTAGTTTGAAACCACTCTCCTAGATAGCCAATGACAATACTCTGCACCAATGCTAACTCATCAGGTCATCGGTGTAGCTTGAAACCACTACCATCGATACTCATTGGCTCTACTCCAAGCCAATGCTAACTCATCAGAGTAGGTTATCCTAATGCACTTATGGGATGCTATTTCAAACTGAGAAAACACACATTTGAACCTAATCACACCAAAATTATAAAAAACTTTGAAAATGCAACCAAAACTAGATGCTCCTGCACCAAAGGAGGATATGTGGATTGTTATGGGGGATTTCAAAACCCCTCTCTGTGACAATGAGAAATTTGGAGGTGTCCCTTCTCAGCTAGATAGTAGAATGGATCTTTTGAACTTTATCAACGACCAGGGTTTGCATGATATTGATCTCCAAGGGGCTAATTTTACCTAGATGAACAGGGGGACAGGGGAAGATCTCATTCAAGTCAAACTTGACAGGGCCCTTATTTCTAATGAGTGGTTTAACCATTATCAGTGCTCCCTTTATGCCATATCTAGGATTGGTTCCTGACCACTTCCCTGTGGTTTTTGTTGTTGATAATACAAATGTTAAAAGAAGATTCCCGTTTAGATTTGAAAGGATGTGGTTGGACCACCCTAACATTGAGAAGGGCATTGAGATGTGAAGGTCTATTGATGTCAAAGGTACTGGTATGTATAGAATGGCTAAAAAATTAAGGAATGTGAAATACAATATTAAAAAATGGAACAAGGAGGTTTTGGAGATCTATTTGCTACCAAGTCCATAACCTAGCTAGAACTCAAGGAAATGCAGGATAAAATCCAAACTAGTGGATACAATAAAGTATCAATTAGGAAGGAAAATCAAATGCTTATGAAGTACCATAAGATTATCAGAAGAGAAGAAGAATTTTGGAAACAAAGGTCTAGATCTCTATGGCTTAAAGTTGGCGACATAAATACCAGATTCTTCCATATGAATACTATGAAACACAAGGTTGCAAATAGAATCTCTAAGCTGAGAATTGAGGGAACTAAAATAAGGAAAGATGATGAGATTGGGAAGGAAGCCAAGAAATTTTTCATCTCCCTTCTCTCGGCGTAGTGGTTTGGATGGTCACTCCCAGAGTGCCCTCCTAGTGAACATTCCTTCAATAATTAATGAGGTTCAAAGCAAGGCTTTGGTGATTATCCCTTCTGAGGAGGAAGTTAAAAAAGTGGTTTTTTCTTTTGATGGTAATAAAGCCCTGGGCCCAGATGAATTTCCATTGTTCTTCTTTCAAGTCTTTTGGGACATCCTCAAAAGTGATGTGGTTAAAGGTGTGTAGGAGTTTTTTGGGGATATAATTATCTTAAAGGAACTCAATGCTACTTTCTTGGTTCTGATCCCCAAATGCCTGGGGGATGACTCTATGGATAAGTTCCGACCGATAAGCTTAGGCAACTCTTTCTATAAAATCATCTCTAAGTTGGCGACATGTAAACTACTCAGGATTCTTCCTTTGATCATTTCTCCCCAATAGAGTGGATTTGTTCCCGATAGACAAATCCCTGACTGTATCATTGCTATCCATGAAAAAATTCACTCTCTAGTGGATTCAAAAAAATAGGGATTTCTTATGAAGTTGGATATGTCAAAATCCTATGACTGTGTTGACTGGAGATTCTTGGGTAAGGTGCTTGGTTCTTTTGGTTTTGGTGCTAGGTTTATTTAGATGATTGATCAACTTAACTTGACCCCTTATTTTTTTGTTATTGTGAATGGTGTGACTTCCCCCTTCTTCAAAACTACTAGGGGAATCAAGTAAGGGGATCCCATATCCCCTATTTTCTTCATCATTCTGGATAAATGTCTGGGTAGATTTATTAGCAAATCTATTTCTCTGGGGCTTCTTTGTGGTATCTCACCCTCTTTTGGTTTTAGAGCCTGTACCCATCAACAATTTATTGATGATACCATCTTAATGGGTACATCTACTATCAAAGAAGTGTCCAATTTGAAGAACCTTCTCAACACTTATAGTTCGGCCTCGGGTCAAACTATCAATTGGGAGAAAAGCTATATTTTCTTCTTCAACACCTCGGAGGACAAACATATGAGGATGACCTGGATCCTTGGGTGCTAATTGGTAAGCCTCCTTATATCTACCTTGGTCTCCCTTTGGGTTTGAAACCTTCAGAGCTATTCTAGAATAGTCTTGTGGATAGATTCAGTAGAAAGCTAGTTGGTTGGAAAGGTACCCTTCTTAGTCAAGCTGAAAAAATCCAACTTTTAAAATATTCTCTCCAGAGTTTTTTGATGTATGCTTTAAGCCTCTTCAAAATTCCTGGAAAATTTGCTGAAGTTATTGAGAAAATTCAGAAAGCCTTCCTTTGGTATAGGGTTGAGGAGAAGAAGATAATGACTCTCATAGCTTGGGATAATGTGTGTAAACCCAAAAAGAATGGGGATCTAGGCTTAAAGAAGATCACAACCTTGAAGAAAACTCTTCTTGCCAAACAAATTTGTAGAACCTATTCGGGAAAAGGAGAATGGAATGATATCTGGAAGGCTAAGTACTTATAGGAGGTTCCCACTATAGAAGATTTCCTTATCTCTGATCAGATGCCAAGTGGCTCTTTCATTTGGAACAGTGTTATCCAAGCTAAAGGTATTTCTAGTTTAGGAAATGTGTAGGCCATAGGTGATGGCAAGAAGGGGTATTTTTGGTATGATGCTTGGATTGGAGGAGCCCCTCTTAATAAGAGTGCCTCTCAGGTGCTCATCCATAATTGTAAGGAGAAGTTCAATGCTAAACTGGTTGATTACTAGAAAGATCAAAAGTGGGTGGACCTCAGCTCAATCGATCCCAACCTAAAGTAGGTAAACTTAATGGTCAACAATACTATCTTAAATACCAGAAGGGAAGACCACATGGTGTGGAGCGGGACCTCTTTAGGGACTTATTCAGTCTCATCTGTTGTCCTTTTGTTGTCTCAATCCGAAGACCCTACTCTTTGCTAGGCTAAGACTTGGTATCTAGGTTTGACTTCTAAAATCAATATCTTTTTGTGGATCCTTTTGCAAAATAAGATTCTAACTACTGATAATTTGAGAAAATGGGGCTTTTGTATCCCTAATAGATGTTATCTTTGTCTTAATAATGAGGAATATGTGAACCATATTTTTATACATTGTCCTTTTGTTCTTCCTCTCTGAGGTATGTTTTTTCAAATTTGGGGGTTGAATTGGGTTTTCCCATAGAATATTAAAGACTATTTCAAAAGCTGGCACTATACTACCAATAACCCCACCATAAGAAATCTATGGAATTTTTCCTTTGCTCATATCCTTTGGGGTATATGGAAAGAAAGGAATAAAAATATATTCAAGAATGATATTAATACCTCTAAAGTGGTGTGGGCCAAGATAAAATATAATTGTGTTGAGAATGTGATGGCTAGGGGTGAGAATTGTTGTAATAATAAGGAGGACTTTGATGTTCTCAAGTGCTGGAATATCCCAACCTACATGGGAACCAACATCAACCAAATCAAAAGAAGTATGTGTAGCTGGTCATTTCCCCCTAATGATTGGTTTAAGGCCAAATTTGATGGTGCTTCAAAAGGGAACCCTGGACCTGTTGGTTGTGGTGGAGTTATCTGGAATGGTGCTAGCTTTTGTACTAGGGTGGCTACCTATCCCTTGAGGATTCAGACTAATCATTTGGTGGAAGCTATGGGCACCCTCCAAACCATTAAATTAGCCTATAATTTGGGTGTCAACATGTTATGGTCGGAAGGTGACTCTAAAAACATTATTAATTGCCTCCTTGGTAAAAACCAACCCTCGTGAACGATTAAAAACATAATTTATTCCACCAGGGAGTTGCTTCAGGGGTTTGAAAAATGCCACATTTCCCATGTTTACAGAGAGGCCAAGAGGTGTACTGATTGGGCTACCAATGAGGCAGTACAGAGTGAGAAAATCATAATTTGGAATTGTGAGGGGGAGCTCCCTTGTGCAGCACCTGATATCTTAACTTATGAAAGATTTCATGGAAGCAAGGTCATATTTGAAATCATTTCCCAAGGTGATAGGAGTGGTAATGGCAACAAGAGTTGGTTTTGTATGTAGCTGAGAAGTAGGTACAGTAATAATTGCAGGATCACTTCACATGCTTTATGGGTTCTTTTTTCCCTATCAAACAAAAGTATTAGAAATTTCCATAGAATTCTACTGGTTTCTCATAGTAAGTTCATTGTGAAGAAAGGTATTTGTAGGAATTTACAGTTGATAGAAATCAATAATATTATGGGGGGAAATCGCAAGAGAACGGAGGCTACCACTATTGATAAATTGAGGAACCATCTAGAGGTCTGGGCGATACTTCAAGTTGCCAAGATGATTGATTTCATGGAGAGAATGCAAGAGAAACAACCCAAAATTACAAGAATTTTCAAGAAGGGCTAGAATAAAGGTACATTAACCATTGGCAACAGGAAGGTCAAGGTGAATGAAACTATGATCACTGAGGCAGTGGGTCCTCTGATGGATGACATCAATTTCTATAGGGACAGGAAGATTTCAGACACTTCTGTGAAGAAATTTCTGAAGGATGAGGAGGAGAAAGCTAGATTGGTGAAGGGCAGCCATACCTACTACTCACCAAAGGTAATTAAGTTAGTTTGGAAAAGGGCTTTGCTTGCTATTATGGAATTTATCACTCTTGATGGTAGATTTTCTAGGGTTTACAACTACCATTTTGTCATTTTAAACCACTTTCATTCCATACTATCTTTTCTGTGCCCTAAATGCTAGGATCAAGGATGCAATATCCAACCCCAATACCAACCCAACAATCCATGAAGTTTTGATAGTGATTATGTATAATCACATCAAGAACACTACCATCCATCTGAACATAGCTAAGGTTTCTGAGTTGGAAGAGGATCTCGATGACTCTAATGATGAGGATGGCAAAGGCTATAACATGGAAGCTGAGGCAGAGGATGACCCCCAAATTGCTGGGTCGAGCAGGAAAAAAATAAAAATAGGGCTTGGGTAATAGAATAAAGTGTCGGCCAAAAGGAAGCAGAGAGGGGAGGATGAGGATTGCTGGTATGAAGAGGATAATGAGACTAATAATGACATGGATATTGAAAGTGAGGAGGTCCAAATCCTCTCAAGCTAGAAGCAGAAAAGGAAAACTCCTAAAATTAAGGATGTGGGAACCAGGACCTCTCATGATTGACTCTAAGGATAAGGGCTTGATGGGGGAGGACACGACCATGAAAGAAGCTCAGAGATCTGATGTTAGGGAGTTGGGACTTGAGGTGAATCTTGAGCCTGTTGGTGATAAGGCCCAAGAAGATCATCACTTGGATATTGACCTCTACATCAATAATGGTACAGATAGCTTAAAAAAGGTGCTCCTCTAGATGCAAAATGAAATTACTGGCATTAAAACCAAGCAAGTATAGGAAGTAGGAAATATTGAGACTTTAGAAGCATTAGGCTCGGGTAAATTCAACTCCCTCCCAGATTGTCTCAGTGAGCTCACCAAAGCTATTAGTAATGCAAAGGAGATCATCAATGTTAATCAGGATAACTTTCTTATGTTGGAAAATAGAGCAAGGGCCACTGAAAAAAGACTTGAAGGAGTTGAGAACACGCTCAAAAAGATTGGTGAGAAAAGTCATAAGATCCTTAAGGCCGCCTTAGCTTGAGAATGGCCATGGGGATAAGGCTTTGTCAAACATCATTGAAGTGAAGGAAGATACCCCAGAGGATAAGGAGATTGGGCTTGGTAGAATAACGTGTGCAAGCTCTAGAAAAATGCAAAGCCAGAGCAAGGAAATTGAGGAAATAAAGTGGACGACTGATAATATGGAACAACTATAGCTAGAAACAGTTGAGATGCTTCAAAACTTAACCTAACTTTGGGCTCTCTTTGTTGGTCCTATTTATTTTTGTTAGTTGTTTCTACTTTGCTGGTATTTTTGCTTGCCAGCTATCCTTTTCTTAGTTGTTGTCTTTTGCGTGTTGCTAGGCTTTAATGTATATCTTTTGATCTTTTGGTTGTAATAGGTTTCAAGGGCCCATCAAAACCTGTTTCCCCTTATTCAAAAACACTAATTGGATACTCTCTACACTACTTTCAACACTACTTACAACTCAACAAAATCTTAGATTTATGCTTGAGGCTTGAGAGTTGAAGTAATTACAAACTCAACAACTTATTAAAAATGTCATTTCTCCTATGACAGAAAGGAGATGACTTATTCTACTCATGACTGATAATAAATATTAAACTAACAAGAGTTGGGAGAGTTCTAATCCTCTTCGAACTCTACAACTATAAAGTATAGTCATGGTTGAACATGTGTACAAAACATGCTATAATTATTTATTAATCAACAAATATTGTTTCCATAAGATTCTCCAATATTCCTTCACTTTAATAAATCCAGATACACAAACTCATGAAGAGGTAGAAGAGTTCAAGTTGAATTAGAACTCAATAGTTAACTACTACCTAGAAATCTGCTAGTTTATCTCAGTCAACTTCTCGTGAATTCTGCTCATTAACTATTGTGACTCAAATCAAACTGTTTAAACCCTTTTTATATCTCCTTTTAATATTTCCAAATCATTTTGAAAATCTGAATTTTATTAAGAAACGAGTGAGATATGTTCGTCTTATTGAAACTTGTCTTTTGACTTTTTCTGCACTTAAAGTCAATTGCCAACTTGTTCCTCCTTTCTTCTAGCTGCATGAACGACTCAAACCACTCAAAAACAACATTTTAATCCTTCCTATGTAATTTACATTCAATAATAACCATTTATTATAATATGTTACATTTATTTAGCATCAACTAGCTAGACACACATATGCATATCAAACACCATGAATCCTAGTTAATGCTTCACAAAACCAAGGTAATGTTTGGAAATGAATTGGAAGGACATTACAAACATGAGTTAAAGTATCATAAAACATGAAATAATATGGTCAATTTATAAGCTCATCACCGATCAGTCTGGATTGATCTCTTTGAGGTCCCTCCTAACCGATGACTGTTTCATTTAGGGTGTTTACACTTGCACTATAGAGATTACAGGTTATATCAGACATATCATCCATTGCAAACACAAAATTTTCAATCTCGAACATCAAACTATTGGATTTACACATTTCATAGCAAATTAGCTCTCTCACTCCAAACATTAGCTCTTTCAGTTCAAACTTTAGCTCTTTGGGTTTAAACATTAGCACTTTTTGTCAAAACTTTAGCATTTGGGTCTAAACATCAATGTTCTAAGAATTAACTTTGAATTTCTAGGTGTTAACATCAACATTCCTAGTTGTAAGTTTAGATTTATTAGTTTTAACATCAACGTGATCAATTTAAACTCTACATTTTTAGTCAACAAAATAGAGTTATAGGTTTGAAGAACAACCTTCGTGGTCTTAGAATCAATGTTTTTGGTCATTCTTTCAGCATTCCTGGCAAACTGCATAAAAAATAGAGACCAAAAACAACACTTTTTTCAGGTAGTTAAGCATAGTTCCAAGCACCTCTTGTCTAAGCATTTCTTAGGTTTCTTTTGTTAGGACAAAATCGAAGATAGACATAACAAGTCTTACAAGTATTCATCCAAAACAAGTTTAAGATCCAAATGATCTCAAGTACATAATCAAACATCTTTGGTAAACTAACCTTTCAGATATAATTTCTTATTAGGATCTATCATCCTTCATCATGAAACTATAATGTGGGATCAAATAAACCTAGTTCTTCAATGGGATACATCTTTCCTATTAGACTTAGTCAAATTATAGCAAAACTATGTACCCTAAACTAGGATCAAAAACTTGTAAATTCTCAAATACTTGAATGACCATTTCTCGTAAATTGAAAAAGAGAAAGCTTAGTCAAAAGGAAATCCTGAAAAGGAGAAGATTTCTTTACATAAACTAAAAAATCTTATTGAAACATCACAATTCCTACACCACTATCGTAATTATCTATGTGTTCACGAAAATGAGTTTTAGGGAGAACGTTTGAGAACACGTGCTATGCAACAAAGAACAATATTATCACAACATCTAAATCAAGGTGGTCAAATTAACTTGTCTTATTTACCTCGATAACTCATCACCTATTGCTCGTCACATTTTCAAAAATCAAACCTTTCAAAATAATTATATCACATGTATGCTAGTTTTAACGAGGAATCAGAGAAGAAGACTGAAACAACAAAATCAAAAGAAAAAGTCCACAATGGAAGAAGAGAATCCTTTCTTTCACCAATATGGATCCAATAGTCAAAATAATGATGATAAAGAAATTACGGAAGAAACAATCAAAGAGGCTCAACAAGATCCAAAGTTTAGTAAATTCATAGAAAAGGTCTTGAGATGGATAAAGAGAAGTATTTTCTTATGTTAGCATGTCAAGGTGCCAAGCTACCTAATGGTTTTGATGTCACAAGATTAAGACAAGACGAGAGAACTAGTGAAACTTGAAATGATACCAATGAGACCCATAATGAAAGAAGTTGGAACAATCGAGATAGAGAACCAAGGAATGATGATTTTCCCCTTTTGGCTCTTTCTCAACAAATTCAACCACTTCAAACACAACTTCAAGATATGCAAAGGGGAATGACCAAGCGATATTCACTAGAAGACATCTATCCTTATCCATTTGATAGAAGTCTCAACATGATATTGTTCCCTCCAAATTATGAAATCCCTAAATATGACAAATATAGTGGGAGAACTAATCCACAAGATCATGTCAAGAAATTTTGCAAATGAGTATGAAATTTTCATACGTAGACACATATCTAATGAGACTATTTCCTTAGAGTTTAAGTGGGCTAGCTATCGAGTTGTTCTCTGAACTCCCACCTAGCATCAGAACTTTTGAGGAATTGGTGAGTAAGTTTGTATCTCAATATTTGTATACCATTCAGCATGAGATCAACATGTTAGAGCCGTGTAACACAAAACAAAAGAATGGACAACCAGGCTAGGTAAAAGCACAATGGTGTGCCACTTTTATAAAGGCATCGACCAACAAAACTAAAACTATTTAATTTCAACCACAGAAAAGTGACATTTCTAAATTGAATTTTGAAATGATGTAAACTGACCAAATGTAGAAATATTAATGAAATTTATGTCTATTATTTTAAAGAAAAATATTGATATTTTTTTTTATAATTTCAAAGACAGATTTTTCATTGCTAAAAAATGTTGAAAATCAGGGGTTCTAGTCGGCGCCACACAAGAAAATGAAAAATGGACTTTATTTTTTCTAATTTTTTTTCCAAGTAGAGAACATATATATGTAGTGTTAAATAAGAAAAAAATATATTTTGAAGTATATTTTTCTCGTTATAATATTTTGAAGTCCAACATAGCTAAATTTGACAACTTTTGGTTGGTGTCACCTTTTGACTAGTAAATTTATCATTAACCAAAAACAAAAAATACCCTTTCCAAGAAGATTCTCTCATCAAGTGAAAATTTAATTTTTTAATTTTTTTCATTTTATTGAATATTTATTTTTTAGTTTCGAATCAACCTCTTTTTTTTACTTTAAAAAACTACTCGCAATGTTTGATTAATAAAAAATATTCAAATTATCAAAATAGTAAAAAAATTATATGACTAGATTCGTTACTTCAAGATCTGCAAAAGAGTATTTTTGTTTTTTGAAAAAAAAGAAATTCAAATAGATGAAAAATTAGCCAGAAGTTGAATCTGGCAAAAATGCACAAAAAATGGCCTTTTTGGTGCCACATGCAAGCCACATAGGATAGTTTGGCCAAACTGAGTTCTGCCGAACTACCCTTAGTTTCAACATTTAAAAAAAAATGATTTTCTTTTTAATGGTGGCTTTTCAACTAAGGGAGTTCGACTGAACTCCTAGTGCCATCTTAGTGCCACGGAGGCACAACACAGCCAAGGAGTAGTCCGACCAAATTGAGTTTGGTCAAACTCAGTTGGGTAAGTGCACCAAGATGGTGAACAAAAAGGGGGGGTATAAGTGGCCACTTTTTTTTTTTTTTTAATTATTATTCTGAAAAACGGGTAAACCTAAACTTCAAAGTGCTATTTGAAGGTCATGCACTCAAAACTAGGAGTTGAGAAAAGAATAAGAATTTTAGTACTCTGAATCTAGTTTCTAAACTACTATTTTTAAAAAAAATTGGATAAGATTAAGAGGGTCAAACCTTTCACGCACGAAAAACTGTTCCTGATTTTTTTAGAAAAATATAACATAGCTACAAAATATATAGTTAGATTTAGTATTTTGCTAAACCCTTTGGTAGGATGACAGGTAAGAGTGAGATATAGAAGTTGAGTATTTTTTTGTAATTTTCCATTGAGTATTTTATTTTTTATTATTTTTGGAAGTGACCTCATCCTGAAAATTTGGTACCTGTTCGTGCGCTGGGCATAACTTGCATCAAAATAATAAAAAATGCAATTTTGTTTTTAAAAGTGTATAGAATCTAGTGTAGAACAATAATATATAATTTATTTCAAATTTGATCATGTATATCAAAAGTTATTAAAAAAATGGTAGACATATGTCTATGAGGATTGTCAAGGCACTGATAAAGAAAATTAAAGTTTACTATGCTAATGTTGTCCAAAAATAGAAAAATTTATATGGTCAGAAAACTAAGATATGTGAGATTATGGTGGTAATTTTAGAGATACCCACTTGATCATTTGTAAACCTGCTGACGATGAAGTCAAGAATTCATGGTGGAGGATGAAAAAATGTGTAAAGGAACAAAAAAGGGGGGAAAATGGGCTTGCAAGCCTTAGGGTCATTTTCCAACCCTCTTACCAAGCCAAAACCCACATGGGTTTTGAAAAACCAAAAGTACTATTCACAGTTCTAAATAACCCATACGAGTTATGTAAAACTAGAATTTTTTTTTTTTGTTTCACAAAACCCGTACGGGTTATGAAGAACTAAAATCATTTTTCTTTGTTTCACAAAACTCGTACGGTTTATGAAGACATAATAATGTAGGCTTGTAAACTTAGCATTTACTACACATGTTTTAGACATACCTAGATAATATGTGTTTATGTATGTATATATGCATATCTATAGTTATATATACATATATATCTATATATGTTTGTATACATGCATGTATCTCTTCTTTTCCTCTCTCTCTCATCTTACTTCCCCCATCATTGTATTTGTCAATTCGAAGCCCTAATTATCTTCCTTGAGTTCTATCTCATCTCTCTCCCCCTCACAGTTCTCTCTTTTTTGATTCTCTCACCATTTTCTCCTTCTTTTTCTCTCTCTACCTTATGTCTCTCACCCTCTCCTCTTCCTACTCTCTCTTCCTCTCTCTCTCTCTCTCACACACACATACACACACACACATTATCCTATCCTATTCTTGCCCTCTCCCCCTTCTCTCTCTTTCTCTCCCATCCCTCTCCCTCTCCCTCCTCACCCTCCCCCTTTCGTTATCTTAAATCTCCTATTCCCTCTCTCTCCCTCTCCCCCTCTCCTTTTCCCAATATCCCTCTCCCCCTCTCCCTCTCCCTCTCTCCCACTCCTTTTCCCAATCACCTTCTCTCTCTCTCTCTCTCTCTCTCTCTCTCTCTCTCTCTCTCTCTCTCTCTCTCTCTCTCTCTCTCTCTCTCTCTCTCTCTCCTTTTCCCAATCTCCATCCCTCTCTCCATCCCCCTTCTCTGCTTCTCCTTGTCCCCCTCTCCTTTTCCTAATCTCCCTCTCTCTCCCTCCCTCTCTCCCTCTCTCCCTATCCCCCTCTCCTTTTCCCAGTCTCCCTCTCTTTCCCTCTCCCCCTCTCCTTTCCCCAATCTCCCTCTCCCTTTCCCTCTCTCCCAATTTCTCCTCTCTCCCTCCCCCTCTCTCTCCCTCCCCCTCTCCTTATCTTTTTCTCTCCCTCTTCCTATCTCCTATTCTCTCTCTCTCTCTCTCTCTCTCTCTCTCTCTCTCTCTCTCTCCTTTTCCCAATCTCCCTCTCCCTCCCTCTCCCCCTCTCCTTTCCCCAATCTCCCTCTCTCCCTCCCCCTCTCCTTCTCTCCCTCTCTCCCTCTCCTTTTCCCAATCTCCCTCTCTTCCTATCTCCTATTCTCTCTCTGTCTCTGTCTTTGTCTCTATCTATCTCTCTCTATCTTTGTCTTTGTCTCTATCTCTCTCCATCTCTCTTCGTCTCTCTGTCTCTCTCTGTCTGTCTCTGTCTCTGTCTCTATTTCTGTCTTTGTCTCTATCTCTATCTCTATCTCTCCCCCCTCTCCTTTTCCTTCCCTCCCTCTCCCTCTCTCCATCTCCCCCTCTCCTTTTCCCAATCTCGCTTTCTCTCCCTCTCCCCCTCTCCTTTCCCCAATCTCTCTCTCTCTCCCTCTCCCTCTCCCCCTCTCCTTTTCCCAATCTTTCTCTCTCCCTCTCTCCCTCTCCCCCTCTCCCCCTCTCCTTTTCCCAATCTCCCTCTCTCCCTCTCTCTCTCTCTCTCTCTCTCTCTCTCTCTCTCTCTCTCCTTTTCCCAATCTCCCTTCCTCTCTCCATCCCCCCTCTCTCCTTCTCCCTCTCCCCCTCTCCTTTTCATAATCTCCCTTTCTCTCCCTCCCTCTCTCCCTCTCCCCCTCTCCTTTTCCCAATCTCCCTCTCTCTCCCTCTCCCCCTCTTCTTTCCCCAATGTCCCTCTCTCCCTCCCCCTCTTCTTCTCTCCCTCTCTCCCTCTCCTTTTCCCAATCTCCCTCTCTTCCTATCTCCTATTCTCTCTCTACAGATTACTTTTTGTGTCATTGTATTGAGGCCAAAAATAAATTGACTTCTACAGTGGTTGATGGAGAGGGTATTGAGTACCCAATAGGATTTGTTGTTGTGACAGGGACATGGCTTAGAAGGTACCGTTGTTGTGTCGAGTTGTATTGAGACCTCTTAAACTCATTTATTTAGTAGTCATTGTATTGATCTTGGCATTATCCTTCTATAAAATGTAGGTACCCTATCAAAAATTCTAATGCCTGGTTGTTTGAGGACTTTGAGACACATAAACATATTCTTCATTACTCAAACCTTCTTGTTGCAACAAATATTCATTTGATTAAATATCGTGGTAGACCTCTTAACAAGGATTTGTGGAAAGTTCGTGAATTAGACCATGAGGCAATAATTGAGACACTAAGGGTTAGAGCTGATCCAGAAGGTTCACTTGATTGATTTTGGCCCATCTAGAAGAATAATTCTACAATATGGTAGAATAATTTTGACAATTTTGTATATATCTTTTGTGAAACATTGTAACTTCGCTTTTTTGGATGTGCTCTATATGCATATGAGTTGTAATATGCATATGGGTTGTAATGTGCATATGTAGATGCTAAATTTTGTATATAAAAACATCAATGAGTTGTAATGTGCATATCTAGATGCTAAATTTTGTATAAAAAAAAAACAATGAGTTGTAATGTGCATATCTATATGCTAAGTTTTGTATAAAAAAACAACGAGTTGTAATTTGCATATTTAGATGCAAAATTTTGTAAATATAAATAGTAATGAGCTTGATCATTTATATAAGATGCCAAATTTTATATATGAAAGTGTCCATGGGGCTGATTTGCAAATTTTGAGAGCCCAAATTTGTACCATTTGATTATAAATACATTTGTAATAAACTTGTACTATTTGATTATAAATAACTGAGTCTGATTCTGACAAATGTTAAATAACTTGCAAATGGGTATCTAAATATGCAATTTTTTTTCCAAGTGTTTTGGGAAAGTTTTGAGTTATTATTGAATTACTCGATTTGAAGGGCTAGTAGGAATAGCCTGAAACTGAGATAGGATTTTTTAGGCAGTGACAACATGACCCCATAGGTTCAAATGGATCATCCATAAGTGCCATGGTCTCCAAGTTACGCAATGTCAAAGTTTGACCATTTTTCCACTTTGAGCGCTCAAGGGAAAACGTCGCTACGAGGTGGCTCGTAACGATTAGATGTCTTGGGAAGTGAGATAAGGGCATACCTAGTGTAAACCCAACCACCTGGATGCACTCGCATTGATGGTTCATTCCCACGACAAGAAGAACAAAAGATGCACTATTTTGCCACCTCTCACTAACGGTTTTTGACGGTTTTTGATGCGACAGAAAATATCTCACCACAAGAAAATAGAATCGAGTTGCCCAAAACCGAGATAGGAATTTTTAGGCAGAGACAATATGACCCCATAGGTTCAAATAGATTGTCCATAAGTGCCACGGTCTTCGAGTTATGCTACGTCAAAATTTGACTATTTTTTCCACTTTGAGTGCTCAAGGGAAAACATCGCTACGAGGTGGCTCGTAACGATCAGATGTCTTGGGGAGTGAGACAAGGGCACACCTAGTGTAAACCTAGCCACCTGAATGTTCTCATGCTGATGTTTCATTTCCACAACAAGCAAAATGAAAGATGCACTATTTTGCCACCTCTCACTGATGGTCTTTGACGGTTTTTGATGCAACAAAAAAAATATCACCACAAGAAAACATAATCGAGTTGCCCAAAACTGAGAGAGAATTTTTTAGGCAGTGAAAACATGACCCCATAGGTTCAAATGGATTGTCCATAAGTGCCACGGTCTCTAAGTTACGCTGTGTCAAAGTTTGACCATTTTTCCCACTTTGAGCGCTCAAGAGAAAATGTCGCTACGAGGTGGCTCGTAATGATCAGACATCTTAGGGAGTGAGAAAAGGGAACACCTAGCATAAACCTGACCACCTGGATGTGCTCGTGCTAACAACTCATTCCCACGACAAGAAGAATGAAAGATGCACTATTTTGCCACCTCTCACTGATGGTTTTTGATGTGACAGAAAAAATCTCACCACAAGAAAATGGAATCAAGTGGCCTAAAACCAAGATAGGATTATTTAAGAAGAAACAACATGACCCCATAGGTTCAAACAGATCATCCATAAGTGCCATGGTCTCCGAGCTATGCTATGTCAAAGTTTGACCATTTTTTCCACTTTGAGCGCTCAAGCGAAAATGTCGCTATGAGGTGGCTCGTAATGATCAGATGTCTTGGGGAGTGAGACAAGGGCACACCTAGTGTAAAACTAGCCACCCAGACATTCTCATGCTGACAGTTTGTTCCCATGATAAGCAGAAAAAAAGATGCACTATTTTGCCACCTGTCATTGACAATTTTTGATGGTTTTTGATGTGACTCACCACAAGAAAATGGAATCGCGTTGCCCAAAACTGAGAGAGGATTTTTTAGGTAGCAACAAAATGACCCCATAGGTTTAAATGGATCATCTATAAGTGTCACGGTCTCTGAGTTATGCTACGTCAAAGTTTGACCATTTTTTCCACTTTGAGCACTCAAGGGAAAACGTCGCTACGAGGTGGCTCATAATGATCAGATGTCTTGGGGAGCAAGAAAAGGGAACACCTAGCATAAACTTGGCCACCTAGATGTGCTCGCATTGGTAGTTCATTCCCACAACATGAAGAATGAAAGATGCACTATTTTGCCACCTCTCACTGACGGTTTTTGACGGTTTTTGATGCGACAGAAAAAATCTTACCACAAGAAAATGGAATCAAATTGCTCAAAACCAAGAGATTTTTTTTAGGCAGCAACAACACAACTCCATAGGTTCAAACGGATCATCCATAAGTGCCTCGGTCTCTGAGTTACGCTATGTCAAAGTTTGACTGTTTTTTCCACTTTGAGCACTCAAGGGAAAACATCGCTACGAGGTGGCTCGTAACTATCAGACATCTTAGGGAGTGAGAAAAGGGCACACCTAGCATAAACCCAACCACCTAGATGTTCTCACACTGATGGTTCGTTCCCACAACAAGCAGAACAAAAGATGCACTATTTTGCCACCTCTCACTGACGGTTTTTGATGATTTTTGATGCGACAAAAAAAATCTCACCACAAGAAAATGGAATCGAGTTGCCCAAAACCGAGATAGGATTTTTTAGGTAGTGACAACACAACCCCATAGGTTCAAACTGATTGTCCATAAGTGCCACGGTCTTCGAGTTATGCTATGTGAAAGTTTGACCATTTTTTCCACTTTGAGCACTCAAGGGAAAACGTCACTATGAGGTGGCTCGTAATGATCAAACATCTTGGGGAGTGAGAAAAGGGCACACATAGAATAAAAATAGCCACCTGAACACTCTCACACTGATGGTTAATTCCCACAACAAGCAGAATGAAGATGCACTATTTTGCCACCTCTCACTGACGTTTTTTATGCGATAGAAAAAATCTCACCACAAGAAAATGGAATTGAGTTGCCCGAAACCAAGAGAGGATTTTTTAGGCAGCGACAACATAACCACATAGGTTCACATAGATCATCCATAAGTGCCACTCCATAAGCATGAGTTTATGAAATAATAAATTTCAAATCTCCTTTGTGTGCTCAAATCTTGTCTTAATTGGTTCTTGAAATGATGAACTTCACTCCATAAGCATGATTTTATGAAATAATAACTTCACTCCAATCTCTTCATGCATGAAGGACTCAAAGAAAATTCACTCAATCAAAATACACAATATCAACATTATCGGTATCAGTACTTGGGTATACACAATATGAGCAATAGATAGTTTAAAAGTATATGCCATATGAGTTACAAGTAATGAACAAATTGGATCACATTTCAAGACATATACACAATGAACAAATTTGAAATGATGAACTTCACTCCATAAGCATGAGTTTATGAAATAATAACTTCACTCCAATCTCTTCATGCATGAAGGACTCAAAGCAAATTCAATCAATCAAAATACACAATGTCAACATTACCGATATCAGTACTTGGGTATACACAATATGAGAAATAGATAGTTTAAAAGTATATGCCATATGAGTTACAAGTAATGATCAAATTGGATCACATTTCAAGACATATACACAATGAAAAAATTTGATCACATTTCAATAGAAAATAACTAAGTTTCAGGAACATCATGTTTCATATATATCAATGAACAAATTGGATCGAATATCAAGTTTTATATATATCAAAATGAACAATAATCGTGTACATATATAAAAAAATGGCACATATGCCAAATCAATAATAGTTACAAAAAAGTGGCATGTGCCATGTCTGTCAAAGTCGATATATACATATACAAATGTCGAATATATAAAAAATTGGTCCTTCAATGACCACAACTATAACTATATGTCTCTATTGGTATCTATGACTGTGGTGGATCATCAAAATCGAGCCTCTTCGAAGCAGTACGTGGCTTTGCAGGTGGCTGGACAAGGACAATTCAAATGTCGAATTAGATATATTTTCTCAATATAACATTAAAATAACTAAATAATGAACTCTAAATTGTTTGAAGTTGAAATGTTGATTACCTCATCTTTGTCTTCTGCAATTCAGTGAGGCTGAGGATCTGTGGGATGTCCTGAAGGAGGATGTAACTGGTAAAACAACATTAATACATGTTAACGACATATATGTCAAATATCACATAATAGCTAAAAATGAATAGACTAAAAAACTAAAGTATACCGGAGCCTCATATGGATGTGTTGTGGTCATAGGAGGAAAAGTCACAGATGAATCAGTTACGACCATTTCCTATATCCATGGTAAGTGATCCAAAAGGAGTTAACTAGACGGTTTCAACTTCATTGTGTACTTAGTGAAAAGGAGTTGATCTAAGATAGACATACTTTTTGCCTTGGTCGTGTTGGATCCCATAATATACATGTAGGACTTCTATTGAAATGGAATGGTAGAATAATAGTAGGAAGTTTGGAAGGGGCCTGTAATAGTTTAAAGACAATCATACAAGTTAATAACCCAAAGTTATTGACAAACTAGATAAAACAAATATTTTTAACATATGTAGAAAAAATGCACATCGAAGCCTTGTATAGTTCTCCTGTAACCTTAGGAGGTCTAGTTGAATCTGATGCAACTATTACCATTTCCTGTATGAAAAATGATAACATATGATATAGACATAAAAGGATTTAGTTATTTCGAACAAGCAAGAATGCAATCCAAAGTGAATATGAAGATATCACCTCTTCCCTCTGCTGAACCTCATCGACATCAAGTGCATTCATTAATTCTGTAAACCCCATATGTTTCTGTATATAGAACAAATAAATTAAGTGCATTTATCAATATCTACATATACATGTTTAATCATAATACATTTCAACAATTGAATTTAAATTGTAGTGAATTACCTTTTGTCATTTGGGTGTCCGAGAGGATATCTTTTTTTGCCTCGAAGTGCTAGAGGATGGCTTTCTCGCACGAGATGTCCTCGAGGCAGGTGGGGTAAACTAATGGAAAAAAATTAACATAAGGGAAAAGAGAATGTATTTAATATATCACTTAAGTCAAAAATATATAAATCTAAATGGTACCGCATAGCTATCTTGGCCAAAGTCAATGGCTGAAAGGGTGATATCATCAAGTTGGGACATCTCAGCCACTGATAAGCCCTACAAAATATCAAGTAATGATACATATAATTAACAAAATATATTTTGAATCCAATGTATTATTATATTTTTAACAAATTTACAAATCTTTACCTTTGGTGGCGAAACTACTCATGACCATGGAGTCGACTGAATAGTATGTGGTGTACTCCCACCACTTGTTGCACCCTGCAATGCATTTTATTTATATGTCACTTTAAATTGTTCTAAAAATAAAAATTCATTTCTTTTTATAAGATTTAGTCACTTAATTGATAACATGTCATAAACAGAATTAAACGCACCTGTGTCTGATAGAGATGGTATATTGAGCAGTTTGTCGGTGAGGGCCACATCCTCTATAGTGGAAGCATGGCATCTACTCCCACAACATGTACACAAATGAGATGTACCACCATCATCATCCACGTCAGTGTCTACACCAGAACATACACCCTGGTAGGTGGGGCACATATGATGAGTGGGCTGGCTCGTGCCAAATGATGCATCAGTGCTACTGATGAAGGAGGTGCTGTTGAGGAAGGAGGTGATGCTGATGAAGGAGGTATCGTTGATGAAGGAGGTGCTGCAGGTGCTGGTACATCCTCTGCTCCGACCAGCTATGTGCCATGCTGAACAATGACATCAGTCAATGATGTAGCTGCCTGAAGAGTCTGTAATTCCATAGACTCCTTCAAGGATATAGGGATAGTGACATGCACCATGGGTTTAGGAGCTATATGCCTCCTATGTTGTGGGTCTACCACCCTATAGGCCCCAAGTTTTCCTGCGCAGAGTCTCTCCCTCTACCCTGAAATTGTCAGATGTCAAAGTAATTCAGCTTCTCGCCGAGGATAAACTCACAATACAACTTTCTCAAAAAATATAGAGGCACCTCCCAATTATTACAAGGTGGTTGGTCAAAGACCATATTCCACCTATCCCAAAAATATTCTTTCAACCTAGCATGAACACACCAATGTATAGGAAACCGAATCATATTTAGTTCTAGGTTGTTACTAATAACATGATCGGTGAAAAGAGCACATATGTCAGCTTTACCTATGCCCTTTTTCTTCACTTGATCATATGACAAGCCATCGCATAAAATATTCAACATCTATTCTAGTATTCTGGCAAGGGTTGAGTGGTGCTCAGGCCTAGAGGTCCTCAACCTATTCACCAATATAGAAATTTGGGCACTATTTTGTGTAAGGCGATTGCTGAGATCCTCTTGTGTGGCATCTACATGATCTAATGGAGGATGTGGAGGGTTTCGGGGTGGTGGTGGTTGTTGAGGAGCAACATTTTCAGAATTTTGAGGGTTTTCTTGTTGCTCTTGTGCAATATTAACATGGTTTTCTTGTGTTGCTTGTGCGAGAGGAGGTCTTTGTTGTCTATTTCATTTTTGGGGATTGCTTGAAGAATCTGACATCAAATTAATAAAAAAAAACTTAAATCAATTAAAAAACCCTAATTTAATTAAAATTCAAAGAAAAATAATCAAACAAATCAAATCTTACCTATTCGACGGGGTGCCATTGTTGAAAATTGCCCTCGATGTTGGGAAAATAAAAAATAGCTACAACCCCGTGTGGGTTCTATGCTTTTTTGGCTTCTCCTTGTTGTTGTTCCACGAGTTTTGGCGTTGAAAATGACCAAAACTCATGGCCTACACAAAAGAAATATGTTTCTCAAAACTCGTACGGGTTTTGAGAAACTTCAAATTTTTTTATTTAAAAAAAATGTTCCTCAAAACCCGTACGAGTTTTGAGGAACTTTAGGTTTTTTATATTGTTTTTTCTCTAGGCTTGGTGTTACCAAGCCTAACACATTTTTGAAATTTTAGAACCCCCACGGGTTATGTTTTTTTTTTTTTTTTTGGCATGTGGCCACTTTTCTATTCACCATCTTGGTGCACTTACCTAGTTCGGCTGAACTACCCTCCATTGGCCCAAAGTGTGACACAACTCCATGCATTTTCCCCCCATCATGATGTTTTTATGAAGATGGAGAAGGATATTTGCAAGATATCCACATCTAGTGCCTGATAATGAAAAGATGGACATTTTTATTGACAACTTAAATGATGAAATAAGCTACGCACTTAAACTACAATGTCCCCTAGGTTTTGAGAAGATGGCTGAAAATGGGATCAAATTTGAAGAAGCATTGGTCAAGAAAGTGGTATTGAAGCTTTAAAAAGAATGGAATACTTCTTCCAACAATACAAATAATAACGCTGATACACTCAAATTTCGGAATATAAATAGAAACATTATTAACGGTGGGATAGTGGATGCTAACATCGTGAAACCCAAATAGCCCGTATTCAATCTATCAAGTCATACCTCAACAACCAATTAGGATAATAACAAACCAAGGTTACCCTCCACCACTTTCATGGAAAATTCACACCTATTGGTGAGCCACTTGAACTAGCATTAAAGACATTCATTGTAAAACAAACTGATTACCTTACCGGAAGTAAGAGAATTTGAACCAAAGGTAAAAGTTACTTGGTGGAATGACAATCATTACTATAATTACCATTAAAGTAAAGGACACCAAACAAATGATTGTCAAAGATTAAAGTATGTCATTCAAAATTTGATAGAGAATGAGGTCATAACTGGTAGATGGGCACACAAAAAATGAATCACATACAACATTTAAAACTCCATTACCAAACTACGAGAAGGGATAGACCTCAACAACTAGAGATGGGAAAGGCAAATAAAAGGTTAATTATGCTCATAAATATGATAATGTGGTCAACGTTATTGTGGTCAAAGAGAAATACCAACCAGAACCTGCACACGCTATCACACATAGTAAAGCTAAGGTCACTTTACTGGGACCCACAACCAGTGCACCCTCCACTTTTAAACAATACAACTTAGTGTACCAATTACAGAAGACCCTCATGAAAATCTCAATACTAGAGCTCCTAAAAATATCACCCATGCATAAAGAGATCCTAGAAAAGGCTCTTGTAGATACCACAGTCCCCAAAGACTTAGGCGTTGATCAATTTCAAACCATGGTGGGACATCTCATAGAACCTCATTGCTTATCCTTCATAAAAGATGATAACATGTCTTTGCAACATCCACATAATTCTCCTTTGCACATCAAAGTCCTAATTCATAAAATGCACATAAAACGTGTATTAATAGATGGAGGAGCTGGCCTAAATATTTGTTCATTAAGTCTTGTCCGTGCCTTAGGCTATTCTAAAGATGCAGATGATCCTTGCAAAAAGATAACAATCAAATCCTATGATGAAGAAGAGTGTTCCTCCAAAGGGATTGTAGTCTTTCTAATCAGCGTTGGACCTACACACAAAAGGATATAGTATGTCAAGTGTTGGACATTAACTTGTCTTACAACATACTCCTAGGCAGACCCTCAATCCATGACATGCAAGCTATTCCTTCACTTTACCATCAGTGCCTCAAGTTTCCCTATAATGGAAAAGAGATCACTATTCCAGTAGATTCAAATCCATTTCAATATCAAGAGGTCATTATTCCACATAATTGATAAGCATTCTCTTCCACTAAATTGCCTAAAGAAAAGACATTTGCTTCAATCTTATCAAGCTTTGAGAAAAAAGTATAACTAAAATACAAAGGTCTTGGGGAATATTCAATACTAGACCTACCACTCTCTCCAAGATCATATGGAAAACCATCAAATTCAAAGCAACAACCTATCTCAAAACCAATTAAATTCTTGAGGGATCATTTGTCAAAGTCAGTACCTTAGCCGAGGAGACCGATGACAAGGATGTTTTGCAATGTTTATACAAAGATGAGGTAGAATTCCAACCAAAAGTCAATAATGTGAATATCCCAGTAGAGCAATATGAAAAAGGATATGATATCATGAGAAAGATGGGATACAATGGCATTGGTCCTATGGGCAAAAGAAAAGAAGGTATCTCATAACCAATACAACCTCCTTCTCAACTTGCTAAGGATAAATCAGGATTAGGCTTTGGGTAGAGTAATATAGATCCACAACAAGAAGGAACATCTCACATTTAGCAAGAATAAGAATATGAACAACAACAAGAGGAAATTGCCATTCAGAGAGAAGAAGAAGTTGCACGTAAGCAACAAGAGGAAGCTATTTGTAAACATCAAGAAGAGGTTACTCACAAACAACAACAACAACAACAACAACAACTACAATAACAAGAAGAAGAAGAAGAAGAAGTAGATTGCAGGCAACACGAAGAAGAAGAGGAAAGAAGACAAGAGGAACTTGCTAAAAAGTGAGAAGAACCTATTCACAATCTATATGAGCAAATTTTTAGGTTACAAGCTTCTAGCAAAACATATTCCAGTGAATGGGAATTTGATTCATATCATTTTGAACATCCCTCTAAAGATTCATGTCAGATAAAATATGTTGACGTCAATGTAGTCCACTCATATGAAGGGAAAAGGTTAGAGTATAGGCCACTAAAATGGGAACGACAATATATCAATTTTGACTCTATTGAGGAAAGTAATATCTTGGACTTAGATATCTCCATCATGACCCTTAGTACTCTTGATATGAAACAACTTGGCAATCGTTTACCATTAGTGTATCCCAAGCTTATTGATTGGGAAAATAAGGGATCCATTGAGATAGAAACCTTCCCCAACGATCGTGCCACTGCCTTATACCTCAACATAGTCAAACCTAAAATAACTTTCACCAGTGAATCCAATAACGTATCTTCTATGCGAGGGGGTGCCAAATCTCTTAGTCACAAAAGTGAAAAAAAATAAAAAATATCAAGTCTAATGTTGAAAACCAATTAATGGCAACATTAAATCAAAGAAAAGTAAAAAGAAAGGAAGTAACCAATGGTGAAAACCTTTTTGAGGTGCTAGAGGATGGGAGATTTGACATTTTTGTTACCTAAGTATTACCAGGAGAGATCTTCTATATTGATTGAGCCAACCAAAGCAATCAATATTGGAACACCAGATCAACAAAAAAATTTACATTCAATAACATCATTATTAGAGCAAGAGAAATAGAACTATATTGCATTTTTTGAAGAAAGACAAATCAATTTTTCCTGGTCGTACATAAATATATTAGGATTGGATCTGGGACTCATAATGCATCACTTAAATGCTTCTCCTAGAGTAAAACCAGTAAAGCAAAAGATAAGAAAGATGCATCCTCATATAGCCTTATTGGTCAAAGTAGAATTGAAGAATTTCTAGATGCAGGGTTTATTAGAATTGTAGCATATCCATAATGTGTATCCAATATAGTTCATGTTTCTAAACTAGATAAAAGTATTAGGGTATGCACAAATTTCATAGATCTCAATAAGGCATTTCTTAAGGATGATTTTCATTTACCCAATATAGATATAATTATGGACTTGACAGCTAGGCATGCAAATTTTTCTCTCATGGATGGTTTCTTAGGCTATAACCAAATCAAAATAGCACCAAAAGATCAAGAGAAGATGACCTTCACATGTTTGTGGGGTACTTTTTGCTGGAATGTAATGCCTTTTGGACTAAAAAATGCAAGAGCTACCTACCAAAGGGCGATGCCAATGATTTTTCATGATATGATGCATACCTTCATGGAAGATTATTCTCATGATCTATTGGCTAAGTTACATACTAGAGAAAAACGTCTGGAAATCCTAGTCAAGATCTTTGATTGCTTAGAGAAATACAAGCTAAGGCTGAATCCAAAGAAATGTGCATTTGGTGTCACATCGGGTAGACTTATATGGTATATCATTTCAGTACGAGGCATTGAAGTAGATCCAGATAAAGTTAAAGCAATCATGGAAATGAAATCACCCAAAAACATCAGTCAGCTTAGATTGCTTCAAGGAAGACTCCAGTCCATTAGAAGGTTCATATACCAACTAGCTGATAGATGTCATACTTTCACGCATCTGTCACATAAAAATGTTCCATTCAGATGGGATGACACATATGAAGAATCCTTTAATGCAATAAAGGAATATCTAATGAATCCACCCATTTAAATGTCACCAATTGAAGGCAAACCATTATTTCTTTACGTATCAGCCACTAATGTATCATTAGGAGCTCCATTAGCACAATTGGAACATGAAGGGAAAGAATGATCCATTTACTATATCAATAGGACCTTAGTTAGATATGAGCTCAACTACTCATCTATTGAGAAGGCATGCATGGTAATAGTGTTTTCATCCCAGAAGTTGAGGCACTATATGCTAACCAATTCAATGAAGCTAATAGCCAAAATTGATCCATTGGAATATCTTCTCAGAAAGGCAGCCTTAACAGGTAGATTGGTAAAATGGGTAATGATCCTAAGCGAGTTTGACATTGAGTATATTAATAAAAAATCCATAATAGGACAAGTGATTGTTGACCAATTAGAAAAAGTACCTCTCCAAGATGATCATCCAATACATGTGGAATTTCCAGATGCTGACATGCTCATGGTCACCAAAAAATCTTAGCAGTTGTATTTTGATGGCTCTTACATACAACATGGATCGAGGGCAGGTTTGTTATTTGTAGTATGTCAAAAGTCATGTTCATTGTTCTTTGTTTGAATAATAAAATGATTTTTAGGTTAATTGATATAAAAAGAGTATTTGATAAGTGTAAGACTCTTTTTATATCAACTTCCTTAATAGAAACTATGTTGTTAGTTTTTACAACCCAGTTACAGATTAGATGCTCAACAATTTTCACAAAACTGAATCAAAAATAATTTATGCCTATCTACTTTGTAACAACCAATAGTATTGGTTATTTAATAGCTATGAACAAAAAAAAAAAAAAGACACATGAAATCCAATCACATTAACAAGACAACACAAATCTATATCTTGGAAACCCCAATATGGAAAAAAACCTGCAACCATTGGTTCTATATTTAGCTTCAAGAGCAAAATGTATTACAAAGATACTAGATTGCTTCAAGAATAACACACATATACATCACAACTGATTTACTTCAGGATCTATATGAAAATACCCACACCTAGATGAACCATCCTTATCTTATACATCAAATCATTCTTAGCCTTAACTTAAATTCACAAACCCCTTTCTTTTCCTAAATTCATGCTCTAGTTGACCCTCCAACTTGAGCTGCACACATACAACTCCATATTGATTATGTAGCTCCACACCATCATTTCAACTTAGCATGGAGCATGTACTCAACATGAAAACACACTACAAGCTATAGAAATCAACACTCCCTCTTATTGAGGAAGGTGTTCTACACAACACCTAATTTATCCCTGAAGAATAAAAACGTTTTTTTCACCAAGGCCTTGGTTAGGATGTCTACTACATACTTGTTTATAGGAATGTATTGTAGGTTCACTATCCCCTTTTGCACACAATCTCTGATAAAGTGGTACTTAATCTCAATGTTGTTTGACTTGTCATGAAACACTAGATTCTCAAAGAGTTTGATATAACTCTAATTATGATATTAAATGACTATTGGATCTATCTCTACATCAAAAAGACCAACTACAAGTTTCTAAAGATAGATAGCCTCACATCCAGCCATATTGGCTGCCATATACTCAGCCTCTACAAAACTCAGTGCAACTACCTTATGTTTCCTTCTATACTAAGAGATTGCTCCTGATTCAAAATCGAAACTACACCATGAAGTTCTTTTCTTGTCAACTGTACTACCTATCCAATGTACAATTGTAAACCCTTCAAGCTTCACTCCATCATGCTGAATATACATTAGTCCATAATCAACCGTGCCTCAGAGATACCACAAAACATTCTTAACAACTAACCAATGCACATTTATCCTCTACCATTAACTAAGTGAATTTACTACAAAAAAATATCTAGCATGTAGTGTTGACCAGGTACATGAGGGAGCCTATCAACTATCTATATAAAGTTGGGTCTACTACATCTAATTTGGGAGTATCAATCTTCTTCCAATTTGTCATAAGTGACATAGATATGGGCTTATAGTCCTCCATTCTGAAACATTTCAGAATATCAATTGTGTACTTCCCTTGTTCAAGGAATATTTCTCCCTCTTTTTCCCATACATCCAATCCTAGAAAGTAGTGCATCAACCCAAGTCCTTCATCTCAAACTCTCTTGCAACATCTCTCTTTAAGTGTGCTATGATCTCCTCTGACCTTGTGAGAAATAGTTCATCAACATACAACACCAGTATGAGAGGTTGACCCTTTACCTGAACTTGGTGTAGATTCAAATCCTCCTCACTCTTGGTGAAGCCCACAGTCTACAAGTAATTGTCAATATGTGCATACCATGTACCTCAAATCCTTTTCATTATTCTATGAAAATCTCTTCCTCAATCACTTCTTTAGGAAGGTCATCTTCACATTAATCTAGTGAATCCTCCAACCCATCTATGTTGCTACAAAAATGATAGCCCCGATAGATGAGGACTTGGCTACTGGAGAAAAATTCTCATCATAGTCAATCCCTTCTTTTAAGGAAACCCCTTAGCCATAAATGAGAATTTGAACTTTTCCACACTACCAACTACAACATTCTTAATCTTATATAACCATCTCTAACCCACCACAACCTTACCTTTTGGTCATGGCACTACCTCCCATAGACTATTCTTCATGATGGAAGAATACTCTTCCACCATGGCATCCCTCCAAACCTGGTCTTAGATGCCTCTTGAAAGTTGGAAGGCTTCACCTCAATCAATTAACTCATAAGTACCACATACTTAGAATAATATTTAGGAGCCTTTTTTTGTCTAATTTAATCTTGTGGATCACCAACATACTCCTAAGCCTCTCTTAGTGTTTTTTTAGCCACCATATTTCTCCTCTTTCTAGTTATAAAAATTTGAGGCTGAGGAATTATTTTTCCTTCCTTATGATCAGCTTGCTCAGCCTACTTGCTTTTCTCAACAACTTTCATGCTTAAACTTTGAGAAATGAATGTTGCTTCAACCATGGGTGCTTGCTCCTCTTCCTTCCTTAGGCTGCTAGACTTTTGAAGAGACCTCTCCTCCTCGAACTTCATATCCCTATGTACAATATTTTTCCTAAGAGTAGGAATTTAAACTCAATAGGCCCTTGATGTTTCAGTATACCCAACAAGGATACCCTTCTCAACAGTTGGTTCCAACTTGGCTCTCTTCTCCTAAGGAATATGACAATATACAAGGCATCCAAAGATGTGAATGTGCTCCAAATTTGGTTTCTTCCTAGTGAATGCCTCCTCCAGTGTCAACTTGCCCAACACATTGTGTGGGCTCCTATTCTACAAGTATATGATAGTAATGTAAGCATCTGCCCATAAAAACCAAGATAGATTTCCCAAGTGCACAACCCTTGCAAACCTCATGTTTTTGGACCTTCATCACAAGAAGCCCCATAACTATTTCCTTGAGCATGTTTAATTAAATAATTTTATTTATTTATTTAATTTTTTTTTCTAAGTCTTCTATTAATTAAATAGATTTTTATTTATTTAATTAATTCACTTATCTTCTTCTAGCCCTTTTCTTATTTAAATAAATATTTTATTTCTTTAATTATTCCCACTTCCTTTATTATATAGACAAATCTTTATTTATTTAATTAATTCATTAGATTTTTCCCTCTATGACACATGCCATTTATCTTTTCAGTTCTCTTACCTACCCCCTTCATATTTTATTATTTTTCCTACTTACCCTCTAATCCTAACCAACCAATTATCTATTCACCTCAAGTAATCCTATCCCTCTATTTTCTAAGGAGCTCTCTATATAAGATGATTCCTTCATCGTTTTACACCCTTAAGCTAGTGACGTATGCAATTAAGCCTTCTTGCAATCAAACAACTACAACCATAATCCATTCTTTGTTGAGCTCTTGTGCACAAATACAAAATCTGAGAGCAAATATATCAAACAAGATCAATGGAGATCAAACCCTACTTGGCATGTGAATGGTATTATGGTTTCAATTTGTTTATTTTCATATTCTTAGGTTTCTTCAGTAGTGTATGGTGAATGCTTTATTGTAGAACTATGGTTTTGTTTGTGGTTGGATCTTTGTGGTTTTGCAATAGTTTATCATCATCATTTTTCACCGTATACAATCCTAAATCACATCTAGAGATTTTTGAGTTTGGTTTCCTACTCTCACACTTTCCATCCCCTTCAAATTGCGGTCTTGATTGTTTGCACACATTTATCTTCCCATATCCTTACTTTTTAGCATGATCTTTAGACTAACCATAAACATAAAAAAACATGGTCTACCTACAAGCTCAAATCCAATCATTTGAAGCTAAGATCTTAAGTTAGCGAGTCTTAAAACCTTGATAGCACCATTGACCTATTGATGAACTATTTTTGTATCTTTTAATTGGTCACATTTTGGCTGGCTATGCATTGAATTTCTAGGAGGGTTTTGTGGTTCTTATCATAGCTATATGGTTTTGACTAATGCAATCTCATTGTTTGTTATTTTCATAATTAGATTCAAGTAAATTGTTGTCATCTTACCTACTCTACAATGGTGAGTCAACGATGGGCAAAAAACTATATTTTTTGAGAGGATTTTTTAACATATATAACAAATGTTGTTTGGGATGCCAAGTAATTTATTTAAGACTAACAACATGATCATTTTGTTTCTCAAAACCCTTATAATCTTTGACCATTTTTTCTTAATAAATATTTTTCTATGTAATTACCTTGTAAACTTTTATTTCATATCATCTTTCAATCATTCAAACAATTAACTAATAATAGATTAATCACTTATACCTCTCAAACTAAACATCAACATTCACTCTTGACCTAAATTTAATTAATATCCAATGAAAGAAATTTGGGTGAATCGTAAAAAATATTTTAACAAGTAGGGAATTAATAATTGACTCTACTTGGCAAGAGAGAGAGAAAAAGTAGGGATTAAATAAACATAAGAAGTAAGCAAAAGACAATGAGAAAAAATTTTGATGAATAAATATCCTTCATTATATATTTTATAAAGATGTTTGGAAATATAAAATGAATCCTTAATGTAATATGGTAACTAATAACCAAACCAATCAACAATTGACCATTTTCCAAGCAAATTAGAACTTTTGAGAAAACATAATATCTATTTAATATGTTTTCCTATATGACAGTTAACAGAGCTTGCGAAGGGCATTGAAAAAGGCATAGGCAACACCGAGATTTTGCAAAAAAATAGTTACGTACTACCAATGATAAAATTACCACTGACTTCCATTTCATCATTTTTTTTTTGGCCGCTTCCATTTCATCATTATCTTCCATTGTTTATGGAATTATAATTAAATGGTAATGGAGAATTATAAACGGTTTATGAAATTGACAATTAAATAAATAAACATATTTATTTAATTTTAGGAAGAAAGGGAAGTAAGGTTGTCTATTAATAATTATGAAATAAGTATTCAAGGTTTAAATTTTAGGGATAGATGAAAAAAATATTTTAGATGAAGAGAGAAATGATGAGAGTAACAAAGACTATTAATTGAATAATTAAAAAGTATTTGTTAAAAAATATAGGAGGTAAAAATGAGGATAATTAATCAAATGTAAATAATCAATTTTAGAAGAAATAATGATACTAGATAAGGTGTCAATATTTTGCTACCGTTTAAAATGGCGTTAAAGAAACATTTATTGAAGAAAGAATATAGGTCACTAAAGAATAACAAAGATGATACCTACTCCTCAACCATGTTATGTGTATGATCAATCAAAATAGAGTTTCCATAGTGATGTCTCACTAACCATGAAGATTGATCGATTCAGAATTTTTTTTACCATGGGATATGTTTCTATTAAGAGAGCTTCAAGTAGTTGATTAGCACCAACATACCCTTTAATTTCTTTTCTGTTAACATATTCAATGTTGAATTCATTGAGGGGCATGACCCACTTACCTATGTTGGGAAATTGTTGGATATTGGCTGATATGTTGTCATTGATGTAAACATATGTGCAGTCAATATGTTGTTGTATTAGAGTCAAATTGGTTGAGTTGGTTGAGTATGTTTATTGTAGATGAGTTGATGTGGTTTAAAGGGTTATGAGATAAGTATCTCTAGTTGATTCAACATAAGTTTTAGAGGTTTGCTTGATGATCTTATCAAGTTGTGTGATCCGGTATTAAGGTTGGTTATTCAATTGTTCAGTATTGGCAGTTTTGGTAAATCCATATGCTAAGCTCTAGAAATGTAATTTATTTGGTTGTAGATGTGTGGGATCTTCTTTGGATGTTGATGTGCATCCTCAATTCGTATGGTTCATGATTTGGAAATCCATATGCTAATCTTTCAGTTAGTTTTGTGCATGTTCTTGAGCTCTGATTGTGAGGTAATGACAATTATTTTGATGTGAGATGTTGTGGTTGTTGTGATGCAATTCACATTGCCTCTGGATGTTTCTAGATCATGTTCTATGCATATTGGTGGTTCGCATTAATCCTTGTGTGTGTTATTGAGGATTTTCCTGATTTGGTGATATTCCTCATGTTAAGTGATGTTTTCGGTGTTGTAGCATGTTGTGGATGATTGAGGTATGATTATTGGGTGTATTTCTTATTTCCCGTGGTTGTTTAGGTTTGGACCATGTCTTACTTGACATTGTTTTGGTATGCATGCATTATTATGGTGTATGTGATTATATTTTGTAATATGTAGCGTGTCGTGAGTTGACCTACATTGCTAGGTTGATGATGTGTATAAATAAGTAGTGTAATCATTGTGAGAGATGTATCTGTGTTGTATGGCTATGTGTGAATATTGTATCTATCATTCAGTAGTTGGGAAAGTATACAAATTTTAGTGAATTTGTTGCAGAGCAAATTTGTCAGTGAGATTAACCGGAACTGTACTTAGGCATGTGAAGATGCTATTTTATTAGTTCATGATTCTCCGAACTGCTATCCAAATGTTTTTGTAAGTTAGTGAGACTTTTTGCAAGATAGTGAACCTTCCCTAAAGATGTAGCCTTTTCGGGTTTCTTATTTTGAGTCGTGAGCTCTAGGCAGTGTGCCTGAATGCATGTACATTCCCCATTGTAATATTTTACTTACTCTTAACAGGGTATTATCTGATTGTGGGTGTGTTCCCACCATAGTTTTTCCCTTGACTAGGTTTTCCACATCAAAAATCTTTGTGTTATGAGTGTTATTGATGTGGTGTTATTTTATGCTTTAACTATCAAATCTATGTTGTGGTTAAATTGTAGTAAGGTTTTGAGATTCTGGTGCAAAATGATTCACCCCCCCAAGCCTCAGTTTGTTGAATTGTTGCCAACAACCTATATATCCTATCACTATATTCTCAATAGAAGATAGTTGAGTGGGTCAACCAGAGAAATGAGCTCTATTTGGTGATTACAAATGTAGTTTCAAAGGCTTTGTGAGATAAAGATGGTATCTAGGCACACTTGTTTTATGCGGGAATTCTTGATCTCATATCTTACTAAGATGTGACTAATGTAGTAAATGGCTCTCTTTACCTATCTCATCCTGATGTGCTAGATAATACAACTCATGCAGTTGATATGTAAAGAGATGCTAGCTTGTAAATAATTTGAGCCTAATGCACAAATGATGAAGCTTGATACTCCTTCCTTTGGTCACAAGTCTACTAACAAGAATCACCCCACTAAAATTTTACATTGGTGTGGAGTAGTTGAGAGATTGGCTGACACTTACAAACAAGTTTCATGTCTTCAACTAAAATTATAGACCTCTCTTGTGTAAAGATGTAAATCGAGCTAACTTCAATAATGAGCCGAAATACTCTTTATTCTTAAATAAACTCATAAATCAGTTACTAAGTCTATTTCATTCCACTTTTACATCCATTACTTCATTTGATCATTCCATTAAGATCGTAATAAACACAAAATTTATGTAAAAGATAAAGATTCTTTATTCCATAAATCGATAAAAGTAGTATCTCAATCATACAATACTTACGCATTTCAAGTTGTCTAAGTTCAATAACAAAATAATACAAAGTAAAGGGTTAGATGCATCCGTTGATCTGCAACCCAAGCTATCACCAATGCAATCTTTAGCATGAAGACGAGAACAAGATTCAGGCGCTTTTTCCACCCAACCTTGAAGCTTACACTTCCCCGGAATTCTTGGTCAATCAGGAATACCCGACCCTGCACCAATTGCTTAGCAAAAGAATTCCAAAGGCAAGATGGAATCTGGCGCATGCCTAGATGATACAAGCATTTTCATTTTTCTAACTCTTTTAAGAAACAACCATTCATTATCAATCTAGGATATGGTAGAGAGGATAAAATAAAATAATTTCATTATTTCAATGGTTAATTCAATTTGATTACTCGGTCGAGTATAATGCCATGCACAACAAAAATAGATAGTTGGAAAAGCAACTATTCTCTCTATAATCCACATTCGGCACCCATCCTGGAAGGTAACTTTCTACAAACACAAGCCTATCTAGCTTTGTTCACATAAATCTACAATTAAAATATACAAAAGACAATCTTTCACCTTTTCAATTCTAGCTTCCTATATCTCATAAGATATTAATATAGTGTTTAAGGAAGACAATCTTTCATTGAATAGAAATAGAGAGAACCAATCCTATCTGATAGGAAGCAATCATTCATAGATAAACAAATATACATCTAAAAGAAAACAATCTTTTGCTTCTATCTTTCAAGCAATTTAAAAATAAGATTAAAATATTAAGAAGGTGTAACACATGTATGTATCTTACACATAAATTGAATAAAATGAGTACACATTCTTTTATTCAATTATTAAAACATTTAAATAGCATAGTCATTAACATGCATTCCATTCTTATGGTTTAGAATTCTAAGTTTATCTCGCCTAAACTCTCTTTCTATCTTTGTTCCCACCCACAATACTAATATGTGACTTTTCATTATTTAAAACTTAACACACCGACTTCACTAATTTACCATAACGACAATCTAATATGATACAAGTTCATAAAATGCCTATCTATAAGGCTTTTCAAATGAGACACTCGATAACCATCTTTATTTTTCTTGCAAAATTTGAAAGTCTAAGTCTTTCCTTGTGATATCAAAATAACTTCATTATTTATAAGTCGTTATCCTATTATTTCATCTTCTTCATGGTTCAATCTCAAAGTTTCTCTCTCTATCCTCTTACTTAATTTCTAGAGGATTGGGTAATCTCATTTATGAGAGTTTTACTAAGTTTATCAACAAACTTTAAGAAATTATTTCACTATTGTATTGTAATTTTTGAACAATTAACAATGATTCTTTTTTTCGACTCTAACTCTTCCATTAGTATATTGCATAGGTCTAAAACTAGATCATCCTTTAGAGAATATGTAAAGCAACCTATAATGCAATTCCTACCACTCTTTAACATCTTCCATGCATGTTCTTAGTTATTTTATCATATGTACCTCATAATAAATTTCTCTATAAGACTATTCAAAAGTGACTTCAAACAATTTTGTTCTAATCATGTCTTGACTCAATCAAACTTCATTCTAATAAACAGTATATAACTTCATGACTCACTCACTATCCTTGCATAATGATCAAAGAATTAAGGTAGATCCTACCTTCTTATGCTCTTGTTACTGGCTTGAGGTGATGGACTTGCTTCCCTCTTCACATTTGCCCACTCTCTTTCAAGATGGTTCACAAACTCTTTGTCGCTCTCCATCTGTCGATTCTTCTACTAACTCCATCCTTCCTATCACTCTTTTTTAGCTCTTTTATTTCTAAACTTTACCATGATATTGAACTCTAAATCTGAGATGATTATGGTCGATCTTTTATGACTCAATCATAAACAAATCTAAATCTCACTACTTTTCTCTTCTTCATTCCATTCTATAATCCTTGGTTGCATCTCCCCCCCTCCACTCTCTTCCAACTCAATGGTCTATATATAGTGTAGCTGTCTACCCTCTTTCATACTTTCGGGCTATCTCTACTAGAGGTGGATTGATTCTAAGTGACACCACTCATGATCTAATTGCAACATAACAATCCTAAATGGTTTTGAACACTTATGTGTTCTCCATGCAATGTTATCCATTATCCATTTCATGACACCACACCACTAAAGTTGTTAAGTCCATAATAATAGATTATCCATGTGGCTTTTAACTCCAAGACTAAGTCAACTTTACTAAAAATGACTTCCCTAAAATATGCAAAGTTTAACTCAATTTAACTTCTTTCTAGGTGTCGATCAAGGTGGATATTGGTGGGTTTACGTGGGTTGGTAAACCACGCATGCCATATGTTTGGCAGCTTGCAACGTGGATGTCCTTTCATTTAATTTAATGAGTGATCGGTTTTAACATTGCAACGTGGTCGGTGGTTTTATGTTAGTTATTGCATGCAATGTGGTGCAACTTTATTATGTGGGAGGAGGGGTGGTTGGTGGTAATACCAACCCCTCCCTTTATTTAAGGGGTGGGTCGATGTTACCATCGACCACCTTCTTTAATATATATTTTTCTTTAAACTAACCCCGCCATTATCACTATTATAATTTGTTTTATTTTATTTTATTTTATTTTTATATATTTTAATTTCATTTTTATTATATTTTAATATATAGTTAATGTTTTTTCATTAATATATATATTTAAACATTAATCTTTGTTTAACAAATTAAATATATATGTAAATATATATTTTGGTTTTTCATTAAAACAATATTCATAATTTTAAAAATATGTTTTTATATATCTTAATTACATATGTATATACTTGTATATGGTCGATTCATACAAGTATATGGTCGATTCATATAAGTATATGGTCAATCCATATATATATATATTTTAATCTCAAATGATTACGCAGATATAACAAAATTCATGAAGTAATCATATTTCATGATAATTGGATATTTATAACTATATAGATATACATGTATATGATTAAATCGATTTCTCATATACATATACATTTTATACTATTGACCAATTTACAAAAGTAAACTTATAAGTATGATTTTTCATACATTTATACCTATCTGAAAAAAAAGAACATATAACCTAAAGTCAATATTCGTTTTCAAATCATTTACACATTTGATCTCTTTTAACTATAAAGCATAATATTTCACAATCACTCATGCAACTTATATATAATTCAATCACTACTCAAATCATGCAATCAATGCATATGTATAAATATTTAAATCAGTCTACTACTCATTCCAAATTCATCATTTCAATTTGAACAAACACTCAAATAAGGTCATTTAAATCATCCATCTTTCAAGATGAAAATATAAATCCTAATGTGGTGTGTGAGAGATTCCATCTATCCTAATGAAATACAAGAGCTAAGACAACTCTACCTGAACCCTGTTCTCGCCTTCATCATTGTTCAGTTGTTCCTGCATTCACTTTGCACTCAATCACTCATTAGCAATGACGATCCCAATTTACAATAAAAATTATTACTGATCATTCAATTGTATTTAAATCATATTAGTACATTTGATATCCTTTCTTATTTCATTAACAATTCTATTTTCATTTCATTTCAATTTCATTTGAAAAATAAACATTATTTTCCTAATTAAATAATTATGGAAAAATAGGGTTCGTGACATCCTTCCCCTCTTTAAAGAGATATCGTCTCGATGTCTTTATTATTCTATCAATAAGAACATACTTTCTCAATATCACAAATATTAACCATTCATTATGATCTCAATCAAATATAGCAATAATAGTATCATGTATACTATCCAAATTTACAACATGCAAATCAAAATTAGAGTATTCAAGTATTTCATGCATCAAGAAAATACTACTCTAGGAAAACAAAAGATGAATATGATAGTCAATCATCGCATCATCCTCCCAAATAACACTATCATCAGAATATCGATCCCGCTAGATCCAATACTGAGTGAAATCTTTGCTAAGTAGTCTTAACGCTATTTTGATCAAGAATTTAGATGTGCTCCACTAGCACTATTCCTGGATCCTATATCCATAAGCAATTGGATTCATACTTCCAACACATCGAAGGGTCCCACATATCTTGGTACCAACTTTGATGATTTTCTCTACAAAATAAAGCTCTTATGAGGCTTCTCCCTCAAAAAAATTTCTTCTTCAGTGACAATTATTTGAGAGACTTGCTTCTATTATCATAGCTTGTTCTTGTCTGTTGACTATCTCTTCCAATGTATTCTTGATCAATTTCATTTTCTCATTCATTTCTTTTAAGCATATTAGAACCAATGATGATCCTATCTTTATCCTATTCCAACTGACAAATGTTTGTCATTTTTGTCATAAAGCATCATAATGGGTATCATCTCTTAATAATGCATGAAAAGATTTTGTTGTATGCCAACTCAGTCCAAAGGCAAATATTTCTTCCATTCGCATTTCTAATTCATGAGATACATCAAAAATAATTTTCCACAAGTTGATTAACTATTTCTATTTGGTCATCTATCTAAAGATGTCATGCCTGATATAATCTAGTTCCCAAAGATATATTCAATATTGTCCAATTCCAAAATGTCATCCAAACATTCCTATTTGATATTTCTATTTTTGAAACTTCATGCAATTGATAAGTTGAATGAGTAAATGTCTTCACAAGATTTAATGATTCATCTTTATATATATCCAAGTACGAAATATGTAATCTTTTCCAATCCGTTGACACTATCCAACTATAATATCATGCTTGTTCTTAAAAGCAATTATTGAATAAATTTCATATTGATTTTCTACCACCTATACTCAGGTTTGATACAAAAGTCCTATTATACGATCATGCTCAACTTTTGATTGCTAAACATTGTGTCACATACTCAACTATCTTTTCCAAAATTCTTAGGTTCGTCACATCTTTATCAACAATCTCTAGATTAACTAGATATTTCCAAATGTTTTAAATATGGTACAATATTTACTTCCTCAAGTTTCTACCTCTAAGTGAGTACATCCTTCATTGACGTTCTTAATTACCCTCAAGTTATTTTCTCAAATCTATCAAATCTATGATCCAAAATATCTACATTCAAAACTTCAATAATGTTTTTCTTCCAAGTGATTTTGTAATAATTGTTATCTCAAGTTGATCTTATAGTAAACATGATAGATAAAATTTCCTTGATTTATGAAAACCCATCATTTGACTTCCTTTTATTTCCAACTATTCCAACCAACTCAATCTATTTCATACCTTAAACTTCTATCAATCCATAAGATTTGCAAATTACTATGTATGCTCTCAATTGACAAACGACAAGGCAACCATGATGACAAAAAATTTCCTAACATCATAACATATGTTATTCAACTACTAACACAACCTTATACTCAATTATCTCAAATGTGTTTTTATGCCAAAGGCCATATATTCTTGAATGTTTAAGACTCCAAAACCTATTTTAGCAAAAGACATCTTTCATGGTCACATGATCTCGAAGGTAAAAACTAAGTAAGATCTCATATAATTGATGAACTAATTTGAATTTGTCTATCTATTAAATATGTATATAAAATTTATTTTCCTTTGCAAGGTCTATTCTCTTATTCCACACAATAAATTTACTCAAACTAAAATTAAACAACACATAGTATTATTTCCCTAACTGACATAATACCTATGTTTGGTACACTCCCTACTCTTACTCTCTTGAACAAACCATCAGGGGTTCACTATGATCATGATAAGGATGAAATGCAATATGCAACCAAAAGACAACTAATCCAAAAACCAATGATCAAATAATTCATCAATAAATCCAATAAAGCATCAATGGAATACATATCAAATATACTGTGTAACTAGGACTAATCACATATGAAGGGGTGTTACAACACCTTGGGGTGTCTTTTCCAGAGTGTTTGACATAGTACCTACAATTTCATGTTTGAAGATAAGGACACAAAACTAGAATATAGAGTCCTATGCAGATTTCATCATATCATCCATAATTCTTATCCATATAGTACCTACCTCGTACACTATAGACATAGAATAATATATTTCGCAAGAGATAAGTTAGAATAATTATCAGTCTAATAAATCAAGCATCTCAACCATCTAGGTTCTAATAACAACCATCACTTGTATATCAATAAAATCCCAACTTACAACTTTACTATATAAGTACCCAACTCTTACTCAATAAACTGTCATCTGATGAATGTGTCCATTAAGTATGCCATTCTAGGAGATACACTTTCTCCATCTATCTGGACACCATGTTGATTTTGAAAAAAGCAACTTTACTTATCGATTGTTCATAAATTATATCACCCAAATTTATATTTCTTCTCATGGAGTCAATGGGGTACATCCTTTCGACTCATCTGAACTAAACATATAGTTGACTCAATAGGAAGATGCTCATATAGATATTCTTCATCTATCTCCTTGATAGGATAGTCCAACTATTCTTGTCTCCCAAAGGAATGGTAGATGAGATTTTCATTATCCTACTCAGCTTGCTTAGCTATTTCTTCTTTCTTGGTTTAGGAGTTGATTCCTTTCTTCTTTCATCCTAGAAGTAAACAACTGCCTTCCTGGACCTTATAAATCTCATCTTGAATATCCTGAATTCATTTCATAGTAGGAGGGAAATTTTTCTTCCTTGATCAACCATCCTCCTTCTTCTAGGTTGTTGTCATCAACTAACCTTGTAAAAGGCTTGATGCTCCTTTATTTGCAAGTTTCATGTGTTAAATATCCAATAGCGAGTTTGTCAAGCACATGACTTCATTCATGAAGTGGACTCATAGGCCCTAGAGTTATTAGTAAGTCTATTTCATTCCACTTTTACATCCATTACTTTAATTGATCATTCCATTAAGATCGTAATAAACACAAAATTTATGTAAAAGATAAAGATTCTTTATTCCATAAATTGATAAAAGTAGTATCTCAATCATACAATACTTATGCATTTCAAGTTGTCGTAAGTTCAATAACAAAATAATACAAAATAAAGGGTGAGATGCATCTGTTGATCTGCAACCCAAGCTATCACCAATGCAATCTTTAGCATAAAGACGAGAACAAGATTCAGACGCTTTTTCTGCCCAACCTTGAAGCTTACACTTCCCTGGAATTCTTGGTCAATCAAGAATACCTGAACCTAGACCAATTGCTTAGCAAAAGAATTCAAAAGGCAAGATGGAATCTGGTGCATGCCTTGATGATACAAGCATTTTAATTTTTCTAACTCTTTTAAGAAACAACCATTCATTATCAATCTAGGATATGGTAGAGAGGATAAAATAAAAGAATTTCATTATTTCAATGGTTAATTCAATTTGATTACTCGACCAAGTATAATGCCATGCACAACAAAAATAGATAGTTGGAAAAGCAACTATTCTCTCTATAATCCACATTCGGCACCCATCCTGGAAGGTAACTTTCCACAAACACAAACCTATCTAGCTTTGTTCACATAAATCTACAATTAAAATATACAAAAGACAATCTTTCACCTTTTCAATTCGAGCTTCCTATATCTCATAAGATATTAATATAATGTTTAAGGAAGACAATCTTTCATTGAATAGAAATAGAGAAAACCAATCTTTTGTTCAAAACAAATCCTATCTGACAGGAAGCAATCATTCATAGATAAACAAATATACATCTGAAAGAAAACAATCTTTTGCTTCTATCTTTCAAGCAATTTAAAAACAAGATTAAAATATTAAGAAGGTGTAACGCATGTATGTATCTTACATATAAATTGAATAAAATGAGTACACATTCTTTTATTCAATTATTAAAACATTTAAATAGAATAATCATTAACATGCATTCCATTCTTATGGTTTAGAATTCTAAGTTTATCTTGCCTAAACTCTCTCTCTATCTTTCCAAGTGTCGTGGTTCATTTACCTCTTTTCTCAAAACATCATATTTAGTTTAATACTAATATGTGACTTTTCATTATTTAAAACTTAACATACCAACTTCACTAATTTACCATAACGACAATCTAATATGATACAAGTTCATAAAATGCCTATCTATAAGGCTTTTCAAATGAGACACTCGATAACCATCTTTATTTTTCTTGCAAAATTTGAAAGTCTAAGTCTTTCCTTGTGATATCAAAATAACTTCATTATTTATAAGTCGTTATCCTATTATTTCATCTTCTTCGTGATTCAATCTCAAAGTTTCTCTCTCTATCCTCTTACTTAATTTCTAGAGGATTGGGTAATCTCATTTATGAGAGTTTTACTAAGTTTATCAACAAAATTTAAGAAATTATTTCACTATTGTATCGTAATTTTTGAACAATTAACAATGATTCGTTTTTCGACTCTAACTCTTCCATTAGTATATTGCATAGGTCTAAAACTAGATCATCCTTTAGAGAATATGTAAAGCAACCTATAATGCAATTCCTACCACTCTTTAACATCTTCCATGCATGTTCTTAGTTATTTTATCATATGTACCTCATAATACATTTCTCTATAAGACTATTCAAAAGTGAGTTCAAACAATTTTGTTCTAATCATGGCTTGACTCAATCAAACTTCATTCTAATAAACAGTATATAACTTCATGACTCACTCACTATCCTTGCATAATGATCAAAGAATTAAGGTAGATCCTACCTCCTTATGCTCTTGTTACTGGCTTGAGGTGATGGACTTCCTTCCCTCTTCACATTTGCCCACTCTCTTTCAAGATGGTTCACAAACTCTTTTTCGCTCTCCATCTGTCGATTCTTCTACTAACTCCATCCTTCCTATCACTCTTTTTTAGCTCTTTTATTTCTAAACTTTACCATGATATTGAACTCTAAATCTGAGATGATTATGGTCGATCTTTTATGACTCAATCATAAACAAATCTAAATCTCACTACTTTTCTCTTCTTCATTCCATTCTATAATCCTTGGTTGCATCTCCCCCATTCCACTCTCTTCCAACTCAATGGTCTATATATAGTGTACCTGTCTACCCTCTTTCATACTTTCGGGCTATCTCTACTAGAGGTGGATTGATTCTAAGTGACACCACTCATGATCTAATTGCAACATAATCCTAAATGGTTTTGAACACTTATGTGTTATCCATGCAATGTTATCCATTATCCATTTCATGACACCACACCACTAAAGTTGTTAAGTCCATAATTATAGATTATCCATGTGGCTTTTAACTCCAAGACTAAGTCGACTTTACTAAAAATGACTTCCCTAAAAGATGCAAAGTTTAACTCAATTTAACTTCTTTCTAGGTGTCGATCAAGGTGGATATTGGTGGGTTTACGTGGGTTGGTAAACCACGCATGCCATATGTTTGGCAGCTTGCAACGTGGATGTCGTTTCATTTAATTTAATGAGTGATTGGTGTTAACATCACAATGTGATCGGTGGTTTTATGTTAGTTATTGCATGCAACGTGGTGCAACTTTATTATGTGGGAGGAGGGGTGGTCGGTGGTAATACTGACCCCTCCCTTTATTTAAGGGGGGTGGTTGATGTTACCATCGACCACCTTCTTTAATATATATTTTTCTTTAAACTAACCCCGCCATTATCACTATTATAATTTGTTTTATTTTATTTTATTTATTTTAATTTCATTTTTATTATATTTTAATATATAGTTAATGTTTTTTCATTAATATATATATTTTACCATTAATCTTTGTTTAACAAATTAAATATATATGTAAATATATATTTTGGTTTTTCATTAAAACAATATTCATAATTTTAAAAATATGTTTTTATATATCTTAATTACATATGTATATACTTGTATATGGTCGATTCATACAAGTATATGGTCGATTCATATAAGTATATGGTCGATCCATATACATATATAATACATATATATATATATATATATATATATATATATATATATATATATATATATATATATATATATTAATCTCAAATGATTACGCAGATATAACAAAATTCATGAAGTAATCATATTTCACGATAATTGGATATTTATAACTATGTAGATATACATGTATATGATTAAATTGATTTCTCATATACATATACATTTTATACTATTGACCAATTTACAAAAGTAAACTCATAAGTACGATTTTTCATACATTTATACGTATGTGAACAAAAAGAACATATAACCTAAAGTCAATATTCATTTTCGAATCATTTACACATTTGATCTCTTTTAACTATAAAGCACAATATTTCACAATCACTCATGTAACTTATATATAATTCAATCACTACTCAAATCATGCAATCAATTCATATGTATAAATATTTAAATCAGTCTACTACTCATTCCAAATTCATCATTTCAATTTGAACAAACACTCAAATAAGGTCATTTAAATCATCCATCTTTCAAGATGCAAATATAAATCCTAATGTGGTGTGTGAGAGATTCCATCTATCCTAATGAAATTCAAGAGCTAAGACAACTCTACCTGAACCCTGTTCTCACCTTCATCATTGTTCACCTGTTCCTGCATTCACTTTGCACTCAATCGCTCATTAGCAATGACAATCCCAATTTACAATAAAAATTATTACTGATCATTCAATTGTATTTAAATCATATTAGTACATTCAATATCCTTTCTTATTTCATTAACAGTTCTATTTTCATTTCATTTCAATTTCATTTGAAAAATAAACATTATTTTCCTAATTAAATGAGTCAAGAACTAGTCATTTTTGTTGTATTAAAATGAATAGCTTTGGTTTTAATAAAATTTAGATGGGTAGAATTTCGACTATGATACATGAATTTTAATTCTAGTTATTTTTCTACTAGACCATAAAAAAATTGTACTAATTACCATCCTTGAAACAATTCATCATAAATTACATGGATTTTATATAATTTTCTATTTAATTCTGAATTTAATTATGAAAAAGATATGTAACTCTAAGAAAGTTTTACTACATGTTTAAAAAATTATCAATATTTCTATTGAACCTATGAATCCAATTGCTAATTATACTTTTAATGAAAAATTTGGATGATACAATCTCCTAGTAAGAGATGGTGTAAGTTCTTGAGTATAATTTTTATGAGAATTTTAGATAGAAGAATCTCCTAAGGATAAAAGGTGATATCTTTACATGCATTGGAAACAATATTTAACTCCCTCAAAACATAGTCTTTAACTCACAAATATATACACATATGATAATGTGATTGTTTTGGTATTTTCAAAATTTGATATTGTTTATTTTATAATGGAATTTGACTCTATCATCAAGGTAAATTTGAGATGGACAACATTTCTTACAAATATTTATTCTACTAATAATATTGTCAAACATGAAATATTTTAAATATAAGTAATTCCCTTGTCTAAATCAACTTTCTTGTGACATTTTAAATTAGTGTAACTCCTAAAAATAAAGGATGATATCTTCTAATGCAATTTTTTTACAGCATAATGTGAGAGCCTACTTGGTTTAGATTGTTTGACTATATTCACTCAAAAATATTTAGATTTTAATTTTGATGTATGTGGTTTAATTTTTTTTATGTATTGAATGATTCTTAAGATAAGATTATATTTTGACAAAAATAAAAATTATTATCAAATCATGTTGTTGTTCAAATATTTATATCATACTTTTCTTCAAATTTTCTATTTTAAAAACACCTTTTATAAAATTTCAAGTATAATTTTGTCAATTTCCACCCTTTTTTCTTTTTCTTTAAAGGTAAGTGCTATCAAGTATGGGGATAGCACCTTGAAAAAATACAACTAGTTACATCACCCACATATAACAAAAGGTGGGTGAATCAATTCATCCTGACTATCCTAAGATCTGACATTACAATTGGTAACAACACAAAAATCAGAGACAAAGACTAGATCAGATAGCACAAGTATGTCGAACATAGACAAAGATAGAGCAGTGACCAAATGTAGGGCAGTTATTCATCTCCCTGAAGAGCTTGGAGAATCAGAGCAACATATTCTCTAAGGCTGATAACATTTGCAGTAGAGGCTGCAGGGAACCATCATTCATCAGAGTTGGTAACACTCCTGAAGGGGTCTGTGTTTCCATTCAAAACCACACACTTGAATATCTCCCAAGCATTTTCCACGAAGGACTTCATTCGCTCCCTTTCCTCAACCTTCTCCATTCTTCTTTGCGTTGTGCTGCCCATATTACAGTTCTCAGAATCTGACCCATCCTCCACCCCTTCCACTTCGGAATTGTTTGCATCCTCGCTATAATCAGAGGGAAAATAGTACTCGGGCTGGAAATACATCTTTAATATGCTGACCTTTATGTTTTCATCCAAACCGAGAATACCATTGGCAATAATATTCCCAATAGACAGCTTCACAAAATCACACATCAGCTCGACAGACCGCTCCCTTGAGTCAATGATGTCAACTAAGGGAAGCACTATTGCTTCATAAATGAGGGCATCACACCAATGCATGTCAAAATTCAGAGTAATCCCCATCAGCCCTCGAATCGCCTCATACACATACTCATTCGTTATAAATAGAATTCATATTTGAGTGCCCACATGCATTTCACAGTTAACACAACTAATCTCCCCAAAGTGTGCCATTATCCAAGCTCATCAATATAGGTGGCATCATATTGTGAAGCATTAATCTTTATAGAGCCGGATGTCTCTGGAAGTTTCCTTTCCAAAATCCCAAAAAAGCAGAGTTTTGATACTGTTGCCTGATTTGCTCAGAAATAATAATGCGACTATGCTGCCACTAATGTGAGAAATCATACTTGAATTTTCTTTTTGGGATATAGAGGGCAGTGAAATCCTACCATAGTACCATGGGATTGATCGAGAGTCTTATCTAGTGCCACCTCAATCCAGGCCCGGGTAGTCATCCATCGAACGTACTTGTCTCAGCCAATACCATCACGTGAAGCATCCATTTTGATGTGATTAATTATATCATTGCTTGTCAAGTGTTGATCAAAGGTAATCTTGTTATCATTACATACCACACTGAAGTTTGCAAGGTAATCGACCAAGCGGTTTCCTTCTCGGTACACATGTTTAATCTCAAAAGTGTCAATCAATTCCAACAGATGGTTTATTCGAGGGAGCCATTTGCATAACTTCCAGCATTGGAACTTTGATTTGATAATACCATTTATAATTATTTGCAAATCTCCCTCAATGAGTACCTTAGAGATACCATTTTGAATGCAAAGATTTAATCTATCCTCTAATGCTCTAATTTCAGCCTCATTGTTAGTAGCCTTGCCTAGTCCACCATCTACATCGTGTACTATCTTACTGGTATTGTTCCTAATTATGGCTCCAAATCCAACATCTCCCAGGTTACCCTTACTATCTCCATCGAAGTTTAATTTCACCCAATCCTTCAGTGGGGCCATCCATCTGATATCCCTCCTATTCACTCTGTTATTGGTGTCTATGATTACAAGGTGTTTGAAGAGCCAGATCTTCTCCATTCCATGGTCCCAATCATTATAGGATCTGATTTTCCTCATGACAGATTTCCCATTTATCATTTCCTCAACAACACTTTTGATATTCTCAATGATTTTATTAACCGAGAGTGTTTTTTCTTTGAAGATCTTCCTGTTTCTTTCTTTCCAAATGTGCCAAACAATTAATGAAGGCCCCACCAGCCACAAGTTGCTCCACCTTGAGTTATAGATCCTCAGCCAAGAAATGAGGAAGTCCTTGAGTACCTCACATCTGATGATTTTCAAATTGGTATTTTCAAAAAACCAATTCTAGCAGGCCTCAACCATGGAGAAATTGAAGAGGAAATGATTGGTTGATTCTTCATCTGCCTTGCACATAACACACATGTTAGGTCTGGAGATACCAATTGACTTTAATCTATTCTCAGTGAGGATTCTATTATGGAGGGCCAGCCAAAGAAATGCCCCCGCTTTAGGGAGAAGCTTACTACTCCAACATAGCTTATGTGGCTAGTCCGTGCACATACCCCTTTGTATTTGTACCTCATAACCCAATTTGACATAATATTCTCCTAATTTGACAACACTCCAGAATATCCTATCCTCATCATTAGACAACAGGATACATCTACTTTTGAGCATGTCTTTTAGAGATTCACATAGAATCAGATTGCCAATGGATAATTTTTCCATACCCTCTTCCCATCCAGTTCCTTATTATGCTCAAAATAGTTCTCAACAAACACACCATATGTAGACTTGACAAGCTAAATCTAATCCTGATTAAAACTGTCAAATAATGTAGAGGCACCATCCCATGAGTCCCTCCAAATTTTTGCAGATTTTCCATTACCAACGTGCCATGAAATGTGATTAGTTATAATGAATCTGCAATCCTAAAGAAAGTTCTAGGAGGTAGATCCCCGCTTTATATTTTCCACAGTGAGAATTCGGCTAGGGTTTTCAAAATCCAAATATTTCTTCCTGAATATTTTGCACCATAGTTTCTTCGGTTTTGTGTACATCTTCCAAGATAATTTGGCACCCAATGCAATATTATATAGTGCCATTTTCCTAAGTCCAGCTCTGCCATCCTTTTTCAATAAACACATGGTGTCCTAGTTAATGAGTGGTATCTTTTTTTCATCTTTTGCACCCTCCCAAACAAATTTTTTGAGCAGGTTGTCAATATTCTTACTAGCAGCATAGGATATCTTGAAGCATGACATACAGTAAATGGGAATGGCCGATAAGATAGACTTAACCATTGTCAATATTCCATCTTGTGTTAGCCATCTATTCTTCCAAAGCGTTATTTTGGTCGAACAAGATTTCAAAACATCTTCCCAAATCTGAGTCTACCTACATCCTTTCCCAATTCTAACCCCCGAATATTTGATTAGAAGTTAAGAAATTTTTATTCCCAACAGGTTTGAGATCCTTTGTTGATCTTGCATTTTAGTGTTGAATAAGAATATTTGTGACTTGCCTTTGTTCATCACCTTCCCAGATTACTCAGAGTACACATTCAGTGTGCTCATAATGTTCTTGGCTTCAACCAGCAAGGCCTCCCTAAAGATTAATGTGTCATCAACAAATTGGGAATGAGTAATAGTATCCAATTAGTTGTGTACTTTCATCCCTTTCCATTTTCTATTTGCACGCCTTTTTTCTATCAATTTCCCAAGAACTTCAGCCATAATCACTAAAAGGGCAGGGGATAATGGGTGTCCCTTATGCAAGCCATTCGTGGCTCCAAAGTAGCCACACACATTTCCATTGAAAATCATTGAGAAATTAACGGTGGATATGTAAAATTTGATACATTTGATCCATTTGATAGGAAAACCAATTTTTTTCAGCACACATATTAAAAAGTCTCATACAACCCATCATATGCTTTGGCAACATCTAGTTTAATGACCATACCTTTCTGTTTCTCTTTGTATATTGAGTGGATGACTTCTGAGACCAGAATGATGCCGACAATCTCTCGTCTGGGGGTGAAGCCATTTTGCTTTTCTGAGATGAGTTTCGGTAATATTTTCTTCATTCTTTTCGCCATTGCTTTGGATATAATCTTGTAAATTGTGTTGCATAGTGAGATTGGGCAATAATCTATCATCGATTCATAGTCCTGCTTCTTGGGAATTAGTGTTATCAAGGTATGATTGATTTCTTTAACAAATTTCTATTTTTTCCTGAATTCTTCCACCACCAACCAAATGTCCTATCCCATGAAATTATAACATTCATGAAAGAATTCAGCAGTTATACCATTTGGTCCAGGCGTCTTATGTGGGTGGAGGGAAAAAGTTGCATTTTTAGTTTCTTCCAAGGTATATGGAGCTTGTAGCATAGCACACTATTCATCTGTTATGAGTGTTTCAATAACCTCATCAATTAAGGAATATGTCGAGTTGGTATCAATGTTTCAGCTCCCCAAAAGATCAATGAAATAATCGATGGCAGCTTGTTCAATATTTTTCTATAAATTTCATACATTGCCATTTCCATCCTTGATGGATTCAATTTTATTATTTAATCTTTTGGCCTTGGATGAGGCATGAAAATTTTTTGTGTTCAGGTCCCCATCTGCAATCCATAGATCCCTAGATTTTTCTTTCCAATACAGCTCCTCCCTTTTCAGGTTTTCCGAGTACTAATCTTTTAAGAGCTTTTTAGCTTTGAACTCTTTATTTGTCATGCCCATTGTCATCACATGATTACTAATGTCCTCCAATTCTTCCTCAATCTTGGTTTTCTCCACAAAGATGTTTTTAAAGGATAATTTGTTCCATGTTTTGAGCTTATTTTTCAAAAAAGGCATGTGTTTAGTGAATTTGAAGCTTGGGGATCCAGAGAAGATATTGCTTTCGAGCCACCATTCCCTTAGATTCTTCAACAATTTTGGATCCCACCACCACATGTTAAGAAATTTGAAATAATTTAATTGAAAGTGAAATTGGAAAGTGATTCGACCCTATTTGAGGTATAATGTTAGATTCCAATGAGAAGTTTCCATTCATCCATCATTTGCCAACTAGGAACCTGTCAAGTCTTTCAGAAATCTTGGAGAAACTAAGTCTTCTATTTGTCCAAGTGAATCTCCCATTTTGAGGAAATGTCAATTTCCACCCTTAAAACATACATTCTCACATTTGAAGGTACACATTTAATTATTTAATTTTACAACACTCATCTTAATCACAACAAAATTTCATTTTAAATGAAATGTTTTCATATAGTCTATAATTTTAGGAGAGAATTTAATTTTATTATTGCTAATACATTCTACAATAAGAACAATAGGTGGGATGTAAGTGTGCTAACAAAAAATCTTACCTTTCATCTTAAATTTAGCAACTATTTATACATCAAAATATTAATATTTAATTAAAACATAACATTTCCAAAATAAGCAATACATAAAATTTACATTCCCCATACATATTATAGTTCACCAGATGGCTCTTGTTCTCTTTTGGCATTTATAGAGAATTGTATGTCCCATTTGGTGAGCAAAACTATACTCTCCCTCGACATTGTCTAGCGATTCCATAAACAAAGAATGATTAAAATAGTTTATGGGGATGTTATACCTACATCGTTCACTGCCAACATACACTGCACAAGGAGGCCACCACATGATTTGTTCACCAACTCATCTCTTTAGCTGAAATGTCTTTTTCTCTTTGAAGAAAAAGGATATACCCATCTACTTTAATGGAATAGGCAAACCTACAGAGGACTCTGATTATTTGCTTTGAAATGAGGACTTGATGATTTTCCTTGCTCCTTGCCATAGGCAAACCTACATAGGACTCATTGGAAAGGTATCCAAGAGTTAGGAGTGAAGTCCTGAAAGAACGTGCCTATGACAACGTTCTAAAGGACAGGCCAAACTTTCAAGGGCTGAAAATGCCCCGAAGGCCTTAAAAAATGACAATTACTAACACATAGAAAAACTAAAAAAAAAATATTAAAATATTTCAAATTTTCTTCTGATCATGGTGGCTCTCAGATATTGCGCTGGCAACCTGCAATTGACACAAAGATTCAAAGTTCGTGATTAAGAGGAATTGTGAAGGATTGGATGCTCAATTTATAGATTTTTGGAGAATATTGATTGGAAGGTGGAATGAATTGATCAAGAGGTGGAACTCAGGTGAGCTCACATGTTGATAGATAGTTGAACTGCTGATTTAGAGGTGAAATAGAATATATTGAATAGATTAATTGAGTCAACTGATTAAGAAAAAGCTAACTGAAGGAAGAAAAAGGATGATTGGAGGAAAATTAATTAAGAAGATGACAAAGAAAGCTTTATTTAGAAAAAAACTATCTAAAATATGGAAATAGAGATTGAAGAGATAATTAATTTAATTGATTAATTGATTGAATAAATTAATTTAGCATGTGCTTGCACTTTAACTTAGATTTTCAATTTAATCTTTGCATGAGATTTTAATTCAAATAATTGAATTTATTCAATTCAATTTAGTATTTGAATATATTTAGAACTTGACTTTGATTTTCAATTTGATTTTTGAAATCATGCACGTGTATTTGAATTGGAAGAATTAATTAAATGAAATTAGAATTTGAAGAACTAGAAGAATTAATTAGTTAATTAAATCATTTAAAGAAACTATTTAATTATTTTAGAAATGGACTTTAATTAAATAATAAAGATTATTTGAATTAAAGGATTAAATTACAATTAATTAAATAACATTTAAATAATATTTAGGAAAGGGTTAATGATTAGATGATTAGAGATAGAAATTGAAAATTAATTTATTTAAATAATAAAAATTATTTAAATTAGGGAATAAATCAAAATTAATTAAATAATAAATATTTAATTAACATTAGAAAATGGTTAAGATGATTAAATGATGATAGAATATAGGAAATAGAAATAATTAGTAAGACGATGAGGAAATATGAAATTAGAAGAATAAGATTAATTAACTTAATTAAATAATTAAGGAATTATTTAATCAATTAGAGGAATAATTAGTACATGATCAATGAGAAATTTTTAGGTGTCTACATTTTCCCCTCTTTGAGACAATGTCGGAATTACATTGTTTCAAAGAATTAAAAAATTCTACCCTAGTATGCCCCAACGACGCTTAGGGTGTAATGCCCCCTCGAGAGATTGTTTGTGCATTAAAGATATGAATGATCGCTTGAAAAAAAGAAGAATGTGAGATAAAAGATAGAAGAATGGTTAGTTGATTAGAGATAGAGATAAGTTATGTGAAGATGATATTGAGATAGAATATGAGAGAATACATTGATGAAAGAATAATGTTAGAAAAGAATATAATTTAGAAAGAGATGAGGAGAAAAGAATCAACAAAATAGAAATAAGCAAATGAGATGAAATGAGAATGATTGATTCATGAACCCGTGTCATTATTTATTGTGCCATATATATTCATCACTGAGTCTTATTATTGAACAATGGAGCTTAGCACATCAGCGTATAAGGAACTAAGATGTAAAGATATCTCATTGAAGAAACAAACACGTAGCAGACAAGGAGTGAAACCCACTAGAACAATTTCTAAAAAATACACTAGGGGTCGAGGTATGTGTGGCATTCAATAGCTAAGTGCTCCTATCACAAACACCCGCTAGAGTAATTTTCATAGAACTTCATCGGTTCACACCACAAACAACAAACAAAGAAAAAGATAATGCCCATCATGGCTCCTCTAGTCACTTGTAGACATCCTTGAGTAGCATAGGAACATAATCTGTCGCCAAATGATAAAAGATAAAGATTGACCCAAACAAAATTCAGCAGCTATACTGACCTTGTGCCTTCGTTCTTAGATGCTTGATGTGATGGTTGATAATGTCTGATCTCAGAAAGGTGCGGACCCCATTTAAGACTGATTTGTCTAATTTTGAGTGTATCCTCTTTTGTTTATGACAAGATAATGATCACTTGATATGGATATGATATGATTGATAAGACAGTTTGATCAGTTGATTGTAGATGTTTGATTGGATAGTTGTATCCTTTGTTAACTTCGTGCGAAGCGTTTGCTGGATATCTTCTATGGTATTTGTTTCTTGTGAGACATTTTATTGCAAGTTCTTTTTGAAGATCTTTTTCGATGTTTTTGGTATTTTTTCAAGATATTTTTTGAATGTTTTTGGCATTTTCATGAACTTTTGCACATGTTTTTGGATTGATTTTAGAACTCGTTTATGATTTTTAGGATTTTTTTCAGGACTTTTCTAAATGTTTTTGTTTAATTTTGATTTTTTTTTTACGTTTTTGGTATTTTAAGGATTTTCCAATATTTGTGGATTTTATGTTTTGCAATGTTTGTGGATTTTTATGTTTTTCATTGTTTTTGAATTTTTTCAGGACTTTATATGATTTTGAATTTTTTGAGTTATACCCCTAGTGTGCAGATCTGTATGACATGATGATCTGCAGGATGCATGTGGCGACAATGAATTTTTGACATGACCTATGTTAATGCAATATGCATGATGAAGATGCATTTCCCATTCAAACAAGGTTGACTGTGTTTCTTAGCATTTGTAATACACCAATTGAATTGGAGGTGCAAAAAATTTCATAGATAAGCGGTCAATCGATCCTTAAGATCCTTTGGAAAATTCAACTTAACACACTTAGTGACTAGGATTTACAGATGGAGATGCGAAAAAATTCCCCATTGATTCTTGAAACTTTGATCTTCTTTTGTCCATGTGTGTGTAGATGAGTTAATTCCCTCTCTTGTATTCACTAAAGATCCTTAGCATCTTATATGACTAGCTACATGGATTATCCTAACTTCAAAAGCATCCCAAATGGAGCCTCACTGCTAGCAAGCTTTTAGAGCTACGACGAGGTTATAGACTGAAATTTCTCAAATATTGCTCCATTGCCAGTAGGCATTCATAGCCCTGATGGTGTTACTCGTATGTTCCCATAGTCAAGATTTTTGTCGCACTTTCATGTGTGATATTTCAGTTATATATCATTGCCCTTTTTCCTTAAGATGAATATTCGGCATAGCTCTTATCCTTTTATTATTTTCTTGCCTTGACTTGTAAGTAATGAAACCTACTTGGGTGTGACAATTACAATGGCGCTGAAGTAGAATTTTAGATTTTTCACTAGTCATATGATCAACTAGGTGTCTCGAATGAATTAGAGATTTATTGTGTTTGAGATATAGCAATTGATAGATTTTTGGTTAACAAGTCTCAAAATAGTGAAATCACTACCCAACCATAAGTAAAGTGTCTTCATAGGGTAATGTTGAAAATAAATGACCTTAGGACCTCAAAGATCTCATGCCCGAATATCTAAGAAAGGAAATGACCCTTGCTTCTCTTAAATGCAAACAGATGACCAACTTGGACAATTGCCTTGGTTTATTGATGTTGTTATATGAAAATGCAAAAACTTTGCGAATGTGATTTCTGAATATGATGTGCTTGGAAAGAAACTATATGCAATGCAGTGCTTTGAATAAAATGGTATGCAATGTGGAAAGTAAAAGCTAAACTAACCCAGCCCTTAGGTATAATATCGTTTAAGGTGCATGTTGTTCATAGGATTAGAGAGTTTTGTGTAGGTAGTTCATTGGTCTTTGTTTGAAGAGTCGGATAAAGATGTCTTTTCCAATAGGATATAAGGACTCAACTAAGTGTACATGTTTGGCATCTCCAATGTTAATTTTGTTAGTTTTTGGATTTTGTGGATCATCATAGGGAAATCTATCTCTAGAACCCCTAAATTCAGCTATAGCCTTATCATTTTCAAAGAAATCCAACTATGGTAGGTTCTCTTGCCCCTAGTCTATCAAGTGTACGTGAATGAGGAAAATTGATTTTGGTTTTGAAATTATGACATGAGCGAGTGTTATGCCTATTTTTATTGATGCAATTGAAGAGTATAATGAAGCCAGCCAGGTGTTGATCTCATTATTTGGTGCCATGTTTGTTTCTGTCGCCACTTTGGCATGTGATGATAACTCACATACAATTGTTGACAAGTTTCTCTGTGTAGTATGATATGGATTGGTGATTTCATTGATAAGGGGTCCATGAACAACTTGTGTAGAGGGATTGGGATCACTAGGAGAAATGGTAAGTTTGTTTGAGAGGGAATATTGTGAAGAACATGGAGGATTATGACATGGAGATAAAGGGACGGAGGAACCTTGATCAGGATTTGGAGAAATAATGGGATCTTGTTTAGGACATGAAGGTAAAGGTATGATTTGATCTTGGTTTGTAAAGGAATTATTAGGAAGGATAGAAGGGATGTTCTGATCTTGCTTAGGAGGTGGATGTTGGATGGGACTTGAAAGGACACTTTGTTCTTGAGATGGAAGGGTGTCATTATGAATAGAATAGAAAAGAGTGAGGGGATCATCATAAGATTCTTTATCGGTGGGATCTTGATCAAAAATTGGGTAGGATGGAAGTGGTTGTTCTTGATCTTTATTTGTTTCAGGACTCATTCCTTCTGACTTTGGATTATCATCTTGAAATGGGGAATAAGTTTGGAAATGCATGGGAGATTATTGGAATGTTTAAACATTTTCACCCGATGAAGAAGGATTTTGAATGAGATCCTCTAAATCATGACTTGAATTAGATTGGATTTGTATGATAGATAGCCATTGGGAGGTTGTGTTATTAGATAGAGATGTTATGGATTGGTCTTGTGTGACTTCAGGGGATGATGAAATGGTGGATAGATATGGTTTATTTGGGATTTGGTTGAAAGGGATTTGATTTTAGTTAAAAGGAGTATGATTTTGGGTGAAAGATATTTGATTTTGGTTGACTGAATTTTTATTTGGACTTTGGTTGAAAGGGGTTTGATTTTGGTTGAAAGAGGTTTGAATATTGGGTTGGTGTTAATTTTGATTTGGACTTTGGTTGAAAGGGGTTTGATTTTGGTTGAAAGAGGTTTGAATATTGGGTTGGTGTTAATTTTGATTTGGACTTTGGTTGAATGGGGTTTGAATATTGGGTTGGTGTGAATTTTGATTTGGACTTTGGTTGAATGGGGTTTGATTTTGGTTGAAAGGGGTTTGATTGTTGGGTTGATATGATTGGTATGATTGATATAGTGGGTTGAAAGAAAAACAAGGTTTACATGACTAATGTTGGTTGAACTAAGGTAGGAACGATTTTGTTGAAAAATGAAGGTTGGCATATCTGGATGGTCTCACAAGAAGAAGAAGGTTGGTCTGATACTAATTCCCTTGAGGTCATCACTTCTCTGATAATGTTTTCTAACCAACCCCTATGCTTGTTAGGACTTTTCATGTCTATCACTTGTTGTTACAAAGTATTGATTTGTTGAGCTAAGGTTTCTATGGATGGTGATGAAATAGGAATGGAAGGGATGAATCCTCCACCTTCTCTACGAAATGTATAATGCCAATCCATGATGTTTTATTGATTAGTTTTGACCTAGGATCACAACATGTAAGATGTTTTCTCCATTTCTCTGAATGTGACAATGTTTGATTGAACTTGACCAACTTTTTTGAGTTGAGGTTGAGTTTGATCGATTCTCTGATTGTGTTTTGGATGTTTGGGGTATGACTTTCTAGGATGATTATGAAAATGACGATGGTCTAAGACAAACATATATGAGGTCTAGATAAGGACTTATATGAGGACGTAAATAGAGATTATGCAAGGACTTAGGATGATTGTAAGGACTATGAAAGGACACAGGAAGATAGTAAGGATGTAAATGAGGACTATGCAAGGACTTCCTATGGTCACAAGTGTATAAACCTTTGAGTTTTGATGTTTCAAAAATGGACTTTGTTTTCAGTAATTCTGTGTGTAGGACAAGTTTTATGGTTTTCCAAGTCTGAGAAAAATTGTTTGGAGGTAAATATAGCTGATTGAACTAGTTTTTTAAATAATCTCAGAGAATTCAGAGATGCGCATGATAGGGCCTGAAATAGCCCAAAAGATTGACTCAATACTGGTCTGATACAATGATACATATAAAGACACATAAGACAAGCTTAGGCTGGAAATTGGACACCATTCAAATGAGGCCCTTACGAAATATCAAAACAAAATGAACAGATAGAGAGTTTGGTAGCACTAGCTCCACTCCATGACACACACTTCTCGGGCATGCCAGTCTCTCTTACCCTGAAGATCCGAAGATCTTATAACTGAGGTATTTATGTATCATAAGTCAAGGTACATGAAGGGTATCTATGGGCTATGATCCGCACTCCCAGAATCATTGAATGTAGGGTTTTGGGCTACTAAGTTGGTTCTTATTGTAAAATTTTGAGGGGTCCTGATCCAACAATGAATTCTTAGAGCAAGCCACTTTAGACTTTATTTGAGCTTATCGGTGCAAGGAAGGTCCCCACATACATCAAATTCACTCAACACTCTAGTCGCCTAAGCAGTATGTTTATATAGCGGCTCGAAAAACCTGCTCGAGAGTACGTACGTTGGGAGAGGTGATATCCCCAATGCATCCCAATTTGAAGTACCTTTGTGGGGTGATGAAATCCTCAGTCAAAAATACCCCTCTCTATGAGAAATAAAATAAAATTGAGTGTCGTTGTCACCTCCTTCCTTTCTCCCAAGACCCTGAAGGCAGGTGGAAAGTTAGTTAATGCAATAGTAGGTCCACCCCAAACACGATAAAAGTTTTTTCTCTTAAGAAAATCAAATGTGATTTAATCTATAAGCAACTTGATTCAAGTTCATTCTAAAGCCCAAATTGAGGTGTTGAATCTGCATGTGCATGTCAATTTTAAACACCAAACTAAAATGTGAAGGCATGCATGTCAATTTTAACCATTATTGATTTTAAGCCCAAACTGAAGTGTTATACATGCATGTCAATTTTAACCAATGTTAATTTTAAGCCCAAATTGAAGTGTTAGTGCATGAGTGCAATTAATCTAATACTAATCCGATCCTTTTTGTAAATTTGCCATGCATGTCAATTTTAGCCAACGTTGATTTTAAGCCCAAACTGAAGTGTGAGAGTATGAGTGCAATTAATCTAATACTAATCTGATCCTTTCTGTAAATTCACCACAAGATGCAAATAGATGATTAGTAGTCAAATTAAATCAATAGAAAATAGAGAACCCAAAATTGACAGAAACGAATGTGTGACCCTGAATAGGCGATTGCGTAATTCTATTAGATTGATTGCGTGATCTTGACAGAGTGATTGCATGATCCTAACAAGTCAATTACATGGTGATAACAAGGCAATTGTGTGACACACATGCAGATAACACAAAAAAATAAAATTAAAACTAAATTTGATCAGAAACCTGCAAAATAGATTGTGATGCCCTAGCTAGATCTCTCATCATCCATTCAATGTTAACCAAATCATATTTCACCCGATATGAGAGAACTAAGTTGTTGTATTTGTCGATGGTTGGTTGGTCTTCCCAATCTTGTATCTTCTTTTCTACTTTGAGAATTCTCTAATAGCTTCTGGCCTGCCTTCTTTGTTCCTTTGTCCTTTTGGCACTTGAAATCCTGAATTGTACCTTACATGCCATAAACTGTTATAAAAAAACATGCAATAGAAATAATTTGTTTCCAGATTTACTTAATTTCATGGAGAATTGCACATATCAAAGAACATAAAGGAAATAAGAATAAAAATATCAGAACAACAATTTTCCTAACAAATGCATAATAATCTCAGAGCGAATGTACGATGCTAAGAGGTCGATTGCGTGAACCTGAAAGGTCGATTGCGTGACCCTGAAAGGTCGATTACATAGTTATGTCTATGTGATTGTGTAATGATGCAACTGCGAATGTGTGACAAAGAGATCCTTTTTCAAAATCTGTGCAAACCTGCAAAAAAGGACAAAATCCATACGATCTGCAAAAATAATAGAAAACAAAGAAGGTTAATTAGTTGTTTTTCACATCGGGTTCACCAAAATGAAAGCATGTAAAATTCATTTTTAAAATATCAATTAGAAGTAAAGGGAAATCATGAATCCCTATCTAATCAAAGAATTCAAACAAATAGGCAATGAAATAACACCGAAGCAAGAAATAGGAATTATAAATTAAATCAATCAAAACTTCCTATTCCATGATTGTGTATAACTTCCATTGCTCTTCTATTCTCTATGGTATGGTGGCTCTCAAATATTGCGTTGGCAACCTACAATTGACACAAAGATTCAAAGTTCGCGATTTAGAGGAATTGTGAAGGATTGAATGCTCAATTTATAGATTTTTGGAGAAGATTGATTGAAAGGTGGAACATATTGATCAAGAGGTGGAACTTGGGTGAGCTCACATGTTGATTGATAGTTGAACTACTGATTTAGAGGTGGAACAGAGTAGATTGAATAGATTAATTGAGTCAACCGATTGAGAAAAAGCTAACTGAAGGAAGAAAAAGGATGATTGGAGGAAAATAAATTAAGAAGATGTCAAAGAAAGCTTTATTTAGAAAAATCTAACTAAAAGATGGAAATAGAGATTGAAGAGATAATTAATTTAATTAACTAATTGATTGAATTAATTAATTTAGCATGTGCTTGCACTTTAACTTAGATTTTCAATTTAATCTTTGCATGAGATTTTAATTCAAATAATTGAATTTATTCAATTCAATTTAGTATTTGATTATATTTAGAACTTGACTTTGATTTTCAATTTGATTTTTGAAATCATGCACATGTATTTGAATTGGAAGAATTAATTAAATGAAATTAGAATTTGAAGAACTAAAAGAATTAATTAGTTAATTAAATTATTTAAAGAAACTATTTAATTATTTTAGAAATGGACTTTAATTAAATAATAAAGATTATTTGAATTGAAGGATTAAATCACAATTAATTAAATAACATTTAATTAATATTTAGAAAAGGGTTAATGATTAGATGATTAGAGATAAAAATTAAAAATTAATTTATTTAAATAATAAAGATTATTTAAATTGGGGAATAAATCAGAATTAATTAAATAATAAATATTTAATTAACATTAGAAAATGGTTAAGATGATTAAATGATGATAGAATAGGAAATAGAAATAATTAGTAAGATGATGAGGAAATATGAAATTAGAAGAAGAAGATTAATTAACTTAATTAAATAATTAAGGAATTATTTAAACAATTAGAGGAAGAATTAGTACATGATCAATGAGACATTTTTAGGTGTCTACACTACATATTGTTATAAGTGAAAGAAAATGCAACAATAGGGAAATAGTAGAGTGTATGCACTTTGATTTATAGAAATGCACATAGCTAGACGTGATCAAACATATATAATATATTCTACTTTAGCTTTGTTGTTGATATTTAATGTTTCTTAGTTTAATCTCTAGCACATTTTATATTTTATTTTAAAAAAAATATTAAATTGTTATGTTATCAAATATATGTATTATAAGTCAATTAAAGAAATTTATATATTGTAAATTAATTTTTTATTTTTTTTGAATAAAGGGGTAAAAAATTTATTAATAATTAGAAACAAGCATTACATAAGAAGCCTAGAGATGTCGGGAACCAAGAAAGAACTACAAGCAAATAAAGTCATCATCCAACTTCATAATTATCCATATCCTCAGCAAGGATCCTATGAAAATCTTGACAGTAATCCTAGGAAAGATACCCCCAACCCTCAACTTTCCATTAATCACCATGTTATGAAGCCCACTTAGCCAAACAATCAACCACTCTATTCCATTCATGAGGAATGTGGATGAAAGACACCTTATCCATCATGGCACTAATCTGCAAAATCTAGTGAATAATCCCTTCTAGCTACCAATTATTCCCAACCACCTTCTACTCAATTAACAGATTAACAATAATGTATGAGTCCGATTTGCATATAGCCTTACGCCACCCCAATGCATAAGCTCGCTCTAGGGCATATAGAATTCCTAATCCCTGCATATAATTATTAGCCTATTGTTCTTTGTGCACTAGGAAGAAGAAAACAACATCCCCCAAACGGTCCCTACCAACACCTCCAATCCCAGGAGAACCCAGATTACCTCGACAGGAGCCATTTGTGTTGCTCTTTAAGAAATCATCTTGGGGTGGCAACCATCTTCCCACCCTTTGAACCTTCTTCATAGCATGTTTGCCTCTCCTGACACAAGAAGAAACATGAGACAACTGAACTACAAACCCATCCTACTCATAATTTCAGCCTCTCCTCTATCCAGAGGAAAATTCACCTCACATTTAACTTCTACCGTCTCCTAGATCATTCCTATTATTCTATACCACACTTGCTGAACTATCAACCTAACTTCCTAAAAAATCCTCTGATTCCTCTCTAACTAGATTTGCCAAAGTATGAAAATGGGACCTATGTGCCACACAATCTGGAGAAAAGAGGACAAAGAAGGAGGCTTACCCATACTGCTCCAAAAATCCACCAAAGAATCCGCATGAATACAAGGATGTTTCCACACCCCCCACTAGTAATGCCAGATATGCATTGAGAAGGGACATTTGAAGAACAAGTGTGAAGAAACCTCCTCCCAATTACCACACAAAACACAAATGGAGGGACCATGAAACCCACGCTTGCGAATATTGTCCCAGGTCAAACATCTATTCAAAGCCAAAGTCCAAGAAAAGTAATTGCACTTCAGCTAAGAGAATTTATTCTAGACATATTTCCACTAGTGTACTTCCTTCCCCTCCAATCTACGAGTAAACAGCTCTTGGTATCCACTAGCAACAGTAAAAATACCATTAGGATTTGGGGACCATGCAATTTTATCCCTATCCTTGAGGTGGCTACAATGTCTACTAGCCAAGCTGCCATGAAGCTCAGCGCAGTCTTCCTCCATACCAACAAATAGCCATTCATTAGGCACCTTCCACCGTACCATCTCTAATTTCCCACACCTATAGATAGATTTAAAGTCACTCACTCTAGACCAACCTGCCTCAAGGAACCTCTAGAAGAGATTCATTAAATTAGGAAAATGATTAATAATGGAAGGGTAGCCATCCCAGGAATCCAACTAAAAAGGCACCTCTTCCCCCCTCTTATAGATCCAAAATAGACCTTCCTTTATCAATGCAACCCCCTTCTTAAGTGTGCTCCAAATCATGGAACCATTCCCCACAAGTGGATATCTTAGGATTTTCTCCTTCAGAATCCTTTGCATATAATTGTAACAGAAAATTCTAGCCCAGCTTCATAACCGTTCCACACACCACCTCCAATACAACTTTGCCACCAAAGCCACTCCAAATAATGTAGATTGCCTTAAGCCAATCCCGCCCAACTATTTTGGGTAACATACCAAGTCCCACTTGAGAAGACACGATTTAGAGGAGGACGAGTTGCCTGGTCATAAAAATTGTCTTGCCAAGGAATCCAATTCCTTCACAAACCACATTGGTGCCACATGAAGTATACACTTGTAAATTGAGAGAGCTTGAACCGCCAACTTGATCAATTGAACCCACCCAACGAAGGATAACCGTTTGTGCATCCAATGTTTAACCTTCATGCAAAATTTATCCAAAATACATTGCCATGATTCTCTGAGACGATTGCAGACAGAGATAGGAATACCCAAGTAAGTCAAAGGAAGAGATCCAACTTAGAATCTCAAGATGTGAGCAATCCTCAACGGAATAGGCCCTGGTGTATTGAAGAAGAAGATAGAAGATTTATCTCCATTGATCAATTGGCTAGAAGCAACAAGATAGACATCCAAGACTTTATGAAAATTTATAGATTCTCTAATCCTAGTCAATCCCATCAGGGCCATATCATCCACAAAATGCAAGTGAGACTGCGGAGATATATCATTACCCCATCTCCAACAATTAATAATTCCCATCCCCACATTGTATAGGGAAAGAGGGTCCCCCTGTCGAAGACCCCTAGAAGCACCAAACAACTCAGTATGATCTCCATTGATTAGCACAAAGAATGAGGTAGACAAAACACAACTCATCACCCATTGGATCCATTCAACAATAAAACCAAAGGCCCTAAGGATCTTTTGAAGGAAGGACCATCAAACTCTATCATAAGCCTTTGCCATGTCCATCTTGATAAACATAGATTTTTCTTTAGAAGTAGCCATAGAGTGAATGGTTTTAGTAGCAATGACCACTCCATCCAAGATATGATGACCCTCTACAAAACCACTTTGTTCTTCAAAAATGAGACCCCGAAGACATTTCTTTAGACTTTCCACTATTAGCTTAGAGATTATCTTGTAAATCACATTACAGGGAGATATAGGACATAATTGACTTAATCGATCAACCCCATCACACTTGGGGATGAGAGAAATTAAAGTCATGTTCAAAGCCCGAAGCATCTATTTATTCCTTTGGGAATCTTGGACCACCTCCAATAAATCCTATTTGATAATATCCCAGAATTCTTGATAGAATTCAATCAGAAACCTATCCGGTCCAGAAGCTTTCCTCTTCTTCATAAGGAAAACAATCCTCCCAAGTTCGTCCAACAAAATAGGACCCATAAGATGCTCATTCATCTCCCAAGTAACTAAAGAAGGAATACAGACAAGAACATGAGCTCCCTCTTCAAAGTCCGCCTAAGAATCCTCACTAAATAAGGATTGAAAGTACTACAAAGACTCCCTAGAAATCTCCTGCAAAGATAAACACTAATCACCTCTATCATTAACAAGAATAGGGATGGCATTACCATGTCTTCTAGCATTCACCAAATTGAAGAAGAATGTAGTATTCTTATCTCCTTATTGAAGCCAATCAATCCGAGCTCTCTATTTCTAGTAGATCTCCCTAAGCTCCCACTCCTCTAGATCCTTAATTGCCCTATCTTCCCTCTTAAGCAGGGGTTCTGACAATCCATGCTCTCTTATCTCTCTTGTAATGCTATCCAACTCTTTTTGAGTAGCAACCTTAGCATGAAAAATATTACCAAAGAACTGACAATTCCACCATTTAAGCTGAAACTTAACAAATTGTAGCTTTTTAGCAAAAGTGTACATAGCAGTGCTATAGGTTGGCCTCCTTTTTCTCCACCACTTCGCAACAAGTTCCTGCAAAGAAGAATCATGCAGCCACATAAGATAAAATTTGAATGAGGGTGCATGAGCCACTCAAGAAGAAGGTGACACTAATTTAATGGGCTAGTGGTCCGATCCTCTCCAATCTAGGATCTCAGAGCATGTGGAACACCCCCCACCAACCCAAAAACTAGAAACCAGGAAGTGATCCAGTCTCTCTGCAATCCAATCCTCCCCTATTCTTCTATTATTCAAAGTAAATAAACCATTACTGGGCTTGATATCAACAAGATTCAAGTCTGATATACTATCCCAAAAAAGGATGGAAAAAGGGTCCAATTGCATAACACCACCCTTCTTCTCACACAACTCTAAGATAGCATTGAAATCACCTGCCATAATCCATGGATGGAAAGGGAATAACCTACACAAAAAAGTAATATGAGACCACAACTTCTGCTTACCATGAAGATCAGCGGGGGCATAAACATGAGAAAGAAAGATGTATTTCCCAGTCTCAAGACTAGAAGCAATCCCAGATAAGGATGATTTGGAAGAAACCCACCATATAGGCCAAATCCACAGGGGGTTCCATAGGCAAGTCACACCTCCAGAGGAGCCATATTCCCCAATACACTAGCATTCACCTCTCCCCCACAACTTCAAGGCACCATACCAAACATAGTCTCATCAGATAATTTAGTTTCCTATAGGAAAATGACATCAGGTGAATGACTCCTTATCAACTCCCAGACAACTTTTTGTCTAGGGCCACTATTCAAGCCCCTAACATTCCATGATAGAACAATAATTTCAAGGGATTAAAAAAATGAGAATCCAGAGTCTTTATTGACCCTGACTCCACCAAATTATCCCCCATCAATTTTATCTTAGCTAAGCCCTTCTTTCCACCAGCCTTCGATATCTTCTCCGCTGGTCCTTTTTTGATGTACTTTTGAAGAAGACAAATATGCAAAGAACTCTTATTACTTTTAACCCCAAAAGAGCCCAAATTTTGTGCTACAAAAGAAACTTCTCCAACAACCATCTTCGCTTCATTACCAGAAATGGGTCCCTCTTGAGCCACTAGTTGCTGGTCTGTATCCATTTGTTGACTCCCAACCTCCTACTGGGCTTGGGTAGTATCTAGTTTTGCACTATCAGGAACCAATCCCATCACACTTTGATCCAAAACAAGCATTCCCAAATTCACCTCTTGCTGGCTAAGATCATCCAAAGCTTCAAACTTGTTAAAAGTATCCTCATCCTGTCTCTCCTGCAAAGTCCTCTTTTGACCCCGGTTCTTGTTCCTTGTCCTAGCTGGGATGAAACCATCTGTACCCATAACCTCAACAGACATGGAGGCTTTTCCTTTGTCAATCCCATCAAGGTTACGGGAGGGTTGTGGAGGCTGAATCTCGGCCAATTTAGATCTAGGACACTTGCACTGCAAATGACCATACTCATGACATAGGCGACACCAGAAGGGTAAATTCTCATAATCAAGCTGTTGGACCCAAGAATAAGAGCCCACACACATATCTATAGCATATGACAAAGGCTTTCTAAGATCAATTTCAAAACAGATGCGAGCAAAAGTCATTACCTTTCTCCCCACGGTTTGTGTTGAGGATCCAACAAGCTTCCCAAGCAATGATTTAGAAGCTCCTTTGAAGGGTTAAATCCCGCATGCCACAGTTTGATGAACAACCCCACCTGGTTATAAAAATACGAGCCTCCCTCAAAGACTCTATTGTGATCCACCATGAAATTGAATGTAAACATGAAGTAATTATTTTCAAATAACATAATATCCATTTCCCCTTCTGGTGCCCAATTCCTCTGAGCACAATTCTCCAGAAATTGCAGAGAAACCCTCATCCCCAAAAATTTGCAGTAAAGCAAATTCTTTGAAAAGTATTCAACATCCTTAGCAATAATCTCAGGCGGAATTACCAATTTCAGCCTCTCTTTTCATCTCTCAAGACAACCATTAATATTCAAAATCTGAGATCCATTGGACACACCAACACCAACAACACTAGAGTCGGGAGCAAAGAGATAATTATAAAAAGTCTTAACGCCATGATTCAGGGATTTCGAACCCAAAGCTACTCAAAAATCCAAGCTAGGAGAAGCCTCTGAAGCCACTTCTCGCGAACCACCCATCATGCTCGACATAAAACACACACCCCAAGTGGATAAGGAAAATAAAACCCTCTCCATGAAAACACCCACCCCACTCACCTCCCAAACTCCACCAAGGCAGGATCCCAAAAATGAGCCCTCCCTACCTCACTGACACCACAAAACGTAACAACAACAAAAAAAAGATACCAAGGAACGATTACCCCTGACACCCCCGAGCCACCTCCTACAACAAATGAAAATGCTTAATCCATGCCCCTCCCTACAACACCGAACACACCCACCCCCTTGTGCACAAGCTGAAAGGCTCGAACCCCTGCACACCCCGCACTCGCACGCCATCTCCTTCCTGATCATATTGTAAATTAAATTATTGTAACTATTTTATTTAATTATTTTAGTTTATGTTATTTGTATGGTATGAGTTTTTTTAGATTTAGTATAGAAGATTAGGAGAGCTAAGGGATAAGACGACTTAAATTTATATATTCTTATTGTCTATATTTTCATAATGTTGTACTTATTTAAATTTAAGTATATGACAATGAAATTATATTGGCTACAAAAAGAGCATGTATGATTCCTATAGTTTAAAGGAAATAGTAAGTGGGGAAGGATGGAGCAAGTAAAAAATAACTATTATTCTATAGTCATTGATTTATAATGCATGTAAAATTGATTAAAATATACTAATTATTTTTTATTGGAGAAATGTAAAGGTGTTGAAATAAATAAATATTATAGGTTTTATCATGTAAATTTATAGTATATATATTTTTATTTATTTTACAATTTGTTAGAATTGCTAGGGTTCTCATGTCCAATTTGTAATGCAATTGCATGGATAGGGTTTTTAAGTGTTTTATGAATGTGTAGAAATAAAAATATTATAGATTTTTCTAATGGAATGATAGGCTTGTGCAAATTAGTAATTATTTATATGGGTTTTGTGTCAAGGGTCTAATGAAATGATTGATTCTTATGGGTTTTGTGTAAACTTTAAATGAATAATCTCTATCAAATTGCTATCGAGTTCTTAGTTTTCTTTGTGACCAAGGATTGATGAAAGCAATCATGTCATTATATATGGTTTTAATATGAAGGGTAAATGGCATTCGTGTCATTGATTATTGTTATATTCTAGTGTGTTTTGTATATTAGGGTTTAATGAAATTAATTATATGGTTACTTTACATCAAGCTACAATAACATGAGCCTAATGTGCTTGTTCATGCATTACTATTAGATAAAATTATGTATAATGGTTCTAATGAATATAACATATATGGGTATCCATTATGGTTGAATGCTGAGTGTGACATAGTATACTATAGGTGTTGTGGTTTTCATGAGAAGATTGTATCACATGGGCTATATGCATCAAAGAGAGCGTAATGGGATTAAGTGCAACACTTGAAATAAAGAGTATATTGTATATTTAGCCAAGTGACAGGGCAATCCAATAGAGGACACAACATCGATCTTAGAAATTGAATTGGAAAAAATTGGAGCACAACCAAAAGGAACATGTGGGGCATAGCTTTCAAATATAACCATGAGGGTGTAATGCAAGAGCATCCTGAGAATAAGACCATATCATACAAAACCAAGATAATTTACTCTATAGAATGGAATTGAGGTAGCACAACAAGTCTACTACAACATATGAAGGTGACAATAGCTAGAGATACAATGATCGGATGATTCTTGTACTAGGAGTTCAAATGTCCTATCAAGCATCCTAGGACCAAACCTAAAGAAGAGAGTAGACAAATTTTTGGAGCCTTGTAGAGACTGCACAAAACATGACATGGCAGATAAGGGATGAGGTAACCTACAATTTAGTCCACACCCATTTGCATCAAGTTTTGAGCCCTCTTTAACTCTCTAGAGTCGATCTACATGTTATACTAGATATAGGACCTAGAATCCAATGGGAGCTAATACAAATCGCTCCTAGTGGTTGAAGATGATATATAAACACTTTCAAAGATCTATGGAAGGTAGATTTGGTAGTTAGTGGTTAGGAGTTAGGGAAACTAGATCCAAAAGACAAGTTTTCTTTGTAGTTTCATTATAATAAGCCTATGGTGGCCTGCACGCTAGCATGTGGGGCCAATGGATTGAATGTGTTTGGATTGCGAGTTCCTACTAGTATGTAACAATTCTATCATGATCAATAAATTTTATGTTTTTATTACACATTCCTTTTTGTGTTGAATTCAGGCTATGAGCCTAATTGTCCATTCTTAACGAGCTCCATCCTTGATTGCATCATTAGTACTCACAAACGAAGTAGAAACTATTAAAAAGCTTGTTGAATGACATAGTAAGATTTTGTAGCCTGAACTTTTATGCATTAGAGATAGATCAATAAATAATTCCCTGCTCTATGGATGCTTCAACCCCATTAATGAACAAAGAGAATCAAGTTCTCGTAGAGAAGAGCTATCATAGTGAAAATGAAAGATGGAATCTTTAGTACTAACTCGCTCAACATTTATAAGATGTAATTCTTCATGAGCACAATCTAATATAGTGACACAATATTTGTTTCATTGCATGTAGTTTTCTTTTTATAGTTTATCCAACCAATTTTTTGTAGTGCCTATAGATTTCTCATTCGACCCTTATATCTATAATCACTATGGCCTATCCATCTGGCCATTTTGATTTAAAGGTGAATTTTTTATTGAAACCTAACTTCCATTTATCCTCAATACGTAAATTTAAATCAAATATCTCTCTATTTATCATTGAAACCTAACTTCTATTTATCCATCTGGCCATTTTGATTTAAAGGTGAATTTTTCATTGAAACTTCAATATTTTTATATTTATTTCATTCTTTTATATTAATTTATCTTAAACGTACTTGTGATAAATTTTTAAAAAAATTTGAAGGTTCATCCAAAATGTTTCTAATACATAAGAGATATCCATATCTTGGGTACCTACGTGAGCTAGGGCGAGACTAATCCCCCCACAGGTGAGATCCTCCACCTGCAAGCCGTCTCACCTCTTTAAACCGGGAGAAGAGTCAAACCCAAGATCAATGAAGAGCATACCCACAGCCCAAACCAACTCTGCTACCCGTAAAACTTCATTTGATGACAAAAATACAGCCATTCAACCATCCTAGCTAACTTTTGAACACTGGTTTCTAGCTGTCTCAGACGTGACTGGATTATTTAATTTTCTCAAACAAAGTCGTTAGAAAGCTATTTCAATAAAGACCGTGGCTTTAGATTTGACACTTGTTCGTGGAGTGTTGGAGGGGTTAAATCATATTCATTCACTGTGAGTGTGGCTATTGTGAACTGTACATTGAGTGGCTATTCCAGTAAGACTATAATGTAGACCATACAATCCTCCCCATCGTTTCAAATCTGATAATTGTTTGACGGTTTAAATCGCGTTCATTGACTGTCAGTGTTATTGACCATCAGTGTTTTGTAGAGACTTTTTCAATTATTGTTTCAAAATTCAATCAAATAAGTCACTATTTTATAAAAATATGGAGAGATACTTTCAATTTTTCGTAGGAAGTGTTGTCATATAAATCATATTTTATAAATATTGGTGGAAAAATTTTGAATTATCATTTGAATTGCTATCATATAAACATCTCATAAAAACTTGAAAAAACACTTTAAACTATCACTTGGAAATGTTGTAATATAAGTCAAATCTCATAAAAACTTGTAGAAAGACTTTCAATTATCACTTGGAAATGTTGTCACATAAATCACATCTCATAAAAATCTATAGAAATACTTTCAATTGTGAGAAATCTACAATAAAAAATTCAACTACAATTCTTAGATAAAATGCGTAATAATAATTTTACTTTAGAATTGCATAAATTGGCTTAAATTTTTTGTCACACATAGACAATACACATGCTTTGTGAGCTTTCTAGAATGAATTTACACCTTAACATATTTTAAAATTGAAAAATATTTGCATTTCTAGTTATATGAGGCAACATTTGATAATATGATCTGGCAATAAACTATAAACTATGTTATATATAGTGCAGAGTAAAATTTAGGAAGTAAGTATTTTTCATATAAAATATTATCTTTACATTGAGTCAAGTATATGTACATGGCATATGTGAAAACGAGAAATCATGATTATTGCATAATGGGCACACCAATAAATATCTACATAATGCTTGTGTACACTAGAAAAATAAATATAACCAAACTTGTATGGACCAAAAAATTCTACATTGCACTAGAAGCTTATTCACTACTACTTTAACTAGAGAGAGTCTTTATCATCTATATTCACTTTAGCGACTCATATTCGAGTAATGATCATCCACTACATACAACATAATATATGAGAGGCTAGCTTATCCCATATGAGAGGCCAACTTATCCCATAAAGTCAAATATCAACTTTTGTAGGTGGCATAAGCATGACTTTTTTCTCCATTTGATCTTGTAGGAGTATTTTATATTCCTCCAGTAACTTATGGTCGATAGGTATTAATGGTCATTCTTCTTTCTTGGAGAAAAAATCAATTATCTAGTAATTATGTTGAAATTATTTTATTCCCTTCGTAATTGCAATAGATTTATAATTTATCAAGACAAATACTTCTTTGTAATACCAATTAAAACAACTTTCAAATTTTAAGCAACATTGCTTGTCTTCAAGTATTTTGGATGCTCATGTGGGAAAGTAAAGGTGAAAATTTGGTTATTGATAGATGTAGTATCACCTCATGCATTTATTGTTGCTTGTTTTGCAAGTGGGTGAGGATGACGTAACACCTTATCATTAGAAAGACGTATGAAAAACTTTATTAAATTTTTCATTGTGGCTATAATCACACGATCAATAATTGTGGAGGTTAGTAAATCATGTGATAAAATCTCATGCATTGGATGTTTCTTTATGTGGAAGTGGGAAAGAACAAGAAACACCTAATCATTATAATGATATAAAAAATATACATTAAATTTATCTTTATGACTTTGACCATGTTATAGGCATGCCAAATATTTAAGGTTCTCAAAATTATTGGCAAAAATGATTCCAAAACCTACAAGCTTGTAATAACTCTACATGGAATTAATGCAAGAATATTGGCTCCCAACTAAGTTATATTGAAAAATTTAAATAGTCTAATTATGGATCCTATAATATATATGATTTATGTACTCCTATCCCACGTATCCATCCTTTGCTTGGCATAAACACCTATAGTTTAGTTAATTACATTCTCTAGAAAAGTTGTGTTCCCTTCTAGGAGGGAAATTTTAGCTTATGCTATAACCTTATTCACTTCTACTTTAATTAACAAAAGCCACCAATTCCTATGTGTATGTTAGTAACTAAGTTCAAGGTGATCATTATTTACTATGTAAAACATAATCTATGTTTTTTTGTTCAAACTTCATTACATAGGAGGTCAACTGAACCCACAAAACTAGTTTAAGATTGGGTGTTATAGGCATCCTAGAAATGGATTTTTCTAAGTTTGATCCTCAAGATTTTTAAGTTTCCCCTAGTAATGATATGGTTGATGAACATTAATGATCATTGTTATTTTTTAGAAAACGCTTCAATTTTCCATCAAATATTTGTAACTAATTTATTAATCTAGGAACTAGCATCAAATTATAATCTACCAAATCAGATATTTAAATGTAATACCATTAGAAATCCACTCAAAGTTGATGCAAAATTGCATGCCTTCAATATTCTTTATGGTCACTTGGGTAAGTGAAGATGAATATTTAGTTGTTGATACTTGTTGTAACATTTGAAAAATTTAGTGTGTCTTGATATGCAAGTGAGAAAGAATGAGAAAACACCATATTATTAGACAAATACCTTTTTGTAGCATCATAAATTGTATTCGTACACAATTTTGTCTTCACCTAGGGCTCACTTTTGTGTTCCAACCTCCTATGACTTAATACTAATTTGATTCTATTCACAACCACTTAAATTTAGTATCCTTTATGCCTTAGTGCGTCCCTATTCAAATCTAAGTCCTAATTGGCGGGACTAGGACATCCTAAGCGACATGGTCCTCCCAAAAGGGGATCAAATTTGGATCCCAAAATGGTCACATATCAGAGGTGATAAAACAATCTTAGTGTCGTCTTGCCCTTAAATTTCAAACATATTTTGTGTATTTAGGCATAAAAATAAGCATAACCCCCTTTTTCAAGATCTCGCTCTACAAGTTTCTAATTGCACTTTCACAAATTCAAGTGAACAAGCAATCAGGCATCATCAAGGCACTGAAGGAGAGGTCAAATTTCAGATTTCAAGCTTTCATGATGAGATCCATGATCAAGACTTTATGAAGATGTCATACATGACATTATTAGCCTTGGCATGAAGATTTCAATGCAAGATTCATCAAGGTATCAAGTTCAAATTCAAGCATGATCTAGGCTCATCCTCAAAAGATAAGCTTTTGCTTCAACATTTCCATTACATTTCAATTCAATTGAAGGGTTAATTGCAAACTTGGGGTTTGACCTAAGGCAAATCCCCATCAACAACAAAATTTCCCTTTTTTTGTGTGCAAGTGATAGATCTAGGAGTCATGAACATAGAGTCAAGTGAGGCAAACATCAAAGTACTAAGACAAAAACTGCCACTGTACCAAGAATTTTTTATGAGCATCTAGGAACAGATTCTATGTGACATCCTGATTCTAAAAGATTCTAGTCTATCTACATCTAACATCAAGTAAGGGCACAAATTTCCACATGGTTTGCACTTTCAAGATGAGATTTCTATCATAGGCATCCTTTTGTTTCTTCTTCTTAGACTTAGCCTCATGTTTGTAGTTTGTTGTTTCCGATATTTCAGGTGAATTCTTCATCATTAACCCTATATTTAGCATTCAAATACATTTAAATAAATTTCAACTAGACAAAGGAAAAATAACTTAATCTGCATTCAATCCACTTGCATTGCATAGATTGAGTTCTCTCTTCCTTTAATGTTTTCTTTGGAAAGTTAGGTCATTTCCTAGTTTACAAGGCTTAACTTGTGAAACCCTAATTTTTCATACATTACATTTTGGTGAACCCAACATTACTCTTTCATTAATTTTAATTTTTAGATCTAATTTTATGCATTTAATCAAATTCACACTCATATATCATATATGCTAATTTACATATATTTAGAGGTTCAATTCACAAAAAACCTAATTTATTTTGGTAAAATTGACAAGTGTGGGTTGCATAATTTCTCATTTATATTCTCATATTTGATTGTAATGGGATGCTATTTTCACATATAGAAGCATTTAGTTATTGCATATCTCATTTCTTTAGAGTATCTAATTGGTTAATCAATCATTTTACAAAGAAATTGCATTATTTAACCATACATATATGTTGCATTATTAAAAATATTTTGATTTAAAATCATTGAAATCAACATCTTCTTCTTTGTGCATGAGCTTTGTTACCTTTTCACCTACATCCAACATCTCGGTGAGAAGAAGTTATAGACTTGTGGCTTCTGAAAGTTTAAATACAAAGGGGTGTGAACCTATGTTGAATAATCTATTCATGTTAATTTGGGTGAAACCTCAATCCCTACACAAGATATCCCTAACATTATGGAGAACAACTCCCCTCATATTTGTCACGATGAATATGACTCACTAAGTAGGATTAGAAGTGAACAACTAGGAAATATTGACAATAAGTTGGATGAGATTCAACAATAGATGGTGAACCAAGGGAAATCTTTGCAAGGTTAAGAAGTTAGTTCAAATCCAAATAAACATAGAACTTTCAAATAAAAGGCATAAAAACAACCTTTTATACCTTTACAAGAGAACTCTCTTGTCCCTCTGATTGGACCTTTGGTGAAGCCAAGATTGTGCCCCTCCTCAACTTAATTGGATTGATCTTAGATGGATATGTGGGTTGCTCCCTATATTTCACAACAAATAATAATGGAGATGGATGGAGGATGAATTCTCAAGTGAAGGATACGGATTTCATTGATGCTAAATGATAATTTGCCTATAGTGGAGGTGCTTGGAGTATGAATTATAAAGATAAAAGGATAGCATGCGATTGCACAAATTGGAGATGTCAAATGAAGGGGAGAAGACCCCAATTTATAGATTTGAAGGGGGGTGAATGGACGGCTGATATTGAATGGAAATGGAGGGTGGAGATTTAATGAGATGGAGCATATGGATTGAGAGGACAAGGTGTGGAGACCAAGAGATTTGTCATAAAGGAATTTATTGTCTCCACACCTCTCAAGGTTCATGGGGAAGAGCTCCCAAGTACATTGGAAAGAGAAAAAGGAATATAATATTCCTTGGGGGAAGGAAGAAGGAATTAAAAATTCCAAAATAAGAGGATGTGTGGGAGGACTAAATGGTTAAAGAAATTAAAAATTCCTTGGGAAGAGGATGCATGGGGAGATTCAAAGAATTTGAATTTCCTTGAAGGGATAATAGTTGCCCCGTCCCTAATAAAGGTTGTTAGGGATGTGCAAATGATTAAGGGGATTTATTTGGTGGCTTAATGAGTGATTAGAGATAAAGTGGGGACACTAGGAGGATGTGACATGAGGAGAGATAATGAGTTGAGGAATATAAAATTGAGTAATAATGATAATCATGTTTCTAGAAGAATTAATTAAGTGAGGATTAGGAGAAGTAATTTGTAGGAATCATATGACTTAATTAATTAGAATTAATTAACTAAGAGGAATTTAGAAGAATTAAGGATTGAGAAGACTTTAGAAGAATGGGGAATAATTAATTTTTATAAATTAATTATAGGACTATGGTGATAAAATTAATTAAATTTGATTTAATTAATTTTAGGGAGAAAGGGACCAACACAATTAAATTAATTAATTATGTGGAGAGGCTTAAACTAATTAAATATTAATTTAATTAATTTTAGACATCTACATTTTGCCCCTCTTTGATATAGCACCATGAAGTGATGTTATATCAAAGAAGAATAAAACATAGTGGGTGGAAAGGATAAGGATGAGTAGCATGATTCCCTAGTCATAGGTGAGATGAGGAAGGATGACAAGGAGGTAATGGTATGCCCCCTCAAGAGAACATGTGGGTTCTAAGAACACGGGTGTGCTCTTGAAATGGGTTAGAAGACTAGTGGATTGAGGATGAAAGAATGATGAAGGGGGGAATGAATGAATTGGAGTCTCCAAGATAAATGGATGAGAAGGATGGGATGAATGAACGAAATGAAGTGGATGGAATTTCTTGTTGTGTAGATATGGAGAGAAAACCTAGTTTTGATTTTACAATAGACTATCTATACCACTAACTATAGAAGTTAGGATGTTGTGAATATTTGATGCATGGACTAGACTCTCAAACAATAGGTATCTTAATATACACAAGTTCACAAACACTAATGATGGTGTATATGCGAGACTATAGGATTATACAAGAGAAATCATAAAAAATGCCATACCATAAAAAATATATTATGCACTAACCAAGACATGCCGAGATATAGGATGATCAAGGAAGCCCCTGGGACACTTGAGATAAAAATCAAAGCAAAAAGCTCAATCATGAAAACAACATGCACATGACCAACTGATATCTCTTGCCAAGAGTAGGACATGGGTTTGGATAGTCTGCTAGACATGGGAAGGATACATCTTGATGGGCAGGTGATGGATTTGGATAACATGTCAGACAGAAGACAAGCTGGTTGAGTGAGGTTTATAGATGGAAGGATTGCCACTTGGATTTGGTTAACATGTCATGGATGGGTGTTTGGATTACATGCAAGTCAATATAAGCTCAAGCTGATTGGAAAATCTAAATGTGATGGGGATCATAAATGGATTAAATAGGATTGGATTGGATGAGATGGCGAATATGATTAGATTATATTAGACAAGATGGGGAATATGATTGGATATGATAGGATTGGATTGTGGGTATAGGGTAAATAGATGGGAACCAATGACAAGGGAGAACCCAGGCTTGGTAAGAGGATGGATGGAGGAAGCAATTGCTTGGATAGGAGATGGAGGGATTAAGTAGATGAATAGTGATAGGATATGGAGGACTAAAGGATGAAAGATAGGTCAAATGAGGATCCAAGAACTATGTTGCAAAGGAGGAAAATTCCCCACTAATATAGTGGAATGGACATGGATGGAGAAAAAATGTAGGCTTGAGTGTTCCCAAGCATGCATGGATATTATTCTTGATCAAGGTTAAAGGTATGAATGGAGGATAGATTTTGATAGGATGAGGGATATGAGATGGAGGATATGGATAGGATAGTCGAGATCAAAGACAGGAAAGGGGAGTGATCAGAGTGGATAAAGGATACAAAATATGTGGGTGGTAGGATGACATGGATGAAGCTTGCCCCCAAGTGTAGAGTGCAAAAAGATGAGGGGATTACACGTGACGCTTGTTTAGAAAGTTTTCATCATGGTACTTACCCAAGGCGCCACAAGACGTGGTTTTCACCATTGGATGGATTTTATTTTATTTTTTGACTTATTTTTTGAATTTTTTGGGAATAGTTTGGATGGATATGGACGAGGATAAGTGGATGTGTTAAAAAAGAGATGGAGGGAGGACTCAAGCATCTAGTTCCATTCATCATATCTATTAAATATGTGCTTTAATAGACTCGTATAATTGAAGGCACAATCATTAATGTTGGAAAAAATAGACGGGGATATGGAATGGATAAAATATGGAGGGGATAAGGATTTATGCAAAGGTTTGGACTAAAGGAATGGGATTATGAAAAATGGATGTTGGATAATGGATGGGGTTTTGAGAAACTTTTGAAAGATCATCATTGGCACACACCTTAAAGGGTGGTAGAGTTGGAGAGGAAGAGGTTTTGAATTAGATGGAGGATCAAATGTGGTTTTGGGGGCATAAGGACCCAAAATAGATGAAGGGGGTGATGGAGTTAAGATAGTGGGTTTTAGGGCATAAGGGCCCAAAATGGATTTTGATGATGGCAGATAAGGGAATAGTTTGGATGGATATGGATGAGGATAAGTGGATGTGTTAAAAAGAGATGGAGGGAGGAATCAAGCATCTAGTTCCATTCATCATATCTAGTAAATATGTGCTTTAATAGACTCGTATAATTGAAGGCACAATCATTAATGTTGGAAAAAATAGGCGGGGATATGGAATGGATAAAATATGGAGGGGATAAGGATTTATGCAAAGGTTTGGACTAAAGGAATGGGATTATGAAAAATGGATGTTGGATAATGGATGGGGTTTTGAGAAACTTTTGGAAGATCATCATTGGCACACACCTTAAAGGGTGGTAGAGTTGGAGAGGAAGAGGTTTTGAATTAGATGGAGGATCAAATGTGGTTTTTGGGGCATAAGGACCCAAAATAGATGAAGGGGGTGATGGAGTTAAGATAGTGGGTTTTAGGGCATAAGGGCCCAAAATGGATTTTGATGATGGCAGATAAGGGAATAGTTTGGATGGATATGGATGAGGATAAGTGGATGTGTTAAAAAGAGATGGAGGGAGGAATCAAGCATCTAGTTCCATTCATCATATCTAGTAAATATGTGCTTTAATAGACTCGTATAATTGAAGGCACAGTCATTAATGTTGGAAAAAATAAACGGGGATATGGAATGGATAAAATATGGAGGGGATAAGGATTTATGCAAAGGTTTGGACTAAAGGAATGGGATTATGAAAAATGGATGTTGGATAATGGATGGGGTTTTGAGAAACTTTTGGAAGATCATCATTGGCACACACCTTAAAGGGTGGTAGAGTTGGAGAGGAAGAGGTTTTGAATTAGATGGAGGATCAAATGTGGTTTTTGGGGCATAAGGACCCAAAATAGATGAAGGGGGTGATGGAGTTAAGATAGTGGGTTTTAGGACATAAGGGCCCAAAATGGATTTTGATGATGGCGGATAAGGGAATAGTTTGGATGGATATGGACGAGGATAAGTGGATGTGTTAAAAAAGAGATGGAGGGAGAACTCAAGCATCTAGTTCCATTCATCATATCTATTAAATACGTGCTTTAATAGACTCGTATAATTGAAGGCACAGTCATTAATGTTGGAAAAAATAAACGGGGATATGGAATGGATAAAATATGGAGGGGATAAGGATTTATGCAAAGGTTTGGACTAAAGGAATGGGATTATGAAAAATGGATGTTGGATAATGGATGGGGTTTTGAGAAACTTTTGGAAGATCATCATTGGCACACACCTTGAAGGGTGGTAGAGTTGGAGAGGAAGAGGTTTTGAATTAGATGGAGGATCAAATGTGGTTTTTGGGGCATAAGGACCCAAAATAGATGAAGGGGGTGATGGAGTTAAGATAGTGGGTTTTAGGGCATAAGGGCCCAAAATGGATTTTGATGATGGTAGATAAGTGAATAGTTTGGATGGATATGGACAAGGATAAGTGGATGTGGAAGATAGTGGATGTGTTAAAAAAGAGATGGAGGGAGGACTCAAGCATCTAGTTCCATTCATCATATCTATTAAATATTTGCTTTAATAGACTTGTATAATTGAAGGCATGGTCATTAATGTTGGAAAATGTAGATGAGGATATGGAATGGATAAAATATAGAGGGGATAAGGATTTATGCAAAGGTTTGGACTAAAGGAATGGGATTATGAAAAATGGATGTTGGATAATGGATGGGGTTTTGAGAAACTTTTGGAAGATCATCATTGGCACACACCTTGAAGGGTGGTAGAGTTGGAGAGGAAGAGCTTTTGAATTAGATGGAGGATCAAATGTGGTTTTGGGGGCATAAGGACCCAAAATAGATGAAGGGGGCGATGGAGTTAAGATAGTGGGTTTTAGGGCATAAGGGCCCAAAATGGATTTTGATGATGGCGGATTGTTAGATAGAGGATTGGAGGACTTATGAGGGAAGGGAGCTTTTGGATTAGCAAGCTTGGATGCTAATTTGGATTTCTCTTTGAGATGCATTGCTTCTATGAGTAGTTTGGGAATCCACATAGTTTTTTGTTTCGTCTTTTTGGGCCTTTGTAGCCTTTTTATTTTTTTTTTCTTTTGGATCATATTTTTATTTTTGCGAGAATGTATTTTTGATGGGACATGTTGATCCTTGGATTTTTGTGGATTTCTAAATTTAAGAATTTTAGATTTGGCATCTAAATTGCTTCCACTAGCAATGGTACGAGTGCATGAAGATGAATGACATGGAGGTTTTATGGATGGGATGATGGAGTGAAAGCCTCTCTTGGAAAGCAATGAGATTCCTCATGTGAAATGTAATGGGCCTATCGACCTCTAACTAATGATGCTTAGTTAAGGGTCATCTGGATAAGTTATGATTGATATTGTGATACTACAAGAAACCACAATATGTAGAGATGAAGGGCTTAAATTTGTTAAGTATTGTAGTAGATGGGAACGATCATTTATGAATGCACGAGGTAATTTTGGAGGGTTGGGCATATTATATAATTTGGATACAATGATGGTGACTATGGAGCTGGCTGAAGATAACTGGATGATGTGCAAGGTCAGGTGTTGGGTTTCAAATGATCTAAATGATTTAGCTTTTTAAGCAAGAGCCCAACTTTGAAACCAAGAAAGACATTATAAGCGTATAATTGAATTTAAATTACAACATTCAATCCTAGAAATGATGTAACCAAAAAAAAAGGAACCAAACAATTTGATGCAATAAAAACCCGTTATTTATGGTATCTAAACCAAAGGTATGATGCTTTCATGGTCAAAAAACAAATTAAAATTTTAGAAACAAAAACAGTTCTTGCCAAAAATTTAAATATTTTTACCAAAAGAAAAAGTTAAAATATCAAACTCCAAGCATGATTTTAGAATTCAAATTCCCAAGTTGATATGGTAGCATCCTCCGCAATGAAAGGTTGATTGCATGATATGATCAAAACTGGACTACATTTTTAGCTAGTTCATTTGAGCTCTCAAGAGACTATTACATTGCTTTTCTTGTCTATTGTAATAACTTAAATTTTATCTCTCCAAAGGAAATGAGATTGATCCTCCTTATTTTAAATTGATTTATTTCCAGTCCCACTCACCTACTTTGGCCATTTGTGGACATCATAGTGTTGAGACTATAAATCTTGTCATTATGTGCTAAGTCTCAAATCAAGTAAGCCCTAGTGAAAATAGTTGACTCAATGCCCTTGATTAATGAATAAACATCCGAAGCATAAACACTTGTCTCCAAAAAAATTCAAAAATCCTCTGTTAGCACAATATAGCACAAATAATGACAACTAGAATCTTCTGACTATCAGCATATTGAATACTCTCTAGTGTTGACTTGCAACAACCTTTGTCTCTCTCACTATTTGTTTAGGGTAAAAAATATCTCCCATTGATCTCCTCTCACCTTAGTTGTGCCAAGTAGACTCAACACTATTCAAAGAAAACATATTAAAATAAAGAAGACGAAAAAATTTAAATTGCATAACTCCCTTCTCTTCTCTTTCTCAATTTTAAGATCTACATTCCTATTTTGTGGCAACTAGAAAAGAAAATAGAATTTACATTAAGGATATTCCTTTTCGGGTGATCATGATTGAGTATTCATGCCTTAAAGTTGTAAACTTCTTGCAACTTATTTTTCCGATGAACTCCAAGCCCAACCGAGCCCAAAATGGTTTTGTTGAATCCAATTCAAGGCTAATTATCCATATAGGGTATAGATTAATTTAATCCTCACTCTAGTTATATTTTAAAATAGTAAAAGCTCTAATGGAATAGAAGTAACAAAATTACGCATATCTTAGAGGTATAAAATAAAAAACTTGTCTATTTTTGCAGGGTTTTTTCAATTATTGGGTGGTTTATCATCCAAACTCTTGATGTTTGAGCTCTCCTCATCAACGCCATCATCATCAGCGTCATCATTTCCCCCTCAAATTGACCTGTTTTCATCACCTTCGCGTCTTTTCCATCTTTTGGGGCATTGCAGGGCTTGTGGGTTTTCCTCCTCCTTCCACTTCATTCTCTTCTTTATCTTCATCTACATGCTTTTCTTCATTTTCATGAGGTTTATAGAAACGAGAATGGAGCTGAGAGATCTTATGGTCAATTGAAGTGGTGTTTCTTCTTGCATGCTCATTTGCAACAGTTTCAAAATAGCTTCCAAACTCCCAAAATGATTAGGACTTTGGAGGAAGAACGAAGGAATCAGAACTCTCATATTCAAATACAAAATCCTTGTTCATGTCTACTCTACAGCTAGCTACTGCTATCCTAGGACACTATTGCTATGAACAAGGAAAAGTGCTTCGTATTTAGAGTTTTTGCATAGTAATCACTTCGCCCCGATTACTGCCTCCAAACGAACTGCCAAAACGTGTATAGGACTATGCCAGGTGATCTCGGATCTGACCTTCAATACTCTAAACCACAAGAACCATTCAATGGGTTTTAGAGGTTTTGAGAAAAAGTGTTAAAAAGCATGAAGTAACTTGATTCTAATAAAAAATTCATCCTAGACAAATTATAAATTTATTTTATTAGATCTTACAGAAGGTAAGTTATTATTATTAGTTTACTTGCATGTCTTTTCATGGTGATTAATTTATTTATTCTCTCATCCATACCTATATTTAGAAAACATGTGAGAGATATGTTAATAGTTTTTTTTTTTTTATTTATATTTTTTTCCTTTATTTTTTAATTGAAATTACTTATTATGTAATTTGTCAAATAAAGTAGGATTTTTTCTCTAGTGTCGTATACTTACATAAATATTTAATAAATAAAATAATAAATAGTTCTCTCTACTTTTCCTATCATCTTTATTTATTTCTCTACCTCTCTCCCCTTCTCTATCTATTTATATATTTCTCTCTCTCTATGCCTATCTCCATATCTCTTCCACTCTCACACACACATTCCCTATTTCTCCCTCCCTGTATCTATCTCTATCTCTCTCTCTCTCTCGCACAGATACAAGATCTTGTTTCTCCCTCCCTAACTTTGTCTTTATCTCTTTCTTGTACACTCCTCTCCCTTAATTTTTCATACTCTCTCTATATATCACTTGCCATATCTTTATAAAAATCTCTCTATCTCCCTCTTTCTCATTGTCTCCTTTTAATCTTTATTTCCCCCTCTCCTTCTTTCTCTCTCTTTCCCTATCTCCCTCTCTCTCACCCCTTCTATATTTCACAAGTTATATCTACTTTGTCTCTCCTTTCTATTCCTATCTCTGTCTCTTTCTATCCCTATTTCTCCATCACTCTCCCTCTTTCTATCCCCATCTCTTCCTCTCTCCCCATTACCCCCTCTTTTTATATCTTTCTACTTCTCTCTCCAACATAGATACACACACACTCCTTGTTTCTCCCTACCTATCTCTGTCTCTATCTCTCCCACTCTCTCTAAAACTTTCTCTATTACTTGCCTCTATCACCATCTTTCTCTCACTCTTTCCCCCCTCCATCTCCATCTCCATATATCTATCTCCCTCATTATCAATATATAGTTATCTCTACTCCTCTCTCTTATTCTCTTCATCTCTCTTGCACAATATCTTTATCTCTATATTTCTCTCTATCTCCCCTTTTCTCCTCTCTCAATCTCTTTATATATATATATATATATATATATATATATATATATATATATATATATATATATATATATATATATATATATATATATATATCTTCCTATCCTTCTTTATCTATCTATATTTTCTCTTAACTATATCACTCCCTCTTCCTCTCTCTGCCTATTGACCCTCTTTCTCCTCTCTCCTTATCTCTATATCCCCTTCCTCATTCCCTCTCTATCCCCCTATCTATTTCTTTATCTCTACCTCTTTCTACCTTTCTCTTCTTGTATATCTATATCTCTTTCTCCTTCTCTTCCTATATATGTATATCTCTTCCTTTATCTTCACATCTCTATCTCTCTCTCTATATATATATATGTGTGTGTGTATGTGTGTGTGCTTGTGTGTGTGTGTGTGTGTGTGTATCTCTTTTTCTCTCTATTTGTCTATCTCTTTATCTCTTGTTTTGTCTCCCTCTCTATATGCCCTTATATCTCTATCCTTCCACCACTCTATCTCACCATCTATGTATATCTATGTCTCCCTCTCCTCCTGTAGACCTCTCTATATCTACCTCTCTATCTCTCCCTCTATGTCCTCCAATATTTATATCTTTATATATTTATCTCTCCCTCTACATCTCTCAATTTGTCTATCTATTTTTTCCCTCTTTCTTTCTCAATCTATCTTTCCCTCTTCCTCTCTATCACTATACATTTCTCCCTCTATATACCCATCTCTCTCCCTCTCTCTCTCTCGTTATCCCTCTTTTTAAACCTCTATATTCATATACATTTTCATCTCTATATCTATTTCTCTATATTTCTTATTTCATCTATCCATCTAGCACTATTTGTTTATCTTTATATCTCTCTCTACTACTATCTCTCTCCTTGTCTCTATATATCACGTCCTATCTCTATATTTATCTTTCCATCTCTCCCTTTCTCTCACTTGAACTATTTATGTTTTGAGCTTCCACATCTATCTAATCCTATCTCCTCTCTTTCTTTACCTCTCCACATTTGTCTCTTTTTCTCCATCTTCATCTCCATTTCTATATGTATCTCTATCTTCTCTTTTATCTTTATCTCTTTAACCCTCTATCTCTCCCTCTTTTTATCCCTATCTCTACCTTTCTCTCCCTCTCACCCAATCGCAAACATAACATGAGTCTGTTGGTAATGGAACTTGATTATATTTCTAATTTAAAGGTTTTTTTTTATTTATGATTGGATCCTTGTAAGCACATGAAATGTGGATTTTAAGCTATCACTTCTCCATTGAGACCCTTTTAGCACAAAAAACATCATTTTATAAATGGCCTACCAACTATTCTCATTTTTTACACAATTTTTTGCAAAAGGTTGACCAAAGATTTCCCTAATTTTCCACATCCCTTCGACATACCATTGCACACCAAGGTGCAATTGTTATTCTATGTGTACATGAGATGTTTATGTTAAAAAAAACACAATTTTTTATAGTAAAGTGTTATTTTATAATTACTAAATTACCTTAAATTTTTCTTTATTTAATTATATCCACTTAATGTTTTTTGTTTTTTGTTTTAACAAAAGGTCGAGGCATATAATATATTATATATATAAAGATAAAATATTACAAAGATTAAGGAAGATTCTATATCCTTCCATACAACCACCAAACATATACCCCTTAAACCTACTAAATCATCCTCAATGTGAAAGAGGAGACATATCTATCAGCTGGTAATGACGATACCATCTCAAAAATCCCTTTTCAGGATGCACAACTTAACATCATAACAACACAAAATTTTAACCCCAATTTTTACTATTGCATCCCACCTGCTAGATGTAACATCTTTGTACCCAAAAATGATTTGGGACACCACATTTGAACAACCACCATTTGTTAATTTAAAAGGATGCAATGGGCCCTATAAACTTGATCGACAACTTTAGACTATTTGAACCCTTGAACCAAAAACTGGCACCATTTGTTATAATAATTTAGACTATTCGAACCCTTGAACAAAAAACTTAATGTTATTTTATGATTTTATTTTTAATTTTATTTTTAATTTTAATTAAATTTTTATGTTGATTCTATAGTTTTGTTTTTTAACTTGTTAACACACTCACATCTCACCCCAACCATAAGAGATTATAATTAAAATAATTTAATCTTGCATTCAATTTATTTTTTATTACTTTAGTCAATCAACATATAGAATTAAAAAAATGTGTGGCAATTTATTTGTCTTTTCTTCTATTTGTTCATATTGAAAATAGTTAGTATTAAAAAAAAAAAATTAATGAATATTGTGTCAGTTTCTATATTTTGTTGTTATATTAAAAAAATAGAGAGTGAAAAAGAAGAAGATATTGAGAATTTGTGCATTCAAAAGGCAAAAAAGCCAAGATGCGAAAATATCAACTTCGAAGAAGGAAATGTCAAATCCCAAAAAATTGAGGAATTCTCGTAGTCAAAACACATAGTTTACCAAACTATTGATTTATTAGAATAAATCTTAGTAGATTGCAAATTCCTAGAAGATCTAGTGATCATTTATAGATTCATAGGGCCTAAAGTAAACTGATAAAAAATTAGGGCTTGGATTGGAGGATTTTGGAAGACAAAGGTGATAACTAGATTTATGCCAAAGGGCTTCTTTATTGTCATTTTCATAAATTAGGAAGAGCGGGAGAAGGTATTACAATGATGATTGTGGATGATGTAAACTAACCTGTTATATTATATGCAAAATTAGTTCCCAAATTTTAATCCACTTGGTTTGGATCCATATGATTCAATGGTATGGATTTGATTGTACAACTTGCCTATTGAATATTGGTTAGAAGATTGTCTGGAAAAGATTAGCAGATAATTAGGAAGAATAATTGACATCGATGCTAATTTAGCTAATGGAGATTCCTATCTTTATGCAAGTATCAAGGTGGTGGTAGTCACAAGAATACCAAATGAAGTGAGGTTGTGTATAAATGATAGACATTGGATATTGAAGAAGAATTTTTTTGTCTTCAGTGTAGTCCTAGAGATCATATGTTAAAAGACTATAAAGTTGCCCCAAAGATGACATACAAATGGATTCTGAAAGGTACAAATTGTAAGGAAAATTCTGGAAAGTGAATGTTAAAGGGAAACAAGTAATCAAATGGGGGGTATAGAATCATAAATTATATCCGCATACATTTTTGTTCTCACCTAGACCTCACTCACCTTGGTGCTTCATCTTTCGATGCTCAATGATTGTTTTGATTATGCTCGCACCACCCTACAAACCCACCTTTTCACCTTCTCTTCCATCTTTAACCCAATGCTAAGTCCTGATATTTAGGATTGGGGCACTAGGGTGACTTGATCCTATCTCAAGACCATATTGCCACAACACCCTCATCCTCTCAATCAAGACCCAAATTTGGTCTCCACAATGAGCACATCAAGTTAGAAAAAAATTAGATCTGATGTCGGCCTACTCCACAAATTCAAATAGTGTTTGAGAAATTAAGTATATAAGGAGGTTTACCCCTCTCATTTGAAATCTAAGAAAAACCTAACTCATCTGATTATCTCAATTACACTCTAGCAAATTCAATTCAAGTGAGCAAGCAATCAAGCATTCATCAAGCATTGAAGAAGAAGTGAATTCAAGTTCAAGCATTCAAGATGGCATCCATTATCAACCTTCTATTAATAAATTCTACAAGACATCCTAAAAACCTTGCATGAGGATTCAAGAAAGCTTCATCGAGGTGTACATTTCAATTACAAGCACTTAATTTGAGATCTAGCCTTTCCCTCAAAAGGAAAGTATCTTGCTGCAGTTTCCATTATAATTATCATTTCAATTTCAAGGATAATTCCTAAACCAGGGGGTTGACCCAAGGCTAACCCCTATCCACAACCATTTTCCCCTCTTTTGTGTGTAGGGAATTGACTCAAGAGTTGTAATCAAATATTTTGATAGGGTTGACGATGATGAATAGGTTCAGATTTCCATGAAGTGAAAAGTGGAGAACCGAGATGACCTACCTACTTGGTTTCAAATTTTTTGATTAAGCTTCTAATAATGAATCCAGTGTGTAATGAGTACTAAGAATACCCTAGAGAAACTAACCACCTAACTAGAAAACTAGTGATAATTGTTTTTTATGTTACTGTTGTCACCAAGATTGCACCTGAAAAGCTAAGTATGAAACTCAGCAATATTGTGAAACATGGGATGATCTCCAGGCCCGTGGGTTGCCTATGATAGAAATCAACCTCCAGAGTGAGCTAGTTCTCTGATGAAAACCTCCTAAAAACTACTAACTTTTGACTGGGAAAAGGGATAAGAAGCTTGATGGAAATGAAATTTTATTCCTATAAGGAGGTGATGCACCAATGGGTTTAATACTACTCGCTGGCCTAAACTCTTAGCAGCTCTAAAAGAATTGAAATTTATGATTCACAACCTACCTAAGATCATGCAATTCATAAATATTTTGTGTAAATGTTTGGATTTTTCAATATTTTGTTTGAAGGAAAAGATTTTCCACAACATACAATTTATTGAAAAACTAATAACACAAGACACAACCTAAATTTAGAATGAAATTTACTTGTTCTTAAAAGAATCCATGAGACAAAAGTAAAGGATTTTAAAATAAAATCATAATAAATTCATCAAATCACCATATGACAATGAATAAAAACAAGAATATGCTGCTACAAGGCTTTAATCCAAAATGCATGAGCTACAATGATCTTCTTGTTGTGTGTATGCAAGAGAGAAAAAAGAAATAACTTAGAAAAGAAAAGAAGAGAAGAATATATAGAAGATGAAAGATGAACTGAGTGTGCCTCTTGAAGAACTAAGGATGAGTTGAGTGCTTTTTCTTTGCTTTATCTTCAAAATCTGCATGAGTTGTCTTCTTGGTCAAATTTGCCCAAAAATCATGCATAAAAGCATGCAAAACTTCCTCAAAATGATAATTTGTGGGCCAAAATAGATCCTTGAATCAAGGGGCATGCAAGTGGAACTCGAACTACCACATGGATTGCCAAATATATATCAAAAAGAACTCCTCCCCCACTAAAATCTGCATGAAGAGCTATATTTTGCATGGGAACCCTTTTATTTCTTTTAAATAATTTTAATTTAACATTTATTTAAAACAATTAATATTATTGTTTAAATAAATACTAAAATAAGAATATTTATCCCTCGTTATTTATTTCCCTTTAACTAATCTTATTTTAAAACTTAATTAAAACAATTAATATTATTGTTTTACTAAATGCTAAGATAAGAATATTTATTTTTCTTCTAAATTTGCCTTTTATAATTTAATGCATCTTTATTAAAAATTTGAATAAAATAAATCTTAATAAGGATATGTTAAACTATAATTAATATACAAAATAAAAGGAAAAAAATAAAGAGCTTTTAAAAGCTCTTGCCCTTTATTTTAGGGTTCTAAATAAAGCCTAGGTTGAAGAGTTCATAAGTCTTGACCCCGGGGCTAGCATGAAGTGATTTATTTTAAAAATAAATCAAAAGCCCATGCATTCGAACTAGGACATGCAAAATATTTTGGAAACCCTAAATCATTCTTCATTCTTTTTACTTATTGTTGGAGAAGACTTTGTTGTTGAAGCCACTATGCACTTGTTAGAGCTCGAACTAGGGTTTGAATAGGAGCTTTGAGGTCGAATCTGGAGCTTGTGTAGGCATGTCATACTTCATTCTCTCTATCTTTCCTTGTCTCTAATATTTTCCTTGATGAATTTGAAAAGCTCGGGCTTCCTTCACTCTGCATGCTTCTTGGATTTTTAAAGAACCTTTGCGCATTCACTGCGTTTTAATGTTGTATTTTCCCTCTAAAGAGTTTTTGTTATTCTGTATGCCTTTCAAGTACATTTATCTATGGTTTTTTTGAGTTCCTTGTTAGAAGTCATAAATACATGCACTCTAAAAATCATATTATGCATGAACCTCATGTTTTGAGCTTGAAGAAAGTATCCCTATTGCTTGTAATTATTTTGACATTAGTCAGGGTCTATAAAGACTGCGATTTCTCTTTGTATCATTAGGGTTGTCTTTTATTGAGCTGAATGGACTATATTTATGGCCCTTTATGTTTGGTGATGCCCTATAAGTTTTTCTTATGTTTGTGACTAAGGATTGAGACTCCATCTTCTCTATAGCCTATAGCTTCTTACATGACTATTAGGCAGATTGTAACTGCATCTCTGTAGTAATTCTCTGTGATCTTCAAAACTTTGTTTGGTGTATGTCGCTGCTATCACTGTCATCATCCATTGACTTCTTTCAGCTGTGATCTGTAGTATAGGTAGGCATCACTGTTATAACTGTGAGTGTGTTTTGGCATTGCTGCTTTGTTCCTTTTTTCTGAGACTAAGAGTATTGATCTAGGTCTCTGTGATGGGATTAACATGTAATCTTGTAATTTTGTGGCATGGCTATCTTTGTTCTTATGAAGTTTGTAATGTGCTTCTTCACTTCACTATGACTATGCATGTGTATACAAGGGTTTGCTATCTTCTATGTAGAATTTCTCTATAACTGCTAATAAAGGTTATTGATAGCAACTGTATGGTGAATGTCCTCTTGATAGGGTTTGGTCCTTGATGGAACTTGATGGTATGATGAAAGAATAAGTATTCGATAGATTACTGAGAGGGGGGGGTGAATTAGTAAACTGAAAAAACTGATATAAACTTCCCAAACTCAAACCCAAACACACAAAGTAAAATTATCAATAAAATAACTCTGTCAAGATCAATACTTTTAAGATTACCGGTTGACTATTATAGCAACTTAACATTAAACAACTTCAATCTTGTAAACATCAAAATTCTTAATCATATGTCAGCATATTCCATCTCGCAATGCTTCCGGTTATCATGCTTTGTCACAATAGTTAAGTAGTTAATCAAATCAACAAATAAGATCATAACCACAAAAGCATTCACCACATGACACAAATATTTATATGTGGAAAACCCAAATAGATAAAAACCACGGTGAGAGAAGACTCACAAGATAGTTATCTAAACTCTTCTAAAGCTATCCCTATTAGGAGCCAAGCCTGTTAAAGATTTTACAATAAGTTATGTTAAGAACTGTTCCTGTTAGGAATCACCTGATTAAGGGATTTACACAATGCCTTGATGAAAAGCAAAATACCTTGTAAGGAGTAACCTCGGTAGAGGATTTGATAATCCAAGCTAATGGACCACCTTGTTAGAGAATTTAAGAAGTAACCAAGCTTGTTAGAGCTTACCCAGTTAGGAGATTTCAATTCTACTATAATTATTAGAAAACAACAAGTTTTTCTTGATCTGTCTGAATAACAATACATTTGCTTGATCAGATCCGTTTAAGCTTCAATTTGCCTTTACTCAAACTGTAGATTCATTCTCCGGTTAGGCAACCACACACTCAACTAATTTCTACCAACTTTTGCCAACACCAAAATAAAACAACTTCATCGACCTTAAATACAAATCAATTAGGTCGGTAACACAACAAAAACCTAATTTTCTCATCACCAAGATTATAAACAAGTTGGTGCGAGCATGACCATTAGATTTCATAGCAATCTCTTCACATCAATTAAGAAAACCTCAATTGCTCCTTGATCACTGCTTCATCAGACTTTGTGACTCATCACACTCTATGTATTAGATGCAATACACTTTTCTCCTTGCCTAGACAAATAAACAAGCCAAAACTATTTGAACTTATCTTCATACAATGACCACACGTGTCACCATCATTACTGCTCAACATCAGATCTTAAACCAACATAACTATTTTAACAAACTTGATTGGTTAGGGTTTAACAAAAACAATTGGTAGGGTTTACTGGTTACATAACATAGAAAGAGTTTAACCTTATACACCAATTTACTAGTTCAACTTACAAACTTACATACCAGTTTACAACATCTTCCACAAAGTTTATCCTACCAGTTACAAGACAATAGCAACAACAACAACAATATCAGCAATATCATAAATACCATTTACCGGTTCAATTGACATCAATGACAACATATCATTAATGTTATCTTTATGCAAAATTCCAACAAGCTCCCCCTTTGGCATTGATTGCAATACAAATATCAACGCCTCTAATTTTTGTTGTGATTAGTGAATAGAAATCATGGTTTACATACCAAGTATTCACCATGCTCTGTTTGTCATCATCTTGTCATTGGTTTATCGTATCAATTACATAAGTCGCTTATTCATCTTATCAATCACATAATTCTTCTCCCCCTTTGACAACAATGCCAAATTGAAAGTACAACATGTAATTGCAAATTTTAATTGTGCATCAACATACTACAACTAGATGCTCCCCCTCTGGAATACATCCACTTCTATATTAATCCATGTAAAATTATGCAAGTGATTCAGGGATTGATACAATCAACATCATGTTCAACTGACCTCATGAAGGGGTACAACCCCTAGTTGTCTTCTAAGACACTCAAATGTAGTCTTATGTAGAGGTTTGGTAGAAATATCTGCAAGTTGCTACTTGGTAGAAACATGCTCTAAGATAACATCTTTTCTTTGAACTTTATCCCTCAAGAAATGATACTTCAATACAATGTGCTTGGTGTGAGCATGCAAAATAGGATTCTTAGAAATATTTATGGCAGTTGTATTATCACATAAGATCTTTATAGGTTCTGAGATCTTCATCTTAAAACCTTCCAAAATGTGCCTCATTCAAACAGCCTGCGTGCAATTCATATAAGCTGCAACATACTCAGCTTCAATAGTAGATTGTGAAGTGCAACTCTTCTTCTTACTACTCCATGAAATAATCCTTCCTCCTAGACAAAATGCTCCACTGATAGTACTTTTCTAGTTATCAACATTCCCTGCCCAATCAACATTTGTGTACACCTTCAAATCAAAATTTCCTCCGTATGGATACCATAATCCATAGTCAACAGTACCTTTTAGATACCTAAAAATTCTCTTGGTTTCTACCAAATGATTTTCCTTTGGATTCTTCTAGAATCTAGCAATTATACTAATGGCATGGGCTATATCCAGTCTATTGTGAACAACATGGTGTAATTTGCTAATCATTGACCTGCATTCCTTTTCATTAACAGACTTAGATTCATCTTCCTTGGATAATTTACAATTTGTAACCATTGGCATTCCAACTGGTTTATAGTCACTCATGCCAAAAGTCTTCAAAACCTCTTTCACATACTTAGATTGAGTAATGAAAATACCATTCTTCATTTGTTGCATCTGCAAGTCTATGAAATTTTTTATTTCCCCTACTAAAGACATTTCAAACTCATTTTTCCTTTCATCTACAAAATTGTTTCTCATGACGTCATTACCACCAAATATAATGTCATCAACAAATACTTCACTAACCAGTATTTCATCTCCTTCATACTTGAGATAAATGCTACTATCATCACTGGTTCTTGCAAAGCCTATCTTCATCAGGTGTGTATGAAGCCTTTCATACGATCGTCTAGGTGCCTGCTTTAATCCATATAAAGCTTTATACAATATGCATACTGTGTCTTTCTCATTAGTCAACACATAACCATCTAGCTCCTCTATGTATACCTCTTCTTCCAATATTCCATTAAAAAATGCAGACTTGACATCCATTTGGTATGCGTTGAACTTCTTATGGGCTGCAAATGCAAGTAAAGTTTTGACACCTTCCAGTCTTTCTACTGGTGCAAAAGTTTCACCATAATCTTCTTCTTCTTCTTGTGCATAGCCTTTGCAAGCCAACCTAGCATTGTTGTGAACTACAACACCATATTCATTCAACTTGTTTTTGAACACCCATTTAGTACCTATGGCATTCTTGTTTACCAGTCAGGGTACCAGGGTCCAAGTGTTGTTCTTCTCAATGTGATCTAATTCTTCCTCTATAGATTTAACCCAATGATCATCACCAAATGCCTCCTTAGCACTTCTTGGTTCAATGGTGGAGATCATGCAAGAGTTCTCTCTTATTCTCCTTCTAGTTAGTACTCCAACATCCTTATCCCCAATAATCTATTCAGGATTGTGATTCAGTCTCACATATCTAGGAATAACATGATCATTACCTTCAAGTTAAACTTTTTCATCATCTTCTTCTTCTGGATTTATCTATTCTGGTTGAACAAGTGCATCAGAATTTGCTTTAGTGGTTTCAGATTTAATTGTTTTAGGTTCCAAAAGAAAAATGCAAGGATCTTCATCCTTTTTCTCTGAACTGGTTCCTTCTGAAACTTCAAGACATTCATCTACTCAAACATTAGCACTCTCAACAATTTTTTGTGTCTAGTTGTTAAAACATTTATAGGCCTTACTCTTGGTGGAATAGCCAAGAAATATGCCTTCATCACTCTTAGCTTCAAAATTGCTAATGTAATCACCTTTTTTAATAAAACATTTGCTACTAGATATCTTAAAATAGCTAACATCAGGTGATATTCCATGCCAATATTCATAAGGAGTCTTGTCCTTACCTCTTTTCACCATAACTCGGTTCATTGTGTAGATAGTTGTACTAACAGCTTCTCTCCAAAATATTTTTGCTACACCTCCTTGTATCAACATTTTCCTAGCAGCTTCAACCACTGACCAATTGTTCCTCTCTATGATACCATTCTGTTGTGGTGTCCTTGGTACAGAAAGTCGTCATTTGATACTGTTCTCATCACAATACTTAGTGGACTCCTCAAAAGTAAATTCATCGCCTTGATCTATTCTTAGACATTTTATCTTTTTTCCACTCTCTTTCTTAGGTAAGGCCCTGAATGCCTTGAATTTACCAAAAGCTTCATTCTTATCCTTCAAGAATATGACCTGCATCATCTTTGAATGATCATCAATGAAGATCATGAGATATATGCTACCTTGAATGCTTCTTGTTCTTATTGGTCCACATAGATCTATATGAACCAAATCTAACAAGTGTTCTACTGAGAAGGACTTTCTCTTGAAAGTTGAAGAAGTCATCTTTCCTAACTGACATTCTTTGCAAAGAGCATTAACCGATTTGTCTAGCTGAGGCAGACCTCTTACTGTCTTGGACTTACTCACTTTAACAATGTTGTCAAAGTTTATATGACAAAATCTCCTATGCCAAAGCCATGTATTATTTATCTTTGCAATGAAATAGTTGCTAACTTTAGGATTGAGATGAAATAGATTACCTCTAGTTTGTTTCTTAGTTGCAATCAATTCACCTTTGTTGTCAAAGATTTTACACATACTGTTTCTAAATTCCAGTGGGTATCCTCTATCATTAAGTTGTGCCACACTTATAAGATTGTGCTTTAGACCTTCAACCCAATAGACATTGTCAACACTACTCTTCCCATTAAGAGAAATAACTCCCTTACCTTTAACCATACAGGGTGAGTCATTGTCAAATCTGACAACACCGCCATCAAATTCCTTCAAGGAAAGAAATTTTCTCCGATCACTGGTCATATGATGTGAACAACCACTATCAATGATAAAATCATTAGAGTTATCCATCCTAGACATTAATGACTTCTGGTCTGATATTTCTTCCTTAATAGCCACAAACACAATATCTTCACTAGCATCACCATCAGATTCTTCATCTGTGATACCACTGTCAACCACTATAAGACAATCTATCTTGCCTTTACACTTATACTTATTGAATTTTTCTCTCTTGTGTTCATTTTCATCATTAGGACAATTTGCTGCTATATATATGACCAATCTTGTTGTATACAAAACACTTTAAAGGAAGCTTACCTCTATATTTGCTAGTGCCCCTATGCAGTCGTTTTGCCAACAATGCTTCAGCCTCCACTAAACTATCTTCATCATCAACATCTCTGTTGGATTTGGATTCATAGCCATGACAAGTATCTCTACTTTTTCTCACAGATGGGTTAGAGATAGAAGCTCTGAATGTAGACTTTGATTTATGTACACTACTATCATAGCCATTTATTTCAAAAGAAGTAAGTTTACCAATGATATAGTCAAGAGTTACTTTAGTTTTGTTAATGGATTTCAGCTCCTGAATAGCTACAACTCGAATAGAATAGACCGGTAGCAGGGTTCTTAGTACTTTACTGATCACTATGGCATCTTCCACTTTCCCTCCTACACTCTTTATTTCACTGACTATCTCTTTTATCCTTTGACCATACTGCTAGATATTCTAACCTTCGAAAATTCTCATGTCATCAAAATTTCCTCTTAAACTCTCCTCTTTAGCAATCTTAACATGTTCATCATCGCTATAAATCTCTTCAAGTTTTTTCCATACTTCATATGCAATTTCAGGACCATGAACATCTACATATTCAACATCAGACAGGGAACTAATAATAGCCTCCAATGCTTGATGATTTTCTTGTTGTTCTTTCTTCTGATCATCAGTCAAAGTTACAATAGGTACAATATACTTAGTTTCTATATGATCCCAATACTGACTATAAAGACTCTTGATGTAAATATTCATTCTGTCACTCCAAATTCTATAGTTTTCTTTGTTGAACTTTGGACCTTCCTTCTTCATCATGATCTACAAGATCTTTTCCTCAAGTTGTTAGGCTTATATCTAAGAGGACCTGAGAAACTCTAATACCAATTGATAGTATGAAGAAAGAATAAGTATGTAGTAGATTACTAAGAGGGGGGGTGAATCAATAAACTGAAAAACTGATATAAACTTTGTAAACGCAAACTCAAACACGCAAAGTAAACTTATCAATAAAGTAACTCTATCAAGATCAATCCTTATAAGATTACTGGTTGACTTTTATAGCAACTTAAAAATAAACAACTTCAATCTTGTAAACATCAAAATGCTTAATCATATGTCAACATATTCCATCTCTCAATGCTTCTAGCTGTCATTCCTTATCAGACTAGTTAAGTAGTTAATCAAATCAACAAATGAGATCATAACAAAAAAAGCATTCACCACATGACAAAAATATTTATACGTGGAAAACCCAAATAGGTAAAAACCACGGTGAGAGGAGACACACAAGATAGATATTTGAACTCTTTTGAAGTGTGCCCTATTAGGAGCCAAGCCTATTAAAGCTTTTACAATAAGCCTTGTTAAGAATTGATCCTGTTAGGAATCACCCAGTTAAAGGATTTACAAAATGCCTTGATGAAAAGAAAAATACCCTGTAAGGAGTAACCTCAATAGAGGATTTGAGAATTAAAGCTAATGGACCACCTTGTTAGAGGATTTAAAAAGTAACCAATCTTGTTAGAGCTTACTCGGTTAGCGGATTTCAATTCTGCTGGAATTATTAGAAAACAATAGGTTTTTCTTGATCTGTCTGAATAGCACTACATTTGCTTGATCATATCCTTTTAAGCTTCAATCTACCTTTACTCAAACTGCAGATTCACCCTCCGGTTAGGCAACCACACACTCAACTAATTTTTGCCAACTTTTTCAAACACCAAAATAAAACAACTTCATCAACCTTAAATACAAATCAATTAGGTCGGTAACACAACAAAAACCTAATTATCTTATCATGGAGATTACAAAAAAATTGGTACAAGCATGATCATTAGATTTCATAGCAATCTCTTCACATCAATCAAGAAAACATCAACCGCTCCTTGATCACCACTTCATCAAACTTTGTAACTCATCACGCACTATGTATTAGATGCAATACACTTTTCTCCTTCCCTAGACAAACAAACACACCAAAACAATTTGAACTTATCTTCATACAATGACCACATGTGTCACCATCATTACCACTCAACATCAGATCTTAAACCAACATAATCATTTTAACAAACTTGATCGGTTAGGGTTTAACAAAAATAACTGGTAGGGTTTACCGATTACATAACATAGAAAGGGTTTAACCTTATACACCAGTTTACCGGTTCAACTTAAAAACTTACATACCAGTTTACAACATCGTCCACAAAGCTCATCCTATTGGTTAGAAGACAATAGCAATAAAACAACAATATCAATAATAGCTTTAATGCTATTTACGAGTTCAATTGACATTAATGACAACATATAATTAGTAAAAAATTTATACAAAATGCCAACAATCCCTCCCTTTGGCATTGATGGCAATACAAATATCAACACCTCTGATTGCTGCTATGATTAGTGAATAGAAATCTTGGTTTACATACCAAGTATTCACCATGCTCTGTTTGTCATCATCTTGTCGCTGGTTCACCTTATCAATCACATAATTCTTATCCCCCTTTGATAGCAATGCCAAATTGAAAGTACAAAGTGTAATTTCAAATTTTCACTGTGCATCAACATACTGCAACTAGATGCTCCCCTTGTGGAATACATCCACTTCTACATCAATCCATGTTAAATTCAGCAAGTGATTCAAGGACTGATACAATCAACATCATGCTCAATTGACCTCATAAAGGGGTACAACCCCTAGTTGTCTTCTAAGACACTCAAATGTAGTCTTAGGCAGAGGTTTGGTAAAAAATCTGCAAGTTGCTCCTTGGTAGAAACATTCTCTAAGATAACATCTTTGCTTTGAACTTTTTCCCTCAATAAATGATACTTTACTTCAATATGCTTGGTGCAAGCTTGCAAAACAAGATTCTTAGAAATATTTATGGCACTTGTATTATCACAGAAGATCAGGTTCTGAGATCTTCATCTTAAAACCTTCCAAAATGTGCCTCATCCAAATAGCCTGCATGCAATTCATATAAGCTGCAACATACTCAGCTTCAATAGTAGATTGTGAAGTACCACTCTTCTTCTTAGTACTCCATGAGACAAGCCTTCCTCTTAGAAAGAATGCTCCACTGGTAGTACTTTTCTGGTCATCAACATTTATTGCTCAATCAGCATCTGTGTACACCTTCAAATCAAAATTTCCTCCATATGGATACCATAATCCATAGTCAATAGTACCTTTCAGATACCTAAAAATTCTCTTAGTTTCTATCAGATGAGCTTACTTTGGATTCTTCTAAAATCTAGTAACTATACCAATGGCATGGGCTATATTCAGTCTGTTGTGAACAACATAGTGTAATTTGCCAATCATTGACCTGTATTCCTTTTCATCAATAGACTTAGATTCATCTTACTTGGCCAATTTACAATCTATAACCATTGGCATTCCAACTGGTTTACAGTCACCCATGCCAAAAGTCTTCAAAACCTCTTTCACATACTTAGATTGAGAAATGAAAATACCATTCTTAGATTGAGAAATGAAAATACCATTCTTCATTTGTTGTATCTGCAAGCCTATGAAATTTTTTATTTCCCCTACTAAAGATATTTCAAACTCATTTTTCATTTCATCTGCAAAATTGTTGATCATGACATCATTGCCACCAAATATAATGTCATCAACAAATACTTCACTATCTAGTATTTCATCTCCTTCAGACTTGAGATAAATGTTACTATCATCACTGGTTCTAGAAAATCCTATCTTCATCAGGTGTTTATGAAGCCTTTCATACCATACTCTGGGTGCCTTCCTTAATCCATATAAAGTTTTATACAATCTACATACTGTGTCTTTCTCATCAGTCAATGCATAACCATCTGGTTGCTCCATGTATACCTCTTCTTCCAATATCCCATTTAAAAATGTAGACTTAACATCCATCTTGTATACCTTGAACTTCTTATGGGCTGCAAATGCAAGTAGCAAGTACCTTCACAACAACCCATGTCAGTGTTGGCATTATAACAGACAATGGGAGATTGTTGGCATTTCAATAAGGATATTGACATATAACTGATTAAGGATATTTACTGTCTTAATATCATTATTTTGTCATTGATGTCAAGAAATTGATTTTCTAATTCAGTATGATGTTGCCATATCTTAAGAATTATATTTTGAAGAATATAAAGAATTCGGTAAAAGACATAGAAAGAATATGATGAATAAGGGGATGAATAAGGTATTCAATGGGCAACTATTACCAAGTCAGACAATGATGAGATCATGATGTTTTAGATTGTTTTGATATCTTACATATGTTGTAAATTGTAAAGGTCAATACTATACTATGTTACCGAGCAAAGAACCTAGTCGGTAAACCCTAAGGTTATCACTATTGGTTAATGAAGGCGGAATGTCTACCGAGTGAAGTTTAGTTGTCACCGAGTTGTAACCGAGTAATAACAGAATGCATTAAATGATTGGATGCGTTATTTAATAAAGGAAGCTGATGAGGTGGCTATGATTAAATGATTGGTAAGTCGTGAATCAAGTTTGTTAAACAATCTATGGTATAGGAAAATCAGCAAAGAGATCTACAGCTTAGATTGAACCGCAATACCCTAGCACAAGTTCCAAGGAATATATGCAAGTTCCGAGGCAAGGCAAAACATTTTCAGATCGAAGGATACATTGAACCTGGACAAGATTGAAGATCTAACGGCTATGATTGATCATGGGAAATGTGATCAAGGAGATTAAGCGGTTAGCTAATTGTTTATAAATACGAAACTATTGATAAACAATGAAAGCGGGCAAATGTAAGCACAGGGTTGCTACATAGTGATTACCAAGCACAAAAGCTTGAAGACCTGTTTGAGAAACAGAGTATAGAAGCCTAGTAGATGAACAAGATTATTTCTTTGTCTAGATTATATTGAGCAAATAAGAATCTGCTTCAGCATTTTAGATGTGAAGTTGCAGATAGATTTTTATTACTATTATTTTGTGAAATAATAGAAATTCTCTTAACTGAGTGGACTTAACAATCTTATTTGTAAATCCTCTAGCAAGGTGACATTTTGATTGAGTGTTTGAAACACTTTGATAAGGTCACTTCTAACAAAGTGAAGATCCTAATAGAACTAAGGGAAATCCCTTAACCAGGTCACATCTAGCAATGTGTTTTGTAATCTTTAACAAGATTTTCTTTTAACCAAGCATACTCTAGAAGAGTATATTTCTTAGTGGGTCCGAAATCCCACAGTGGTTTTTCCCTATTTGGGTTTCCATGTTAAATCTAGTGTTATGAGATTTATGATGTTTATATGCTTTTGAGTTTGCATGTTTAGTAGTTTTGGTTATTTTACTGAAGTATATGTTACTAAGGTTGAATCTGATGTTTTTATGGAAGATTAAGTTTGTATGATTCAACCCCCCTCTCATATTGTTAGTTTGGCATCTATACTAAACTTTTAGTATCAGAACTATCAATTGGTATCAGAGCTTTGGACTCTGGAAGAAGAAAAGTTTAAAGGCACTTGAGTTAAAGATCCAAAGATGTATAAGAGGGATGCACCAAAGATGAACAAGTCAAGTTTCTCTACATGGTAGAAAAGGATGAAGTTGCACCTATTCGGAGTTGGAGAATATGCTATATATTATCTGAAGAATGATTTCATTCCACCGAGCACCTATCCATTGAAAATGGAAGAGATAAAGGAAAAGCAAGAACATATCCAAGCAATGATTGAAATAACATCTGCATTGACCGATTCAGAGTTTGATGATCTAGAAGGCTGCAATGATGCAAAGGCAATGTGGGATAAGCTCATATCTGTGTAAGGAGGTGATGAACATGTTCAAAGAGAAAAATTAGATAGGCTAAGAGAACAACTTGAATCTATGAGAATGAATGAAGGTGAGAAAATAACTCAGTATAGTACAAGACTAAAGGAGATTGTCAATCAAATCAAAGGAGCGGGTGGAACTATTGAAGAAAAGGATATAACAAGTAAGTTGTTAAGAACCCTTCTACCAGCTTATGCAATCCGAGTCCCTGCAATCAATGAATTGAGGTTTGTACCGAATATGCTAGTTTCTTTAGATGCTACTATTGGTAAGCTACATGCTTTTGAGTTAAGTAATTTTGATAACAGTGGATCATCGGTAAATAAAGTAGAATCTACTTTTAGTTCTTTTCATCTTGATGAATCTGATGATTACAATGATAGAATGAGTAAGTACATTGAAGCAGATCATAGTGGAGCAAGTGAGAGATTCCGCAAGAATATGGAAAAAGTACACAAGTTGTATGAGGAAATCAGGAAACAAGAAGAGTTTGAAGCACTATTAGCCAGAAGGTTACCAAGAGGCAAAGGTAAGTATAAAGGAAAACTACCTTTGAAATGTTTCAATTGTGACAAAATTGGACATATGGCTTCTAACTATCTTGACAGAGAGTCTAATGAAAAGAGAGATTACCGAGATGATAGGAAGAAAGATAATCATTATAGAGGACACCGAGATTTTAGAAGAAGAGATAAGAAGACATGCCTAATAGCTGATGAGGAATCTCATGATGATAAATCAGATGAAACTGATACAGAGGAAGTTGTTTATGTGGCTATCAAAGATGGATCAGATGAAGAAAGGTATGAAGAAAAAGCCCTACTATCTCATATAAGTAAAAAAGATTCTTGGATCATAGATAGTGGATGTTCACATCATGTGACAGGTGATAAACACAAGTTTGTTATGTTAGAAGACTATGATGGAGGCTATGTAAGATTTGGTAATGATGCACCATGTCTGGTAAGAGGTAAAGGATCTATAACACTTCTTGACAATGAAAAATGCAATGATGTTTATTGGGTTGAAGGTTTGAAATAAAATTTGTTGAGTGTAGCACAGCTAAACAACACAGGTTACCGAATAGAATTTCAGAATGGAATTGTCAAAGTTCATGAAAAGAATGGAAAGTTAGCTACTATCGGGACACAAACAAAAGGTAACACATTTCACCTTGACTCAACTCGGAATAAGTGTTTATATGCAAAGATAGATGATACCTAGTTATGACATAAAAGGTTTTGTCATGTAAATTTTGATAATTTGATCAAAATAAGCAAGAAGCACCGAGTAAGAGGTCTACCAACTCTTGAGAAACTTGAGAATGTTATGTGCTGAGGATGCCAGATGGGTAAGATGACAAGATCAAGCTTTACAAGTAAGTCCTACACTTCCAAGCGAATTTTAGATATTGTGCATACTGATCTTTGTGGTCCTATGAAAATTCAAAGTTATTATGGTGATAAATACTTCATATTATTTGTGGATGATTACTCAAGGATGATGTTAGTAATGTTCACATGTTTAAATGGTACAAGGCAAGAGTTGAAAATGAAACAGGAAGACAACTGAAATGTCTTAGATCAGATAGAGGAGGTGAGTTCACATCTGATGAGTTTAATTTATACTGCAATGATCATGGTATTAAAAGACAAGTATCTGCACTGAGAACTCCACAACAAAATAGAATTGCTGAGAGAAGAAATAGATCTATTGTGGATTGTGCCAGAACCTTGATGATTGAAAAGAAAGTGCCACAAACATTTTGGAGAGAAGCAATAAGCACAGTAGTTTACACCCTAAACTGAGTACAATTGAAGAAAGGAACTTTGAAGACACCATATGAAATTTGGTATGACAAGAAACCTAATGTAAGTTATTTTAAAATCTTTGGAAGTAGATGTTATGTTCACAAAGATGATAGAAATGGCAAGTTTGATCAGAAAAGTGAGGAAGGAACATTTGTAGGATATTCTTCTAGAAGCAAAGCATTTAAATGTCTGATCAAATCATCTAACAAAATAGTAGAAAGTGCAAATGTAAAAATTGATGAATTTGCAGAAAGGAATGATGAAGGAGATTCCAAGGAACTAGAAGATTATGATGAATTTGTCTATGTTCAACCAAGAAGTCTTACCGAGTAGACTGCTGAAGGAAATGAAGAGAACATCCAGTTATGGAGTGATGGAGAAGATCATACAGAGCCTACCGAGTCAGTATTAGCCAAGTATGTCAAAAGACATCATGCACCAAGTCAGATTATAGGAGATAAGGATGATCCAGTGATGACAAGCAACAAACTGAGACAAAACACATGTTTCATATCTGAATTTGAACCGAGAATAGTGAAAGAAGCATTTAATAGTGAAGATTGGATAAATGCTATGACAGAAGAGATTGATCCAATCAAGAAGAATGACACATGGACACTAATCGCAAGACCAAAGGACAAAAATGTAATCGGTACAAAGTGGATTTTCAGAAACAAACTGAATGAAAAAGGTGAAGTCATTAGAAATAAAGCAAGACTAGTTTGCAAAGGTTATGCTCAAGAAGAAGGAATTGATTATGGTGAAACTTTTGCACCTATGGCAAGACTTGAAGGAGTAAGAACATTGTTGGCATATGTTGCTTACAAGAATTTCAAGATATATCAAATGGATGTCAAATCTGCATTTTTGAATGGTATACTAGAAGAACAAGTTTTTATTGAACAACCTGAAGGATTTGTTGAAGATAAGAATAAAGATCAGGTATGTAAATTGAACAAAGCTTTATATGGTTTGAAACAAGCACCTAGAGCATGGTATGAAAGATTACACTCTTATTTGATTAAGATTGGTTTTATAAGGACAAGTGAGAACAACAATATGTACATGAAGAATGATGAAAATGGAATACTGATCTCAGCCATATTTGTTGATGACATTATATTTTGTGGAAATGACTCTTTATGCAAGAACTTTGGAAATGAAATGAGCAAAGAATTTGAGATGTCATTAATCGGTGAGATAAAGTATTTTATAGGTTTACAGATACTACAAATGAAAGATGAGATCTTTATTACCCAATCCAAGTACATAAAGGAAATCTTGAAGAAATTTGGAATGGAGGATTCAAAACAAGTAAGTACTCCTATGACTACCAACTGTAAATTATCAAAGAATAATGAATCTGCATCTATTGATGAGACACTCTACCGATTTATGATTGGAAAACTGCAATATGTTGTTCACAATAGACCAGATATAGCACATGTAGTAGGTATAGTTGTAAGATTTTTTGCAGATCCCAAGGAAACACACATGACAAAAATCAAGAGAATTTTTAGATATTTGAAAGGCACTGAAGATTATGGCTTAGTATATCAGAAAGGAAATGATTTTGATTTAAACATTTATACTGATGCTGATTGGGCAGGCAACATTGATGACAAGAAAAGCACAAGTGGTGGAGCTTTCTTTTTGGGAGAAAGACTAGTGAGTTGGCTTAGCAAGAAACAAGGATGTGTTTCATAGTCAACGACAGAAGCTGAATATGTTGTTGCAGCATTGAATTGCACTAATATAGCATGGATCAAACAACTATTGGAAGGTATAAATGAGCAAGTTACCGAGCCAGTAACTATATTCTGTGACAATACTAGTGCCATTAACATTTCAAAGAATCCTGTTATGCACTCTAAGACAAAGCACATCTCTATCAAATATCATTATCTTAGAGAAGAAGTTCAAGAGAAGAAAGTGGTGTTGGAGTATGTTAGCACAAAGAAGAAAATTACAGATATCTTTACCAAACCACTACCAAAGGACACTTTTGAATATCTCAGAAGTAAGTTAGGGGTCCTACCCCTATCTTCTACTCACTGACCAAGTTCAGTGAAAGCATCAATTCGATGACTCTACAAAATATCTTTTAGGAGTTGATGTTGATTTACACACTTTAGGATGTTTTCTAAAGGTGTACAGGAAACAATAATAGGGAATAGGAATTGAAGACTAAATGCTCTGACCAAGACTGAGTAGATACATATCAGCAAGGAATTCACTTCTCAGCAGGAAGAAATCATGTTTTAGTTCTTTACTTTTGGCATTGTTGTCAAAGCGGGAGAAGAATAATTTAAGGGGGAGAAAACTGAGAAGACTATAGATTGGAAAGAAGATTGAAGAAAAGAGGAGAAGTCTAATGAATGGGGGAGATCATTTCAACATTTCAGAATCATAGCAATCTGAATCTTTTAAGGTCAAATCAATTGGTTTTGCCATCAATGCCAAAGGGGGAGATTGTTGGCATTTCAATAAGGATATTGAGATATAAATGATTAAGGATATTTACTGTCTTTATATCATTATTTTGTCATTGATGTCAAGAAATTGATTTTCAAATTCAGTATGATGTTGCCATATCTTAAGAAGTATATTTTGAAGAATATAAATAAGTCAGTAAAAGACACAAAAAGAATATGATGAATAAGGTATTCAATGGGAAACTATTACCGAGTTAGACAATGATGAGATCATGATGTTTTAGATTGTTTTGATATCTTACATATGTTATAAATTGTAAAGGTTAATACTATACTATGTTACCGAGCAAAGAACCTAGTCGATAAACCCTAAGGAACCTAGTCGGTAAAACCTAAGGTTATCGCTATTGGTTAATGAAGGCAGAATGTCTACCAAGTGAAGTTTAGTTGTTACCGAGTTGTAACCGAGTAATAATAGAATGCATTAAATGATTGGATGCATTATTTAATAAAGGAAGCTGATGAGCTGGCTATGATTAAATGATTGGTAAGTCATTAATCAATTTTGTTAAAGAATCTATGGTATAGGAAAATCAACAAAGAGATCTACAGCTCAGATTGAACCACAATACCCTAGCACAAGTTCCAAGGAATATATGCAAGTTTCGAGGCAGGGAAAAACATTTTTAGATCGAAGGATACATTGAACTTGGACAAGATTGAAGATCTAATGACTATGATTGATCATGGGAAATGTGATCAAGGAGATTAAGCGATTAGCTAATTGTTTATAAATAGGAAACTGTTGATAAACAATGAAAGCTAGCAAATGTAAGCACAGGGTTGCTACATAGTGATTACCAAGCACAGAAGCTTGAAGACCTATTTGAGAAACAGAGTATAGAAGCCCAGTAGATGAACAAGATTAGTTCTATGTCTAGATTGTATTGAGAAAATAAGAATCTGCTTCAGCATTTTAGATGTGAAGTTGCAGATAGATTTTTATTAATGTTATTTTGTGAAGTAACAAAAAATGTCTTAACCGAGTGGACTTAACAATCTTATTTGTAAATCCTCTAGCAAGGTGACATTCTGATTGAGTGTTTGAAACCCTTTGATAAGGTCACTTCTAACAAAGTGAAGATCCTAACAGATCTGAGGGAAATCCCTTAACCGGGTCACATCTAGCAATGTGTTTTGTAATCTTTAATAGGATTTGCTTTTAACCAAGCATACTCTAGAAGAGTATATTTCTTAGTGGGTTAGAAATCTCACAATGGTTTTTCCCTATTTGGGTTTCCATGTTAAATCTGGTGTTATGAGGTTTATGATGTTTATATGCTTTTGAGTTTGCATGTTTAGCAGTTTTGGTTATTTTACTGAAGTATATGTTACCGAGGTTGAATCTGATGTTTTTATGGAAGATTAAGTTTGTATGATTACCCCCCCCCTCTCATCTTGTTAGTTTGGCATTTGCACTAAACTTTTAGTATCAGAACTATCAGTCAGTGCTACTTTCAATCCAAACCTTGATAACACCATCACAACAAAGTATGCCACTTGCATCTATGGGATTTTCATTTATGGGTATTATGGGAAGATATTATTAGCCTTTTTATGGTGTTTCATTAGGTCTTATGCCATCTGCAGTCTCAAGGGAAGTAATTTACAATGCACCAACTATTGCACCATCTACGCAACTTCTTGCTTCACATCTCATAGTCACTCAAATGCCCATGACTTCTAGCATAGTACATACTGCTCATTTTATCAATCTATCCATGAGACCATTGAATTAATCTTCTACACAAACACCAACTTGGACCATAGGATTGTCAGGTTATCCTCCACCACTTGGTACATAAGACATGCTTGGGAGCATGGATTATATAGTGGCAACATCATCTATGTTCCCACATGTACAATCTATGCCATAGATTGTTAGTACATTTCAACATCAATTTCAAGTGATTGCACCACCTATTGTCTCACAACGACAATTTATTTACTTGCAGGCACCATCTCCATCTTATATTGTTCCAAATGTGCAATAGTTATCAGGTGGTATTCATCAAAATCCTCCATTGTATAGTACACCACAACCTAATGTATCTCATCCAAGATATACTGGAGGTAGTTATCTACAAGGTATTATTCTTCAAATTTAACAACGTGAAGATGTGCAGTATCAACAATAATATATTCCTTCACAACAGAATGTGGCAACTTACTCGTGACCACCCCAATATCAACAACAACTATGTTTTGTTTAGAAAAATGTTCTCATTTATCAAAACATGATAGGCTATCGATTTATGTAACAACAACCAAGTTATGTTCATCCATCTCAAATGACATATCAAATACCACTTTATCAACTAGTTACGCCATCCCCTGAACCATTTCTAGTCTATACTAAATGGGAAGAAATGAAGGAAGCTCGTAAAACATTACAAGATACTAATTCTGAGAAATTTTCAAATTTGATGAGCTTTGTCCATATCCATTTCATAAGTTAATTACATCAATGTCATTCCCCAAACATTTTGAAATGCCAAAATTTGATAAGTACAAATGGAAAGGCATCCACATCATCACATCGAGGAATTTCTATATGGCTTGTCAAGAAGTTGCATATTGTGATAATTATCTCCTATGACTCTTTCCTAGGAGTCTTAGTGGTCCATCTCTAGAATGGTTTTCTAAGTTTCCATTTGATATTATCACTACATTTGTAAACTTGCCAGAGAGATTTGTGGCCCATTATCATTACAATGTGGAAAATTATATTTCATTGCTTGACCATTGTTAGGAGAAATAGAAAGGAGGTGAGAGTCTATTGGATTATATTCAAAGATGGAGAGCCCTCAATGGTTGTCTTCCTTGTACAGTACCCAACACTCAATTGGTTCCAATATTCATTAGTAATTTACATCCAAATCTTGAGTATCATATTTGATTAAATTGTGTAGCTACATTCAATGATATCATGTCCAAGGGACCATCAGTAGAAAAGGATTTGATTGATGAAGGGATCATCAAGCTTTACAAAGAGTCTTTCGACAAACCAAGTGGTGACAAACAAAGGTATTGGAACAAAAACAAGAATGTTCTAGGAGATTGTGTTATTGATTCTAATTTCAAATGGTTGGTATATGATTCTAATCATATACCAACCCATCACCAATAATACATGTAAATATGTCACCTTAGGCCTATCACAATTCTCAAACGCCAACATCAAATGTGAAAACTAATCATACAAATACCATCACTATTTTTCAAGCTCCTCCTCAAAAAACAAATTATAGCAACACAAAACGCTAGTTTAAACCCATGGGGGAACCCTTGGATGTGATCTTCAAGTGTAAGGAGAAGCATAATATGGTCGTGTATCCACAAAAAATATCATTTGATGAGTCTAAACCTAAGTCTAATTGGTATACAAAGAATTAGTATTGTGCTTATCATCACGTCAAGTGTCATGCAACGAACAAATGCATGAAGCTTAAGCATCTAGTCCAAGATCTTATTGACCAAGGGAAATTGATGTCAACCCTACTATAGGAAAGTCACCTAATGCGAACCTAGGCATGTATAAAGATGCTCTTCCAAAACATCAAGGAGAGGCTAGTACATGTTAAATGTTGGTCAATTTCGTACAACCAATAACATTAGTTATTACAATGTCTTATTTGACTATGGTAGTATGATAGGCTGCATTACCCAAGTAGAAGAGCATGTCAATATGATTCAGGTCAATGGAGTTGATACTCATTGTGCCACAACCAATAGAAGAGCTCGCATGACAATTCTCAAAGCTCCACCTCCTACCACAGCTCAAATTCTTGTGTCAACATATTACAATATTTTTTAGCACTTAGGGAAGACTCCTCCATAGATCTCTATTTTAGATTTGTTAAAAGTGTCGCCTACTCATCTAAAGATTCTTAATCATGAATTGCAAGAAACCCATGTGCCCAACAACATAGATCCTATCAAATTCCAATCTTTAGTAGCACATTTATCTGCCACATTCCATCTCAACTTTACCCAATCTAATGTCATGGTTTCTAATCCTAACCATATCCATCTGCTTAATATCAATGCCACTATCAAGCATTACAAAATAAAGCTAGTTCTGATTGATAATGGTTCTACTGTAAATCTTTGACATTGAAGATTTTCACACAAGAGGGGTACATCGACATGGATTTGAATAACCAATGCATTGCTATCAAGGCATATGATAATTTAGAAAGAAGTTCAATGGGGATGATCAATCTTCTAATTGATGTGGGCCCAATAACATAGGACATACTTTTCCACATTGTTGATCTTGATCTTCCATTCAATATCCTTCTTGGTCACCCATGGATTCATGCCATGTAGGTTGTGTCATCCGCTTACCATCAATATCTCAAATTTTCGTACCAAGGTTGCGAAATTACCATTTGGGGTGACCCTTAACCTTTTGAGTATTTTCATTCTCTTGAGGAATCTTCACCATGTTCCCATCATTTCCTAGGCATCAAAATTGGAATCCCTCAAGCTACACCATCATCCTCATATGTTGACCTTGATTCCATACTCACTACTACTAAAGAAAAAAGTTCCATTTCGTCCATCTTTTCCTAGCTCAAGACCAACAACGCTGACTAAAATGAATATTCTTTACAAGGAACCCTTGTCGTGGGTGCACCACCTCTAGATCCTCATACCCATGAAAAACCTACCAAAGAATAGAAGAAGAAAGAATCTCGGTCAAAATGTGTGGTTCTACTACCTTCAATCTCACGGTGAACTTAATCACGAGGTAATTGAAGAGGATATCAATTAGTGGCTTTTCAAGGATGTTGTTGTAGACAATGATACTTGTTTGAAACACTTCAAAGAGAAATACCTAGTAGCTCAAAAATTGGCTACCAAGAAATGGGATTACCAAGGTGAAGGATTAGGACAACAAGAACATGGAATCAGAATACCTGTTGACCTAGTTCTAAATGTTTATCATCAAGGGATTGGTTTTGGAAATTCCTCTCATAAAGCCTCAACTTCGATAGGAACTTTTAGAAACAATGAAAATATTTCGGTTGATATGAAAGACATACTTGAAGAGGTTCTCAAATAACCATATGATGATATGGATAGCTCCTCATCCCTTGGCACATCCACCCTCTTTAACACATCCATTATTTTAATTTACCTTCCCCTTCGCCATCTTGAACTAATTGATTGGGGTTAAACTATTGCAAACCCTAATAAATTCCATAATGATAACATGCTCTTGCAATTATTGGGGGTGATTGAGTATGCACCATATTATCATCCAACTCTAAATATAGTGTATAAGTTAGATTCTCAAGGCTACTTTTGGGAAGAGGGGATCCTTAACCACAAAAATGAAAGATCAAGTGTTTACTGGTGAAAACCTTTATGAGGTACATATAGATTCTAAACAAGTAAAAAATAAAGGGTATATCTTCTTGTGAAAACCTCTCCGAGGCACAAGAAGATGAGGATTGCCCTCTTCCTCTAGTTAACATACAGGTTCCTAATAAATCCCCAATCCTCATTGATGAGATAAGAGAAATTAATTTGGGAGCTACATAAAATCTTGAAATTACTTATGTGGTAGCATCTTTGTTTGATGAACAATTCCAAGTTTTCCTCCAAATCATCCATAAATGGCCCGTCAACTTCACATGATCTTATGTAGACATGCTTGGGCTTGATCCTAAGCTTGTACTACACCACTTGGCCATTGATCCAAATGTCAAACCTATTAAACAAAATATTTCAAAGATGCATCCTTGAATTGTATTATTAGTCAAAGTAGAGTTGGTAAAATTGTTAGAGGTCAAGTTCATCTGACCAATTGATTAATCAGATTGGGTTTCCAACATGGTACCTATTTCCAAACCCAATGGGGCTATTTGAGTTTGTACAAATTTTAGAGATCTCAACAAATCATGTCCCAAAGATGATTTTGTACTTCCTAACATTGTTTTCCCTGATTGATTTAACAATGGGAAGTGAAATGATTTCCCTTTTGGATGGTTTTTTAGGCTACAACTAGATAAAAATTGCAAAGGATGATGAGCATAAAACAACGTTTACCACTCCCTAGGGCACTTTTTGTTATTAGGCTATACCCTTTGGTCTCAAGAATGTGACCTCCACATATCAGCATGCTATGACAACAATATTACATGACCTCATGCATAAGACATTTGAGAATTATGTAGATGACATCTTGGGAAAATAAAAAACTAGAGCAGAACATCCAGCTATCCTTGAACAAATTTTTGAACATCTGGCAAGTACAAGTTGCACCTCAATCCTAAAAAGTGTGTGTTTTGAGTTATGTTAGGTAAAATCCTAGGTTTCATAGTTTCTAGGTATGTATAGAGGTTGTTCCTAACAAATTCAAGGACTTTAGAAATTCCTCCTAATACATTGAAGAATCTACATAGTCTCCAAGGAAAGCTACAATTCGTTAGGCTCCTTATTGCTCAACTTACAGATAAATGCTAGTTATTCATACATCTCCTTAAAAAGGCTATATAGTTTAAGTGGGATGCTAGTAAGCATTTGATAAAATAAAAGTATATTTGGCTCATTCTCTAGTGTTAATTCCATGGATTCTAAGATGACCATTCCTTTTGTATATATTGGTTACTTCAGTTGTAATGGGAGCACTTCTTTCCCAACATGATGATAATAGAAAAGAACATGCCATTTACTACATTAGCCAAACCCTAGTAGGGTATGAACTCAATTACTCACCTATGGAAAAAGAATGTTTGATCTTTGTCTTTTGTTCATAAAAGCTTTGAAACTACATGTTAACTCATACTTTTAAGCTCATCTGTAAGATTAATCCTTTAAAATACCTACTATCAAAGACAACCCTTACTAGTCATATGGCTAAATAGGTCATGTTAATCAGTGAATTTGATATTAAATATGTAGAAAAAAAGGCCATCAAAGTATAGGTAATTTCAAGCCAACTAGCAGAAACACCCTTGATGGATACCCATCCATTGATTGCAGAATTTTTGAATGAATATGTTTGCATAATCACAACCTAAACTCCTTGGAAAATTTATTTTTATGGTTCGCACAAACAAAATGAATTAGGGGTAGGGTTCTTATTGGTGATGCCACAAGGGGATCTCATTCCCAAATATTTAAAGTTATCTTTACCATGTACTAATAACATTGTTGAGTATGAAGGTCTTATTGCTAGCCTCAAAATATCTATACAATGGAATATTGTAGATATCCTTGCTTATGGTGATTCACAATTCCTTGTCAAATAGGTGAATGATGAGTATCAAACTAAGGATGATAAGCTATTACCATATAAAAGAATGGTTGATGGTCTCAAGAAGAGCTTTCAAAATATTACCTTTGATCAAATTCCCAGAGCACAAAATAAGGCATCTAATGCAATGACAACTATTGGTCCACTGATTGCAATAGAATTAGACATTCCAAAATATAAGTTTCTGGTTGAATAGATTCTCCAGCCAACTTTTGTGGCATCACATACAGATATGGTATGAAATATTATTTTTCCCCAATCACCTTGGTACCATGATATGTATGCCTATCTCAAACATGGTACCCTTCCACCCAACATATTTTGAAATGATCGTCGTAATCTCATTTGTCAATGTCCCCAATTTAGACTTATAGAAGATAATCTATATTGCAGGGCTATCATGATATCCTTGCTAGATGTATAGATTCAAAAAAAGCTAATCTTGTGATGAAATAAGTACACACCAAAACTTGTGGCACTCATACAAGTGGATATGTTCTTGTTGAATAGCTTTTGGGAGTGGGATATTACTAGTCCATAATGGACCATGATTGTTGTGAGTTTGTTAAGACATGCTTGTCCTATAAAAAATATAGTGATTTGATCAATGTTCTAGCACAAGATTTGTAGCCTATCACAACACCATGACCTTTTTCTACATGGGGTCTCAATCTTGTTGGAAAGATTCATCCTTTTTCCTCAAATGGACATAAGTTTATCATTACATCACTGAGTAATTTACCAACTAGATTGAGGCTATCCCCCTTACTCTTACTATTGGTGTCCAAGTGTCCAAATTTATCCTATATCACATCCTTTTCCATTATGGAGTTCCCTCTACCATCATTAATGATAATGGAACCCCTTTAACAAACACGTGTGTGATCTTTATTCCACATTTCATATCCAACATCATTGGTCCACCACATATTATCCACAAGAAAATGGCTAGGTTGAGGCAACTAATAAAACCTTGTTACGTATTCTCAAAAAGGTTGTCAATGAAACTAGTCGTGATTGGAACCTCCACCTTAATCTTGCTCTTTAGGCATATCACACCAGTATTCAAACTCCCACTAGAGGCACTTTGTATTCCATTGTTTATGGTGCAGAAGTAGTCTTACCAATTGAGGACAAGTTACCATCCTTCCACATATCCTTGAAAGATTCTGTTTCTGATGAAGGTTATAGGCTGAAAAGGTTAGATTAATTGGATCTCCTTGATGAATAGAGCCAAAAATCATATGATCAGTTACAAGTATATCAAACCAAACTCAAGAAATAATATTAGAAAAAATTTCATCCTTGTGAATTTAAGGTTGCTGATCTACTGCTTTGAGAAAACCCATGGAATCAATAGGACAAAGAAAAGAAAGGAAAGTTTGAAGTCAATTGGATGGGTCCATATGTGGTCACAAAAAATTATGGATCAGGGGCCTATCAACTATCCACTCTAGAAAAGGAGCCTCTTAATGAACCCCTAAATTTATTGCATTTGAAGATATTTTATGCCTAATCCATGGTAATGTACCATTTAAATATAAAAAAATCCAAAAAAAAAAAAAGCAAAAAAAAAAAAAGTAAAGAAAAATTAAATCATCCTATGGTGAATACTACCTTTGGTGGCACCTTGGGCATGTATATATGATGAAAACTTGGAAACGGGCGTTGTATATAAGGGTGGTTCCATTATCTTTTTGCTTCTCCTTTTGGCCTTATCTTGGTACGATATACTTTGTTACTTGCCTTTGTGAATTGCATCTATACATATCACCTCGCTTGTCCTTTTCCAATATTTTATGCAGTGGTCTCCTAGTTGTTTCTTCTTGCACATAAGAGTTGTGTAGGTTTGTGTATATAGTGTTAATCTTGTCCTGTATAGGTTTTTGAGTCTATCATGTATAGGTGTGCTTTGCATATAGGCTTGTTTGTTGTTCATATGTGTGTGTTGGTTGTGTTTCCAAGATCATACCCATTCATTGGTTCTTCAACAATTATCAATAAGAATATTTTTCATCATGATCATATTAAGTTCCCTTTTTGTCAAATCCATCTCGTTAATCCTTTATCTAATCTTCTATCTACGCAAGATGTATCCTTCCTCTAGTCAGATGTTATCTAATCTTCATATATTAGTCATCCTTTGGCAAAATATATCTGGGATACTTGTGTTGGATTTTAAGCTTTTTTATCTTTGTTTATCTTTTGAGCACCTGTGTTTTATGTCTTCTTAGTCACCATCATCTTTTACATCATGGTGTGCTAGGATAACAAAGCTAGGAGTTTGATCTTGTTGGTTTTTGTTTTTGCATAGTGTATTTTTTATGTGTCCCATGGTGTTCCCGCATGAGGTCTTGGTTACTCATGTTACATTGGGGAATATCTCTTTGCTTGTGGTTTTTCTAGAATCATTTCTGATAGCATTCTTTGTAATTTTGCATGGTGATAGACTAACCTTTTGTGTCTTTTTATTTGAGTTAGTTCATGCATTATCTATGATAAATATCTTGGTTATTTATACCTTTGTGTGTCACATATAGTGCTAAAGTAAAATAAGTGCTCATTATAATGGCAATCTATGACAAAGATGCTTGTGTTCCATGATTCCTTCAATTGCATTTGCATTACATCCATCTAGTTCCTTTCCTTGTGTGGTTTCTTTTTGGAATTTGTAGTAGTCCCTTGTTCTTCTAGTCATCATTCTAGTCCTCACCAAATATTCCTAGACCATTCTATAGATTTCATCAAGATAGAGTTGCATGCATTCAATCTCGCATTACACAAGGCTAGCACATAATCCATACATAATGCATGCCACCATCACATAATCATGGCACATAGTCATGTCATGCATTTTATGTTGCAAGACATATTATATAGCATGAGTCCTACATGTATATTCTCATCCAACATCATAGATTAATCAATATATAATGCATATTCACACATATTATGGCATAAGTATCACATGCATTTATCTCATCCTACATAATCATGAAAATATTTGTCATTCGTATCATATTCATATTCCATTTCTAGGTCATGCATAACCATTAATAATCATTATCCATACATCCATGCCATCAGTAATAAACATACATCATATAGGTTATTGTATCATGCTATTATCACATCTTGCATTACAAATGGATCAACACATAATCCATTCATCATATTGTCATACATAATATCCATGTCATAAAGACTAAACATAAGCATATATGTAGATCATCACATCAATGCACAAACATCATGCATCACAAGTCTATCAGCGTATATCATATATCATATCATAATCACGTCATGTTGTATAATCATTATGCACACACCACATCCTGCATCAAAAACATGTTAGGACATCATATCATAATCATGCATCCATACATCATCCATAAATCATAAATATATTAAAATATAAAAGTGTCATACATAAGGGGGTGAATCAATCACCATCATATGAATTATAATATGGAAAAAATAGTGTTTCCACCATTAGATAGATGAAAACCACTAATTTATCATTACATTCAAAAGAGGGATGAATCCAATAAATCCAATCCTAAATTAAGAAGAATAAGGACTGAATACTGATTGGATTCAAGGGTGTGTGAATTGAATTGATCCTCTTTTGTGAGGTGAAATGTTGAATTGAGGTAAAATGTTGAAAATTGAAAGTAAAACTAAGAAAACGGTGAGCTATAGAAGCAGGATTTTCACATGCACCTGGATCTGAGCAATATAAGATGAGTTGGATCTGATCTTCAAAGAAGCTCCAAAAATGTCAAGATTTTGGTGGTGGGCACCTTGGTCTTCCTACTATTCTGCACATCAAAAAGGGTTGATTTCTCTTTGTAAATAATGCTTATTATAAAGATCACAGCTCCGTACTTGTTTCCTACACATAGAAAAAGGGGAAATAGGTTGGGAATAGGGGCTTGCCTTAGGTCAAACCCTAGTTTTGGAATTAACCATGAAACTTAAATAAATGTAATTGAGATTACTATAATAAAAGATTATACTTTCGAGGGAGATGTTGAATTATGCATGAAAATTGAATGATGATACCTCCTTGAAAAAATTTTCTTGCCTCCACATGGAATTAGGGTTTATGAAGTCTTCAACAAAATAGGATGAATAATGTCTTCTTCAATTCTTGAAACTTGACTTTATGGGTGCTCCTAGGCTGAAGGAAGGTGGATTAATTCTCAATTGCATGAATTTTTGATTGCTTGATCTCATGTTATGCTTATGTATTCATGTGATGCTCAAGTGAGAGGGGAAATCCTCTTTATATACTTGCCCATTGGGAAAATTGACTAAGTTTCTAACATGAGCTGACACAGAGAGGGGAGTCCCACTCATTTTTTAAATACAAAAATGGGTTTAAAGAGGCCCCAATTTAGGGAGGATGCTCCACCTTGGTCCTACCCTATTTTGGGTTAGGATCAAAGTTCCCGAGGGGGGGAAAATCAAGGTTTTTAGAATTTATGAGGTGTATGAGCATAATCAAGTCTTTGAACAAGCCAAGGGGCACAAACACTAAGGTGAAGATCCAAATATGGCCGAAATTGCAAAGGGTTGCAATTTTAGGATTCTACATTTAGTCCCCACTTTAGCGGGAGTATGAAATCAATCATATACTCTCAGTAAAGTACAAAGGGTTCACATTGAAAATATTTCACCAAGTCATTGAGGAGGAAAGATACACCAAACTCCCAGTGGACTTTAGGATATCATTTCAATAAAAAGATAAAAAGGACATCATGAGAGAGAGAGAGAGAACCATGATTGCAAACTAGTAAGGTTCTCTTACCATGAGTCATGAAAAGAAAAATACCAAAATTACAAAGCAAAAGACAATGTTTGATGAGTAATCTAAGTATCAAGATATGCAAGAGAGAGAAACATTGAGTGGAGTGTATGCCCCCATGTTAAAGTGATTGTGTATGCCTTAATGGGAATAATTGTGTATGCGTTAATAGGAGCAATTTCTTTAAGGTAGGATACACCCAAAAATAAAAGCACATTATCACAACAATAAGCCCCAAAGAGAGGACAAATTAGAGGATAATGATCATAGAACATAATACATGAGGTGGTTTCACTTAACTCTAGAGTTAATATGTTATCTATGATAACCAATGTATATCATGTATATATATATATATATATATATATTCATAGAACTATCCTCATCCTCCAAAGAAAGGAAAACCACCATGGAAGAAGGGCGCATGTGTCTTTTAAGTCAACATAGGAGAGACCAAAAGAGATCTCAACACTCTGCATTGTCCTCAAGTAGACAACATTAAGGACAACAAATAGAAGAATTGAAAGACAAATAGAGGAGGGTCACAAATAAGCAAGAGAGGAGAGAGATAATCTATGGTGTTAATGAAGTTAATCAAGAACATCATCTGCCCCTCGATCTTGCTCATCATTGTTTTGGGAAGGTGGAAAACAAACAAGAGGAGGGACATCAAGCATGGTAAATGGAGCTATCACAAGGTCCAAACAAGGACCATGCTCTAATGATGAGTCATTTTATTTGTTACTAAGAGCTAGGATTAATACTTTTAAAAATTGTGTAGATAAATCATTATCCACATCAACGTATACATTTTCACCATTAGAAATATTAGGATCAACATTTTCATCATTAACAACATTCTCACCTATTTCTTCATCAACATTAACTAAAATATGAGCTCTAATAGGAATAGAACTTGAACCATCATTTGTCAATCATTTTGCATCTTGGAGAATCAAGTTGAACCTCTTGGGTAGGAGAAAGTTGAGCAAATGGTATTATATAAATAATTGGTGGTTTTGGAGAAAATGTGGTTTGGGAAGCAAGTTCATGAGCTCTAGCATGACGTCTTTGTCGTTGTTCTCTCGTACAATTGTTTCATTTAGTTTTAGTTGAAGGTTGTGAAGTTTTAGGTTTATTAGGTATAGGCTTCTTTTCTTCTTTTAAGGAACGATGCATAGGAGAAGGTCTCTTAGGTTGAACAATAGGAGATGTCGAGTACTTTCCTTTGTACGATGAAGGAGGCAGAATTACACCATATAAAGGAGAAATAGAAGGTGTAAGAAGAAGACCAAGTCTATCATGAAGAGGAGGAATAGGTCCATGCTTAGGAGGAACAATGTGTTTATCCTTATATTTAGAAGGAAAAAAATTTCTATCCTTGGGAGGGAGAATAGACTCATCTTTAAGAGGAGGAATAGATTCTTCCTTAGGAGAAATATTATGTCTATCCTTAGGAGGAAGGATAGTCTTATCCATAAGAAGAGGCATGTGATCATCAATTGGAGGAAGACTAAGTGTTCGATTTATAAGTTTACTCAAGGATAAAATCATGTCATTTTCTCATCTTTGATATTATTTAAAGAGAGTGTCACTTCTAGGTTGAAGAGGTTATAATTATTTGGACCAAAAAATATCTAGACAAACATCTCCATGCCTCACTGTAGGTTGATATATGCTATGATTAACAGTTATGATTTTACCATCATGAGGAAATTTCACACACTTATGAATAGAGGAAGCCATTGTTTTCATGGAAGAGATCCAAAGATGTCCCAACTTCACATGAAATTGATGAGATGTAGGAATGATAGAAAAGTAAAAGTTTATTGCCAAAATCAATAGGAAGTGTGATAGAACCAATAATAGGACAAGAGAAGCCATCAAAACTCTAACTATCACATCAATTCCATCATATGTCACTTGATGCAATTGCAAAGTATGAAGAAATTATTTAGTTATCACATTAACCATACAAGCTAGATCAATAATCACCCCTCAAGAAGCTATGACTTTGATTTTGTCAGTGATATATAATGGGCCATCAAATGATTTAATAGTCTCACTAGGATCAAATATAATGCATAAGTCCTTAGGAGGTTCATTTTGATCTATAAGTTTCACCACATTGTTAGATTCAAGGCCAAGATCATCGAGAGAGAAGGCAAGATGATCAGTCTCAATCATATTAGTGGAATGGGAAGGTAAAGGGTCAGTGAAATTTGGAGGTTTTAATTAGGAGGAGATACTAATTTATTTCCTTTATCATTCACACCAACCACAAATATAGTATTGTTATCAATCAAGTCTTGAAACTTACTTCTCAATGAATAACACTTTTTAGTATCATGACTAGGTTGATAATGGTATTGGCAAAAAGCTTTGGAATCAAAGGAACGTGATAAAGGTTTAGTTGTATAAATTGGCTTAATAGGGGAATTTTTTAAACACATTCCTTTTAAACAATTGTGACATAATACTATGCAAAGATTCATTAAGAGGAGTGAATTATTTTCTAAAGTATTTGGACAAAGGAGGCACACCTGCTGCGGCTACTACTTGAGTGTTATTGTTGTCATTGAATTTGATGAATCCCTTATCAGGTTTGAACTTTGCAAAAGGTTGTTGAGAACTTTTAGTTTTATCACTTAGAGCCAATGAAGAGGATTGTTCCAATTGACTCACGGTAAGATGATAATTGTGAAGTGTTGTGCACAATTGTGTAAAGGAAGTAAAGTCATAAAATAGAAGTTTATCCGTACTATCTTTTAGTAAATTATAAATAAAAAATATTTTGAATATCTTGATCAAGCATAGGAAAATAAATTTGAGAATACAAATGCTTATATCTACCAATAAAATCAGTTACTTTTTCTTTAACACCTTGCTTACAATGCATCAAATTAGTCAAAGTAATCTTAGGATCAATATCATTGTGAAATTGTTTAATGAAAGCATTAGCAAATTATTGAAAATAATTAATAAAATAAGGAGGCAAAGAACAATACCATTTCAAAGCTTTATCCCTTAGTGTTTGAGTAAACGATTCAGCCAACAATCTTTGATCATGAGAAAAGTCACTACACAAAGTTTGGAATGTTTTAACATGAGTCAAGGGATCACCTTTTCCATTATAAAGCTCCAATTGAGGGACTTCCACATTTTTAGGAGGGACAACATGAACAATGTCATTGTATAATGGGCTCTCTACATCAAATGTGGGCACATTTTACTTAGATTGGTTCATGGAAGCTATTCATTATTTTAAGGAAGACACTACTTGGGCTAGACTATTGATGGTAGCTTCAATAGAAGAGTTGAAATTGGACATGTTGGATTGAGAAGGAGAGGTAACATTGTTGTATGAAGGAAGGGGTTGAGATAAAGAGGGATATTGTTATATGAAGGTGAGGGTTGAGAATAAGGAGGTGGAACACTATGGCGGGTAGGTATGGGAGAGGATTGGGTAACAAATGGAAGACTCATAGTTAGAGAAATGAAGGAATCATGATTAGAGGAGTTGCCCCCTTGACTAACATTTTTAGGTATGACATTTTATGTAGAGGTAGCCATGATATTAGATGTGAAAGTGAGAATACTATACATAGGGGTAGTCATAGGAATTGATTGATTTTCTTGACTAGGAGGTTGTGTATAACCAAGGACTTCAGCACAAATCTTCACATACATGATATTAGTATCAACTATATGAGAAATACCATGCAAGATATCAATACCAAGTTTATCACTTTGAACCATTCTTTTTAATCCATCAATCAATGGTAGAGCCTCACTTTTCAAGTATTGTTGACTCATCCATTGTTGAAGATTTTCAAATTTATTGTCAATATTCTCCAATTGGTCAACGAAAACCCTAGTTAGTGATTCATCCATATCATGAGAATTACGTAAAGAATGAGGATAAATAGGGTCATTTATAGGATTGGAAGAACCACCAACATCATCATGAAATAAGTTATCCAAATTAGGCTCCATCTCCTTGATATTAAACCTTGGGAAGCCTTAATTCTACAACTTCTTCTCATAGGGATATTATAGGTTGGTCTGATAGTAGTAAAACTCATGCACTAAGGGAGGGGAATTGGAAATTTGAAACTTGAAATTTGAATTTTGATTTTGAAATTTGAAATTTGAATCTAATTTTGAAACTTGCAAAAATTGAATAATGCAAAATTCTAGACCAATGATTATTCAATTAAATAAGCAAATTTATTGGAAAGATAGAAATAATTGTGAAAATTATGCAACCCACAAATAAATTTAAATTAAAAAATTAGGGCCTTGTGAAAATAACCATTTAAATTTGAAATTATACACAAGAAATTTGAATTTAAAATTAGGGCTTTGTAAAAAGAACCTCTTAATTTTAAAATTTTAAATTAGATGTAATGTTAAAATTTGAGAATTGAAATAAATAATTTAAATTAAAAAATTAGGACTCTTTTAATTAACCACTTAATTTAAATTTGAAATTGTCCACAAGAAATTTAAATTTAAAATTAGGGCCTTGTAAAAAGGACCTCTTAATTTTAAAATTTAAATTTGAAATTAGATCTAAGTCTAAAATTTAGAAATTGCAATAATTAATGGAAAATTGGGAAATGCACAAGATTAATTTAAATTTTTTTTTGGATTAAATATCATAAATTCATTACATATCACCAGAACTGTCTGAGAATATCCACATCAAGGCACCATAGGAGGGTGCAGCCATCAAAAAGTTTATAGTTCCACGAGTATCACCACATATGGGGAGATGGTTACAATAATTACATCATATTATAAGAGCAAAAAAATCAAAATAAAGAGTCATAACAGACTATATGAAAGAAATTTCAGAATCTGGAGAAGAGTTGACTCCCACTAGTAGGATCCAAGCCACCCAGCCCATATCTCCATCTTGCCATACTTCCATATGGCCATCAAGAATGCCCTGCTTGTGAGGTGCTTTGGTGAATCAGGTCAGCTTCCTCTGAGAAATTTCCATATGTAGATGTCTACAGTCCATCTGTCTCATGAAGGCCATGACTACTTGCTCAAATGTTGCCTTTCTTGGTTCATCTCTCTCCCATGTGAAGCCGTGGGATACCTCTCTGATGTAGACAGTGGTGGCACCTTCCTTTATCCATTTATCAAACTTATCTGAGTCTAGCTTTATAACCACAGTGACCTGCATTGAGACAATATGAAAAATAAGTCTCCTAAGAGACTCAGTGAGGTGCTTGGTGCTGTTATCAAAGACATCATCATTATGGTATTTCCAAATGAGCCAAAGAATTTCTAAAGATAAACAAGACCAGAAGATATTTGTAGTTTTCCTACAACCCTTAATGTAGCCTAAAAAACATTTATGATTTCAACACAATTAGCATCCAGATTTCCTTTGCAAAATGACAATCAAAAAAGATATGTTTCACAGTCTCTGGAATTCTACAAATTTTGCAATTTAGGTACTTACCCTCCTTGTCCTTAATAGGGAGTTTATTTAACAGCAGTCTCCAGCCAAAGAACTATTTTTTTTGGTTCATTTGGAGTCATCCAAAATTTACCTAATCTATCTTTCCATACCCCAGGTTCCCAATTTAGCTCCCAACAATTATTTAGGTGAAGAAAAATGGTGTCTGCCTCAGTGAGGGATGCATAAATGTTTTTGGCTTTAAGAGAGGAAAGAGGTGTGCCATCAACCCAGCTAAACCCAAAGAAGGAGAAGAGGGGGGGAGAAAGGTGAGATGGGGGAAGAGCATTGGCTATGGCTGACTTAAGGATGTTATAGGTTCTACTCTGGGATAATGAGATAGAGAAGGAAAGTTGCAGATCCTCCCATGTTCTCAATCGGCCATTCTCCAAAATCTAATCAAAGTACTTGATTCCTATATTGTGCCATTTAATTGCAGAGAAGCCTTGAAGAGCTACCAATAGTTTTCCATTATATATTAGATTCCACCAGATAGATCTATCACTAGTGAACTGGCCCTGTCTATTTCTCTTCAGATTGTACTATACCAAGTGTTTCACCTGTTCCCAGGCCTTCCATAGGAACTTAAAGACCCTTGATCCAGCTAGGGCTACATCTATCTATCCAAGAAGAAGGTCAATCATGAGGAGGTCTTTCCACTTCTTGGATTTTTTTGGAATTAAGGATGATATATTGTTTCTTATTAGGACTTTCCATGGGTCCTCATTTGGATGTGAGGACTATCCCTTGTGTTCTAAGATCTTTTAGCCCCATCCCACCATATAGTTTATGCATAGTATAACATTCCCATTTCACTGCATGTTGCTTCTTGGTACCTTTCCCATCAGACCAAAGAAATTCCCTTATCTATTTTTGGATATGGTTAAATTGATAGTTCTTGAAGAGCCAGGCAGCGGAGAAATAGATGTTATATGATGCCAAGATCTTTTGACAGACCTAAAATCTTCCAGCCAGAGATAGATAGTTCCTATTCCATTTAGAGAGTTTCTTCTCTATCTTATTCCTTACCCATTCCCACATTTCTTTTAGATTTGGAAGAACAGAGAAGGGGATACCTAGATATTTAACCATATGGGAAGGACCCAACCAATTGAGAGAGAATTTTGAGAGCCAGTTCGAGGGGTTGTCATCCCAGCCAAAAGATTAATTTAAATTTAAAAACTAGGGTCCTTTTAATTAACCATTTAATTTTAAATTTAAAATTTAAAATTAGATCCAAGATTGAAATTTTGAATTTGAAACAAATTTAAAATGGGATTCAAAATTTAAACAAACCACAAACTCAATTTTTAAATTTTTTAAATTAACCACTTGATTTTAAAATTTGAATTAGAAATTAAACTTGCAAGTGAAAATTTGAATTTTAAAATTGAAAGAAACTTAGATCTAAAATAATTTATCTAAATTAAGCAATTCACAAGCTGAATTTTGAATTTAAAAATTAGGGCTTTCATGAAATTAACCTCTAAAATTTTAAAATTTGTAAGGAAATCAAAATTGTAAATGAAAACTTGAATTTTAAATTGCATACACTCAGATCTAAGAGAAAAAATCAAAATTAAGGGTGTAATGGGTCGGGTTCACAAAAATGTAATGTGGAAAAATTAGGGTTTCCACCATTAGAAAGATGAAAACCAATAAATTATTATTACATTCAAAAGAGGGATGAATCCAGTAAATCCAATCCCAAATTAAGAAGAATAAGGACTAAATATTGATTGGATTCAAGGGTGTGTGAATTTAATTGACCCTCTTTTGTGATTAGAAATGCTAAATCAAGGTAAAATGCTAAAAAATGAAGGTAAAACTGTGAAAATGATGAGCTACAAATGTGAGATTTCTGCGTGCCCCTGAATCTAAGCAATATAAGCCGAGTCAGATCTAATCTTCGAACAAGCTCCAAAAATGTTAGGATTTTGGTGGTGGGCACCTTAGTCCTACTTTTTCACACACCAAAAAGAGTTGATTTGTTTCAACAAATAATGCTTATTTTTAATATTATAGCTCCACACCTAGTTCCTACACACTAGATAAAGGGGAAATAGGTTGGGACTAGGGACTTACCTTAGGTCAAACCTTTATTTTGGAATTAACCATGAAATTGAAATAAATGTAATTGAAATGACTGTAATAAAACATTCTCCTTTTGATGGAGAAGCTGAATTATGCTTGAAAAATTGAATGATGATACCTCCTTGTGAAGTTTTTCTTGCCTCCACATGGAATTAGGGTTTATGAAGTCTTCAACAAAATAGGATGAATAATGTCTTCTTCAATGCCTAAAACTTGACTTTATTGTTGCTCTTAGGCTGAAGGAAGACTGATTAATGCTCAATTGCTTGATTGTTCAATCTCATGTTATGCTTGTGTATTCGTGTGATGTTCAAATGAGAGGGGAAATCCTCTTTATATACTTGTCTGTTGAGAAAATTGACTAATTTTCTTACATGAGCCAACATGGAGAGGGGAATCCCACTCATTTTTTAAATGCAAAAATGGGTTTAAAGAGGTCCCAATTTAGGGACAACCAAGGTGTGGCACCTTGGTCCTAGTGAGGACCCTAGTCCTACTCTATTTTGGGTTAGGATCAAAGTTCCCAAGGGGGGAAAATCAAGTTTTTTGGCATTTATGAGGTGTATGAGCATAATCAATTCTTCAAATAGGCCAAGGGGCACAAACACTAAGGTGGAGACCCAAATGCAGTTGAAATTGCTAAGGGTTGAAATTTTAGGATGCTACATATATCAGGATATCAAAATGTTTGTCAAAAGAATATATACAAATATATCAATATATACATCATATGGTACATAAAAAATAAAGAATAAGTACATCTTTGAATGATCATGTAAAAAGAATAGGGATCACCTTGCATGCTCAAAAAATTGCATGGAGTGCAAAGAATGAATGAATAACATCTTGTGTATGGTACATCAATAATAGTCATTTGCATCTGCATCAAGCCACATCAAAATGATTTGGGTAGACTAGGTCAGTTCCTATCTTGTGGATCCTTGTCCCTAATCTTGTCCTCAGGATCCTTTTGCGGATCTTTATGTTGAACCTATATTGTGCTCACTACCCTGTATGCGGATCCTGCCACTAGATCCACTAGTACTCTGGCTGGATCTGCCTAATCCCTCACTAGACCCCTCATTGTGGGATGAGATGGATCCTCTTGCCCTAGGTTGAGCCATATAAGTCTCTCACTAGTCTAGAAGGATGATTCTCTCATATTGATATTTGAACCATCTAGCTTGGTGAGATAGAGATTGAATCTTGGTTATCTGCCTCTCCACCATGGCCACCAAAACTAACTCACCACCACCATCACTCCCAACCCAATGCCATGCCTCATCTCCCTCTTACTATTATCTAGCCACTATCTCCTCTATCATGTGTCATGCATGCTCAAAAAAATCTTGTAGGGCCATTGTTGCATCTCTCTACTATAAGAACCTATCACAGTCTATCTATAGCTGTACTCAAGCCTTCTCAGTTGTATCCCACTCTCAATGAAGGTTGTCTGTCTCAATGGTGAAGATTTATATCCTCTCTTCTTCCCTAGTCACTCCCTCCTAGAGGGACTGGATCTGTGTAGTAGGGTATGGAGGTGCTGGTGACCCCTCTCCTCTCTCCTCTCTCCTCTCTCCTCTATTATCGAGGTTGCACCTGCCTAAATTTTCTCCTCCCTTTTTTTTCTACTAGCATTGATGTAAGTGCAGGGGAATCCACATCCATGGCCTATGTGCCATATCCTTCTGTCCTTGTGCTTACCTCCTCTACTCCTATCCCCTTCCATGTCTCCTCTCCTCCTATCTATCCTCCTATCCCTCTACTCATTCCTGATCCCCCTCTCTCTATGTTTTCCCTCCATAATTTCATCTTAGCTGGCATAACTAGTGTTGCCTGTATACCCCATGTCTATCTTAAAACTATTATAGGCTCTGCCACTTTTTCTCTACCCCTAGCTAGCTAGTAGGCATCTAATCTCACCCCTTGGTGAAATCCTCACTCCTCTTTCTCCCTAGTGGATCCAATCCTGCTTTGTCGACTGCATTGGACCTATGTTATGCCCATGATGTTGTTTACGCATTTGTAACTCTTGGATTATCAAACCCTATCAGGTCTACATCACTCTATAATGTGTTCTCAGCTTCCAATAATATACATAGGAGTACTAACATAGGGAATATGGCGAGGATCCTCTAGCCAACTTGCTAGTCCCATATACAGTCACCATGTAATGTGAGTAACATCCAATCTATCAAAAATGACCCTCTAGTGGTCAACATCCCCAATCTACTCATAGTGTAATCCATCCCTTCAACTATATACAACTAGTAAATATGCTTCCCTATTTGCCATACCTAATGGATGGGTCACTGTGATGTGCTCCCATGCCCATACTTATATTAGGATCACATAACCATAACTATGGCCCCTATGATAACATATCTGATGGAGCTTTCTGTACAACTCAATCAAAACTAGTGTACCTAGGCCATTGGTCATCCTCCATCTACTGCATCTATGCACACCTGTATCATGTCGAGTACAATTGATCTCCCACCTCTATCTGACAAAATGAAGCCTCTAACCAGTGTAGACACAAAAAAGTAGATATGTTTATCTGGTGGTGCCTATCGTAAAGCTTGATCCAAGGACAATTGTCCATGACATAACTACACTCCTATCTCAACTAACCTTTGTATAACATCATCAAGTGATGTATGCTCTATAATCAATCTGATACCCCTAATTGGTAATCCAAGGATGTATTATACACTCTCACTTGTGACAATCATCTTCTCGATCAACAAATGAAATAGGAAATATCACTCCTCCATCATTGTGCCAATGTTGTCAACATGGTCATATGTGATCTGATGTGAGGCATGTGTGCCAAATGGCCCAATCCAATTGTGTCAATGCAAGCCCACTTTGTTGCCCCAAATCCATTGGTAAAACTCAGAATTGGTGATTGCCACTCTTGGTTCACCAAGATGTCTACGATCCACTGCATCTAAGCAAACCACCATAGCAGAGTCATTTCTTCTATCCATCCTATTTCTTGCCCTTTTTTTCCCTTTATTTTGCCTTAATCCCATCATTTTTGGTTAGTTGTGATCACCTATGACCATGGGAATACATTCATGTTGGTCTTAGGACAAGAGGAATGCATTTCCACTATCCTTCTCTGTGAACCCACTCATTATAGAATGTGATCCCACAATTGACTAGGCCTATGATCTTTTTCTTTCCCTTGGTGGTGGGATTATGATCCTGCTGGCCCTATGGTAATGGGCTTTTGTTCCCACCATCACCTTAAGTGAACCCACTTTTTTGGGATTTCTATCTTGAATTTTCCTATCTCTATCCTAAATCTACTGAACCCCACTTTTGTGTGTGAGTAGCGGGAATTCCTTCCCATCTCTTTAGCATGCAATCCTGCAGTTCATGAACCAGTGGGATTGTTGTTTTAACCACATTAAATGATAATAAATGAATTAAAACTAAAACAAATCTCAAGTTTTTCTAGACATACATCATGATTGGGTCTTCAGTTTTGCTTGATGCTTTCCACCAGGTCCATGGGATTTGTCAGGATCTCCCTAGCTGCCATCTTCTCCAATATTCTGAAAGCTCTCAATTGTGCAAGATAAATACAACAAAGCTCTAATTTGCTCTGGATTCTCTCTCATGTGCAGTAACAATGCATAGTAATTTTTTAAATATGCTAATATAGGGATCTATTGGATATTGTTAGTCATTGCTACTGCTAGGATATGTTGTTGTCATTGATGATATTTCAATGATTTGCCCCAGTGATTGCTGATTTGGAAGATCTAATTATCTGGTTTGCAGTGTTTTTTTGGTGATCCCTATTATGCAGAGCTTGGTATTTCCTCCAATATATTTCGGTCTAATTAGATCTTGTTTTGAGATTTGGGTATATTTTTGGGGATGGTCTTGCATATCTTTATTTCAAATGGATCATGATTTGGTGCTCCACAAGTTATCTTTCTTCGTGTCAGTTATTGATTGGTTGTGTTCCTTACCTTTCAGATATTGACAAATGAAGATTTGATAAGTGGTGTTGGTGTAGCTATTATTGATGTTTCTAATGTGCTTTCTAGTGTTTCCTAGTCGTGTCCTATTTTTTATGGTGATCTACATTCATCGTTGTGTGATTTTTTGGTGGTTTCTATGAATTGGTGATGATTTTCATGTTATGCGGTATTTCTTGTGGTGTACCATGTTGCGGTTGATCTTGGCGATATTTCTGGTGGAGTTGTGCATTTGGGAATTTGATTTAAGTCCATGTTATGTCATGTAAATTATTTTATTGGTCTGGTGGTCGATTGTTGTATCATGTGATGTAATTTTATAATTGTGGGTTGAAGGTTTAGTCGACCTTGTTGTCAAGGTTGATGATTTGTATATATAGGTCATATATTCATGTAATTTAGGTGTCAATGTTGTGTCTACATTATCCAAGAGTGGTATATATGTGAACAAGTGATTTATCCTTCAGTGTTGAGTTTGAGGAGAGACTTGTGTTATAGAGAAGATAACTGTGCTTAACTGGAACTGTAATCAGGCATTTGGAGATGCTATTCCTTCATTTCATTTCTTCTAGATTCTAGTCCAAATCTTGTTGTAAGTAAGTGAGACTTCCCTGAGGGTTGTCACCTTCTAGGCCATTATCTTTTGAGCAGTGAGCTCTAGGTAGTGTGCCTGAATGCATGTGCATTCCCCATTGTAATATTTCACATAAAACTACAGAGTATCATCTTACTATGGGTAGGTTCCCACCGTGGTTTTTCCCTTAATTGAGTTTTCCACGTCAAAATCTTGGTGTTATATGTTGTGTTCTAAATTTTCTTATCTTTATCATTGATGTAGTTTATCAGATTTGTCTTTGTGATTAATTTTGTAGATATGATGAAGATTGATTCACCCCACCCCGCTCTCAATCTTCCTCTTCTTTGCTGCTAACAGGCTCTCCAAAGCCCTATTTTTTACTATCCCAGTCCCTTTAGGATTGTTTTTCTTGGTATTTCTTCATATGATCATCTTTTTTAGTGTTGTTTTTGCTTGTTGGGTCTATTTCTTGTCCCTATTCCTTTGTCTACCTGGGGCATTTTCTCTCTCCCTATTCTTCATGTAACTAGTGTCTTATTGTCTTCACACTAACACTATTCTAGTGCCACCACAAAGAAGGGAAAAATGTAGACACCTAGATTTGATTAATTTAATTAATTGAATTTAGTTATCCCGGGCACCTTCAATTAAGTAATTACGCATTCTTTGATTAATGTTCCTTCCATCTAGCTAATTATTTTTATTAATTATGCTATAGTCCCAACCTTAATTAATTAATTAGATTTATCCCTTTCTTCTAGTAAATATATCAAATTCGCAATTTGATTATTTAATTCATGTTTGACATTTTCTTCCAAAATCTTCTAATAGAATTAATTAATTCTTTCTTTTCTTCACATGCCTCCTAACTTAACCCTTCCTCTAACTTAACTTGCTTATTTAACCAAGGGTTTTGGTCAACCTTAGCCCTTAGCCCTCACCATATGTGTGCACATTTCCAAAATATCCCAAATTTGATGTGTACATTTCCAAAGGAAATGTCTTTGAATTTGGGGCAAATTTTCTAAAATTTGGGAAAATAGCCCAAATATCCTAAAACATGGAAATATCCCCATATTTTGGAATAAAACCCTCCTATTTGGGTGTCATTCCAAAATAGGCATGTGTCCTTAGGGACACATGTCACCCTCCCTAATAAAACTTGTCCTTCATAAGGACACATGTCATTTGCATCCATGACACATGCCCTTCTTAGGGACATGTGTCTCCTTTTCATGTCTCTTCATCTCATTCAAGCCTATTTAGTCCCTCCATTGCGCTTCTCAATCCATCCACTTTCATTGCCCTACCCTCATAATGTAGAATTGTTTACTCACCATTTTGTACATCTAGTAATCATCTCACATCCATTTACATCCCATTTTATCTTAATCCATCTTGTATTCACTATCATAGAGAAGAATCGAGTATCTATCATATAGCAAGCACACATAAAATCAGGGGACTATCAAATAAAAGGATAAATGTAGAGTTTGCACTTTAATAGTTTTATTTTTGTTAATATAGTTTCTTCCTTCTTAGCATCCTAATCTTGAGTGTGGTTGAAATATGTCTCTTTTGATTGTTAGTTTATCTTTTCAAAATCTTTATTTTTTCATTCACAATTTTCTGCATTCATATATGTGTGTGTGAAATAATTAATATAAAACATATTTTTTTTAATCATCTGCTATAAAAACCTAAATCTTTTGAAACATATTTTTTCTTACAAACTAGTCCTATAAAAGATAGTTTTAAACATTTTCAATAAAATAAATAGTATTATTTTCCAATTTTCATATAATATATATATATATATATATTAAAATAAATCATTTTATATTTTAGTTTTTACTACTACCAGCTATTATTTTTTGTATGTAGAAACAATCTCTTTTTTTATACACTTACAATAATAATCTACATATATTTTAATTAATAAATATTTTCCTCAACCAAAAATGAGTGAAAAATGAATGACAAAGCTAGTACCACCTCTAAAAAAAAGTAGCATGTCAATAAGAGAAGCTTTCGTATTTTCATTTGGAAATGGCGTCACGAAGGAGATTGGGTCTACAACCAAGGGAGTTTAGGGATTTCAAGCAAAATGAAAGACCAAAACTTTTCATGAATCTAGGCTTCAGATCATGGTTGAAACCGAAATGGGTATGGGAGGATCATAACAGACTTGTAGGTTTTGGGTCGGATGTCAAAAATTAGGAAAAATGGTAAAGAGATTTCCCAAGACCTAAAGGGGACTATCGGCTAAACCCTAGAGAACGCAACACTTCAATTTTTAGGGTAAACATAGGCTAGCAAAGGGTGTGGGATAAATAATGGAGACCTAAGAAGATTTCGAGATCTGGATCGATTGTAAACTCAAAACCCAAATCAGATGACAATCATAAGGTGTCATTTTTTCTGGACAGTAAAAGCTGGAGTGATTCAATGGTTTTTTCAAAGACAAAAGTTTTTTCCTAAAATGTTTCAGAGATTGGTTGGCCTTTGGTCGTGTTAAGAAGTGGTGTGATGAAACGTGGCCCTTCAAGATGGAGATCAAGACTATGTCAAATGGGTATTTCCTTATCATAGCGGAAAATAACAATGATAAGAATTGGGTCATACAAAATGGCCCATTCTTCCTGGGAGGATGAGGAGTGTCAATAAGGGATTGGGAACCAAATTTTAACCCTATCAAAGCCTCAATGGAGGAGGTCCCAGTCTGGCTACATTTATATAATCTTCCCAGGGAGTATTGGAATAAGGATATTTTCCAGTCCATTGGGAATAAAATGGGGTTTTATCTTAAGTGATATGAAGCCAATTCTAAAGAGGATTTTAGCTCTTATGTGAGGATTTGTGTTAGCTAGAAACCCAATTTTCAACTCCTGGCATGGATAAAAATTAACACAAACTCGAGGAGCTAGATGTAGAAGGTGGAGGTTGAGAAAATTATGGAGAAATGTTCAGTCTGTAATAAAGACGACCACTCGAAAGAGGTTTGTTTGATCAAACCAAAAGGAAAATAGATTGATGACCCTTTGGAAGAGAGATTTGAACATTTTGCTGAGATAAATAGAGATGGTGGACATTCTAACTATCCCAAGGCAGGGGAGCTCCATCAACCACTGATAGAGCTAGTGAATATGGCACCTTCAGTTGAGAACCCAAAGATGGATGATATTTTGGGAGGGGCACTTCAAACAACCCATTTGGATGCTACATAGTTAGTGGAGGAAGCATTAAATAAGATGGAGGCTGCTATGAATGTAATAGATGGGAGTATGGGGGCTCCTAGGGGGTTCTTCCTTTAGAGAGAAAGGAACTACAAATGCAGGAGAATTGTGAAATCTTGAACATCGGGGCAGATAATTTGGGAGAAGAGAATGTGGACATCTCTTGGGATGTGGAGGAAGAGGAAGAAGATTGGGGGTTTTTTGATGAAGAATATATTCTAGAATGCATTACTATTCAGCAGTCGACCTCCCAAACTGTGAGATTTTGCCAAGATCAAGGGAACAATGAAAAGTATTAAAATAGAGACAAAAGAATGACAAGAACAAACTGTATTCCCATCAATATGAAAATGATCAACTAGATTCACCAATACAATGAATATAGGCCTGCTTATATAGGTGAGGCCATATGGATGTATGAGCACACAATCATGAAATGTGGCTCAATGAGAAATAAGGTTAGGTAAGAAATTCTAGGAGTAGGTAGGAAAAATAATATAATATTCCACAAGAGGTGGATGACCCACCGAATGTGGAGTGTAACAGCAAAATAAGACCACAAAAGGTGGAATTTCTCCTACAAGCTCTATCCCTATGTGCACACTTCCCTAAGTGTCTCAAATCCAAACTACGAAGAGATGCATTATCCTAAGTTAAGTAAAGTGTAATAATATCCATAATGAATATTTATTTACACCAACACCCCACTTAAGTGCAACTTAGGGGAATGAAGACTTAAGTCAGCAATGCAAGATGGGTCCTGACTACTAGGCCATGATAGGTACCCATGTACAATATGCAAATGCAAGAAAAAATATGCAATGTAATCTCTCACAAACGGAGAAACGGAGAAAACCTAGTGGGAAAAAACTCCCCCCCAAAAGAGAGATGAAAGTACAAAAGACTCTCAAAGAAGGACAAAACCTCAAAGAGGAAAAAGTCCCCCCCATAAGAGAGGAAGGAGAAGTTAGCTGACCCCCCCTAATGACACATCCCACACCCCCAAGAGAGATTGCAACTACTGGAACTTACTCTCAGTGAAAGGGTTGGTGAATATGTCTGCAACCTGCTCCGCTATAGGACAATACTGCAAATCAATGACCTGTTCCTGAATCAGGTCTCGGATATAGTGCATATGAATCTTGATGTGTTTGGTCAGCTGGTGCTGGACTGGGTTCTTTGAGATAGCAATAGCACTCTAATTGTCGCAATGTAGAACTGTTGGCCATGAAGTGGTGAACCCAAACTCTATGAGAATCTGTTGAAGCCAAATGGTCTCAATCACTCTGTTAATAGTGCCTCAATACTCAGCCTCAATCGAAGAGAGAGCAATAGTGTTAGGCCCAATATGGAAAGATAATGTACTAAGAGGGGAGGGGTGAATCAGTACTTTCAAATTTTTCTTCAACAATAACTTTATTGTTAAGCATAAACCAAAAATTGCTGAAACATAATATAATGCTAAAACAAATAAATAACAATCATACATGATTCACTCCATAACACATATATTTTAGTTACGTAGAAAATATTGGTTAGAGAGAAAACTTGTGGTAGGGATGGCACCCACAACTTCACTACTGCAATAATAAAGGTTGCTCGATTAGAGCTACATGTTCAACTATTTCTGATAGCTTACCCTGTTAGGAGTGTCAAGATCTTTAGATCTACCTTGCTAAAGGACTTTACAACACTTATTCTGAATGTTGCACTTGGTTAAAGGCTTTACAATTTATAGAATTTGTTAGAGTCTTTTACCCTGGTAAAGGTTTCTCTTACAACTCAAAATATTACAACACAATATTACAAAATATCTTCAACTTCACATCTGAAATGTTATAGAAGATTCTATGTGCTCAAAATGAGATTACCTTGCTTATAGAATACCTCGGTAATCCATAGATTAACTTAGTAAACCCTTCTATTTACTCTATTCCTTGACTATTCTCTTAAATCCTTCTCGGTGACCTCTGTGTCTATGACAGTCACAATACTCAATGCTTCCTTATCTATCACACATGTCTTGCTCCATATACATATCTGATCCTCAATTCATGTTGTATAAATAGATCTCTTATGTCAGTGATTTTGTTCATTGCTTCAATCTTACAAACATGATTCATTAAATGAATAGTCATACAAAATATTTTATTTGATAGATATCCTTAAAATCATACAAAATCTTTAAGGTACAATTTCCTAAGTGATAATGATTCCCTATTCCTCAATCTTGTAACACGTTTCCCATGTATGTCTAGGTTCAATGAATCTGGTAACACATTTCACTCGATGTGTGTTAAATCGGTATATCATTTTTGCTGCTTGGTAGACACATTAGTGATACTCGATAGATAGCTCGGTGTATACTAAGCTCTGTGACTACTTTCTTCTATAACCAACTGCTCTATGCTTACCGACTAAATATTTCGGTAGTAGTAACCGACTAGAGTATATAGAATGACTTTGAACCTAAAACTAATGACAACTTAAATAGTAACAATCTCCCCTTTTGACATTAGTTGAGATGTTTGACAAAACTTCTTTCAAAGTCATAACTCAAAAATCTATATACTTACAAAATTTGACTAAAATAACAGTATATACAATTGACAATAAAATAGTATACTCAGATATACTCCCCTTATCAATATACTATACAAAACCTTGATTGTGGATGCAATGTGATCAATATTCTGTATTAACTGCACGGTTGTCACTGCTTTTGCTCGGTTGTCACTTCTTAGTTGTCACTGCTCCCCCTATCAAAATTATTTGTATGTTGATTTGCTTATATACACTATACTCTTATGTACACTATATACTCCCCTTTTTGACAAACATCAAAACTTAGTTACCATTCGGTGGAGGCAATTGGTCAAAAATGGATTTATACTTTGTCCTGGCATTAGTGAGAGCAGTAGAGAGGGCATCCTTGACACTGTCGATGAGTGAATTCTGAGTTGTAATATTAGGTAACAGTGAAATTAGTCCATCTAAGGTGCTTCCCTCTGGCTGACTAGATAGGGAGGTATCCTTGTTGATCTGCTCTTGGACGGAGGACGAGTGTGGAATGAATAATGTTTGAAGGGTCATAATGTCCATCCTTATTTGGTGCTCTTCATTCCTAAGTTCCAATTGTTGAGCCATGAGCTATTGTAGCTTGGTATAAAAATTCTAAGTAGAATTTGGCTCAGTGGTCAATGTATTGGAGAGATCAGTGATCTCTCTCTCAATCACTTCTATTTTCTTCTTGATATCCTTAATAAATAAAGAAAATGTACAGAGTTTCAGAAATAAAGAAAGAATGTGCTTGAGTTGAGGGGACAACTTAGCAATAAATTTGACAAGTTTTACTTTGCCAATAGTAATGGCTTTCTGTACCTCTTCAATCATTTTAGCAGTGAGCTCTTTGTCCTTCAATTTGCTCAAATATTCAGATGCATCTACTCCAGATGTCTCTATTTTAGATAGGAGTTTATCCAGTTGAACATGGATGGCTACATCTATTGTCATTGTAGCTTTAGGTTGCATATCTGTTAATAGTGCTTTCACCTTCTAAAGTACTCTATTTTTCTTTTGAATAACCATTTGTTTTTCCTATTCGGCTTTGGCTTTGCATAGTTCACCGAATTCAATGAGTTCTTGCCCTTTTAATTTGGATCTGTCTACATTTGGCAACACTATTGGTTTTGACAAATCTAATTTGAAACTATTCTTTTTCATTTTCTTTTATTTAGTTTTCACCAGTTGAACTAATACAATGGCTTGGGAGGCTTGTTGTCCCTCGGTAGGTTACTTGGTAGAGGCAACACTTTTGTCAATTTCTTGAACCTCTGATGTAGCCTTCGGTGAATCCTTGCTTGGGGTCTCAGTTGTAAAATTTTCAGTGCTAGAAGGGGCTTGAGAAGTTTGTTCCCCAGTGGCCTAAGAGGTAGCTTCTCCTTCTGTAGACTTGTGACCCTTTGTTCCTTGTTCAATATCATGAGGTGTCTCAGTTGAAATAGGCTGAGTGACCGGAGGATAGGGCTGAACTTGTTCCAAAACTAACTCTATTGAAACCAGTTGGGCATATGCATTCCCTTCTATCATTTCATGTTCTTGTTCCTTGGTGTCCATGACATCCTCATCAATTTGTATACTATTAGTAGGGTCTTGCACAGGGATATCAGGATCTTGCTCGGTAACATCAACTATTTCAACTTCAACTTGCTCACCAGCATTCTTGATTCGAAAGATTTCCTACCACTTTTCTTTGGTCTCATTCTCTACATCCAAATAAAGGTCATTCATCAATTTCAAGGCTCTTTGCTTCACTAGGAAGTTAGTCTGGTAGGTTTTTAGATGTTCATTGATCTCATCTACTGACATGTCTGAGAAGAGATGTACCAAACTTCTTTCTCTCATCTATTTCTCCAAGTCCATAGCATACTTCCACCTGTTATCAATATGCAAATACAACTCTTTTGGAAGAGAATTAGATAGCTTCTTCTATTTGTCTCTTTTCTTCATCATTTCTAGATTCATATTTAACATATCTAAATGCTCCAAATCCACCATATTGTTTCAGATTTGCACAGAAATTATCAACGCTATGTACATCTTTCTGTTTACTCTTAACAATCTGAAATTTGCTTGCATCTTCAGATTCAGTGTCACTGGACTCTTTAGCTAAAATGAGTCTTCGACTAGATTTCTTATAAGTTCTGGTTACCTTCAGTGCGGCAACATTCTTTTGTTTCTTACTCGGTGATACTACAGATGATCTAGTGTTTGGGCGCTTAACTGAAGGAGTCGGTGATACCTGTGATGTATCCTGTTTCTTCCTTTTCAAAATTTTCCCTTTTAGCAACTTGGTGCTTAATGTAATGGCTTCTTCTTGGGCTTTGGATTCCTCCTCGGTGATGACTAGAGTGTCCTTGATAGGTGTGGAGGAAGAACCTTCTCCAAATTTCTTCATTAATGCCTTAATCATTTTTGTTGCTTTCCTTGTAGCCTTGGGTACTACAATGCTCATCTTAACTTTCTCTTTAACTTCTTCATATGTATCATATCTCAGATCGGTAGCATGCCTTGGTAGAGCAAGAAAAGCATCTATCTACTACTATGTAATGTCAAAATCAATCTCATAACCCATAGGTGGCAAAGATTGAGTTCTTAGTTCCACAACATTAACATAGGAGTAGTCGGTGTCTACTTCAAAGCATATGTCATCCTTGTATTTCTCTACTAACTTGGGTGGAATTCTATACCTGTTATGCATCTTTTCCTAAAACTTGCTAAAGTAATAATCCATAATCTCATTAAAGATATCACCAAGCTACTTGATGAAGTCATTGATTTGATGGGTGATTGGTCGGTGTAGCTCCCAAACTACATTACCGACTGATGGAAAGAATTTCTCAAAATAGAAAAACATGCATACCAAAATTGATCCAAACATTAGTGTGTTTTCTGAGTTGTTCTTCTTTGGCTTCCTTATGGTGTTGATATTCTCAAACAAGTTTTTCAACAATACTTTGCATAGATCAATTTTCATTCCTTTCTTCACAATTTTATATGCTAAATTGACAGTTGCATAGGGTACACTGTTTTCCCTTGCCGATTGAAAGAAACAATAGCCTATGACTCTAATTGCAAACTTCAGCTCTGCATCTTTGACATTGTTCAATTTTAGTCCTTTGTAATCAAATTCAGCTCTGGTTAAAGTTATCAATTCCTTCTGTGAGGTCATTTTCTGAGCTCAGGCATGGTCATAAATAGGGTAACCGGTGATCAAGTGGATGATTTCCTTGGTGATCTTAAATGGTTGCTCCTCTAACCACATAAAGTCATCATGAACTCTACTCAAGACAAATTTAACCCACTAGGGTTTGAAGACTCGTGGGTAGGTTAGGGCTTTGGTCAATCCCTTGACTTTAATGTGGTCATACTTGTTATCTAGTTTTCCATTGGTACACAATTCATCATATGTATCCTTGATTTCAACATGACCTAGTTCCTCAACCCGACACTTAGTGAAGAGTCTGACATCTTCAACTAATAAAACCCTATTTGGAATGATTGAAAATGCAGTTTTATCATCCAATTCAGATGCTACTTTGGGAGTTAGAGAGTATTTCAGTGAGGGCTTCTCAATATTCTCAACAACAATGGGCTTCTGAATTTTAGGTACCATTGCAGATTTTGGATAATTACTAACAAGAGATTCTTAGGGTTTGAAGACTTTCAAATGGTAGATGCTTTCCATTTAGCAAATATAAAATTGATATTCACAATTGATATGATCGGTAAACTAGCTTGACAATGCGTTGTGATTGAAGTAAATACCTTAAATTTTTCTTCAAAAGAGATTTGATCACCTTTGAATCGCTTTGCTCTGCTTTCTAAAAACTTGGTAAGTGTAAAATGACCGCATAAAAGCTTTAAGTACATAATTTTACCTTATCGGGCTTCGTGCGGTTAGGTAAGAAAACATTAAATGCACTCGGTACCACTTCCTTTTTATGCTTTTACCGAGTAGCCAGAGTTCCTAAATTTACCGACTAGACAAGCTTCCAAAAGACTTAATAAAATTTTAAAATTTCCTAATGTATCTTTAGCTATGCAAATTTTGAATTAAGTACATGATAAAATAGGAACTGTTAAGATTTAACCTTGAGAGAATGCAGTCCCTTCATACCTTCATCGATTAATTTGGAATAGGTGCACCTAACTCAGTAGGTAAGGTGCTTTCTTCATTTGACACAATTTCCTTCTTTTTCCAAATCATCTGTAATTTGCCTTTTATTTCTTTGATATCTCCTCTAGGTTGATCTCTGCAATCTCTAGCCAAGTGTCCAACTTTGTGACAATGAAAACATGCCATACCAGGATTTCTCCATGATCTTCGATTGTTCATTCCAAACCTTATAAAGTAGTTGGCACTTATATGTCCATATCTTCCACAGCATTCACACCATATCCTTGTATTATAATCCCATGGTACTACAGAATACTATCGGTTAGGATCTGTGTGAGTTCGGTAGCCTCTAGTATTTGCTCGGTGTGCAGACCACATATAGTTCTTCTGCTTAAACCAACACTTCTTGGTACTATGCCCATATCTATTGCAATTTTTACAAACCCCTTGAATTTTGCCTTTAGATAATTGCTAGTAGAATTTATCCTACATTGGTTAGATGTGTGACCATATTTATTGCAATTGTAACAATAACCATTAGACCTAGTGACATTTGGTTGCTTACCTTTTCTGATTTGGCACATGTTAGTAGTATGTCCTTGTTTTCTACAGTAGTTGCAAATAGGCTTCTTTCCTTTGATGTTCTTATTTCCAGCTTGCTTTGATGATTCTCCTCTCTCGGTAGTGAGGATTACCTTTTCGGTAGAGTCTTTTCCTTTGTAACCGAGCCCTGCAACTTTGTTGGGTCTTTTTGTATTCAGTTGCTCATCCAACATCTCTGATGCTTCATAACTCTTTTTTAGTGTTTCTTTGGATTTATTCTCTGTTTCAAGTTCATCGATCAACATTGATACTTCATGTTTCAATGCTTGATTCTCATCATCTTTTAGATTTGCTTCATGATGTGCATAACCCAATTGATCTAACAAATTTTGTTGACTCCCAGTCAACCTTGTGATTTCATCATTCTTTTGAGATACTAATGCTTCAAGCTATTTTTTTTCTCTTTCTAGATCTCTTACTTTATCCTCGGCTGTCCTCAATGCATCAAGATTTTTAGTCATCTGTGTGTGGAAATGTTCATGTCCTCTTTTCATTTCTTTTAGTTGATCAGTCAGTGCTTTGTTCTTTTCTTTCAGTTCTCCAACCATTTCTTCAGTCACTTTAGATATACTGTTCTCAGATGATGTCTCAATTTGTTCCACTAACTCTTGAGAGTCCTCCAAATCATCAGACAATCTTCTTCTAACTTTCAAAGATTTTTGCATTTGTTTCTACATGTCAGCAATCACCTAATTAGCATGATCCAATTCATTTCGAAGATTCACAATTCTTTGAGATTGTTTATAGCCTTCCATTGATAAGATCTTTCTCTTTAGGCAATTAAACCCTTTTCCAAGATTCAAGCTCTGATACCAATTGTTAGGCCCAATATGGAAAGCTAATGTATAGAGAGGGGAGGGGTGAATTAGTACTTTAAAACTTTTCTTCAACAATAACTTTATTGTTAAGCATAAACCAAAAACTGTTGAAACATAATATACTGCTAAAACAAATAAATAACAGTCATACATGATTCACTCCATAACACATATATTTTGGTTACGCAGAAACTCTTGGTTAGAGAGAAAAACTATGGTGGGGATGGCACCCACAACTTCACTACTGCAATAATAAAGGTTGCTCGGTTAGAGCTACATGTTTAGCTATTTATGATAGCTTACCCTGTTAGGAGTATCAAGATCTTTAGATCTACCTTGATAAAGGATTTTACAACACTTATTCTAAATGCTACACTTGGTTAAAGGCTTTACAATTTATAGACTTTGTTAGAGTCTTTAACCCTGTTAAAGGTTTCTCTTACAACTCAAAATATTACAACACAATATTACAAAATATTTGCAACTTCACATCTGAAATGTTATAGCAGTTTCTATGTGCTCAAAATGAGATTATCTTGCTTATAGCATACCTCGGTAATCCATAGATTAACTCAATAAACCCTTCTGTTTACTCTGTTCCTTGACCATTCTTTGAAATCCTTCTCGGTGACCTCTGTGTCTATGACAGTCACAATACTCAGTGCTTCCTTATCTATCACACATGTCTTGCTTCATATACATATCTGTTCCTCAATTTGTTTGCATTTTTTATGTTCATGTTGTGATGGTCATTGATGGACACACACTTGCATTAAGATCCTCTTTATATGTATGAGTTAGAGCACAACCAGTATTTGTTCCAACCGGTATGTTGCATTATAGTCTTTAGACTATTGATGTTTTGTAGAATGTGTTTCCCAATCTGAAGCGGCATGATTGACCCCAAGTGGTTCATGGATACCAAGTGGTACGAGGGGCTAAAGTGGCATAACACATTTTTTACCAGTCTTCATTTTTGTCAAACCGGCAATCGGCATTTATGTATGAACCGGTAATACTTTGTGATGAGTTACCAACCGGCATTTTGTGATGAGTTACCATCCATTGATTGTTTGATGGTGATGACACATTAACGGTGCTTTTTGTGTTGTGGTACCAAGTATGTCCAGGTTCATTGAACCTAGGAAATTGTTATGTAATCCTATTGGACTGACATGAAATCAGATTCCTTTATAAGGACATCATGTCTAGGGTTTTAGGTTGTTGATGTGGATATAGCGAAAGTGTATGTTGTTGCTAGGGTTTCAGGTGATTGAGGAGTTGGAGAGAATATGAATGTGTAGAAGACAGAACTAATGCTAGAGTGCATTAGGAATGAGCTACCAAGGATCTAACCAAGTAGTCTGTGCTACTAGCTAGATCAAACACTTGTTGATTACTCACATCTTTGACAAATCTGTAGCCCTTAATCGGGTAGGCCCAAAAGCCTTTTGTAAATCCTCTAACAAGGTGGTTCACATCTGTGGATCTAAAATCCTCTAGCAAGGTAGTCTTTAATCAGACTTATCTCCTAATAGAGATTGAGATTCCTAACAGGATCTGTTTTGGTAAAGAACATTGTAAGACCTTAACCGGTCTAGTTCCTATTCTCACCATGGTTCTTCCCATTTGGGTTTCCACGTCAAAATCTCTTGTGTTATGGTGTTTGTGCTTCTATGGGTGAATGCATTATTAGCTATTTGTTTTGCATGTTTGTTAACCAGTTTATTGTTAGTCTTGCAAAGTGTTTAAGTGCAAAGATTTTTGGCATACTAATTCACCCCCCCTCTTAGTATTCATCAATTGGTATTAGAGCCTACCTTTCTATAAGTTTAACCACTTGGAAAGAGATATGGGGGAATAAAAATTGAGGGAACTTACTCATCAGCTCACTTAGTCTGAGCAAGCCTATGATGAACTTATGGCTAAATATAAGGTCTCTCAGACAAAAAGGAGAGAACATGCTGAAAAGCTGATGGAGCTATCTGAAAATAGTTCTTCAGATGAAGCAGACATGGAAGCTCTAATTGTAGAAGTAAATAAGTTGAATGAATCAAACTCCAACCTGAGAAAGGAGTTGGAAGGACTAACTATCCAGATGTGTCAAGAGCTTGAGAACTAGAGGAAAATTGAAGATCTAGTGAAGGACAAAGATCATGAGATCTCCAAGTTGAAACATGAGATCAGTGCACTAACTGCTCAACTCCATGCGAGCAAAGTGGAAAAGGATGACATGCAAGGTGAACTGAATAGTGCCATCTCTGAGAATGAAAACCTGATGGAAACAAATGCTGCTATTTCCAAAGAACTCTCTGAGTCAAAGGAAATACTTGCTAAGTTCAACAAGAGCACTGTCAAGCTAGAGCAAAAGCTTGAATCTGCTAAACCTATCAAGAATACTAATGGACTTGGCTATTCCGGTCATGAGGAAGGCGAGACCTCTAGTACAAATGCTAGAGCATCAAAGAAACAACTGGCATCAAAGGATAAAGGTAAGCAAAAGTTTAAACCTATTTGCTTTAACTATCTTAAAGAAGGACATATTGCCAATGTGTGTAGGAGTAAGGCTTACAACAATTTTCCTTATTTTCTAAATGATAAGCCTAGATCCTATAGATTCAATGGTAACTGATATGCATGCAACAAGTTTGGGCATAGAGCATCTGAATAAAACTGGAAGATATCCTCAAAGGACCCAAGGAGTTGGTCCTGAACCTTTTGTGAACCAGAACCACAACCGGTTTAATGCCTTCAATCATCAGCCAAGAAGCAGTGGCTATCAAGCGGCAACTAGATGGAGAACAAACTATTGGATTTGTCATGATCATGGTCACACTACTGCAACATGCATAAGGAAGAATGGAAGCATGAACAATGGACCCTGGAGAACACCTGGAATGGTTTGCTATCACTGCAAAAAACTGGGTCACATTGCCAGATTCTGTAGATCAAGAAAGAGTATATCTGATGATATACCTATCAATCTGAAAGGAGAAATTGATGTTCAAATAGTTTAAGCGGATATGAACAAAATCTTGAAGAAGAAACCAGTGGTGTTACAAAAAGAACCAGTTTCTGCACCTAGTGTGGAAATTACGAAACCGGCAAACTAAGCCTCACAAAAGCTTAGGGGGAGAAAATGGCAAAATGTTTTGAACCCTCGGTTTACACCAGTAAAAGACCTTAACTAGTATGTGATACCTATCATTTGGCAGAAGACTAGAAATGGTAAAAAGGCAAATTAGGGTTTACGCCCTAATTAAGGAGCATTAATTGCGGTAGGTGAGAAATATGATTAAAAGGATTTTTCAAATCATTTCTCCCTATCAGTTTTCAAGTGAAGAAAAGTTTTTCAAAGAGCAGAGCGACGAAAAGGCGATTTGAGCTGAGATTTTGAGAAATTGAGAAACCGCGAAGGAGATTCAAATTCAAATTGCAAACAGTCAAGTGGAGAACACAAAGCGGTGATTCAGCAACCGACGGAGTGTGAAGTGAAGGAGAATCGGCAAGCCCTAAATTCACATGTTTCAAAAGGTATTTCTCGAGTTCTTGAAATTTCTATCATGGCTTCCGCATCTCATACTAGTTCTAGTGCATCTATTGAGTTTGTAAGTTTTACTCAACGAAAGTCTAAGTATAATGCTCTATCACAAGAATCAGCTGGTGTGATAGTAGAAGAGGGAATTTTTGACTACATAGATTGCAAGATTGAAGACCTGGGGTCTCTAGCTATCCACTCCCAGTTAGGTTTGTTTTGTGGACAAGATAAGATGATCAAACCAGAGTATAGTATTCTGGAGAAGAAGAAACTCCACAATGTTGTTTATTTCCTGGAGTATTTCACAGAGCATCATATAAGAATCATTTTGAGTAGAGTCCATGGTGACAAGATGTACCTGGAGAGAATGCATGATATTACACCATAGGCAATTCATGTTGTCACCAGTTTCTGCAATACAGGGGAAGTGCCAACCCTAAGGACAGTTAGCAAAATTGAAATGTCCAAGCTCACTGGTTCAGTGAGTGACTCACGAGGCATGACAGTCAATTCAATCAAGGATGATCTAGTGAAGTATGCATGTATGGTGATTGGATACCAGACATTCTCAGCTAGCATAATTAACTTTGTATCTACTGCAGTGATAAATCCCACTTACCGGATGATAAAGGAGGATGCATCATTTGATCTATGCACCGGTATGTAGAGACAACTCTTGTTGAATCTGAAGTCAATCAAATAGGATAATGCACTAAGGTTCAAGCTTGGGCAACTACTGGTTAGGTTGTTCTTCTATTTCCAAGGCTACCTTCCAGGAGTAGAAGATGTCCAGTGGTCTGCTGACCAACTGGTGACCAAGCAAATCAAGGAAAACATTGAAGCAATTGGAACCGGTTACCCTGATATCCTAAACAAGTATTTTGATGAGTTCAGATGGAAAATGAGCCAAAGAATGAGAATATCTAGTGACATCATCAAGAAATATGAGGATGATATATGTTTCACCATCAAGGTGGATCAATGCATAATGGAGGCTCTTGAGCCTAGACAGGAAGAAGTTGAGCCAATGGGCTATGAGTTGATGTACGACATGCTGGAAGGGTATGCCTCTACTCTTATTGCCTCACCTCTTGATCCTAAGGCAAAGAGGACTAGAACCTATTTAGAAAGGGTTACATTGGTATAGGAACCCTCTGCAAAGAAAGGAAAAGAACCTGCAATGAAGAAGGCAAAGGCAGTGCCTGCAGCATCAACACTGGTTACTACTGCAACTCCAAAAGTGACCAAGCAATCACCAGCCAAGAAGAAATCGGAAGTAGCACCGGCTAAAGTGTTTGAGAGAAAGAGGAAGACAAGGAATACCTCTCCAAACTCAGATGAAACTGTGTCTGAGGAGCAGCCCAAGAAGGCGAGATAAACAAGAAAAAAGACAAAGAATGAACCGGCATCATCGGCACCAGTAAATATTGACATTTCTTCCTACAAACCTTTGACACATTGTCAAAGAACAATTAAAAACATAAGAAGAAAATTGTTAAATGATTTAGTAGATCATTTTGATGATTTTAATAATGAAGAACAGGAAGAAGTAGAGAGAGAAGTTATAAGGTATTTATGTGCTAATGACTAGTCACCTTTAGAAATTAGATCTGAGACACCGGATTCTTTGTATCAGTCCTTAGATAATAAATGGCGCATTGCCATAGAGAAGGAGCAGGAAATTAAGGAGAAAGTTTTTGCTCAACACTTTCTTGACCTATCCAATTTAGAGCTATTTGATGTCATCAATTAGAATAAAGGAATCTTCTTCACTAGAAGGAGAAGACTCTAGTTATTGGAAGGAAGAATTGATGATGTTGAAAAAGACACTCGTCTGCTTATGACAATAGTGGTTCACACACACAAAGTGCGACTAGCCAACAGGAAGGCTGAGCAAGAATTGGCTATATCTAAACTAGATGAAGTATTTGATGATGAAGGAAATCCAGTTGATGAACCGATCGACACTATTGATGTCAATGCCCTGGACATAGAAGATGTTACTTAGGAAACACCATCTGAGGCAACAACACAGGAACAACAGGCTAAACAGGTTGATAAGCAAGCTGAGGAAAGACAGGAAGTGGCAAAGGAAGAGGCTGAGCACAGGAAGAAGGATGAAGAAGAGAAGCGGAAAAAGGAAGAAGAAGAGAAGAAGAAAAGGGATGAAGAAGAGAAGTAGAAAAAGGAAGAAGAAGAGAAGAAGAAAAAGGATGAAGAAGAAAAGAAGAAAAAGGATGAAGAGGAGAAAAAGAAGAAAGATGAAGAGGAGAAGAAGAAGAAGGATGAAGGAGAGAAAAAGAAGCAAGAAGAAGAAAAGAAGAAGAAGGAAGAGGAAGATAACGAACAGGAGAAGAAGAAGGAAGTAGAGAGGAAGAAGAAGGAAGAGGAAGATGAGGAACAAGAGAAGAAGAAGGAAGTAGAAAAGAAAAAGGTCAAGGAGGACAAGGAAGCGAAGAGAAGGAGAGAAGCGGAGAAGAAAAACATGAAAGAGGACAAGGCAGGAGAAGCGGAGAAGAGCACCCAGATGGAGACTCCAAAGGCAACTAGGAGTCAAGCTAAACCAGCTGATCTCACTAATCCTATCAATCTCCAGTCTGCAAGTGAAACGGAGCTAATGCAAAGCATCAAGGTAGCTTAGGAGCACCTTGAAAACATACAGAGGAAGAAGGAGTAGGATGTAATTCAAGTGGTTGTGGACACACTTACTGATTTGATACTCGGTACTAACCTTCTGAGAATTGAATCATCACTGGCCAAACTTAAGCTCCTATGCACAGTTGTGGATGATCAGGTGTAGAGCCTAGAAGAGGTAGTAGAGGCAAATGTCAAGAAAGAGCATCAAAAAGCTCTTAATATAGCTCTACTGAAAAAGTTGAATGAGCTCTGGTCAGAACTACAAAAAGAACAAAAGGATATAAGAGACACTTTGGATGAGGGAAATCTGCTACTCAGCAAGATCTACCAACCCCATCTATTCTATGATGATGTGCTAGCTCAAAAGCAAAAGCTTCAAACAAACTTATAGTCCTACATGAGCACATTCAAGCTACCTTATGACTCCTTTACAACTTATCGGCAAACCATTCACCGATTTCACATCCAGTCAACAAAAATGGAGCAAGAGATCAACACCCGGTCTAGAGATTTATAGGAGCTACAACTGGTTCTACTCCCACGACTACAAATTCTTCAGAAGTGCTATCTGAATCTGGATGCCTTAACAATTACACAAGAGATGAGCACAATTGATGCCATGGAAGAACAGGTCTCCCAGATGCAGATAGAAATAGAAGTAGCCACCTCCCTACTTGAGTCCTGGTCTTTATCAATGAAACAATTCTTGTAGGACTTCAAATCTATTTTTGCCAAGTATCATTCCTTATTGTCATAAAATTTTATTATTTTAATATCAGATGAAAACATGGTTTTTTAGCTACACTTTGTCATTGTTGGCAAAGGGGGAGAAGAATTCTATTTGGGAGAAGTATCTGGTAATCAAAATTTTGATTATATGCTCTGAATATCTCAATGTTTATGCTCTATATGCAAAATTGTTATACATTGTATTGTTAAAGGGATAGTGTATATGCTTAGGGGGAGCAATTTTGCTAATGGCATGATTTTGTTGTAAAACACTTAGATGTCAAAATTTTATTTTCCTAAGTGTTGCCATCAATGCCAAAGGGGGAGATTGTTGGCATTTTTGATGTTCATGTTGTGATTGTCATTGATGGACACACACTTGCATTAAGATCCTCTTATATGTATGAGTTAGAGCACAACTGGTATTTGTTCCAACCGGTATGTTGTGTTATAGTCTTTAGACTATTGATGTTTTGTAGAATGTGTTTCCCGGTCTGAAGTGGCATGATTGACCCCAAGCGGTTCGTGGATACCAAGTGGTACGAGGGACTATAGCGGCATAACACATTTTTTACCAATCTTTATTTTTGTCAAATTGACAACTGGCATTTATGTATGAACCGGTAATACTCTATGATGAGTTACCAACCGACATTTTGTGATGAGTTACCATCCACCGATTGTTTGATGGTGCCGACACATTAACGGTTCTTTTTGTGTCATGGTACTAAGTATGTCCAGGTTCATTGAACCTAGGAAATTGTTATGTAATCCTATTGGACTGACATGAAATCAGATTCCTTTATAAGGACATCATGTCTAGGGTTTTAGGTTGTTGATGTGGATATAGAGAAAGTGTATGTTGTTGCTAGGGTTTCAGATGATTGAGGAGTTGGAGAGAATATGAATGTGTAGAAGACTGAAGTAATGCTGGAGTGCATTAGGAATGAGCTACCAAGGATCTAACCAAGCAGTTTGTGCTACTAGCTAGATCAAACACTTGTTGATTACTCATATCTTTGACAAGTCTGTAGCCCTTAACCGGGTAGGCCCAAAAGCCTTTTATAAATCCTCTAACAAGGTGGTTCACATCTGTGGATCTAAAATCCTCTAGCAAGGTAGTCTTTAATCAGACTTATCTCCTAACAAAGATTGAGATTCCTAACAGGATCTGTTCTGGTAAAGAACATTGTAAGACCTTAACCGGTCTAGTTCCTATTCTGCAAATAGTTACTTGTGAGTTTCATCTCACTGTGGTTTTTCCCATTTGGGGTTCCACGTCAAAATCTCTTGTGTTATGGTGTTTGTGCTTCTATGGGTGAATGCATTATTAGCTATTTGTTTTGCATGTTTGTTAATCGATTTATCTGCTAAATTGTTTTACTGGTTAACTATCAGTCTTGCAAAGTGTTTAAGTGCAAAGTTTTTTGGCATACTAATTCACCCCCCCGTCTTAGTATTCATCACAATTCATCCTGTATAAATAGATCTCTTATGTCGGTGATCTTGTTCATTGCTTCAATCTTACAAACATGATTCATTAAATGAATAGTCATACAAAATATTTCATTCGATAGATATCCTCAAAATCATACAAAATCTTTAACGTAAAATTTCCTAAGTGATAATGATTCCCTATTCCTCGATCTTGTAACATGTTTCTCATGTATGTCTAGGTTCAATGAATTTGGTAACACATTTCACTCGATGTGTGTTAACTCGGTATATCATTTTTTCTACTCGGTAGACACATTAGTGATACTCGATAGATAGCTTTGTGTATACTAAGCTCTGTGACTACTTTCATCTATAACTGACTGCTCTGTGCTTACCAATTGAATATTTCGGTAGTAGTAAATGACTAGAGTATATAGAATGACTTTGAACCTAAAACTAACGACAACTTAAATAGTAACAAATAGCATGTTGCTTCTTTCTCTACCAGCAAATGGGGCCTGAACCAAGGTGAAAACTATAACCAGAAGTAGACTTACGATCATCAAGATCGCCAACCCAATCGGAGTCTGTGTAACCAACTAGGCAAAGTCTTGTGCTTGCTGTATAGTGAATCCTATAGTGATGTGTACCCTAGATGTAATGAAGGATGCATTTGGTGGCTTTCCAATGAAGCTCATGTGGTTCCTGTATGAAGTGGGAAACCATGCCAACTACAAATGAAATATTAGGGTGTATATGGGTCAAGTAGATGAGACTACCCACAAGCTGACGATACAAAGTGGCATCAACTAGTGGAGAAGAACAATGAGCCTCAAGCTTGACTCCTAAAAGAAAGGGAGTAGGGGCAGGCTTATAATCAACCATATGAAAGCATGCAAGTAGATCAAGAGCATACTTGGGCTACGATAGTGTAATCTCGAAAGGCGACTGTGAAATCTCTATCTCGAGAAAGTAGTGCAAAAGACCCAAGTCAGTCATAGCAAATGTATCATGTAAAGCAAATTTGACCCTGCTAATGATGGATGAAGTACTCCTTGTAATGATCAAGTCATCAACATAGAGCACAAGTATCAAGTGAGAGTCATCCTGTCACAAAATGTAGACATTTGGATTGGAATGACACCTGGTGAACCCTGCAGAGAGAAGAAAGGAATCTATCATTGCATACCAAGCCTTGGGTGTCTGCTTAAGGCCATAGAGAGATTTCCTTAGTCTGCAAACCAAAGAAGTATCTTGGATGAAACCCTATAGCTGCTCCATATAAATCTCCTCATCAAGATCACCATGAAGAAAAGCACTATTCGCATCCATCTGATGTACAACCCAACCATGAGCTGCAGTAATAGCAAGTGCCAAGTGAATGGAGTTCATCTTGGCTATGGGTGCAAAGGTCTTAGTATAGTCAACACTTGCAACTAGAGAGAAATCTTTCACAACAAGCCGAGCCTTATACTTATCCACACTACCATCTGCTACAAACTTGGTCTGATAGATCCACTTACATCGAACCATCTTTCTCCCCTTAGGGAGATGGACTAAATCCCATGTGTTGTTCCTCATCAAGGAACTATACTCTTCCTCCATAGCTTGGTCCCACTCAGGAACCCCTGATGCTTCCTGAAATGTCTGTGGATCGGAAGTGGTAGCAATGAATGCATGTGGAAGATCCTGATGTTGTGATCGAGTCCTCTATGTATCTAAAGGATCCGCAACAAGAGAACCCACTGACTCATGTGTCTATCAAGCCCAACAAGGTTGAGGTGGAGGTGGAGAATGAGGCTCCTCAACTACAAGTGGACCCTGTGGAGGTGTAATGCTACGAGTCAAAGTTGAAGGAGTCTCATCATCTGAATCACTAGCATCACTATCAATAATGGAGGAAGGTGGAGGAGGTAGAGAGGCTAAGCTAGGTGAGCTTTGCTCAAAGTGAACACTCCTCTCAATAAATACCTCATGTGTCTCACGATCCATCAATCTATATGCCTTAACACCCTCAAGATATTGTTGGTGTAAATAAATATTCATTTTGGATATTATTACACTTTACTTAAGTTAACTTAAGATAATGCATCTCTTCATAGTTTGGATTTGAGACACTTAGGGAAGTGTGCACATAGGGATAGAGCTTGTAGAAGAAATTCCACCTTTGCACATTCGGTGGGTCATCCACCTCTTGTGGAATATTATATTATTTCTCCTACCTACCCTTAGTATTTCTTACCTACCCTTGTTTCTCATTGAGCCACATGTCATAATTGTGTGCTCGTACATCCATATGGCTTTGCCTATATAAGAAGGCCTATATTCATTGTATTGGTTAATCTAGTTGATCATTTGCATATTGATGAGAATACAGTTTTGTTCTTGTCATTCTATTGTCTCTCTTTTATGTTTTTCATTGTGCCCTTGATCTTGGCAAAATCCTACATGGTATCAGAGCCTATAGGTCTTCATTGATTAGTCTTTTGGAGACAATTTTGGAGGATTCAATTTTTGGATTTTGGGATCTTCATTTTTTGGGGGGCGTCGTACAATGATTTGGACATCACCGTTGAATCCGGGAGGCCATTTCCATGAATTTTGACTATAAAGTTGACCTATTTTGCTCCGGAGGCTCCCACCGCCACCGTGCACCTTGCTGCTTTGGCACCTCCCACCGGTATCTCCTTGGTCACCACTGCTATAGGTTCACCTCCTATTGACACCCACCTTCTAGTGATCGGCCTCCGTCACCGGCACCGGCCACAGTCATAGGCATCGGCGGCTTTCCCCGACGATCGACCTCCGTCATCGGCACCGACCACAGTCACCGGCACCGGCAGCACATCCGGCACTGGCCGCTGACTCCCAAGTGGACCCCGACACCCTACCACCTCACCCAGTGAGTGACATTAGTAGCCACATCACCTGCGATGCAGAGCAAATGCAGACCCTACCACATAATATTTTTTCGAGCAACCAGATCGCACCACAGCAGCCTGTCCGTACGGTACGAATGCCACGCAGGGGGGATGAAGTTTTTGTGATGGCCAGAAGGGTGTAAAATTTAAGCCTATCATTTGCTGACATCAATGCCACATCAGCAAACTTTTGAAATTTTTTGACCCCCTCTTCATTGAGCTTTTCAGTTTTGCAGTTCAACTTTGAAAGGCCATATCTTGCAAATTTTTGCTCCTTTTTTGGTGCAATTTTTTTTGAAATGGGCTAAAATTTCATGATCTTCACAGTGGTGTGGTTATTTTCTAATTTTTGTGCATAGGTCTTTCAAAAATTTTGGATTCTCTCAGCTATACCTATCCAATCCTCAATTCTGCAATTTCAAAGGCCTCCTTTGAGCTCATACGACCTCCTTTTCAAGTGCCATTTTTTTTTAAAGTGCATGTTTTTTCATCTACTTTCATAATCTATGATCAGATTTTAGAGATTTTGAGTGAAAGTTGTACTTTCAGATATTGGTCTTATTTGGCCTATTAGGTACTTGTAAAGTGCTTGGATCTTAGTTTAGATCTCTTGCATTATTAGTTTGAGTCTTTTCTGGCATTATTGAGGCAGTTGTAAAATTGTAATCAAAAGCCCACTTTGCCATTTTTTGCAACTGACCCATTGTATATGCACTAAGTATAAAGTGCCAAATCATCACTTTTGGGGGGGGTTCTTTGATTGAGTGAATTTGGGGGGGTGTCTTGTGTGATTGTGCCTCTCTTTGTGCTCTTTCATTTTTGTTGCAATGAGTGCTCATAAATTTCCACCCTTAACTCCACATAATTATGCATCATGGAAAATTAAAGTATGGAGTAAATTAATGGAAAAGGGTCTCATGCATTACATAGATGGAACAATAGCAGCACCACCTGATCCTAAGGCTGATCCTAATTCTCAATTAGAATGGTTCACTAAGAATTGCATGGCTCTTGGAACTTTGTGCAAGTATGTATCAGATGATCTCATCTTTCATATTTAAAAGTGTACTACAATCAAAGATGCTTGGGATATGTTTCAGAAATTATATGGTCAAGTTGATGAAATTAGAGGTTATAAGATTGACAATGAGCTCACCAACTTGGATCCCAAGAGTTTTGATACAATCCAAGATGATGTCACCAAAGCAAATGAGCTAAGAGAAAAGCTTAAGGATTGTGGAATTGACAAAAAGGATGCTTAGTTGATATTCAACTTGTTGGACAGGCTTGCACCAGAATATGCAGCATTTGTGTCTAGCTTCCAAACTCATCGTTTGATAGTGGGGAGTTCCTATCTTATGCCTTCATTTGATGCTTTCACAGAAATGTTCATATTGGAACAATCTAAGTTGTTGAACATGGGACTTCTCAAGTCTTCAAAGTCCAAGGCTTTGGTGGCTAATCAAGGAAATCAAGGAAGTCAAGGCAAAGATTCCAACAAGAAGAAGAAGCAATCCAATTCTAAGCCACAACAAGAAAAAGGACAATCATCCTCTCCATCACAAGGTGATTTTTCATCCTCTTCCAAGAAGGGGACACCACCTAAGAAGGATAAACCAACTTGTGCATATTGCAAGAAGTATGGTCATGATGAGCATCGATGCCACGCAAAGCAAGTTGATGAGTTAACTAATCTTCTTAAGAAAAACAACATCAACTTACCATCCGCCTACACAAAGAAGGATTCATCTCCTTCCTCTTCCTCACATTCTAAGGGAAAAGGGCAAGCATTTGTGGCTACAACAGGTTCTTCATAGCAATGGATACTTGACTCGAGTGCTTCATATCACATGGGTTCTACAAAGGAGTAGTTTTCTTCATTAGAGCCATCTAAAGTACCTCACATTTACATAGGAGATGATACACAAGTAGAGGTTGAAGGGAAAGGTTCAGTTGACATGGATGATGGAACATTTGAGAATGTTCTCTATGTTCCTAACTTATCTACCAACCTTCTCTCTATCTACCAAATCACTCACTATGGAAATGGGAAAAAGGTTGAGTTTACACCAGATTCAGTTGTGGTAAAGGAACTTGATGATGATGCCTTGGTAGCAGTGGGACAAGTCAATGACAACTCATGTCTTTATTCATTCTCCCACTTTGTGCCAAGATCACCTTCTAGGGCCTTGCTTACTCATTCAAAATCAGAAAGTAAGTTATGGCATGAGCGGTTTGGTCACCTCAACTACTGCTATCTTTAGTAGCTCAGCACTAAAGACATGGTCATAGGTCTACCTCGAATTAGTTTTATAGAGGGTGTATGTTCAGGTTGTTCCATGGGCAAGCATCCCGAGGAGAAGTTTGATAAAGGGAAAGCTTGGAGAGCTTTGGAAGTTCTTCAACTTGTTCACAGCGATGTAGCAGGTCCATTTCCAGCACCTTCATTTAGAAAGGCCCGCTATGTCCTCACCTTCATTGATGACTACTCCCACTTCACTTGGGTCTACTTTCTTATTCATAAAAGTGAAGTATTTGACAGATTTCAGGACTTCAAGACTCGTGTGGAGAAGCAATCCGGGAAAGTGGTCAAGATTCTTCGTACAGATAATGGAAGGGAATATGTGAACAAAAGACTTGAGGATTTTTGTATATTTGAGGGGATTGATCTTTAGCATTCTGTCACATACACTCCACAGTAGAACGGAGTTGCAGAATGCAAGAATAGAACTCTCAAACAAATGGCTAGTTGTATGATACATGCACGTACTCTTGATCCCGCCTTTTGGGCAGAGGCTATTGGTTGTGCCACACACATCCAGAATTGAGTTCCTCACAAAGCTTTGCAAGGTATTACTCCTTTTGAGGCTTGGGCTGGTAGGAAACTAATTTTGAGACATTTTAGAGTCTTTGGGTGTCCAGCATGGGCTCACATACCTCCACAAAAATGCAAGGCATTGGAACCTTAGAGTCAACCTTGCATATTTGTTGGATATCCTGAGGGTGTTAAGGCATATAGATTGATGGATCCTGAGACACGTGAGGTGTTCATTGAGAGGAGTGCTCACTTTGAGGAAAGCTCTCCTAGCTTAGCCTCTTTACCTCCTCCACCTTCCTCCATTGTGGATAGTGATGTTAGTGATTTAGATGATGAGACCCCTTCAACTTTGACTCACAAGGTTACACTTCCGCAGGGTCCACTTGTAGTTGAGGAGCCTCATTCTCCACCTCCACCTAGACCTTGTTGGGCTTTATAAACACTTGAGTCAGCAAGTTCTCTTGTTAGGGATCCTTTAGATACATGGAGAACTCAATCACAGCATCAGAATCTACCACATGCATTCATTGCTACCACTTCTGATCCACAGACATTTAGGGAAGCATCAGGGGTTCTTGAGTGGGACCAAGCTATGGAGGAAGAGTATAGTTCCTTGATGAGGAACAACACATGGGAGTTAGTCCATCTCCCTAAGGGGAGAAAGATGGTTCAATGTAAGTGGATCTATCAGACCAAGTCTGTAGTGGTTGGTAGTGTGGATAAGTATAAGGCTTGGCTTGTTGCAAAAGGTTTCTCTCAGGTTGCAGGTGTTGACTATACTGAGACCTTTGCACTCATAGCCAAGATGAACTCCATTCATTTGACACTTGCTATTACTGCAGCTCATGGTTGGGCTGTACATCAGATGGATGTGAAGAGTGCTTTTCTTCATGGTGATCTTGATGAGGAGATTTATATGGAGCAGCCACAGGGTTTCATCCAAGATACTTCCTTGGTTTGCAGACTAAGGAAATCTCTCTACGGCCTTAAGCAAGCCCCCAGGGCTTGGTACATCAAGATGGATTCCTTTCTTCTCTCCGTAGGGTTCACCAGGTGTCATTCTGATCTGAATGTCTACATTTTGCGACAGGATGACTCTCACTTGATACTTGTTCTCTATGTTGATGACTTGATCATTACAGGGAGTACTACATCCATCATTAGCAGGGTCAAATCTGCTTTGCATGACAGATTTGCTATGACTGACTTGGGTCTTTTGCACTACTTTCTCAGGATAGAGATTTCATAGTCACCTTCTAGGATTACACTATCGCAGCCCAAGTATGCTCTTGATCTACTTGCATGCTTTCATATGGTTGATTGTAAGCCTGCCCCAACTCCCTTTCTTTTAGGAGTCGAGCTTGAGGATTAGTGTTCTTCTCCACCAGTTGATGCCACTTTGTATCATCAGCTTGTGGGTAGTCTCATCTACTTGACCCATACACGCCCTGATATTTCATTTGCAGTTGGCATGGTTTCCCGCTTCATGTAGGAACCACATGAGCTTCATTGGAAAGCCACCAAATGCATCCTTCATTACATCCAAGGTACACATCACTATGGGATTCACTATGCAGCAGGCACAGGACCTCGCTTGGTTGGTTACACAAACTCCGATTGGGCTGGTGATCTTGATGATCATAATTCTACTTCCGGTTATAGTTTTCACCTTGGTTTGGGCCCCATTTGTTGGCAGAGCAAGAAGCAACATGTTATTTCTCTCTCTTCGACTGAGGCTGAGTATCGAGGTGTTGTTAATGCAGCGACTGAGACCATTTGGCTCCAGCAAATTCTCATAGAGTTTGGATTCACCACTCCATGGCCGATAGTTCTACATTGCGACAATCAAAGTGCTATTGCAATCTCAAAGAACCCAGTCCAGCACTAGTGGACCAAACACATCAAGATTCATATGCACTATATCCAAGAGCTCATTGAGGAGCAGGTCATTGATTTGCAGTATTGTCCTACAGCGGAGCAGGTTGCTAACATATTCACCAAACATTTCATGGAGAGCAAGTTCCAATAGTTGTGAGCTCTCTTGGGGATGCAGGATGTGTCATTAGGGGGGGTCAGCTGACTTCTCCTTCCTCTCTTATGGGGGGGACTTTTTCCTCTTTGAGGTTTTGTCCTTCTTCTTTGAGAGTCTTTTGTACTTTCATCTCTCCTTTGGGGGGGAGTTTTTTCCCACTGGGTTTTCTCCTTTTCGCTATTTGTGAGAGATTTCATTGCATAGTTTTGCTTGCATTAGCATATTGTACATGGGTACCTAGCATGGCCTAGTAGCCGAGACCCATCTTGCACTATTGAATTGAGTCTTCATTCCCCTAAGTCACACTTAAGGGGGGGTGTTAGTGTAAATAAATATTCATTTTGGATATTATTACACTTTACTTAAGTTAACTTAGGATAATGCATCTCTTTGTAGTTTGGATTTGAGACACTTAGGGAAGTGTGCACATAGGGATAGAGCTTGTAAGAGAAATTCCACCTTTTGTGGTCTTATTTTGCTGTTACACTCCACATTCGGTGGGTCATCCACCTCTTGTGGAATATTATATTATTTCTCCTACCTACCCCTAGTATTTCTTACCTACCCTTGTTTCTCATTGAGCCACATGTCATAATTGTGTGCTCGTACATCCATATGGCCTTGCCTATATAAGAAGGCCTATATTCATTGTATTGGTTAATCTAGTTGATCATTTGCATATTGATGAGAATATAGTTTTGTTCTTGTCATTCTATTGTCTCTCTTTTATGTTTTTCATTGTGCCCTTGATCTTGGCAAAATCCTACACCAACAAATATGCAAGGCCGACTCGAGGTTCCAATGCCTTGCATTTTTGCAGAGGTATGTGAGCCCATGCTGGACACCCAAAGACTCTCAAATGTCTCATAATCGGTTTCCTACTAGCCCAAGCCTTGAAAGGAGTAATACCTTGCAAAGCTTTGTGAGGAACCCAATTATGGATGTGTGTGGCACAACTGATAGCCTCTTCCCAAAAAGCGGGATCAAGAGAACATGCATGTATCATACAGCTAGCCATTTCTTTGAGAGTTCTATTCTTGTGTTCTGCAACTCCGTTCTACTATGGAGTGTATGCAACAGAATGCTGAAGATCAATTCCCTCAAGTGTACAAAAATCCTTAGGCCTCTTGTTCACATATTCCCTTCCATTATCCGTACGAAGAATCTTGACCACTTTCCTAGACTGCTTCTCCACATGAGTCTTGAAGTCCTGAAACCTATCAAATACTTCACTCTTATGAATGAGAAAGTAGACCCAAGTGAAGCGGGAGTAGTCATCAATGAAGGTGAGGACATAGCAGGCCTTGCTAAATGAAGGTGTTGGAAATGGACCTGCTACATCGTTGTGAACAAGTTGAAGAACTTCCAAAGCTCTCCAAGCTTTCCCTTTATCAAACTTCTCCTTGGGATGCTTGCCCATGGAACAACCTGAACATACACCCTCTAAAAAACTGATTTGAGGTAGACCTATGACCATGTCTTTAGTGCTGAGCTACTAAAGATAGCGGTAGTTGAGGTGACCAAACTGCTCATGCCATAGCTTACTTTCAGAATTTGAATGAGTAAGCAAGGCCCTAGAAGGTGAACTTGGCACAAAGTGGGAGAATGAATAAAGCCTTGAGTTGTCATTGACTTGTCCCACTACTACCAAGGCATCATCATCAAGTCCCTTTACCACAACTGAATCTGGTGTAAATTGAACCTTTTTCCCATTCCCATAGTGAGTAATTTGGTAGATAGAGAGAAGGTTGGTAGACAAGTTAAGAAAATAGAGAACATTCTCAAAAGTTCCATCATCCATGTCAACTAAACCTTTCCCTTCAACCTCTACTTGTGTATCATCACCTATGTAAATGTGAGGTACCTTAGATGGCTCCAATGAAGAAAATTGCTCCTTTGTAGAACCAATGTTATATGAGGCACCCAAGTCAAGTATCCATTGTTGTGAAGAACCTATTGTAGCCACAAATGCTTACCCTTTTCCCTTAGAATGTGCGGAAGAGGAAGGAGATGAATCCTTCTTTGTGTAGGCGAATGGCAAGTTGATGTTGTTTTTATTAAGAAGATTAGTTAACTCATCAACTTGTTTTGTGTGGCATCAATGCTCATAATGACCATACTTCTTACAATATGCACAAGTTGGTTTATCCTTCTTAGGTGGTGTCCCCTTCTTGGAAGAGGATGAAAAATTGCCTTGTGATGGAGAGGATGATTGTCTTTTTTCTTGTTGTGGCTTAGACTTGAAGTGCTTCTTCTTCTTGTTGGAATCTTTGCCTTGACTTCCTTGATTCCCTTAATTAGCCACCAAAGCCTGGGACTTTGAAGACTTGAGAAGCCCCATGTTCAACAACTTAGATTATTCCAATGTCAACATTTCTGTGAAAGCATCAAATGAAGGCATAACATAGGAACTCCCCACTGTTAAATGATGAGTTTGGAAGCTAGACACAAATGTTGCATATTCTGGTGCAAGCTTGTCCAACAAGTTGAATATCAACTGAGCATCCTTTTTGTCAATTGTATAATCCTTAAGCTTTGCTCTTAGCTCATTTTCTTTGGTGACATAATCTTGGATTGTATCAAAACTCTTGGGATCCAAGTTGGTGGGCTCATTGTCAATCTTATAACCTCTAATTTCATCAACTTGACCATACAATTTCTGAAACATATCCCAAGCATCTTTGATTGTAGTACACTTCTCAATATGAAAGATGAGGTCATCTGATACATACTTGCGTAAAGTTCCAAGAGCCATGCAATTATTAGTGAGCCATTCTAACTGAGCATTAGGATCAGCCTTAGGATCAGGTGGTGCTGCTATTGTTCCGTCTATGTAATGCGTGAGACCTTTTTCCATTAATTTGCTCCATACTTTAATTTTCCATGATGCATAATTATGTGGAGTTAAAGGTGGAAATTTATGAGGACTCATTGCAACAAAAATGAAAGAGAAAAAGGAAAGAGAGGCACAATCACACAAGACACCCCCCCAAATTCACTCAATTAAAGAACCCCCCCAAAAGTGAAGATTTGGTACTTTATACTTAGTGCATGTACAATGGGCCACTTGCAAAAAATGGCAAAGTGGACTTCTGATTTCAATTTTACAACTGCCTCAATAAGGCCAAAAGAGACTCAAACTAATAATGCAAGAGATCTAAACTAAGATCCAAGCAATTTACAAGTACCAAATAGGCCAAATAAGACCAATATCTGAGAGTACAATTTCTACTTAAAATCTCTAAAATTTGATAATAGATTATGAAAGTAGATGAAAAAACATGCACTTTCAAAAAAAATGGTACTTGAAAAGGAGGTCGGATGAGCTTAAACGAGACCTTTGAAGTTGCAGAATTGAGGATTGGACAGGTATAGCTAAGATAATCTGAAAATTTCGAAAATCTTGTACACCAAAACTAGAAAATAACCACACCACTATGAAGAGCACAAATAACTATCCCAAATCAAAAAAAATTGCACCCAAAAAGGAGCAAAATTGAGCAAGTTATGGGCCTCCAAAGTTGACCCAAAAATCCAGACTGCTCAATGAAGAGGCGTCTAAAAATTTCCAAAGAAAATGCTGACTAGGCACTGACTGGGCACTGACTAGGTGCTATTGACTGGCTGCTGACGTACCACCCGAATTGGGCAAAAAATTTTCTCCACACCCAAAAATCGATTTTCATCAAAATAGGTTGAATTTATACTCGATTTTTATGGAAACAGTCTCCTGGATGCAATGGTGAGGTTGAAAATGCTCCAAGATGCCTCCAAAAAGTGCAATTCTTCAGATCCAAAAATAGAAGCCTTCCTCCAAAAACCAATCAATGAAGCCCCAATGGCTCTGATACCATGTGAGATTTTGCCAAGATCGAGGGCACAATGAAAAGTACTAAAATAGAGACAAAAGAATGACAAGAACAAACTATATTCTCATCAATATGAAAATGATCAACTGGATTCACCAATACAATGAATATAGGCCTACTTATATAGGCAAGGCCATATGGATGTATGAGCACACAATCATGACATGTGGCTCAATGAGAAATAAGGGTAGATAGGAGAAATAATATAATATTCCACAAGAGGTGGATGACCCATCGAATGTGGAGTGTAATAGCAAAATAAGACCACAAAAGGTGGAATTTCTCCTACAAGCTCTATCCCTATGTGCACACTTCCCTAAGTGTCTCAAGTCCAAACTACGAAGAGATGCATTATCCTAAGTTAACTTAAGTAAAGTGTAATAATATCCATAATGAATATTTATTTACACCAACACAAACTGATAAAGTGGCCATTGGCAAAAAGAAATCTAGGGGTCGTAAATCAAATAGAGTCTGGATTATGATAGTAGGAAATACAAAAGGTCTGTCAAAGTTATTAGTAGGGAAGGGGGCTACCCTTCCTGAAGAACAATGAAGATCCTTAGTTGGAATGTTAGGGGCTGCAATGCTCCTGATAAACATCATCTGATCAAGCGAGGGCTTGATCAAGTGAAACCAGATATTATTTGTTTGCAGGAAACTAAGCTCAGTAGGGATGATCCAGAGACCTGGCTAAGTGTTGGGAGATTCTGGGAAGGATTTTTCTCAAGTGCAGAGGGATCTTCGGGTGGTTTGGGGATAATTTAGAATCCAAATCTCATCACGGTTGAAGAAATTTCTCACTCTCGCTCATGGCAGATGTGTAAGGTCCACTCTTTTGGAATCAATTGTGACTTTTTTCTGATTAATGTGTATGGACCTATGAGAGGTAAGTTATAGCTAGATACTTGGAATCAAATCTTGACTATTCTAAGTAATCTTTCTTAGGACATGGTGGTACTTGGGGGAGACTTTAATGCTATTCTAGATTCTAGTGATAAGATAGGAGGAAGGTTGGGTAGCACGACATCCCAATCAAGATTTCAAAATTTCATTTCTGATAATGGTTTACGAGAAGTTAAGACTAATAAAGGATCCTATACTTGGTCAAATAGGAGGATTGGCAGAGAACACATTGTTGAGAAGTTGGATAGATTTTTTCTATGAGGTAACTAGGCCACTAGACCCCTCCCTTTTGAAGCCAATTTTTTACCCTTGGCAAGTTCTGATCATTTTCCCATTGAGCTTCTCATTTTTTTAGATTGTGCTCTGATTCGGTGTCCCTTCAAGTTTGAGAAAATGTGGTTACGAGATTCTTCTTTGAAGGAGTTTGTTGCATCAACATGGAGGGAGGCCCCTGTGAGATCAAGCTCAGAGGCTTTCAAATTTTTCAAAAAACTTCAGCACCTCAAAGGTAAATTAAAGGAATGAAACAAATTTATGTTTGGGAACATCTTTGACAGCAGAAGCAAGGTTGAAGCAGACCTAAAAAACCTAGAGTGTTCAATTTTGAATCATGGAATGACACTAGATGCTTTTAATAAGGAGAAGATCTTAAAATTAAAATTAAATGAAATGTTAGCAAGGGAAGAAGTCTACTAGAAGCAGAAATCAAGGGAAGGTTGGTTAAAGGAAGGTGACAAGAACACAAAATTCTTCCACAATTCAGTCAAAGTTAGAAGGTCTTGAAATAAGGTGATGAGTATTAAGAATATGAATAATGATGTTTTAAATGACTTGGAGGAGATCAACAAAGAAGCGGTGGATTTATTCATTGAGCTATTATCAAAGAACTAGGACTTAGATTCCCAACATCAGGAAACTCTTCTAAGTAACATTCCAAAAATAATCTCAGAAAACCAAAACCAATTCTTGTGCAAGCCTCTCTCTTTGGAGGAAGTGAAACATGATATTGTTTTCATGGGGGGTGATAAAGCTCTAGGATCAGATGGTTTTCCTGCCCTTTTTTACCAACAATCTTGGGACATTGTGGGTTAGGAACTATGATAGGTGGTTGAAGAAGTGAGAGCAAGTCTTAAAGTGGAGAAAGAGCTAAATTACATATTTCTTACTCTAATTCCTAAAGTGGAGAAGCCTTCCTCCTTTGGTAACTTTAGGCCCATTGCCCTTTGCAATGTGATCTACAAGGTAATCACCAAATTTATTATGAGTCGTTTGAAACCTTTTCTCAAATATATAGTATCAGCAGAGAAGAGTGGTTTTGTTCCTGGGAGGTCAATTGTGGAAGGAATTATTATAGCACATGAATCCATTCATTCAATTAGGCAAGCAAAGGTGGATCAAATGCTCATCAAATTAGATATTAGGAAAGCTTATGACATGGTAGATAGGGAATTTTTGTTCTATGTCCTAGAAAAATTTGGTTTCTCATCCTACTAGATAAAATGGGTGAAAGCTTGCATAGATGGATCCTGGTTCTCAATCCTTGTTAATGGTAGTCCTCAAGGTTTCTTCCAAGCCACTAGGGAATTAAGGCAGGGAGATCCACTCTCCCCTTTTCTTTTTATTATCCTAGCTGAAGCCTTGGGATGAGACATTCAGAAACTAAAAGTTGAGGATAGATGGAAGGTTGTCTGGGTAGATGAGGGTGTGGACCCTATAACACATCAGTAGTTTGTAGATGATACAATTTTGTTTGGAGACTCTTCCTTAAAAGCATCCCGCACTATTAAAATAACTCTAGATATTTTTCTATAATGCTTCTGGGAAACAGGTAAACTGGAAGAAATTTGATATTTTCTTTTTTAATACAGATCCTAGGAAATAAAGAGAAATTATCAAAATTTTGGGTCTGAAAGTTCGCACCCTTCCTGGGAGGTTTTTCAGAACACCTTTGTTTGGGGGGCCGAATAGGACTCATTTGTGGAAAATATTATTTGATAGTTGTGTTAACAAGCTAGAGGGCTAGAAAAGAAAATGGCTCACTTTTGCAGGTAGACATTTACTTTTAAAATCAGTCTTGTCAGCAATTCTGATCTACTCGATGATTTGTTTTAAAGTTCCAAATAATATCTCTAGCAATATCAACCAGCTAATGAGAAAATTCTTCTGGATTGGGAAAGGTGACCAGGACAAAATTCCCTCAGTTGCTTGGGATAAAGTATGTCAACCTTATCAGGCGGGAGGGGTCGGCCTAAGGAAGTGGTGCTCTTTAAATTAAGCTTTGGGAGCAAAATTGGTTTGGCAGATGTATGCAAAGTCGGACTAGAAATGGGTTCAGATCCTAAAAAATAAATACATGGATTCATTAGAGGCTGAGAGGATTTTTACTCTCCGAGAACCCCCCAGAGGCTCTGCAATCTAGAATTTCTTGTTATCTTGCAGGAAATTGATCACATAACACATAACTTGGCAAGTGGCGAATGGGGAGAAAGATAATTTTTGGACAAAATCTTGGGATGACAGACCAGCTCTAAAATTGAGAGAAAATATTGAAAGTATCAAACAAATCACTAAGGATTTTTGGGGAACTACAGTTAAGGATTATGTACAGGAAAATCATCCAATGAAATTGAGGTTTAGCAATGGAAAAATATAGAGGAGCTGCCTCTATCTCCTTAGTAGAAGAATTATTTTAAAATTATTTTGGACGAATACTCCCCAGTTCTTACTACAAAGGAAGATTCCATCAAATGGTGTGGGTCAAAATCGGGTGCATATTCAGTTAAAATTGGTTATAATCTTATTGAGAATAAAAATCTCCAGATGAACTAGCCTTCCAGACTATGTTGGAGTTCCAAGTTCCCCCCAAAGGTGAGATTCTTCACTTGACTGGTCTTTAAAAGGAGGATTTTGACAGAAGATAGGATGGTGCACCTAGGTTTCAATGGGCCTTTTCAATGTGTCATGTGCAAAAAGAATGAGGAATCTTTAGACCATCTTCTATTAAACTATGATGTATCTTAGGGAGTGTGGAGGTTTATTTTGAATAAATTATGATGGTCAATACCTCTTCCAAATAATATTACCGACCTCCTTTGAAGCTGGTTTAAGGAAAAGAGCAAATTTGTTCTTTTGAGTGTATGGACAATTTTGCCCTCTACAGTAATCTGGGAATTGTGGAAGGAAAGAAATAGGCAGATATTTCAAGGTAAGTGGGAAGGAATCAATAGACTGTGTGGGAGAATTGAACGAGCTATTTTTGAAATTGTCTTGTCGGCAACAATCAATCATAATTTTGCAAAACATCCATATATTTTGATAGATAGCTTAATTCTCGCTAGGTGGCCTCTTATCATTCTCAGACCTATTCATGGGTTCCCTAGGGTTAATCCTGCTAGTGACCGTTTGGATAGAGAGATGGTTAAATGGTCAAAACCAGAGAAGGGGTGGGTGAAAACAAATTTTGATGGAGTTTCAAAGGCAATCCAGGGATCTCAGGAGTGGGATGTGTGGCTTGTGATGATGAAGGAAAGATCTTGTGTAAGGGGGCTAGAAGGCTTCAAGGTGACACTAATAATGAGGTGGAAGTTTAGGCGGCTTTACTTGTAGTTGCTTTAGCATCAAATATGAAGATGTCGAAATTACATCTGGAGGGTGATTCCAAATTTTTTGTCCAAGATTTGGTTAAAGGACATACTCTGTGTTGGAAATTAAATAAATATGTAAATATTATAAGTGAAAAACTAAAAATGTTCAATAATTATTGCATCTCACATGTAAAAAGAGAGGGAAACACTATTGCAGATGGGATGTCAAATGAAGCACTTGGTCTCGAGCTAGGGGAGGTGAGGTGGTGAAATGACATAAATGAAACAATTAAATGGAACTAAGATGCATTGCCAAGTTGGTACGACATTTATTTCAAGTTCCTTGTTAGAAGCTGGCTTTTTTTCCTATGCAAGTGTGAGTTAATGAGTAGTTATTGCGACATGCTTTGAATTGGCGGCAATGGTGGAGAGACATGCATTAAATGCCAATTTTGTAATGCTCGAACTGATAATGAATAGACCTGGAAAGTTGGTGAAACTAGTTTCAAATCTGGGTTTATCATAAATCTTTGCAATTTTTTAGAAATCTTCGAAATGGAAGCTAATTTTACTTTGGAATCTTCTAAACTGATGTCGGCATTTTGAGGTCATGTTCCTCCAAAGAAGCTCAAGAAAATGTTTCTCATTAAAGACCCTCTTCTTTTGAAAGAAATTCAGTTGGTTTTAGGAGAAGTGGTGGCTATCATCGGTCATCATTATAGGTGCAAAGCAGACATATACTTGCTTCTCATGGAATGGGGTCTAGAGATGGGGCACGTGGTTGAAGATATGCAAAAAGTGTTGCAGAGACTAATTCTAGGGGAATATCTTTTAAATTTGGAATCCTTGTTGGAGTGGGTGGTGTCAAGATGGGGATTCAATCTTGCAGAAGGTATCCTGGAGGAAAATGAGGAGATGAGGGCGTGCCACTCATACATTCAGCTTCTTCGATGTTGTGAGGAAGTTAAAATGCACTTCAAGGATGATACGAAGAGAGGCTGGGAAGGGCTGCTAATCTTTGTCTAGATTGTGGACGTTGAAGAAGTGATCAGGCAGGAGGGTGGAGGGAGAGTGGTGGAGAATGTAAGCCCTAGGAGGCCAATTACGAGGAGACTATCCGTAGAATTAGCTAAACATGCAGGATGATGCAGAAGGTGGTCAGGATGGCAGGGTGGTTTCTCCAAGCTCACAAGGGGCATTGAGTAAGGAGGGGGCAACAACATGCTGGAAGAGGAGGCTCTCGCCATAGTTAGGTGGATGGTGAATCGAGTACCTTGGTTGTATGAGGCGTGAAGGAGGAATTATGAATAGGTCATAATAGGCATGGTACCCATAGGTGCCATCTTTCTCTATTTTCTTTTTCAGTTAACTTTTCAATTGAACGTTAAACTCTTTGGACTCTGTTAGTTCATTTCAAGTTGAAATGCCTATTTTTGGACTGGCAAGATGTAATATGTTTTTTCATACTTTTAGTATGGGGGGTGGTTGTGTGGGCACTGGTTAATGGTTTTGAATTCCATCTTTTTGGGAGGGTGGTGGTGGCTGTGTTATGGATGTTTTATTTTGGGAGCTTTTTGATAGTTCATTATCTTGCTGAAGTTGTAATGTTTAAATTTTAAATAAATAAAACATATATTTTACCCATCAAAAAAAAGTGTGAAAAATATCTATGATAAGGTGGTGATTTCTCTGTCAGTTATCTCCAATAACCATTTAATTATATGCTTCAAACGCTTTCCTTAATTCTCGTGTGGTTTCCTACCAAGAAAAATTTCAAATGCAAATAAAGTTTATGAATAAATTATCTATATTATTTAGTAGTAATTGTTGGCTAGTACTATTGCAACCGATTTTTTAGGTAACTCTTTAGGTTTCTTTTTATTAAAAAAATTATTGTCTCATTACTAACCTTTCACATTTTTTTTAATATATTTTACTTTCACAAGTTGTAAAAAATTAAATTATTGAAAAAATATAACAAGCTTTCTCAATTTTGTTTTTTGTCCTAACATTATTATATATTAAATTAAAATTAAAATTCTATCTTATTTATGTGTAAGAATTTAATGTAGCTAAATATTTAATCATGTACAGATTTAAATATTAGAGTATAATATATTGTGATTAAGCTAAGATAGTACTATTGCAATTGATTATCTTTAACTCATTATTATTTCAGTTCAATTACAATTGTGCATGCATTTATAATCTCGTATAGAAATTTTATTTAATAAACATTAATTACAAATTTTACTATAATTATTAAATACTTTATTATATTAGTAATAATAATTTAACTAAGGTACATCCTAAGTTGGCCTAGTGGTGGAGAACTTGTGCTCTTGAAAGAGAGGTCACAAGTTCAAATCTCACAAGGGGGTAGGGTTCGTACATCTTATCGGCTTCAGCCCATTACCCATCAAAAAAAATTAATAGTAATAATTTAACTAAGATATTTAATTTTAAATATTTAGATTATAATTTTTAATTTATATACCTTCTCAGTGTTTGTCCATAAAAATATATATACATGTATAAAAGTCATTTTATTTGTTTGTAGTTTTATTTATAATATTGTTAATGATATACTTTTACTTTTACAAAATCAATAAAATATTTAAAATTTTATCATTATTACATATTTATAGTTTTAAATTAATATGATTTTTTAAATACTATATTAAATTTTATAATATTTTTAGTCAATTTAAATTAATTTATGGTAAATATAAACCCTACTTTAACTTTAAAAATACTTTTAATTTTACAAAACTAGCAAATTATTTAAAATTTAAAGTTAATATAATGGTTTAAATATTGTATTAAATATTCATAATATTTTATAGCCAAGTAAAAATTAGCTTTGATTAATGATTTGTAATTAAAGGCTTACACATTAAATTTGTACTTCATTCAAATTACAGATTTATCATGATCACAAGTAGAATTGCATGGCTATGTCTTTTAACCACTAAAATACAAAGTTAGGTTCACTTTAAAAAATGGAAAGAATTGTTGGTGTAATTATTTATTCATATTGAATATAATTACACTTAACTTAAGTTTACTTAGGTACATGCATAACATTGTAGTTTGCAAATGAGACACTTAGGGAGATGTGCATACATTGGGAGTGTGTATTTAGGAGAATTTCCACCTTTTATGGTGTGATCTTGTTGTTACTTTATCATATCCACTTATGGTGGAGTGATAATTCCACCTTTGGTGGGCGATCCACCTCATGTGGAATATTTTACTATTTTTCCTACCTACCCTTGCAACTCATTGAGCCACATGTCATCATTGTGTGCTCTCTTGTCTCTTGGCCTTGGCTTTATAAGCAGACCCATCTACATTGTATGTAAGAACTTCTGATGATCCAGTTGATCAGTATTTGCATCTTGAATAGAATACAATTTATTCTTATCAAATATTTTATCTCTCTCTTGTGCTATAAATTGGACTCTAGATCTTGGCAAATTCTCACAAGAATAAGAGAGAATTATAAGACAAAAGAGAAGAAGAGAGATCACGATATTGATAATGGAGTTCGCTCAATATGAGCTACGTCTCTGGTCTGCTTCTCAATGTAGGACCAGTTTATTGATGACACCAAACATTAATCACCTTATTACATCATCCAAGCTTTTAACTTGCAACAAAATTTCTCTCATAGTCTCCTCTTGTACCTAAAGACACTCGCATATTCTCCTTCTCGGGTTCGGCTTCAATTACCTCTTAACCCAATTACATTGAAGAGTATTACAAATTGACAAAATTTTATGTGCTTACAAAAATCATAAAGACTCATATTCTCCAATATGACTATTTTCCTCCCAAGAGAAATTGGATCCTTACAAGCCAAAAACTCCCCCTTCAATACAATTTTTCATGCTAATTCGGGGTTAACAAAATTATTTCCCCATATCACCTAAGTTAAACCCCTTGTAATTTTGAAAACAAATGGAAATCTTTTAAAAAATTGGGCTTATCTATAATAGTTTTGATTGTTTTAATTTTATGAAATACTTTAAATTAAGCATGTGGCTCAGTTGTCATGTGCAGTTCTTGGAATTGGGAGGTTGGGGGTTCAAACCACTCGACCACTTTTAGGACGCAACTATTTTGGTTACAAAACAGTAGTATGTTGTGCATAACACATAGGTTAGTTGCATATTTTACACTATAGATATACAATTGACTAAGATGTCAATAATACAGTGCAAATGTTTTACACTGTAGATTTTGTAAACAACGACTATGATTCACTAACATGTCAATAACACGGTGTACAATTTGACCATTTTGGAACCAAAATAGCTATGAGCCCCTTGGTATAGGCTCTCCCATAGTTTGTAATCAATAAAAGGCACGTGCCTCACTTATAATGATGGAAAAGATGTTTAGCTTGGTGGTAGGTTTTCAGAATAGGAAGTGAGTGGTTATGGGTTTGAATCACCCCAATTCAGTTTAATGTGTATCAATTTTTAATAAAAAATTGATAAATTCAATTATAGTCTCCTATCAGATTTATAGAACGTTTTGAGAAAGATGCTTGTTTAAAAAAAATTATTTAATATTTTGTATATTTTATCTAATAGATTTTAATTATATATTTAGTATAATATTTAATATATTCTATTTACATTAGATTTTTTTAACTTTTTTAGTATGTTTTATTTATATTAATTTTTTTAAGTTTCAATAATATTATTTTTAGTATAATTTTTAATATATTTTATTTATATTATATTCTTTTTCTTTTTATCCATTTTTTTATTTTAATTAAATTGATATTAACTTAATATCAATTTAACTGATTTAATCTAAATCATATTAAGTTAATATCGATTTAATTGATTTAATCTAATTGATATGAAGTTAACATCAATTAAGTTAAAATCAATTAGGTTAAATCAACAAAATAATTGATATCAATTTGAATAATATTTTATTAATCTTTGGATCAAATTTATATATTTAATCTAATTGATATTAACCTAATTGATTTAACTTAATTGATATTGACCTAATTGATTTTAACTTAATTGATATTAACTTAATATCGTCGATATTAGTTAATATCAATTTCATTAAAATAACAAATAAATTAAAAAATATAATTAATATAAAAATAAAAAATAATATAATATAAATAAATATATTAAAAATTATATTAAAATATTAAAAAATATATTAAAAATTATACTAAAAATTAATGTTATTAAAAATCAAAAAATTAAATTAAATAAAATATAATAAAACATAGGGAGGGGCATAGGATATGTAGCATGTTTTAAAGGGCTACATAGCCATCCCCCCTCTATAGTGGGTCAACATAACTCTCAAGCATTTATTTAATATTGTTAGTATATTGCTTTTGATTGAGAAACCAGTGAAAACAAGGGCACTAACCCTTTACATAGTTTGAACTATAAACAACACTTAAACAACCCTATAACAACAAACATCCATAACTAGAGTCTTTTCAAACCAAAAACAACAAAAATAACAGAATAGTAGGGAACAAGGGAAAGCATCCCAAAACACCAAAAAAAAAAACACAAGGCCTAAGGGGTCGACTTGCGAGCCCCGATACTATCAATGACATTTTTCCAATCATGAAACAGGAACTTGTAAAGTTCCTTGGCTTCATCTTTGTCAACATCGTTGTCTACGGTACGCTCTCTCATGAGGGAGAGAGTGAGGGTCAAACTATGAAGGACCTACAAGAAGAAATTTTTGAGACAAGTAATCTGGGAATCCCTGACCTCCACCTTATGTTTTAGAACCTTGACCTCCTCAGTAATGGCTTTCATGTCGAGCAACGGCCCCAGGTTTTCAATCCTCTGCAAGATATCCAAATGATCAAAATACATATTTTTGAGTTTTTCCATAGTCAGGATTCCCTCGGGGATATCAATATTTTTCTCATCACCCTCCCTATTGATAGTCTCTACCACCAGGTCAACTTTTTCCATTTCCACCATCTTAGCCAAATCCACAATAGGAGCACTGACCCCCTAGGTTCCCAAGACCTCCAAATCTACCACATTCTTGTTCTCATCACCCTCTCTATTCACAGTCTCCATCGCCAAGTCCACTTTCTCCATCTCAGTCATCTTAGCCAAGTCTGCAATAGGAGCTCTGGTCCCTTGGGCCCCCAAATCTTCTGATTCCACTATTTTCATCACTTCGTCTGGGTCCACCAGGTTGATAGTCACCATAGGTTCCATAATCAACTTAGCATTAGTAGCCTCATTGAAGGACCCAAAGGAACCCAAATCTTTAAGGTCCCCCCCCACCTTGTCCTCAATCAAGCCTTCATCAAGATTAGAGACATCTTTGGATTTTGCCTTTTTCTTCAAGGAACTTCTTGATTCCAACCTGTGTGACCTCCTTCTACCTTCAGTGTCAGGGGAAGTGCTTTCCTTCTCAAATTCTTTAGACAAAGAATTGTCCTGAATGATAATTCTTTTTCATTTCATAGGGGGCTTTTTCTTTACCCTTAGTGGAGGCAAGAGATTTGTTGGTTGAGGGAGACAACACCAGGTTAAGGGTTATCTCAATGATGGACATCGAGGGAGGGATTTGAGCATACACAAAGGTAGGAAAATGAGCGGATGCAAGGACACCCTATCAAAATTAGAAGAACCTAGGTATAGCCAAGCCATAATAAAATGATGAAAGCAGGAGAGAGGTTGTGGTAGGGGGTTGGACCAACATAAGACTGCGAGGAGGGAAAAGAGCCAGATGAAAATTACAAATCCTATAGATTAAACCCCGGTGAAGCAAGACAGGCGGTTTGTCCTCATGCTTGGGATCAGGGGTATCTTTCACAAATGTTTCTAGAGAATGCAAGAGGAAAAAAGGCATACACACCATGTCATTATTACAAAAATGTTTAAGCAAGGGAAGGTGGTAGTAGTAGAATACCTTAAAGCAACCTCCCAGTGTGAAGTATTTCATCACCATCAAGCAAATTTGGTTCCATGGGTGCCCGAGTTCTTCACGGGCAAACCCTCCCTACAACTTAATTGGTTCCTCTCCACTTTTGAAGAAGTGTTTAAGCCCTTCACTATTAGAAACATGGCTAGTGCGCTTCCACTACCTTCTATCCAGAGCAAGACCTATCATCTAGGAAATGGATTCCTCTAACACTTCAAAAGAAACACCACCCATTGTGACTCTCCCCCCAGACCAAGAAGCAACAAACTAGGCTGAAAGTTGCTCATTATGGCCACAGAGGGACTCCAAAACCTCAGCCACCCCTCCCTCAATATAGTAATTCTAGATGAGGGGGTCATTCTTAAAATCAATAAGCTTTTTAGGCTCATAGTGCACTCTATCACCCCCCATTTCCTCAGTAGAGATAGCTTGTCTAGCAAATGTCATAAATAGGACCTCACAGAGGATGTCACATATGAAACCCTTAGTGAAAAAAACAATGTCAATATTGCAAGGGACAAATAAATTTACCCTGAGGTGATAATCAAGGTACAAAAAGGTAGAATGATTTCCATTAATAATCTTGTAAATAGGAGACTTGTGCGAGCCATAAGTCATGAATTGAGACATGACTTTAGGCACATAGGAAATATTCCTAAAATCAAAAATTGCATGCATAGTAATGATCTTGGGGGCACGTGGCACAAGTTGTCCATGACAAGTTTTTAAAACCATCCAACTCAGCCTGGAACCCATCATATCATCATCCATCTAGTACATCATTATACAGTGACCCCAAAAAGAGGACCAAAAAATTATCTTACCTTTCATGCCCAAGCTGGCAGTCCCAATTAGCACAAAATTGGTGATAGTCCTACAAATATTCCACATATTCAAATTTTAAAAAAACTCCTTCCAAGATACCTAGAAGTGAGGAGGAGGGTATCAATGAGGCTAACACAAGAGCTTCATCATCAATTTGAGTTTGAATTCTCTCTTCCATTAAAAGGAAGTTGACACGAGGAGACATAGAATTGTGGCTCCTCTAACATCTTAGACCAATGTTAGTTAACCCCAAGGGAGCAAGAGCATCGGCAACACCATCCCCTTCCTTGAACACGTACATAATCTAGAAAGAGTCAAGCCCCAAAATAAACTTGAGACTGTCCCTAATGGGGCCTTCAATACTCTAAATGAGCCTGTTTTTCCCTTTGGCAACATCAATGATGAGCTTAGAGTCCACTTCTGTGTCCGTACACCTGATGCACATGGAGAGAGAAAACTTGATTCCCCAAGCCAAGGCCATGGCTTTAACTTGGTTACTAGAGTGACCATTCAAATTCCCAGCATAAGCAATGACCAAGGCCCCACTATGGATTCTAATAACACCTCCCCCTATTGTAAGACCCTGCCTGGCAGCTCCATCAAAATTTAGTTTGTAGTGGCTAGGGAGGGGGGAAGCAAATAGTATTCTGCCTTAGGAGGCATTTGGAGAAATCTATGTGAGAAAATGAAGGAGGAAGGTTCCATTTGCATGCAATCTCCCAATCTCATTTAAAGGAGGGCATAGGAGGCAATCAGAACATGGTCACCGAGATGTTCTCTAGAATGAGCTTAAGGAAGAAAGCAAAGATAGTTTCCAAGGAGGCCTCCTTATCACTGAATATCCTATTATTCCTTTCCTTCCAAATACACTAGCATAAATGGGGGGGATCTATCTCCATAGTTGTTGAATAAGAGGATTGGAAGAGGGGCCCCAAAACTCTTCTAGCAAATGCATCATATTTTCATTCAAAGTCCAGCTAACACTAACCTTATAGCAGACCATCCCCTAGAGATCCCTAGCAAAGACACATTGGAGAAAGAGATGGGAGGGGCTTTCAACCTCATTTTTTCAAAGGATACATCTGTTAGGGAAGTGACATCCCCACTTAGCCAAGTTGTCCTAAGTTGGGATTTTGTTGTGTAGAATAGTCCACTAGAAGAACTTGATCTTTGGGATAAGTTGAGGATTCTGAACCTCTTTCCAGTTGATAGTCAAGGCAGGTTCCTGAAGCAAGATATTGTAGGTCGTTTTAACAGAATACTCCCCTAAGGGGTCCCATTTCCAGATAAATTTTTCATCTCTAGAAAAGAGGGGGAGGAAGGTTACAACCAAAAGGGTTTGTAACTCTCTTGCAGTAGGGAGGAGATGGGGTTGATCAAACTAGCAATCCTCCATAATTTTCCAAGTGTTGCTGGAGAAGTAGTCTGAGACCCTTTCCCCAAAACAATTTTTTGTTGCAACCTCAATCCTTCTAAGTGAGGGTGAAATTATTAGGGGCTTCTCCCCTAGCCAGGAATCCTCCCAGAAAAGGATATTTCTACCATTACCAATGATCCACTTCATGCCTTGGGATATGAGGTCCTTGCAGCAGATGATATTATTCCATTTTTTTTAATCCCCTGGGGAGACCCACATCATTTAAAGTAGATACAAAACTGTCATTTCCAAGGTATTTAACCCTCATGATATTGCCCCAGTCAATGATCTTGTTCAGGAGCATCCAGTCCATTTTAGACATTAGGGCCTCGTTGAAGTGGGTGATTTTACAAATGCCCAAACCACACCTAGATTTCATGTAGCAGACATTGTCCCAACCCACCAAAGTGAGCCTTTTCTTTTCTTCCATACCAGTCCAAAGAAAAGTTCTTTAGATGTTCTCCAGTTTAGTAGCCATGGTAGCTGAAATTTTGAATAGGGAGAGGAAGTACACTCAGATTCCCTGGAGGATCGAGGCCAACAACTAAAGTTTCCCATCACTACTAAGAAACCTTCCCTTCCACCCAGCCAATTTTTTCTACATTCTTTCAAGGATAGTGACCCAAAAGGAGTTGGAGACATCCTTGACAGTTAGAGGAAGCCCAAGGTACATGACCATGAGGGAGGCTATTTAACAAAGAAGAATCCTATAGATTTTATTTTGGAGTTTATGAGCAGTATGAAAGAAATAGGTGTTTCTCTTTTCATAGTTAATATGTTGTTCAAAGGCATCAACATATTGGTTTAGGAAGGATTTCCAAACCTTTCCTTCAACCATAGAAGAGATACCAAAAAGAATAGTGCCATCCACAAACTATTGTAGGACAGAAGGAGGAAAAGTGGAAGTAGGTTTCATGCCCAAGAGGACCCCTCTATTGACAAGAGAGTTGAAATTAGAAACCAAAACTTGAGCAAGAATAATAAAGAGGTAGGGAGAGTGGGGGTCCCCTTGCCTCAACCCCCTAGAAGCCCAAAATTTCTCTTGAGGGATCCCATTGAGAAGAACAAAAATTGACTGTAGATATGTGTTCCCTAATGAGTTTGAGAAGCTTTCCCCAAAAACCAAGCTTGTGCAAAATTTTAAAGAGAAAGTTCCAATTAACTCTGTCATAGGCCTTGGAGATATCCAATTTGGGCACCATACTAGGTTTATGGCATTTATCAATAGAATCAATGATCTCATGGGTGGAAATGGCCGCATCAAGAATTTGTTTGCAAGGGACAAACCTCTTCTGACTCGGGCTAATCAAGGAGTCCAGAAAGGGTTTAAGCCTATTAACTAGGACTTTGTTGAAGATTTTGTAGATAGTATTGCAGAGACTAATAGGGCAGAAGTCCTTAAGAAGGGAGGGCTTCTAAATTTTAGGAGCCAGTGCTATGAAGGTGTTATTTAGCTTCTTAAGAAGCTTCCTTGAATTGAAGAAATCTCTCGTAGCAAGAACCACGTCAGCACCCACTACATCCCAAAAGTACTGGAAGAAAGTTGGAGGGAAGCCACCAAGGCTCAGGGCTTTGAATACCCCCATAGAGAACACTACAATTTTAACTTCACCCTCTGAGATCAAAGCCATGGTGAGATCATTATCTTCCATCTTGAGGGGAGATGAGAGGCAATGAAGGAGGTCCTTGTTGGTATTATGGACGTGTTGCATTAGTTTTATCATTGATGTCAACACTTATCCTTCTGGAGATCTATGGTTATGTTGAACTGGCACATTGTGTTTGCCGACAAGGTCAGTGACTTAAGTATAGTCACTGATATATGCTCACCGATAGGTTATATGGTTCACCAGCACTGATGATGACTTGTTATCATCTGGAGATCACTTGGTTATGTCAAAGACATGGTTTGGATACTTGGTTTTGGTGTTTTGGTTATTATTCTAATCAGGTTGACATATTTATTGTTATCAACAGATAGGTCTAGGTTATGGACTGTTAGGATTCCCAAAGATACTGAGAGGGGGGTGAGTTAGTAGTTGACTGGTTAGTGAATTTTCTGAACTTATTATATGAAAAGAGTTCCAAAGTTGTGTACCGGTAAACCAAAATTAATGCAACAAATAAGAACAATAAGCACAACATGAAAGACACATCATAACACAATATTTTAACGAGGAGACCCAGTGTGGAAAAAACCTCAGTGCAATTTGTAACCCACAATATTCACTTACTGGCCAATAAGAGAATATTATTACAATAGGGGCTTGCACATGCAAGAAGGCCAAGTGCCTAGAGCTCACTGCTCTATTACAAAAGAAGTCTCACTGACTTACAAAAATGGATTATACAAATCCAATGTCATGTACTTCTTCAGATCAGCATCTCCTATGCCATGTTCAGTACTGGTTTAAGCTTTGCAATAATCATAAACTCTTATCAAAAATCTACCTTACAATTCACACATTAGGTCTGCAATAATCTAACCATATCCTCTTCCTAAATGATCTACAAGATCTCATACTTATATGAGTCTTATTACAATCCGCCATGTCGGCTTACAAAAATATTTTACAATTAAATACAAAATATAATTAAACAAAATTCCTGTCGGCCATGGTGTTGGTAATCAATCTTTTCAGTGCTGGTGAACTATATGCCGATGTAGAGTCTACTGGTGTCAGTGTCTGGCGGTAACATATGATTGTAAGGTTGCCATCAATGACAATAACTTCAATCACCTACAATTTCTCATTGAAGTGTGCATTTGCCAACAATCTCCCCCTTTGGCATTGATGGCAACGCTCATGAGAAAAATCCAAAAAGTATCCAAAAAGAATCTGCCAAAACATGTCAAAACTATGTTACCAAAATGTGTGCTCTCCCGGAGCTGATGATATATTTCTTCTGATCATTTTTCTCATCTCCACTACTCCCCCTTTGGAATCAATGACAAAGGCTTTTATTCACTGTTAATGGAGTATGGTTCCTGCCTAGATCCTTGTAACCGGTGGGTTACAATCTGATAGATGTCCGCCAATGCAAAATTTTGGTTGTCACTGAACTTCTTGTTGTCTTTCAATGCCTCTTCTGTTCTCTAAATTGTATTGGTGAGTATGTGCATTTTCTCTTCTGGTGTCTTAAGTCCTGGAAGCAGAGCCTCAAAAATTTCTTTTCTCAAAGAAATGAGGTAATCCAATTTAGTGCCTAGTTTGCATTTTAAATCCTTTTCCTTAAACTTTATCTTTTCTTTATCTTTTTCTAACTTTTCAATTTTTTCCTTGGGAACTGCAATATTCTTTTCAACTTCCAAAAATGAATCTGATGTTCCTATTAAGTTGTCAGCAATATTGTTGATTTCTTTTTGTGCTTTGTTGATCTCTAAATCTATGTCCTTTGTCAAAATATCAGTTTTGTTGGTATCTCTGTACAGTTTCTTGAAATCCAAAATTGTTTCTCCTAATACCAATAATAAGGTTTCCATTTGTTCCTTACTCTTCTTCACTATTTCCTCAAAGAATTTTTCTTTCTCCTTATTCATTTTCTCTTTGAATGTATCCTCATTTATCTGGTCCAGTGTTATTAGATTGTCGGTTATATATTTAGACAATGTGTCTAATTGGCTCAAAGAATCTTTATTATCTATGTTGCACTTTGGAGCTATCATTTTCAAAATTGGTAAAGTGTCATCTATAGCCTTATAAGCTTGTGCATTACACTCTATTATTTTCTTTATTGAATCCAAGAGTACCTCTGTTACATTTGCTGGCCTGAATTCAGTCATTGATGTACCGGATGATTGTCCAACTGTTCTCACAATCTATAGTCCGTCGGTTGTAGTGATAGCTTTTCTTTCCTCTTTCTCTAGAGGATCTGTTTGAGTTTGCATTTCCACTACCAAAGGCTTGGGATTTTTAGATGAAGTTGGTGGTATAGTCTGAGTAGGTACCTGAGAAGGAGCCTATTGCTCTACCTAATTCTCTCTGTTTTCCTTAGCAAGAGCTTGTTTCTCTAATGGTTTCTATGTTTGTGCTTCAGATGATTTCACTGTAGTGTCCACTGTCAGATTTTCTTTGTTTACCTCTGTCTTGTCTACTGTCGGTGACTCAGTTGGTTTTTTGATTTCAGTAGTTGTTGGTGGCTCAGTAGATGCATCAGTATGCACACCTATGGTCTCTTCATTTCTAGTGTCTGGGGGATCATTTGATCCTTCAGTTTGTTGTTGTTCCCTAATTCCAATGTTTTCAATTCCAATATTTCCTATCAGTGGCTCTGTTGCCACATCTGTCTTCTTCGTTGATTCCTTATCCACCACAATATTGACTTCCTGAGTGTCAATGTTTTGGCATTCCAATTACAATGAGAGATTGTTGGCATTTCAATAAGGATATTGAGAAGGTTGTTGATGATTATGGATATAACTAATTAAGGATGTTTATTGTCTTAATAACATTATTTTGTCATTGATGTCAAGAAATTGATTTTTTGATTTAGTATGATGTTGCCATATCTTAAGAAGTATGTTTTGAAGAGAATTAAGATGTCAATAAAAGACACAGAAAGAATGTAATGAATAAGGGGAGGAATAAGTTATTCAACGGGCAACTATTACCGAGTTAGACAATGATGAGATCATGATGTTTAGATTGTTTTGATATCCTACATATGCTATTGTTTGTAAGGTTAATATTATAATATGTTACCAAGCAAAGAACCTAGTCAGTAAACCCTAAGGAACCTAGTCGGTAAACCCTAAGGTTATCGATATCGGTTAATGAAGGCAGAATGTCTACCGAGTGAAGTTTAGTATTTACTGAATTGCAACCGAGTAATAACATAATGCATTGGATGAATACATGTGTTATTTAATAAAGGAAGCTGATGAGCTCGATATGATTAAATGATTGATACAACATGTATGAAGCTTGTTAAGGATCTATGGCAATGGAAGATCGGCAGGAAGATCTATAGCTCAGATTGAACTGCAATACCCTAGCACAAGTTCCAAGAAATGTATGCAAGTTCCAAGGTGAGGTAAAACATTTTCAGATTGAAGGATACATTGAACCTAGTCAAGTTTGGAGATCTAATGGCTAAGATTGATCATGGGAAATGTGATCAAGGAGATTCAGTGGTTAGCAAATTGTTTATAAATAAGGAATTGCTGATAAACAATGTGTGAGGGCAAATGTAAGCACAGGGATGCTACATAGCGATTACTAAGCACAGAAGCTTGAAGACCTATTTGAGTAACAGAGTAAGGAGCCCAGCAGAAGAAAAAGATAAGTCCTATTACTATATTGTATTGAGAAAAGAAGAATCTACTTTAGCATTTTAGATGCAAAGTTGCAGACATAACTCATTACTGTTATTTTGTAAAGTGACAAAAAATCTCTTAACCGAGTAGACCTAACAGTCTTATTTGTAAATCCTCTAGCAAGGTGACATTCTGATTGAGTGTTTGAAATCCTTTGACAAGGTCACTTCTAACAAGGTGAAGATCCTAACAAATCTGAGGGAAATCCCTTAACCAGGTCACATCTAGCAATGTGTTTGTAATCTTTAACAGGATTTGCTTTTAACCAAGCATACTCTAGAAGAGTATATTTCTTGGTGGGTCCGAAATCCCATAGTGGTTTTTCCCTATTTGGGTTTCCATGTTAAATCTAGTGTTGAATGTGTTGTGATGTTATCTATTTATGAGTTTGCATGTTTTACAATTTTGGTTACATATATCTGTTAAAGCTACCGAAGTTGAATCTATTGAATATATTGAAGTTTAAGTTTGTATGATTCACCCCCCCCTCTCATCTTGTTAGCTCAAGCATCTGTACTTAACAATTAGTATCAGAACTATCAATTAGTATCAGAGCTTTGGACTTCAAAAGTAAAGTTTAAAGGTACTTGAGGAAAAGATCCAAAGATGTATAAGAGGGATGCACCGAAGCTGAACAAGTCAAGTTTCTCTACATGGTAGAAAAGGATGAAGTTGCACTTATCAGGTGTTGGATAATATGCAACATATTATCTGGAGAATGATTTCATTACACCGAGCACCTATCCATTGACAATGGAAGAGATAAAGGCAAAGCAAGAACATATTCAAGTAATGATTGAAATATATTCTGCATTGACCGACTCAAAGTTTAATGATCTAGAAGGATGCAATGATGCCAAGGCAATGTGGGACAAGCTCATATCTGTGTATGGTGGTGATGAACATGTTTAAAGAGAAAAAGTGGATAGTCTAAGAGGACAACTTGAATCTATGAGGATGAATGAAGGTGAGAACATAACCCAGTATAGTACAAGGTTAAAAGAAATTGTCAATCAAATCAAAGGAGCAGGTGGAACTATTGAAGAAAAGGATATAACAAGTAAGTTGTTAAGAACCCTTCTACCAGCTTCTGCAATCCGAGTCTCTGCAATCAATGAATTGAGGTATGTACCCAATATGCTAGTTTCTTTAGATGCTACTATCGGTAAGCTACATGCATTTGAGTAAAGTAATTTTGATAACAGTGGGTCTTCGATAAATAAAGTAGAATCTACTTTCAGTTCTTTTCATATTGGTGAATCTGATAATTACAATGATAGAATGAGTAAGTACACTAAAGGGGATCACAGTGGAGCAAGTGAAAGATTTCACAAGAATATGGAAAAAGTGCACAAACTATATGAGGAAATCAAGAAACAAGAAGAGTTTGAAGCATTATTAGCCAGAAGGTTACCGAGAGGGAAAGGTAAGTATAAAGGAAAACTACCTCTGAAATGTTTCAATTGTGATAAGATAGGACATATGGCTTCTAACTATCCTGAAAAAGAATCCAGTGAAAAGAGAGATTACCAAGATGATAGACAAAAAGACAACCAATATAGAGGATACCAAGATTTCAGAAGAAGAGATAGAAAGACATACCTAATAGTTGATGAGGAATCCAATGATGATAAATCTGATGAAACTGATACAAAGGAATTTGTTTATGTGGCTATCAAAGATGGATCAGATGAAGAAAGGTATGAAGAAAAAGCTTTAATATCTCACATAAATACTAATGATTCTTGGATCATAGATAGTGGATGGTCACATCACATGACAGATGATAAACACAAGTTTGCTATATTAGAAGATTATGATGGAGGTTATGTAAGATTTGGTAATGATGCACCATGTCCAATAAGAGGTAAAGGATCCATAACACTTCTTGACAATGCTAAATGTAATGATGTTTATTGGGTTGAAGGTTTGAAATACAATTTGTTGAGTGTAGCATAGCTAAACAATACAGGATACCGAATAGAGTTTCAGAAAGGAATTGTCAAAGTTCATGACAAGCATGGAAAGTTAGCAGCTACTGGGACACAAACAAAAGGTAACACATTTCACCTTGACTCAACTCGGAATAAGTGTCTATATGCAAAGATAGATGATACCTGGTTATGGCATAAAGGGTTTTGCCATGTAAATTTTGATAATCTAGTCAAAATAAGTAAGAAGCACCGAGTAAGAGGTCTACCAAGTTTGGAAAAACCTGAGAATGCTATATGTTGAGGATGCTAGATGGGTAAGATGACAAGATCAAGCTTTACAAGTAAGTCCTACACTTCTAAGGGAATTTTAGATCTTGTGCATATTGATCTTTGTGGTCCTATGAAAGTTCAGAGTTATTATGGTGATAAGTATTTCATATTATTTGTGGATGATTATTCAAGGATGATGTCAGTTATGTTTTTAAAAGAAAAATCAGAAGCTTTTCAAATGTTTAAATGGTACAAGGCAAGAGTTGAAAATGAAATAGGAAGACAACTGAAATGTCTTAGATCTGATAAAGGAGGAGAGTTCACCTCTAGTGAGTTCAACTTATTCTGCAATGATCATGGTATAAAAAGACAAGTCTCTACACTGAGAACTCCACAACAAAATGGAATTGCTGAGAGAAGAAACAGATCTATTGTGGATTGTGCCAGAACCCTGATGATTGAAAAGAAAATGCCACAAACATTTTGGAGAGAAGCAATAAGCACAACAATTTACACCTTGAACCGAGTACAACTGAAGAAAGGAACTTTTAAGACACCATATGAAATTTGGTATGACAAGAAACCTAATGTAAGTTATTTTAAAATCTTTGGAAGTAGATGTTGTGTACACAAAGATGATAGAAATGGAAAGTTTGATTAGAAAAGTGAAGAAGGAACATTTCTAGGTTATTCTTCTGGAAGCAAAGCATTTAAATGTCTGATTAAATCATCTAACCAAATAGTAGAAAGTGCAAATGTGAAAATTGATGAATTTGTAGAAAGAAATGATAAAGGAAATTCCAAGGAACCAGAAGATTATGATGAATTTGTCTATGTTCAACCGACAAGTCCTACCGAGAGAATTATTGAAGAAAATGAAGAGAATATCCAGTTACCAAGTGATGAAGAAGATCATACAGAGCCTACCGAGCCTGTATTAGCCAAGTATGTCAGAAGGAATCATGCATCAAGTCAGATTATAGGAGATAAGGATGATCCAGTGATGACAAGGAACAAACTGAGACAGAACACATGTCTGATATCTGAATTTGAACCAAGGATAGTGAAAGAGGCATTTAATAGTGAAGATTGGATAAATGCTATGACATAAGAGATTGATCAAATCAAGAAGAATGACACATGGACACTAGTCCCAAGACCGAAGGACAAAAATGTAATCGGTACAAAAATGGATTTTCAGAAACAAGCTAAATGAAAAAGGTGAGGTCATTCGAAATAAAGCAAGACTAGTTTGCAAAGGATATGCTCAAGAAGAAGGAATTGATTATGGTGAGACTTTTGCACCTATGGCAAGACTTGAAGGAGTAAGAACATTGTTGGCATATGCTGCTTACAAGAATTTCAAAGTTTATCAAATGGATGTCAAATCTACATTTATGAATGGTATATTAGAAGAAGAAGTTTTTATTGAACAACCTGAAGGATTTGTTGAAGATAAGAATAAAGATCAGGTATGTAAATTGAACAAAGCTTTATATGGTTTGAAATAAGCACCTAGAGCATGGTATGAGAGATTGCACTCTTATTTGATCAAGATTGGTTTTATAAGAACTAGTGAAAACAATAATATGTACATGAAGAATGATGAAGACAAAGGAATACTGATCTCAGCCATATTTGTTGATGACATTATATTTTGTGAAAATGATTCTCTATGCAAGAACTTTGGAAATGAAATAAGAAAAGAATTTGAGATGTCACTAATCGGTGAGATAAAGTATTTTATAGGTTTATAGATACTGCAAATGAAAGATGAAATTTTCATTAGTGAATCCAAGTACATAAAGGAAATCTTGAAGAAATTTGGAATGGAGGATTCAAAACCAGTAAGTACTCCTATGACTACCAACTATAAATTATCAAAGAATGATGAATCTGCATCTGTTGATGAGACACTTTACCGATCTATGATTGGAAAGTTGCAATATGTTGTTCACAGCAGGCTAGATATAGCACATGCAATAGGTATAGTTGTAAGATTTTCTGCAAATCCCAAGGAAACACATTTGACAGCAATCAAGAGAATTTTTAGATACTTGAAAGGCACTGAGGATTATGGCTTAGTATATCAAAAAGGAAATGATTTTGATTTAAAATTTTATACTGATGTTGATTGGGCAGGCAACATTGATGACAGGAAAAGCACAAGTGGAGGAGCTTTCTTTTTAGGAGAAAGACTAGTAAGTTGGCTTAGCAAGAAACAAAGATGTGTTTCACAATCAATAGCAGAAGCTGAATATGTTGCTAGAGCATTGAATTGCACTAATATAACATGGATCAAACAACTATTGGAAGGCATAAATGAGAAAGTTACCGAGCCAGTAACTATATTCTGTGATAATACTAGTGCCATTAACATTTCAAAGAACCCTATAATGTACTCTAAGACAAAGCACATCTCTATCAAATATCATTATCTTAGAGAAGAAGCTCAAGAAAAGAAAGTGGTGTTGGAGTATGTTAGCACAAAGGAACAAATTGCAGATATCTTCACCAAGCCACTGCGAAGGGACACTTTTGAGTATCTCAGAAGCAAGTTAGGGGTCCTACCCCTATCTTCTACTCACTGACCGAGTTCGGTGAAAGAATCAATTCGATGACTCTAAAGAATACCTTTTAGGAGTTGATGTTGATTTACATACTTTATGAGGTTTTCTAAAGGTGTGCAGGAAACCAAACAGGGAATAGGAATTGTAGACAATGCTCTGACTAAGACTAAGTTGATACCGAACAGCAAAGGAATCGCTTCTCACAGGAAGAAATTATGTATTAGTTTTCTTTTGCCATTGTTGTCAAAGGGGGAGAAGACTAATGTATGGGGGAGAAGACTAATGATAGGGGGAGATCATTACAGAATCTCACAGCAATCCGAATCAATTAGGTCAAATCAATTGGTTTTTCCATTAATGCCAAAGGTGGAGATTGTTGGCATTTCAATAAGGATATTGAGAAGGTTGTTATGATTATGGATATAACTGATTAAGGATGTTTACTATCTTAATAACATTATTTTGTCATTGATGTCAAGAAATTGATTTTTTGATTTAGTATGATGTTGCCATATCTTATGTTTTGAAGAGAATTAAGATGTCGATAAAAGACACAAAAAGAATGTAATGAATAAGGAGAGGAATAAGTTATTCAATAGGCAACTATTATCGAGTTAGACAATGATGAGATCATGATGTTTAGATTATTTTGATATCCTACATATGCTATTGTTTGTAAGGTTAATACTATATGTTACCAAGCAAAGAACCTAGTCGGTAAACTCTAAGGAACCTAGTCGGTAAACCCTAAGGTTATCGCTATTGGTTAATGAAGGTGGAATGTCTACCGAGTGAAGTTTAGTATTTACTGAGTTGAAACCAAGTAATAACAAAATGCATTAGATGAATACATGTGTTATTTAATGAAGGAATCTAATGAGCTAGATATGATTAAATGATTGATACAACATGTATGAAGTTTGTTAAGGATCTATGGCAATGGAAGATCGGCAGGAAGATCTACAGCTCAGATTGAACCGCAATACCCTAGCACAAGTTCCAATAAATGTATGCAAGTTCCAAGGTGAGGTAAAACATTTTCAAATCGAAGGATACATTAAACCTAGTCAAGTTTGGAGATCTAATGGCTAAGATTGATCATGGGAAATGTGATCAAGGAGATTCAGCGGTTAGAAAATTGTTTATAAATAAGGAACTATTGATAAACAATGTGTGTGGGCAAATGTAAGCACAGGGATGCTACATAGTGATTACCGAGCACAGAAGCTTGAAGACCTATTTGAATAACAGAGTAAGGAGCCTAGCAGAAGAACATGATAAGTCCTATGACTAGATTGTATTGAGCAAATAAGAATCTGCTTTAGCATTTTAGATGCAAAGTTGCAGACATAACTCATTACTGTTATTTTGTAAAGTGACAGAAAATCTCTTAACCGAGTAGACTTAACAGTCTTATTTGTAAATCCTCTAGCAAGGTGACATTCTGATTGAGTGTTTGAAATCCTTTGACAGGATCACTTCTAACAAGGTAAAGATCCTAACAGATCTGAGGGAGACCCCTTAACCGGGTCACATCTAGCAATGTGTTTGTAATCTTTAACAGGATTTGCTTTTAACGGAGCATACTCTAGAAGAGTATATTTCTTGGTGGGTCCAAAATCCCATAGTGGTTTTTCCCTATTTGGGTTTCCACGTTAAATTTGGTGTTGAATGTGTTGTGATGTTATCTATTTATGAGTTTGCAAGTTTTACAGTTTTGGTTACATATATCTCTTAAAGCTACCGAGGTTGAATTTGTTGAATATATTGAAGTTTAAGTTTGTATGATTCACCCCCCCCTCTCATCTTGTTAGCTCAAGCATCTGTACTTAACAATTAGTATCAAAACTATCACAATGTTCATTGTGTATAACACCTTAGAATCAGGATTCGTATCCTCATGTGGAGTCTCCACATTCTCAATAGCTGGTGAATTATCATTTAGTACCGGTGGAGTAACTGAAGGTGGTGGCAAATTGTCTGTCACTTTTATATTTGGTGGTCCACCTACTTTGCCTTCTCCTTTGTCCTTATCCTTTTGGTATACCTTAAAGGGTTTTGGTCTTTTTAGTTCTTCTTGTTTTTCTTTCTCCACAAAGAAGATGTCCCATTTATTAGTTGTTTCTTCAGAGATTTCATTCATTCTACCTACCATTAGACTTAAATGTCAATGACCACTAGAAAAGACTGTCATGTTTGCTTCACTGATCAGTTCATCAATTTCCTCAACTGATTTCACTAGATGAACAACTAGTAATTTCTCAATCTTGATTTTATTGTCTAGTTTCATAATGGCTAACCTTTTAGCATCAAGCCGCCTATATAGATCACTAGGCAAATCATCTACAACCTCTATCAAAACTTTCTTATAAATATTTAGGTGTAAGATGATACTATTTTCAATGCTTTCTTTCTCCTCATTTGTAAAAGTATCATACAATTTTATTACATTTGATAAGTTTCCATCATCTATTATTTCATTCAATAGGTTGTCAAGTGGAGGAATAACCTATTTTTTCTTTTTCTTTCTAGGTGTCATATTTTTAGCTGGAGGCCTCACTACCTGTTGTTTTTATCTTGTCTTTCTGGGTGTAGATGAGGGTGTCAGTGAGGGTTTTCTTTTTCTTTCTACCCTTTTGAATACAGTCGGTATCTCACTATTAGAAGAAGTTGTAACCGGTGAAAGATGTGCTTTCAATTGAAGTCCTTCCAATTCACTTTCGTTAATACCAGTTTTCTTCAATACATCTTCTTTTATTGCTTTCGCCTCTCTCATTCTCTTCCTCACTATCTGTTCAATTTTCTTAACTCTTTTCTGAGATTGAATGCCACTTTCTATTGTTTCAGCATTTCCAAATACTTTTTCTGTCGGTTCCTTAGGGGCTTCTAATAGGGCTTTTGCATAAGTTTCAATTATGTTGTCATCTGTCTCATATCCCATCTCAGTAACCCAAATAGTTCTAGGGACAACTGCCTCCATCCAGATTTCATCTTTCTTGATCACAAAGCATATCTCTTTTTGATACTTATCAACAATTTCTTGAGATAGCCTTATTCTTGTCTTCATTCTTTCTTTGAAAGTTTGAATATATTCATTTATGTTTTTATCTCTATCATCTCCCATGTTGTTTAGTATGTCTAACAGTTACTTTCCTACCAGTATATCAAAACCAAAGTCTTTCCTACCAATACCGGGTACTTCCTTAGTAATGTATAGCATTAAGCACACAACTAAGTTACCATATCTAAAAGTTCCCTTCTTATCACCTTTGCTTTTCTTACGGTTGTCTATCAGTTCATCTTTAAGCCATTCACATACATCAATTCTTGCATTGTCATTCACCATGTCATATGCACTTTTAATACATAAGCTAGAGACAGAGTTTAGTCTATTTGCATGTGTAGCCTTATAACCAAGAATCATACTGACAAATCTAACATTGATGTCCTTGACATCATTGACTCTTAGGGATCTTTTGTCAAATGTTGCACCGGTTAAGTTCGTCACAGTGTCATTTGAAACTTTCTTAGTTCTGTCAGGTCTACTACTAGTGGAAGGTAAGCCTGTTACTGCCCTAACTGCTTCTTTAGTGATATTATGGATAGAATCCAACCAAAATAATTCACCATGGACTCTGCTCAGGACTATCCTTATCACATCATTAGGAAAATCAGGGATACTAAGAATGTCCACAAAACCTAGGGTTTCCACTACCTTGTGTTCCAGTTTGATATTACCATTTGCATCAAAGATTATAGTCCTATACATGTTCTTAATTTCATCATCTCCTAGTTCCTCAATATGACAATGTATATACTTTCCAGGATCCTCTGCATAAACTACTCCCTTAGGTATTTTCAAAAATGCTCCTAGGGTATCATCTTTCTTCGTAATTTTGAGAATCAGTTTGAACACGGGTCTAGGATGCTTGATAACTTCAATCACAATAGGGTTTACAATAAATTCAGGTGCAAATGAAGAAGCCATATCTATAAATACCTTAATCTTCCTTTAGGATGAGTGCTTGAATGATCTACTTCACTTCTCACTAAGGATGCCTTCGCTCAGGATTTTCGTGCTCTCAGAGATTTGAATGCTTGGTGAGTGAAAAAAGGAGCCAAAACACTTGCTTTATAATGTTATTTCCTTCAACTGCCACATTTAATGTCTATCGATTAGGTCAAAAACTTAACTCATCTGTCAGTAAGGAAGTAATTCAACTTCTCACAATCAACCGAGGGTAAATTAGCATGTTTTCAATTTGTTGCCATACCCCCAAGGAATTTTCTTTGGTTAGATGAAGAACCTCCTGCCAGTGGAGTGATACTCTATTCTGCTAGTGGAGGAGTATTCCCATCAACATTCTGATCTGACTTTCTAATCCATTGCTTTGAGAATTCTTGCTTTACCTCTTCAACTTTTTCTTTACCTTTCAAGTTGGGTCCTTTGTTGTTTACCAGTGATGTCTTACTTCTACAAAATTTTGCAATATGTCCAATCTTGTTGCAAGCATAACAAGTCACATTGTTTTTCTTAATAGCTTTCTCATATCCTATGTCGGTATGTGTTCTACATTCATTAGATAAGTGTCCAAATCTTCCACAAACATAACATCTTACATTCATTCTGCAATTTTCTGAATTATGACCAACTTTGTTGCATTTAGAACATTGACCAGTGGGTATATTAGTGTTTTGATAATTTCTAGATCTACACTGATTTTCTCTATGACCACACTGTTATAGATAAAGCATTTCCCATTAAATTTGTAAGCATTAGGTTGTCTTACCGGTTTGCTATGATCATGATTGTTTGTAGTACCAGAGCTTTCACCAACTTCAAAGCCAAGACCATTAGTATCACCATTAGCTTTCTGATTCTTTACCATGTCATCAAGTTCCTCTGAGCTTTTCTTGAATTTCTCCTTGTGTTGATTTGCAGCAGCCATTTCATTCTCCAAAATCCCTTTCTATCTCATGAGTTCATTTGTGTCATTTTGTGTATGCATCAAGTCTATCTTCAACATATCATTTTCATGACTGAGTCTTGTGTTTTTATTTCCAGCATGATTTAGTATTCTAACCAAGTCATCTTCATTCTTCTTCTGATTTTTAGTCTCTTTACAAAATCTCATAGTCATATCCTGCATCTCATTCTTCATTGTGTTGTTTTCTTGTCTCAGTTTGTTTACCAGATCATTAAGAGTTTCCTTTTCATCATCATCATTCTGCATCTTTTCACAAAGTTCTCTTCTCTTGTTTCTTGCAATAGTGAGATTCTCTTGAAGCCCTTGAATGATATCCTATGCAGGCTTCAGATCATCTTCAAGTTTGATATTCTTCACTTTTTCTGTATCATAATCTGAAAGAGTTGTTTCCAATTGCTTTCTCAAGTTTTCCATCTCTACTGGTGTCAGAATGTTCCTCAAGTTGTTAGGATTTTGAAAATAGAGGACTAGGTTGTGATACCAATTATTAGGATTCACAAAGGTACTAAGAGGGGGGGTAAATCAGTATCTGACCAGTTAATGAATTTTTTGAACTTATTATATGAAAAGCATTCCAAAACTATGTACCAGTAAACCAAAATTAATGAAGCAAATAAGAATAATAAGAACAAGATGAAAGACACACCATAACACAATATTTTAATGAGGAAACCTGGTGTGGGAAAAACCTTGGTGGGATTTGTGACCCACAATATTCGCTTACTGGCCAATAAGATAATATTACTATTACAATAGGGGCCTGCACATGTAGGAAGGCCAAGTGGCTAGAGCTCACTACTTAGTTACAAAAGAAGTCTCACTGACTTACAAAATGGATTATATAAATCCAATGTCATGTACTGCTTTAGATCAACATCTGCTATGCTAGGTTCACTACTAGTTTAAGCCCTATAATAATCATAAACCCTTATCCAAAACCTGCCTTATAATTCACACATTAGGTCTACAAATAGTCTAACCATATCCTCTTTCTAAATGATCTACAAGATCTCATACTTATATGAGTCTTATTACAATCCACCATGTTGGCTTACAAAAAAGATTTTACAATTAAATACAAAATATAATTAAACAAAATTCCTATCGGCCATGGTGTCGGTAATCAATCTCTTTGGTGTCGGTGAACTGTATGCCGATGTAGAGTCTACTGGTGCTGGTGCCTGTCAGTATCATAATATTGTAAGGTTTCCATCAATGAAAATACCTTCAATCACCTACAATTTCTCATTGGAGTGTGCATTTGCCAACACATTAAATATCTAAAATATTAAATATATGAAAAGTGCAAGAATTGTAAACAAGGATGAACCTTTATTATGAACATTGACAATATCAAGTATGATGTATTTTGGTACTCAAAGTGATAAGCCAAGCAAGTGACAAGCCAAGAAAATCATCATCGAATGAAGTACCTGCAACACCCTGATCACCGCCACTAGTTTCATGGGGACAAATAAATTGTTGTAGAAACAACATGTACATATTTTAGTTAATTGCATAAAAGAGAATAAAATATAAACCATTATTGAACTTTTGTTATAATTAAAGCTTTCATTACTACTTACTTGCAAGTTTTGTGTTGTCTACATCAATACTTGCACCCTCTCTCATATCCCATCAGTCTGAGGATCCACTGATGCCAAAGAAACAATCTCTCTATTAATTTTTCTAAGAGGCCTTTTTATCAATTCCATAGGGTTTGTGGAATTTCCAGGGTCATCATCACTTAATCCTGTTGAGTCCACATCCCTAGAGAGATGCTCAAGTACTACAACTCCCTTTCCCTTTCCTAGAACATCTGTCTATGTCAAGAATATCATTAAAAATTACAAAATTAGTCTAAAACACTCAAAAAAAGAATATAATAATGTAACAGTTTGCTTCTATCTAATTTGTACAATTACAATGAGGTTTACCTACTCGGTAGAAGTGTCGGGACCTTCATCCCTGTTTGTGCTATATGATGGATCCATGTCGCCCTGTGAAAAAAAAAATATATAAAAAATGTTAGCGAAATTAAACCAATAGACTTAGCAAAAAAACTTCATAATAAAATGGTATATTGGAGTCATTAATTGGAGGTTGGTTAATTTAAATGGTATATAGTACGTACCACCCCCATGATAGTAACTTTTTTTGTATCTATACGATTCAAATTGTAATCGATTAGAAGCTCTTCCCCTACACTTATTGATTTTATCACACATACGAATACATGATTTCCCTCATGCACCTCAAATATGCAATTGGGTTGCTTATTAGTTGACCCAGGTCATGTACTATTTATTAAACTTGCAATATTCCCCATTGCTTTTGGCCTTCCATCAATGTATACAACCACTCATTTACTTTGATCATTATCTTTCTGTTGTATATAATTTGCTAACAGTGCATACCTACACATACTTTTTTTATATCGAACAATCTGCATCCAATTATTGTAATTGTAACAAGGTCTGACAAACTCCATCAATTCAACAAGTTTTTTGTAACAAACCTTTATGTCATCCATGGAAAATAGGCCCAAACCATGTAACGACGAAGGTGCTATGCAATATATCCTATTGTTAACACAAAAATCAGTGTTTATTGGAGGAAGTTCTTTGGGTACCCATTGTTTCTGTACATGGTTATACCTCAAGGGCACCTCAATGTTGCCTTTGGTCTCATCATCATAAGAACATGACCCCTCTTGAGCAAGGAAAAATTCGATGCGTTATTGAATTTTCTTCTAATCTTTTGACCTCTAGTTGATCTCCCTATTGTCTCACTTTTATTTTCTATTCCTACATTTCCCTCACTTGAGGAAGACACATTTGAAAAATACCTATCTGGTGGTACCTGCACTCCATCAAATGAGAGAGTTAGTTGGTAATGAGAGAGAATGAACTGCTTCACTTTTTGCTAAGGATGCCTTTGTTTAGGATTTTCATGCTCTCTAGAGATTTGAATGCTTAGTGAACGAAAAAGGAGCCAAAACACTTGCTTTATAATGTTATTTCTTTGAACTACCACATTTAATGCATGTCAGTTAAGTCAAAAATTTAACTCATTTGCTGGTAAGGAAGTAATTCAACTTCTCACCATCAACCGAGGGTAAATTAGCATGTTTTCAATTTGTTGCCATACCCCCAAGGAATTTTCTTTAGTTAGATGAAGAACCTCTTGCCGATGGAGTGATACTCTGTTCTGTCGATGGAGGAGTATTCCCATCAACATTCTGATTTGACTTTCTAATCCATTGCTTTGAGAATTCTTGCTTTACCTCTTCAACTTTTTTTTTACCTTTCAAGCTGGGTCCTTTTTTGTTTGTCGGTGATGTCTTACATCTACAAAATTTTGCAATATGTCCAATCTTGTTGCAAGCATAACAGGTCACATTGTTTTTTTTGAATAGCTTTCCCATATCCTATGCTGGTATGTGTTCTGTATTGATTAGATAAGTGTCCAAATCTTCCACAAACAGAACATCTTACATTCATTCTACAATTTTCTGAATTATGACCAACTTTGTTGCATTTAGAACATTGACCGATGGGTGTATTAGTGTTCTGATAATTTCTAGATCTACACTGATTTTCTCTATGAACATACTTGTTATAGTTAAAGCATTTCCCATTAAATTTGTAAGTAGTAGGTTGTCTTATCAGTTTGTTGTGATCATGATTGTTTGCAATAACGAAGCTTTCACCAACTTCAAAGCCAAGGCCATTTGTATCACCATTATGTTTCTAATTCTTCAGCATGTCATCAAGTTCTTCTGAACTTTTCCTGAATTTCTCCTTGTGTTGATTTGCAGTAGCCAATTCATTTTCCAATAAATCTCTCTCTCTCATGAGTTTAGTTTTGTCATTCTATGTATGCATCAAATCTATCTTCAACATATTATTTTAATGATTGAGTCTTGTGTTTTCATTTCCAGCATCATTTAGTCTTCTAACCAATTCATCTTCATTCTTCCTCTAATTTTCAGACTATTTACAAAATCTCATAGTCATATCCTACATCTTATTCTTCATTGTATTTTTTTCTTGTCTCAGTTTGTTTACCAAATCATTAAGAGTTTCCTTTTTATCATCATCATTCTGCATCTTTTCACAAATTTCTCTTCTCTTGTTTCTTGCAATAGTGAGATTCTCTTGAAGTCCTTGAATGATATCCTATGCAGCCTTCAGATCATCTTCAAGTTTGATATTCTTCACTTTTTCTGCATCATAGTCTGAAAGAGCTATTTCCAATTCCTTTCTCAAGTTTTCCATCTCTACCAGTGTAAGAATCTTCCTCAAGCTGTTAGGCTTTTGAAATAGAGGAACAGGCTCTGATACCAATTGTTAGGATTCCCAAAGATACTAAGAGGGGGGGGTGAATCAGTATCTGACCGGTTAGTGAATGTTTTTAACTTATTAAATAAAAGGCATTCCAAAACTATGTACCGGTAAACCAAAATTAATGCAGCAAATAAGAACAATAAGCACAACATGAAAGACACACCATAACACAATATTTTAATGAGGAAACCTGGTGTGGGAAAAACCTCGATGGGATTTGTGACCCACAATATTCGCTTACTGGCCAATAAGAGAATAGTACTATTACAATAGGGGCCTACACATGCAAGAAGGCCAAGTGCCTAAAGCTCGCTGCTTGGTTACAAAAGAAGTCTCATTGACTTACAAAAATGGATTATACAAATCCAATGTCATGTACTTCTTCAGATCAACATCTCCTATGCCAGGTTCAGTACTGGTTTAAGCTTTGCAATAATCATAAACCCTTATCCAAAATTTGCCTTACAATTTGCACATTAGGTCTACAATAATCTAACCATATCCTCTTCCTAAATGATCTACAAGATCTCATACTTATATGAGTCTTATTACAATCCACCATGTCGGCTCACAAAAGTATATTACAATTAAATACAAAATATAATTAAACAAAATTCATGTTGGCCATGGTGCGGGTAATCAATCTTTTTGGTGTCGGTGAACTGTATGCCGGTGTAGAGTCTGCTGGTGTCGGTGACTGCCAGTAACATATGATTGTAAGGTTGCCATCAATGAAAATACCTTCAATCACCTACAATTTCTCATTAGAGTGTGCATTTTCTAACATGGGCCGATACACGTTATCTATTCCAGATCATGATTTATTATTGGTTATTGTATTGAAGCCGACATCTTGTATTACATCAAGACTTATTTTGTAATTGATTTGAATGTAATATTCTAGTGATTCGACCTTAGTATTTGGTCTTAGGTTTTGTATCAATGTAAGATCTCATTTGTGAGATGAATGTAATGGTCATGGTATGGTATTGTAATCTGGTATGAGTGAATATTGAAGATCATATCAACATATGATAGAGCGAATCAAGAAGACATCATTTGAAGGTTCAAGGAAGGTTTGAAGGTGTTTATCAGAAATTAAACTGGCACTGAATCCAGCATTGTAAATGCACTTTGAATTAGTACATTATTCTAGGATTTAACCATCCTACTGTAGTCATTGTGACTCCCATTTGAGCAGTGTGCTCTAGGCAATTGGCCTTTCTGCATGTGCAGACCCCATTTGTATGCACATACTATCTGCAGTAGTATCATCTAATTGTGGGTAAGGTTTCCCATCATGGTTTTCCCCCTATAAGGTTTCCACATCAAAAATATTTGTTTTATGTGTTGTGGATGTTGTTTCTCTTTCTGTTTCATGCATTAAGTTTCACTGGTATTGATATTCATTGTTAATTTGTTTAACCGCCATTAAGATTGGTTTACTGCTATTAAGTATTAAGTTGAAGTAATTTATAATTGGGTTGAAATTCATTGACAGCTGATTCACCCCCCGCCCCCCTGCCCCCCCTCTCAGTTGTCTTTTTGTTTCCTAACATTTGGTATCAAAGCCTAGTCCTCTTTTTGCAGAATCCTAACAGCTTGAGAAGATCCTATAGCAACTAACATTTTCTGGAAGGACAACCTGAAACTTGATGGAACTAAATATGGTATATGGAAGATCAGAATGGAGACATGTCTGAATTGCATTGGAAGAGATATATGCAAAGTTACTAAGAATGGCTATGTTGGTCTTACTTCAAGACAACCTAATCCACCAAATTGCAAAGCAAGAGAAGCACTTATGAGTGCATTATCAGATCAACAATTCACGGGATTATCAGACCAATCAACTACTAAATCTATTTGGGATAAATTGGAAACTTTGAATGAAGGAGATACCACTATCAAAATTGCAAAAATGGAATGTTACCGGGTTAGGTATGAAAATTTGAAAATGGAAGAAGATGAAAGAATTTCTGCTTTTATGGAAAGACTTAACGAAATTGTTTTGGGAATATAATGTTGTGGAGTGTCCTTAAGTGAAGATGAAATTGTTTCTAAAGTTTTAAGATCTTTTCCACTAGCTTATAAAATGAAAGTAGCTGCTATTAATGAATTGAGAACAATACCTAATACATCAGTTTCTAGAGATACCTTGGTTGGTAAACTTTCAGCATTTGAGCTTGAGGAATTTGGTCCTGTTGTTACAATTAAGATTGATTTAGCCTTCAAAGCATCATCATCTGATTGGAAAGAACTTTATGCAAGAGAACTTGAAGATATCAGGAGGGAAAATGAAGAACTGGAAGAACTTGAAGCACTATTTGCAAGAAATATGCCTAAAGGTCCCGTTGCAAGTAAGTATGAAGGTAAAGCACAATTTAAATGTTTTAATTGCAATAAAGTTGGTCACATAGTATCTAGATGTCCTGATAGACATGAAAGATTAAGAGAGGAAGCTAAAAGAACATATAAGCCTAACCTTGAATATCAGAGATACAGATTTAAGAAGAACAAAGATAAATCATGTTACTATGTTGATGGAGTTACAGATGATTCTGATCATGAAGAACTAACAAAAAATGGATGGGCTTTTGTTGCAATAATAGAAGATCAATTGGCACCTACTGTTCCACCAATAGAGCAGGCCCTGGTAACAAAAATTGAAGAAAAGGATGAGTGGATCATTGATAGTGGATGTTCATATGATATGACTAGTGATAAAAGTAAATTCTTATCTTTTTCAGGAATACAATGGAGGTCTAGTAATATTTGGCAATGATAAAGCTTGTTTGATCAAAGGAAAAGGCACTATATCTTTGGATGGTAAGCACAATACTGATGATGTTTATTATGTTGAAGGATTAAAGCATAATCTTTTGATTATTGGTCAATTAGTTGAAAAGGGATTTCAGTTACAATTCAAGAATGGAAAATGCAAAATCAGAAACAGAACTAGATTGGAGATTGCAATCGATAATCGGACTAAAGGTAATATCTTTCATTTGAATAACAATGATAAGACATGTTTGATTACACATATTGATGAAAGTTGGTTATGGCATAAGAGACTCTGTCATGTAAATTTTGATTGCATTGTACATTAGGATTCCCAAAGATACTAAGAGGGGGGATGAATCAGTATCTGACCGGTTATAGAATTTTCTTAACTTATAACATGAATAATATATTAAAACTGTGTACCGATAAACCAAAAATAATGTAGCAAATAAGAATAACATCCACAACATGAAAATAACACCATAACACAATATTTTAACGAGGAAACCCGATGTGAGAAAAACCTCGGTGGGATTTGTGACCCATAATATTCGTTTACTGGCCAATAAGGGGATATTATTGCTTACAATAGGGGCCTGCACATGTAGGAAGACCAAGTGCCTAGAGCTCACTGCTCAATTACAAAAGAAGTCACACTAAATTACAAAAGGATTATACAAATCCTATATCTTGTACTACTTCAGATCAGCATCTGCTATGCCAGATTCAGTACCAGTTTAAGCTCTGCTACATACATAAACCCTTATCCAATAATTCGCATAATAGGTCTGCTATTATCTTCCCATACTTCGCCTATTTCACACCCTAAATAATATACAATGATCTCATACATATATGATTCATATTACAATCCACCGAGTCGGCTTACAAAAAGATTTTGCAATTAATTATAAAATATATATACACAAGATCAGTTCAACTAAGGTAGTAAGGGATTTACCTAAGATTTTGAAACCTCATAATCTGGTATGTAAGGAATGTCAAATGGGAAAGCAAGTTAGAACAATGTTTAAGAGTATTTATGAGAAATCCAATAATGTTCTTGATTTAATTCATACTGACTTGTGTGGTTTGGCAAGAACAAGAAGTATACAGCGAGATAGATATTTTATGTTAATTATTGATGATTTTTCTAGAATGTGTTGGGTTACTTTTCTCAGGGAGAAATCAAAAGCTTTTGGAAAATTCAAGTTATTCAAGGCAATGGTAGAGAATGAAACTGGTAAGAAAATCAAATGTTTGAGATCTGATCAAGGAGGTGAATTTACATCTAAGGAATTTAATATAATCTATGAAGTGAATGGAATCAAAAGATAGCTATCAGCACCCTGGACACCTCAGCATAATGGAATTGTGGAAAGGAAGAACAAAACTATTTTGAAAGTAGCTAGAAGCATGATATTGTAAGCTAATCTACCTCACATGTACTGAAGAGAAATAGTAAATACAACGGTTTACACTTTCAACAGAGTTCACATCAAAGGTGAAACCAGTAAGACCCCTTATGAACTATGGTTTGGTAATACTCATACTCTTAAGTACTTGAAAATATTTGGAAGCAAATGCTATATTAGGAGAGATGAGTATGTTGGTAAATTTGATCATAGAAGTGATGAAGGAATATTTCTTGGTTATTCATCTAAGAGCAAGGCATATAGATATTTTAATAAAAGATTACAGAAGATCATTGAAAGTGCTAATGTGAAGATAGATGAACACTTTAGAGGAAACTCAAGGTCTATAAATTTTGAACCAGTAGTTGAGATAATCATAAATGAACCAATACAGATTGCACCAGTACAGAATGTGGATCCATTCACACCCGCATCATCAGAGAATTCCACAGTGATTGAAGAACAACAGAATGTGAATAAACCCAGGTATGCAAGACTGAATCACTCAGAAAATCAGATAATTGGGAATAAGTATCAAGGTGTTATGACAAGAGGAAGACTGGAAAATGAAGAGGTATGCTTAATTTCTCAAGTTGAACCAGCATCTGTTATTGAAGCATGTCAAGATGAACATTGGATAAAAGCAATGGAAGATGAATTAGAACAAATTGAAAAGAATAATGCATGGACATTAGTTCCCTGACCTAAAGACAAAAATGTAATTGGAACTAAATGGGTATTTAGAAATAAACTTAATGAAGATGGTATGGGTAATGAAGAACAAAGAAAGATTAGTTTGTAAAGGATATTCACAAAAGGAGGGAATTGATTATAATGAAACCTTTGCACCGGTAGCTAGAATTGAGGCAGTTAGATTATTTCTTATATTTATAGCTCATAAGAACTATAAAGTTTATCAGATGGATGTAAAATGTGCATTTCTGAATGGTGATCTTGAAGAGGAAGTTTACATTGAACAACCTGGTGGATTTTTATTGACAAATGATAAAGATATGGTTCGCAGATTAAGGAAAGCTTTGTATGGATTGAAGCAAGCTCCTAGAGATTGATATGCTAGATTGGACAAATATGTTTTGAAGCTTGGTTACACTAAAGGTAATGTCGATAGCAACTTATATTACAAAGTGACTAATGATGACATCTTAGTTATTGAAGTTTTTGTTGATGATAGCATTTTTGGAGGAAAAGATGGATAATGTAAGGACTTTGCTAACAAGATGCAAGAAGAATTTGAAATGTCTATGATTGGTGAGATAAAATTCTTCTTAGGATTGCAGATTTCACAAACTGATAAAGGTATATTCATATGTCAAACAAAATACTTGAAGGAACTACTGAAGAAATTTGGTATGGAAAACTCTAAACTAGTAAGTACTCCTATGACTACAACTAATAAATTATCATTGAAGGGTGATTCGGCTCCTGTTAATCTGACAAGATACAAATCTATGATTAGAGGTTTATCGTATTTGACACAAACAAGACCTGATATAATGAATGTAGTGTGTATTGTTTCAAGATTTCAGAGCAATCCTAAAGAAATTCATGAATCAGCAATAAAAAGGATTTTCCAATACCTACAAGGAACAACAAATCTTGATTTATGGTATCCTAAAGATGAAAATTTTGATATATGTGCATACACATATTTAAATTGGGCAAGAGATGTAGATGATAGAAAGAGTACCACTAGTGGTGCATTCTTTCTTGGTAGCAGATTGATTTCTTGGATAAGAAAGAAGCAGAGTTGTACATCATTATCAACAATAGAATTAGAATATGTTGTAGCAACAACTAATTGTACTCAGGTATTATGGATTAAACAAATATTGAAGGACATAAAGGTAAAATGCAAAGAGCCGATAATCATTTATTGTGATAATTCAGCAGCAATTGATATATCAAAGAATTTGGTATTTCACTCTAATATTAAGCATGTTTCTATCAAGTATAACTCTCTGAAAGAGAATGTTGAAGCAAATGAAGTGAAATTGGTTTATGTGAATACTAAAGAGCAGATTGCAGATATCTTTACAAAGCCTTTGCCTAAGGAAACCTTTGAATATCTTAGAGAAAAGCTTGGGGTAATACCCTCACCGACAGAGACTTAGATGATTAAAGATTGGCATCAAACTGGCAGAAACTAACAGACAAATTTTTTTTTCCGGCTTGGATGAAGGAGAGATACTTCTCAGGGGGAATAGTTCATTGTATGTTGTTGTATATTTTCTTAATTGCTTTGGCATTTGATGTCAAAGGGGGAGAGATATCTATGGAAAAACATTTATCCTAGGGGGAGAGATTATATTATTCATTGGGGGAGAGATATATACTCTTTGTATTTTGGTTTTGACTTCTGGTATTGATCTATTTTGGGAGATTGTTGGTTTTTGATTTTTGGCATTTTGATTTGGCACTTAGATGTTTTTCCATCTAGTTTTTCCATCAATGCCAAAGAGGGAGATTATCGGTATTATGGATGTGTTGCATTAGTTTTGTCATTGATGTCAACACTTATCCTTCTGGAGATCTATGGTTATGTTGAACTGGCATATTGTGTTCACTGGCAAGGTCAGTGACTTATGCATAGTCATCGGTATATGCTCATTGACAGGTTATATTGGAAATGTGCCTCTAATTCACTTGACATGTTCAGGTTGGTTGGGCTAGCCTACACCAATGGAACAATAGAGTGGAAGATTGCATCAGAGTTGTGTTGGTGACCTGATGTAGCTATCTTAGGCAGTTCGGGATTGTCATCACCTATCGGGTGCTTGTATCGGAAGTTATTATGATACCCAATGGAGGTGTCTTAGTCAGTCTGGGTTGTCATCATCTATCGAGGATTTGGGTCTGAAGTTAAGCCAATACCTGATGAAGTCACCTTCAGTGATCGGGTCGATATCAGCTATTGAGTTAGTGTGTTGAAGGCTATGTCGAAGTCCTGATGAGTCCGTCCTATTCTATCTTGGAGTGCTTCACTCATCGAGATAGAAGTTTTGGTCATAGGTCAATGACCCGATGAGGCCACCTTAGGTTATTGGAGTAACCTCACAGTATTTGTTCCAATGAGCCGATGAGACCACTCTCAATTATCTAAGATTGGGGTAACAGTTTATCTGTCTCGCTGATGACTCGATGGAGTCACCTTAGGCAATCGGGAATCATCGAGTGATCAACTCTACTATTTGAAGACTATACCGATGGACGATAGAGCGAAGACCAATGTCAGTGTGAGATTGAACTGAGATCCAAAAAAGGTGACCACTCGGACACTAAGGATGTGACTGTTGGTGCATATGAATACGAACCGACCCGACTCCCTAGCGCATGTGGGATAATTGGTTTTCATTGAATGCAGATCAACACAGGAAGATGGTTAGACTTCAAGCCGTTACTGCAGTAGCTCAGATGAATGGTCGACCAGTTTGGTATTAGAAGCAAAAATGTAAACTGAATGAAAGGTAGTAGTATATTATGATAGCCATTGAGTGTCCTATAATTGTAATCCAAGTTTTGTAGTTTTCATTTGGAATGATTGTTTGACAGAGTGAAAGGAAATCTGCAAACTGAACTTTATTGTATTTGACATACTGATAATAAAGTCATTTTTTGTTGGTGGTGGGTTTTTTCTCTTGAAAGGGTTTTCCCATGTTAACTCTGTGTGTTCTATCTCTTTATTGTTTAATTGTGTATTCTCATTCTTGTGCCATATTTTGTAAAACTTGTAAATTTGTAAACACTAGTTTATTCTCCCCTGCAAATTGACATTAGGGAAGCAAATTTCTACACTTGCTTTCCTTACAGGTTATATGGTTCATCGACACTGATGATGACTTGTTATCATCTGGAGATCACTTGATTATGTCGAAGACATGGTTTGGATGCTTGGTTTTGGTGTTTTGATTATTGGTCTAATCGGGTTGACATATTTTTTGTTACTAGCAGATAGGTCTAGGTTATGGATTGGTACACGTTATCTATTCCAGATCAGTACAACACGTTATGGAGATGATTTACTATTGGTTATTGTATTGAAGCTAGCATCTTGTATTACATCAAGACTTATTTTGTAATTGATTTGAATGTAATATTCTTAGTGAGTCGACCTTAGTATTTGATCTCATTTTTTAGATGAATGTAATGGTCATGGTATGGTATTGTTATCTGGTATGAGTGAATATTGAAGATCATATGAGTATATCATAGAGCGAATCAAGCAGACATTATTTGAAGGTTCAAGGAAGGTTTGAAGGTGTTTATCAAAGCTTAAACCGGTACTGAATCCAGTATTGCATATGCACTTTGAAGCAGTTGATTATTCTAGGATTTAACCATCCTATTGTAGTCATTGTGACTCCCATTTGAGCAGTGTGCTCTAGGCAATTGGCCTTTTTGCATCTGTAGACCCTATTTGTATACACATACTATCTGCAGTAGTATCATCTGATTGTGGGTAAGGTTTCCCACTGTGGTTTTTCCCCTTACAGGGTTTCCACTTCAAAAATATTTGTGTTATGTGTTGTGGATGTTATTTCTCTTTTTGTTTCATGCATTAAGTTTCATAGGTATTGATATTCATTGTTAATCTATTTAACCGACAGTAAGATTAGCTTATTGGTATTAAGTATTAAGTTGAAGTAATTTATAATTGGGTTAAAATTCATTGACATCTAATTCACTCCCCCCCCCCCCCCTCTCAATTGTCCTTTCAGTTCCTAATAGTCCTCAACTAGCACACGGTCCCTAGTTCTACTATCATCCTTGAATAGAGCCGCTAAATAGTTGGTAGTCATTCTTCCCAAGCTATCCTCATCTTTGATATCTTGATTATGGTCATCCTTCAAACAAGTAATGTGGTTTCTTCTCCTATGGATATTGGTCGATTTGTGGAAGAAGGCCATATTTTTATCCCCCTCTTTTAACCATTAAACTCGAGATTTTTGTTTTCAGTAAAGTTCTTCCCTCATAGAGTTTTCCTTCCATTTCCTCTGAAGGTCAGCCCCCTCCAGGTGGGTCACTTCCAAGAAATCCCATTGATCTTGATTTATTCTTGAATGGCCTCCAACTTGTTGTTGATTTCCTTTTTCTAAATAAAAATGTCCCCAAAGGTGTTTTTATTCCATCCCTTGATATTTCTTCTAATTAAATCTAATTTCTGGAAAACTCAAAACATGGGTGTGCCATGGATGTTAGTCCCCCACCATCTTTTAATGCAGTCCTTGAACTCCGGGTGTGTATTCCACATGACTTCATACCTAAAGGGGTATCTTTTCCTTTTGGATTTGGTGGTGCTAAAGAGAAGAAGGGGATTATGGTCAAAAATAGTTCTGGGGAGGGTAGAAAAATTAGAGAGGAACTAATACCCCAATTGCCTGAGATGGGAAATCTATCCAATCTGACCTGAATAAGATCCTTCCCTTTTCTAAGATTGGACCAGGTGAGTCTTTGACTAGCTAAGTCCACATCAAGTAACCCATTCCACCAAGTCAGTCATGTTGTCAGAGTACTCTAAAAGTCCTCCCAATTTTCAGAAGGAAAAAGCGGGGAAGTGAAGTCACCCATAATCATCCAATGAGCATTATGATCATTTTGAAGGAGTGTAGTAATGTCATTCCACAGAGTTAACTTGACCAATATAATATTAGGGGCATAGATATTAATGAGAAACCAGGAGTCTAGGGTAGAAGAGAGTCTAGAGACAATAAAGTTGGCATAAGTGGTAATCAGGCTACCAGATAACTTAGAGGGGTCCCACATAGTAACTAAGCCACCAGAGGCTCCACTGTTAGTATATATTATTAAATGAATTAAATGTATTAATTTTTTAATATTTTTTTAAAATTTGAATTGGTGTAATCAATAAGCAATAAAAATGATAATAACAAATTATTTCAAATAAAAATTTAAATTATAGTATAGTTTTTTTATTCAAAATTTTTAATTCTTTGTATTGATTTCTTAAATTAATTGATTGACATAATAGTTTTTCTAATTTATAAAGTTAAAAAATATGCATGTAAACTTTAGACCAAGAAATTAAATTTTGCGAACAAAAAATACTTATTAATAATTGATACAAATAAATTTTTAAATAATTATTTAAGTCTTGGACAAATACTAAAAATATAAAAATAATAATATATTAAGACATAATATATATTTATATTTTAATAATAATTTAATATTAATAACAATAATTTAATATTGATAAAAATATAAAAAATATAAGAAATTTTTAGATAGAATAATAAACAAATATAAAAAAATTCAATGTACTTTACTTATATTACTCTAAGATAAATATGCTAATTTTAAACAACTAAACTATTTTGATGAGAACTAACTAATAATAAGATGTGATGATCAAAATCTCCTCTTTATAATTAACTTTATTAGCACTTGTTGTTAGGCTAGTACTATGGCAATCGGTTGCATCCATTTTTATTAACTCATTATTATTCAATTGCTTTTCCACCAATTAGAATAAAGAATTTTTTCTTTTGATATATTTTTTTTTAAATTTAAAAGGTTAAGATGCATAATTTTTTAGTTTCTAAACTACAGAAATTGTTTTTCAGCAATCTAATTGGCTCAAATAATTTACATCTTATTACTGGATTTCACACATCCATATTTTTCCTCTTTATTAAAAAAATATTTTGAACCCATTACAATTAAGTAGTTTTTTTTAATTTATACACGGGTTTTAAGAATGCATAATATAAATATTTTTTAGGAAATTTTTCAATTGTCACGGTAAGTTAAAAAGATGATTAACTTGTATTAATTAAAACAACACACTTACCATCAATAACAGTAAAATAAAAATAAATTAGTTGGTATTTTTTAACCATCAATAAAAATGGAGAATCAAATTACTTTGCTAGAAAAATTAGTAAATACATTTTTTCAGAATTTTTAAAATTCATATTCTATGCCTTAAAAAAATTGAAAAACACAAAGGGCCTTTAAAAAATATATCTATTATTAATTATATTTATATAGTAGAAAATATCCAAAGTAAAATATATCTTTGATAAAAATATTAATATATATTCTCTATATAGTTTATAATAAAATTAAATATTATATAGCAAATAAATAAATAATTTAATATAATACATTTTTTTTTTTTGAACAAAAGTGGCAAGCCATTGATATATATATTAATAAAATAACTGATTCAAGAGCTCAATAGAGAAAGAATCAGGAAGAAAACCCTATATCCTTGCTCATATACAATGAACAAAGAGGACAAGAGGCTATGAGAGGGAGCCCCTCAAAGATCCAAATAGAGAGATAGAACCTACCTCTAGAACAAGCCTCTTATAGGCCAAATTTAGAGTAGCGGGTCAGGACAAGTCTGGAAGAAACCTTAAGAAACAACCCCCACAACTGGTTATCATGAAAATTTGGAAAGTGGAATTTTGGTTGTCGGAACATTGTAGAGCTGCAATGACCGGTTACCGATTGTGTTATACTGGAACTTTGATACCAGTATGTTGTCCTCTTGACCGGTTCATAGAAAGCCTCCATTATCGGTACTAGCCGACAGGCTAAGAAGATGACTCCACTACTAGTTTTGTTATACCAGTGGAAATAAAAGAATAGACCAACACCAGTAATAACAAGGAATAGTCAAAAAAATTTGGGTCATACCAGTTGCCATCAGATTTTCCACACATCAAAATGGAGCATATTCTAAGTAGCAAAAAACAAAACCAGAATTAATTTACTCGTCCATGGCTGCATCCTCCTGGGCTTGAATTTCAGGGGCATCGAAAGTGGGCTGAAAGGAGGTAGTCCATCCCAAGGCCTCATCCTACACTGGTGCATTGAGGTCTGGCACCCTATCTATACCCCATCCCCTTTCCACCAGTTGTGAAATTGGCAGATTGGGATCAACGTTTCCTATTTCCAAGATCACCATGAGAGCCCCAAATTTAATTTTGACTCTATGCACAATATGGTTGTCCAATTGTCTGCCAAATTGTTACAGGTCGTTCTTCACATGGCGGAAGTTTTGTCATTCGAGGGCATTCTTTATTCGGTCATAAAGCACCATGCAAGCATGGCTATATTGAATAAAGTGTCATGGAAAAATGCCCCCAAGGAGAGTTGACTCCTTTTGTAGATTATAATTTACCAGGGCTTCATGGAACGAGGCCGATGCAAGCACATCTTGTCTTACCAACTTAAAGAACACTAGTTCAAGAAGAGGAATCGATTGCAAGAGATCCAGAGCATTGGATAGGAAAGAATTAGGAATTTGATAGGGATAAAGAATTCTTTTGGCTTGAGGGGACAAGATCTCCTCACCAATGAAATCTTTGATATCTCTTCTCAGTTGTGAGTTGTGCACAAGAAAAAGTCGGTTGAGGTCCCTATCATTGATGTGTCCATGAAAAGTCACCGAGGGTTCTAAAATTCACACTGGAACCCAGTCGTTCCATGGCATATATTCCCAATGCATTTGCCTACACCCTTCGCAAGAGTCGTTCTCCATATTGTAGAGCACTGAGGTACTTCAAAAATCAAAAAACTTTGAAAATTTACATTGAGAACTGTGTATATAAAAGTAGGCAGGTTTCCATTTAAACAAAAATTAATATCTTGAAGTGCAATAATTAATCGGGCTTTAAAATCAAGTTTGCAATTTCTTGCATTAATTTGTGACAGTAATGCAGTCGGAAGGATGTGTGAGAGGCCAAAATCTATTTTGCCCTATGTGAAGTGACATCATGAAAATCCCAGAGTACCCGCATTATTATTTCATTCATACCATCTGCAAACTACATTTAAATGCATAAATGCTAATGTCCTGTCAGTCATCATGTTCGCAGACTTCAGATTAAATGCCTACATGTGAGTTATTAAGTAGTAATTTGTGATTAGAGTGTTGTACTTTCCTTTTGAACCAATTCAAGCAGTTTGGGAAAAAAAGATAGTTTAGTTGGAAAAGCAACCGACTCAACTGAAATGCCATCGCAGCCCATATTTGCTAACATGTCAGCAACGAAGTTGCTCTCTCTTAATGTGTGGCTGACAATGTAATCCAAAAAAGTGTCAAGTAAATCCAAGGTATGCTTCAAAACATACTATAGATGTCAAGTCTTAGATCTTTTTGAGGTAATTGAATTGATAATTACTAATGAATCCCCTTCTATATGTATGTTGGAGAAACCACACTTCCATGCTAACACCAGGCCAGCTAGTAAGGCATTTTCCTCCACCAGGTTATTTGTACCTGGAGGGATGGGTGAAGCTTGGAAAGCACACATTTTACCAAATTGATCTCGAATGCAAACTCCAATTCCTGACTTGCTTGGGTTTCCACGGGAAGAGTCGTTGAAGTTGATCTTAAAGAAACTAGGTGCTGGGGGTACCCATTTTATGGAAGACCCATCTCTCACATGAGCTGAGGACCAATTCGGGGGAATCCCTATTGGCAAAATAATACCATTCCATGATTTTTCAATGACCTTATCCCATTGGGTGAATGACTGGATGTTCTGCAATCAAATTTTCCGAATTGATCAAAACTTGATCTAGAGAAGAGGATGTTTTTTTGAAAATTCTTTTGTTCCTCTCCCACCAAATGGCCCAAATAATGTGAGTAGGAGCACATTTCAAAATGCCTGAGAAGGTTGATGAAAAAAATAAAAGATTCCAAGAGTTAAACATATCCCAAAGTGATTTCGGGAAGGGCATCATAACTTGCAGTTTATTCATGATGAAGAACCAACATTGGGAGGCAAAGGTGCAGTGTAAAAATAAATGATCAAATATTTCTTCCTCTAAGCCAAAAAGTACACAATTAAAAGCTTGTGAAATGCCCAATTTTACTAGTCTATCTATTGTTAGGATTCTTTTGTTCAATGTTAACCATGCAAAACAACCTTCTTTTGGTAGAACAATGTGATTCCAACAAAATGAGTATGCCCGACTACTTACCTTACTGTTGCAACCCTGTTTTAAGGCTTTGTAACCTTCTTTAATTGAATATTGCCCTGATTTAGAAGCTACCCAAATTAACACATCTTCTTTGTTGGACATGAGAATTGTCCTATTCAATAAAATAGTTTCCAAGGAGGAAGATTGCTAGGAGGATATTGGGAGAAGAGTGGGATCTTTCCAGATTATTTTTCCTGAAAATATTTCTATAGAAGACACATAGTCACTCAATTTTGTACCCCAATGAGTTATAGCTATATTCATAGTATCTTCCATATTATCCATTTGAGCAATTGGAGGATGCCCACACGATGAGTCTATCCAGAAATTAGCATTGAGACCATTATTGATTTCCCATTAAACATACTTAGATATTAGATTTCTTGAATCCATCATAACGTTACAAATAGTAGACTCCTTTGGAGGATCTAAAATTGTCAACACTCTAGATGGTTGAGTGTTGTCCAAATATTTGGCTTGCATAATCTGGCACCATTTGGAAATAGGATTAGTGTACATTTTCCAAATCAATTTCCCTCCAAAAGCATTGTTGCGATGCTTTAGATTATGAAGACCAACTCCACCTTGGTATTTTTGACATGACATATTTTCCAGAGAGGCTAAGGGGATTTTCCTTTCATTTGTCATATTACTATTTCATAGAAAATCTCTAACAAGTTTCAACCATTGTTGAATGATAGATGAGGGAGCTTTGAGAACAAACATATAATAGTTATGTATTGTTGTTAACATAGACTTAATAAGAAGAATTCTACCTGATAGTGAAAGCCACCTTACTTTCCAAGCTAAAATTTGTGCCTTGATTCTACCAATAATAGCAGACCAATAAGAGGATTTGTTTGTTCCCATAAAAAATGGGATGCCAAGGTAAGAAGATGGCAATTGATTCATTGGGAAGCCCAAAGTCTTGGATATTCTTAGTGACAAGATTGAAGGTGTGTTAAAGATGAAAATCTTAGACTTAGCAGCATTAATTTTCTGGCCCGAAGCAGAAGAATATATTTCCAATGTTTTCTTGATGAGCCTGGCTTCTTTTAGAGAGGACTTAGCGAATAACAATGTATCATCAGCAAAAAGAGAGTGAGTTACTGCTATTGAAGTACCTAGAAGAGTGACACCAAGCCAAATCCCTTTTGAAGATTGAAAATTGATGTATCTACTAAAGGCATCTTCCATGAGAATGAAGAGAAAAGATGATAAAGGGTCGCCTTGTCTTATTCCCTGTGTACCCTAAAAAAACCCTAAGGGATGTCCATTTATTAGAATAGAAAAATGTGCACCTGAGACACAATTTTTGATCCATTTGCACCATTTGTCTAAGAAGCCAAACTTTGATAATACCTTAAAGAGAAAATCCCACTTAACCCAGTCGTATGCTTTCATCATGTCAAGTTTGACAACAAAATTTGCTTCTTGGTTTTCATAGATAGAGTGTATAACCTCATGTGCTACTAGGGCTCCTTCCATATTCTCCCTGCCTGGGACAAAGCCCCATTATTCTTGCAAGATGATCTTTGGTATAAGATAATGCATTCTGAGGTAAATGGCCTTAGTTGCGATCTTATAGATTGTATTACAAAGTGAAATAGGTCTAAACTTTGTGAATGTTGATGGAGAAGGTGTTTTTGGGATGAGAACAATATTTGTTGCATTAAAACTTTTTAGCATTGCTCCCCTTTTCTTGGATTCTTCCATTACCGCTAAGAGGTCAAAGCCAATCACATCCCAACACTTTTGGAAAAAGAGGGCGGTGAACCCATCCGAACCTGGTGCTTTATCTGGGGAAAGGAAGAATACCACTTTGTGGACTTCTTTCAAAGTGAAAGGGGCCAGTAGGACTTTGTAATATTGGTCAGAGATCAAAGGAGGGATAGATTGCAGTAGAAGCTCAGCATTGTCCTTCCAAGAAGGATCTAAATTAGAAGGTGTAGGGGCTAATAGATTCTTGAAGAACTTTACTCCTTCATTTTGAATGTCTGCTAAATTTTTAATCAATACCCCTGTGTCCGCATGCTTGATTGAGAAATGCTTTTCTTTGTTTTGTAGATGCATGAAAGAATTTTGTGTTCTTATCTCCCTACTTCAGCCAGAGCTCTCTTGATTTCTATCTCTAGTATTCTTCTTCTCTCTTACAAGCTTCTTCCCACTCACTTTGAAGACCCTTCTGTGTAGAATTCAAGAGCTGATCGATTCCCTTGGAAATTATGTTCTGGTTAACTTCTTCCAATTGTTGTGCAATGATTTTTTTTTGAGAAAAAACATTCTTAAAGGCCTTTCTATTCCACTCCTTAGCCTAAACCTTAATAAATTAAAGTTTCTTAAAAAAATTGGAACATCTTTGTTCCACTACATGCAGGGGCAGATACCCACCATTGTCTTAATAAAGCCCAAAAGCGTGGATGTCTAAACCACATGCACTCAAACTTGAAAGAAGAACCAAAACATGGCATAGGGATCTATTTTTGCCATTCAAGGACAATTTGAACTGGGAAATGGTCTGATTATGAAATAGGAAGAATGTCTAAATAATAACTGAGTTGATTAAGGTGTCATTCCAAGGGAATGAAAAACCTTTCGAGTCTCTCTACAATTTGAAGGAAGCCTGATCTCTTGTTAGTCCAAGTGAAGAGACCATTATTGGGAATCACATCCAATAAGTTGTTTTCTAAGGTGAAACTTAGAAAATCCTGCATAGTTCATGGGGGTGGGTAGATTCCTCTTTGTTTCTCCTTATGAGACAAGATTGCATTAAAGTCTCCCCTGATGATAAAATTATGTGCTTCTTCTTGTTGGAGTAAAAGAGTCAATTTGTCCCATAGGTCTTTCTTTTCCTGAGTGGGGATGGGGCTATAAACATTGAATACCGTAAAGGTCATGTCATAGCATACTACTTTCAACATTTTCCAATTATGATCTTGATCTAATAGGTGAGCTTGAACTTTTTTAGGATTCCATAATGTGAGCAATCCTCCCAAGGCCCCAACACCTTGCATATGGGCAGATCCAAATTGTGTCCATTTAGCCACTGTTTTGTGATACATTTCCTATGATAACTTCATTTCTTGGAGTATAAAGATGTCAGCCTTTGAAGAATCAAGATGTGATTTGAATCTATCTCTTTTGTCAGGAGCATTAATGCCCTTGATGTTCAAAGAAATTATTTTCATTGTGAACATGGAGTGCCTTTTGCACTCCTTGTAATTCTTTTTGATAACTTGAATTTTTTGTCTAAAGTACTCTACACACCTACCTCTATTTCTTTTTGAATCTTCATAGAGTTCAGTTTTCTACCTCTCTTTTTGGGGGTTGTAAACACTTCTGATTTCAAACTGGGGCTCTGCTCAACTGATAAGGATTGTGCATAGTCAAAAATAATTTTCTTTGTCTCACCATCTTGTGGAGGGGCTTCCATTTCTTCCTATCTAATTTCCTGCGAATGGAGATCTAAGTGAGGGGAAATAGGAGAGAAACTTTGGTGGATTTTGTTTGGTGGATTTAATTTAACAGGTTTACTCAAAACAGGAAATTCGTTCACCAAGGGAAGTTCCTCTTTATCTGAGAGGTCAATAGTTGAACAAATGCACCTTGCCTTTCATAAGGGACACATTAGGTTTTTCATACTAACACCTTCCACCTCTGCAATTTCCTCAATCATAGTGGCAGCTAAAGTGGACAGGATATCGTCTGCTACTTCCTGAATATGACCTTCCTTATTTGAGACAACTACCCCTAAAACTAATAAATTTTGCATTAAACTCTGAATATCAATTAGGGATTCGTTAAACATTAGGTCCCGTACTATAGCTTCTCTGTCATCAGATGTTTTGTCACATAATTGTAGAACCAGTGTGGGCATGAAGGCAGATTTATAGCTATAGAGAATCCAGCTATACATGATAAAGAAATTGGTCAATTGATTAATCCACTAAATGTAGGATGGCTCAATATTTAATTCATCCTGAGGTTCAGAGGGATCATTACATGGTTGTACAGAATCAGACGACAAAAGCACCTCGTGCTGGTGGGCAGTGCACAGTAGAGGGTCTGAGTAGTAATTTTTATAGACTAAAATCTTTGAGAACTCAAGACCACTACAGGCATTAGTGAAATGACCTAGTTGGTGTTGATATTTGCAGATGACCTCTACATTATCCAAAACAATGTCTTAATGCCATAAACCCCATTTTGATGTGATAGTGAAGTGCCTTGGCAGGGTTTTATCTAAGGCAAGAAGAAGGCAAACTCTAACATCTCTTAGGATTATTTCAAAGGGTATAAGATCGTGAGAAACAAAGATTCCTAGTTGATTGGCCATGGTCTCCACAATATTCAGATCTCTATATTCTAAAGGGAAACTCGATAAAGAGATACAGTGGGGGTAGAATCTACATAGATTAGCATCTGATTTAAAGTTTGGAATCCAAGACAAGGTAAAAAGACTAGCCCCTTGACAAAACCAGCCTTTGTTTTTATGAACTGCATCTTTGTCTTTAGATGAAGAAAACAAAGCAATAAAAAACCCTGAATGGCTATCAATGAAGAAAATATCACGAAGACTTGTCCAGTGACTATTTGCCCATGAAAGCAAAGTTTGAAGAGATATTGAAGAACTAAACTTACCGATGAGAGCCAACTTTTGGAGAAAGGAGACCGACTGGGAGAGAATGTGATCAAGAAAGGTTATCTTGATAGCAGAAGCATTCTCTACCAGAGCCCGACCCGGAATGGGAAAAGAGGAATCCACCTCTTTGAAATTTACTCATTTTCTTTTCTACACAAAAGGCGCTAGTTTTCACTTGAGGGGGTCTCCATGGTCACCTTGTTCATCTGCTCCATTTTCCCCTTTGGTGAAACAATCCTTAAAAAAGACTATTGAGATACACATGAAGATAATTTACAAATGTAAAAAATCGGTTGTTTTTTTTGGTATTTTGACCGAAATGCTGTCGAAAGTGGAAGCTTTTTGGCAGGATTTTGAAAAAAAATTTCCCGCCCAAATGATTTTTGAAATGATGGGCCAGGGTTAAAAGAATTTTTTTTCCTGCCCGAATGGTTTTTGAAAAGATGAGCGATGGCCTGAGTGTCCTCTAGAATCCTAACGAGCCCCTTGGTTGTGAAAAACTCCCCGGATGTAGTTGTTGAAGTTCAAATAATTTTGCAGATTTCCTTTTTCTTTGTGGGGTTGAAAATGAAATGAGTGGGCTTGTTGAGCAAGAGGACAATTGAAAAAAGTGTCGATGCTATCTAACTGATCTTTTAGACATGCAAAACGGTTCAACCATTGGTTCCCTAAAGGTAAGTTTGAAACAGGTTTGATAAAAAGTTTGTCCCTGAAGATTTGGTGAAGGGATTGATATCAAAAATTGAATATTGGGAGAATCGAAGGGCATCCTTAGTCTATCCTTGATGATCCCAGTGAGGATCACTGAAACCTTGCCGCCATCTTCTGTTTCCTACAGCCTTGCTTTAAAGCCTTGCTACGCCCTGTAGCCCTGCATTGGCATCATCCTGCCATCTTCTTTTCCCTATAACCCTATTTTGAAGGCCTACTAGAACTTGCAACCCTCCTCCCATGGCAACCTTCCAATATAATACATATTATTGACAAATATTATTAATAATTTTAAGTATATATACACAATAATATTATTAAAAATATATATATATATATTTTTTGATAAAAGTGGATATACTATTGAATTATATTAATATATTTTTTTTTACAAGGTGTCTGGTTCAATGAGTACTGAAGGGAAAGAACTAGTAAGAAAACCCTTTAGTATTGCTCAAAATTCACAAGCCTACCTACCCATTACAAAAGCCCCCTGGGCACATTCCACCAAAACCCTCACCATATTACATAATCTTTTCATTAGATACAAAAGAAGCTTCCATAAGAGGGATACAAGCATAAACTGCCATTCGAATCATCAGGAAGAACAACATCCACCAAAAAAATGAATTATCAGCTAAAAATTTGAGCACGAACCACCCCTACCTATAAAGAACAAGTCTCCAACCCACTAATTAATATGAGACCAAGAACAAGAAGAGAAACCACTACAAGTGAACCTTCCAAGACAAACACCGTAAGCAAACATAGAATAATCCAAATAAGAAGAAGGAGAGGATGTTGTAGACCCGAAGGAACCAAAATGAGGCCAAGCCAAAGAATTTCCCATAGAAGAATCCAGGATAGGGGCAAAAAGATGAGAAACCATCACATATACCAAACCACCTACAAATTCCAAGGCCCCGAGGACAACCACCATCTTCCAAGCCTTAGCAATAACTTTCGAATGAAATGGATCATCATATCATATGAGAAGAACCGCTAGAATAAAGAGAGAGAAACCTGGAAAGAGAAAGACTAGAGCTCGTATATAGGCCAAACCAAGTGAGAGATCATAATGAATGCAACCGTGGCAAAGCATGATACCACACAGAAAGTGCAGGAACAAACATACCAAAACATAATTACCAAACCCACTTGCCAAAGAAGTGAACGAAGCATAACCAAACATCATTACTCAATCAAGCAAGTAGATTGCAAGCTACGATAAAGATAGCTACCCAAAAATGATTAACCAATACCACCTCACAAAGAAGCTGCCACAAGCCACCTTACTCAAGTTTATCACAACATGATTACCAAATCGAAACAGCCAATTGTGAATCAAGATAAAGAAATGCCATCTCATAACAGTGAACGGGAAAGGAAATAATAATTAACCAGATAAATAACCTCAATTTGTCAAACAGATAGCATCACACGGATGAAGCTCGAGCACCCAGCACGTTCAAAAAAGAAGAACTTACCAAAAATGTCATCATCAAAGAAAGTTACCATCCTCCTTAATACAATGAGAATAAGGAAGCTTCACACCATGAAAACCAACTTAAAAATAGTCAACCTGCAGAACAAAGTGTCTACTGATAATAAAAACCAAATGTGTGAGGGCATCAAAGCTTGAAAAAAATCAATTACATCTAACTTGATAAATAGGATAAAAACCAAACGGATGCAACTCCAAGACCCTCCTTACGCATTAAGGAAATACTTACTGAGTATGCCACCAGCAAAAATGTTTCCATAAGGCTAGGCAACACCCTCCCTAATGTAATACATGAAATAAAATCCACAACTAGCAAGGAGTGTGATGAAAGCCACATACCACAAACAATCAAACTTAATAAAGGATACTAATGCAAGAAGAGGGAATATCTTGAGGGGAGACTTCTAGAAACTCAACACTTCCAACTACAGCCATGTTAGCAAGATAATCAACAATACAATTTATTTTCCTATAACAGTGAGATATAGTAAAGGTAGTAAAACACTTCAATTGAGCAAGAATTCGATCTAACGGGTACTGTAAGTGCCAGGAAACGTGTTTCTTATTAGAGACCGATTGAAAGACCAACATTGAATCCCCTTGAATGATAATATCCTTAATGCCCAAAGAGATGGCTAAACATAGACCAAAAGATAAAGCATGAAATTCAACAGAATCGTTAGAACCAACACCAATAAATTTACACACAACTTTGACAATCTTATAATTATGATCAAAGAGGATAGCTCCAATCCCTGAATTTTCCTAGATTACCCTTAGCAGCCCCATAAAAATTTAATTGAAATGAGAATTGCAGGGGAGGAGACCATTTAGCAAGCCTACGTTTGGCAAGAGAGGATAAGCCTGATGTTATAGCCCCATGAGATGGGACGGGTCAAAGTGATTTCCATTTCCATGTTGCCCAATTATCCCAATGATAAAAGGAACACAAATGATCCAAGTTTTTTATAAATGTAAGAAAGCACCGCCTCAGAAATGGAGGATTGAATCCTATCAAGCACATCCCATAATGAAGTTGATTTATGCTTAAAAATCCTAGAGTTCCTCTCAAGCCAGATGTTCCAAATGACAATAGAAGGAGCCACAACTCAAAGAGAAGAATAAAATGAAGATGAATACAACAAAGGCCAAGCCAAGAAATGAGACAATAAAATAGGACCAATGGCAAAAGACCATCCAAGCATACCAAACAACCAGTATGAACAGTCCAAAGCAAACGGGCAATGTAGAAATACATGATCCATGGATTCCATAAAGAAACCACAAAAAACATAAGGAAATACCGCAGTTATCCCAAGCCTATCTAATCTCATCCTAGTGAGAACTCTATCTTGAACTGCAAGCCAAGCAAAAGAACCAACTTTAGGAAGACAAGCCGAATATAATTAAAAATATTATATTAGGATTAAATTTGTTTTTGATATTAAAATAAATAAGAATTAAATATGTTAGTTATAATATATTAGTAAGATACTAAGTAAATTATTAAAATATAAAAAAAATTGAGATAAATGTTTGACTAATAACTTAACATTATAGACAATATTATTAACATATTTAATTATAATCTAAACTAAATTTATAATATAAATGAAACAAAATATTATATATCCTTATCATGTAATATTAAATCTATATAATACAATAGTATAATCTAAAATATTATATAAAGAATTAATATATTAATTATAAATAATTTATTAATAATAACATTACCAAAATATATAATAATAAATTTATTATTATTAATTTTAAGGTAATAATTTAAATAAATGATTATAACTTAATTGATAATTATAATATAAATTTAATCTTAATTCTTATTAATTATAATAATTCTAAAATTATTAAATTATGATTAGGATTAAAATTAGATTTATATTAAGAGTTAGTGTTACAATAGTGGTTAACTTTAAAGTTAAAATAAGGTTTAAATTGTTTCTAAATTAATATTAAAGTTAGGCTTACACTGAGATTCTGAATCACGATTAGAATTAAAGAAAATTAAGATTAGGGTTCTATTTAATGTTAGATTTAGAGTTAGAATTAGGTTAAAAAATTTGGGCTAGAGTACAAATTATGTTAAGTTTAGAATTAGGGTTATTGTTAAAGTTTGAATTAGTTATAGATAGATATTATTGTAATTTTATAACTATATTACAATTATGGGCACTCTCGAGTATATTGTTGCAAAAGAATATTATCTCATATTATTATATATTATCTAATATTATTATCCAACCTAATTCTAAAGAAAAAAAAAGTAATTATTATTGCAATACTAAAAAGGCAAGTACTGACCACTATATGACACTTGTTACTTTTAACACTTCTTTTGATTCTTGGCTCTAACAATGACAAAACCATTTTGATGAGAACTAACTAATAAGATGCCATGATCAAAATATCCTCTTTATCATTAACTTTATTACTTTTAGCACTTATTCTAGCTCTACAATTACAATGTAATTGTAATTGCTTTCAATTAAACTAACTTATGATTATTATTTTTAAATGTCTTCTTAATCAGTCTATACAAATATTCATATCATAAGTAGTGAAACTAGTTAACTGTATATTGTTGTGGACTAAATGAGTGACACTCTACAACTAAAACTAATTTTCCTCTCATACCATTGTACGAATCTGAAAGTACAGTTGTAAATAGTAGTGGAAAAGGGTTGTAGCTATTCTGGCTCCAAAATGGCATGCCTCTACATGATGTTGAAGGCATACCATTCAAGTATGAAATGTCCATGAGACCGACATTCCTGGGACCCACATATGACATGGAGGTATTTACAGCGACGATGACGTGGATGATGTTGCCTTTTTGCGTTTGACGGAAAAGCTTGCTCGCGGTTAACATTTTCCCAGCTGATGTCATGGCGATGCGACAGTTACATCGAGCGAGGCGGTTAACATTTTGGCAACCACACGGTTAACAGTTTTGGTGATCGGCTTTTTTGCATCCACGAGGTGACTAAAATTGGCGGTCACGTGTTATGGGCACAATTTTTAATATATTTTTTTAAAAATTTGAATGAAAACTCAATTTCGCAAAAAAATTTGGATAAATTTCATACAGGAGCTGCATGCAGAACTCTTAACGCAGTGGACGGGAAAATATTCAAATAAATCCATGTCGATCATAGCATCACAATGTTCCTGGTTGAATCATTGAGCGAAGGAGTTGTGTTTCCATTGGAGTTATAGGTATGCATTGTCAAAATATTTGTACCTCTGAAGGGGAGGACAAAAGTTGGCCGCATGCATAACGTGAGTTATATGGGTATATTGTTATCACCTATTAACATGTGAGTTTTTTCATGTGTAGGGAGGAGGTATCGTAGTGCACAAGTGGGTGGGACATTTGAAGATTGTTGTGTAGGGTTATGGCGACATCAGTAAATTCAAGCCCTAATAGATAATGATAGTTTTATGATTCCTTCCTCAACCCTATGTTTTCGATTGCAAATTTTTTTAGCATTTTTGTATCACAGAGGTGGTTGTGATTTTTCCTTGAGAGGTGTCAAGAGGACAACAATTTGGGTGGAGGATTAGGCGGCTGCAGTAATTTGAAACCCTAAGACATTCAATAATTTTTTTATTTCCTGTGTCATTTTGTGTTTTGTCTGTGAAAATTAGGCATTATTTTGCAGCATGGTCGTGTCAAGATACCAAGGTTCATTGTTTGTGGGTTGGTAGAGTGAAGAAGATCTAGAAGATTTTAAAGGTATGTATATATCTATAAATATATGTGTCATTTTTCCATAGTGAGCAGAGCTGTTAAAGATGAAATGCTCATTCTTATACATGCACATTAAAAGTGAGAAAAAAATAAAAAAAACCGTCGGTGTGTGTGTGTGTGTGTGTGTGTGTGTTTGTGTGTGTGTGTGTGTGTGTGTGTGTGTGTGTGTGTGTGTGTGTGTGTGTGTGTGTGTTGCTTCATATTCACATATATATATAGGGCTCTGGCAGGCTGCGCATATTTTGGCTCATTCTTGAAGGGCATTTGATTGTTGAAGGCTTGATTGTTGAAGACTCATTGTTGAGGGCATATTTCTGGGACTGTAGTTTTTTGTGTCATGGTGGGTGTGAGGTATGTTGAAATCTGCCTCTATAACTCGTATTTTCCCTATTTCTGTTTGGATTTTGTTTGAAATGATCAGGGTTTGCATTATTTTTTTGTGGTTTTGAACACACACACACACACACACACACACACACACACACACACACACATATATATATATAAGGTGATGTAGGTGATCCTCTGACTCTACAATTCAACAAACATGTCCAATGCAATATAGAGGAAAAAGATAGAATTAAACATAGACAAAAGAAGCTATGGAAATAGTATGCTTTGTTTCCATTATTCTTAGTTGCTCATTAGATAAAAAAACAAAACCTAACCCTACTAGTCTCTAATCTTAACGTGATGGTATGCGTCTATTATTGTTCCAAAACAGGCAAATATTTTACATAGGTTGAAGCTATTCTGGCTACATATAGAGGCAAACAAGAAACACAAACAAACAATGCAAACCTTGATGATTTTAAACAAAATCCAAACTGAAATAGGAAAAATACAAGTTATAGAGGTGGATTTCAACATACCCCAAGCCGCAGCATGACACAAAAAAATGCAGTTCCATAAATCCCCCTTCAACAATGAGCCAAAATAGACGCAGTCTGCTTCAACAAGGAGCCCTTCAACAATAATGTTTTTGTTCGCACATTAGTCTTCCTTTTTCCATGTTAGGCAGATAAAAAAGGTGCCATGTCTGCTATCATCAAACAAATAGCAGATCGACTCCTAATTGTTAGCAAACAACATATCAACTCCTAAACAAGAGCAGGTCATGCACAATCAATGAATGGTTGCATCAACCAGTCAACAACCTAATTTTCAGGAGTCTGTTTGCATCAAAAGGCAAACCATAATGATTTTAAACACAAAATGCAAACCATAAGATGTAAACAAGGTCAAGACCACGTAAAAGAAGCTCAATTTGAAATAGAACATTTTACATGACTTTCTCTTTCATGTATCTATTAGGTGCCTGCCACATGTATTTGCATATATATTTATTCACAAACATGTATGTTGATGCATGTCGTTGGTATGATAGGTCCATTTTGGAGCTATAATAGACATGCCCCATGTATGTCGATGCATGTCATTGGTACAATCACATTTTGAAGCGAGAATAGACATGTCTGACACAAGTTGGACACACCTAATCTCACTCAAAAACTACAGAATAAACATATATGCAAATATATGTGGGAGGCACCTAATAGCTACATGTATTGTGGCTCGACAATGGACCTATCTTACCAATGACATGCATTGACATACATTTCTGAAACATGCATACCATGCCAACTTGTTGTGGCGCTCGAACCCATAGTATGTGATGTGGAGTTGTTGTCGAGTTATGGGTTTCACTCCTCGAGGCCCACACGAAATTATGTGGACATGTCAGAGGATGATCGTGGCATTCTTTGTGGTTACCCACAGTTTATTGTGCACAAAATGAACATTAAAAACTTTTGAATGAAGGAACCATGTTCAAACGACATCCCAACAAGAAGAAGAGGCCGCGAGCTCCAAAACTTGGTACATTTATCAGAGAAAAGACTAACACGAAACTCAAGTTATTCTCATAGCGGGACACATCTATTGTGGCCGCAAAAAACAGTATGGGGCGACTAACACCCCATGTTTGTGGAAGGTTTTTAATCATAGTTTTTGCATTTGATGGATGCATTTGTCTAACACGGCATTGTCAATCTGTATGATTTGTCTATTTTGGAGCCATAATAGACACAACCTCTCAGACCATTGATCATGTATGGTTTGTGATTTGATGTATCTAACAGTAGTAAAGCCAAAGGCTAACACGTGATGCAATTTACAATAACAAGGCTTGTTGGGCAGGTAAAGCCACTTGGTGTTGGAGTTGGAGTTAGTCAATAACAAGGCTCGAGAATAGACAAATCCTACTGCGTGTTAGTGATATGTTATTCAATCGCAGTCATTGAATGTAAAATATAGTGTAAAACATGTGACTCAATTGTGTGTTAGTCACACCATAGTGTTGATTTCAAGTCAGAATAGAGGCGTTTGTCCTTGAGTGTATAATAACAGTACGAAAATAGGTGGCTAATATACACAACTCTAGCACTATGGCAAATTGACACATAATTTGGGTGATATATATTACTTAGTGGTAGTTTATATTGAATGTTAAACTACATTTTCATATATGAACATCTAGGTTCCTTTTTTGTCTTTTTAAATGCATTTACTTCCCAATGTAGACTACCACTAACATTAGTTATTCTACAGGTTGTTGATTTTCAAGGAATATTAAGCAGTCCCCTGCAAACGTCCAAACATTCCCAAGTTGTTGCTCTCTCTCTCTTCTTTAATACTACTTGCACTGTAATGTCCCCTTATTAATAATCTTTGGGCTTGTGCAACTTTTTGAAAGGGGCTTTATATATATATATAGTTTGTTGTATATAATTTTTTTATGCGATATAAATGTATGTATAAATTTCAATTCTTGATCATGTAATATTAATGTCCTTACTTTTACTGAATTTGATAATGATGAAAATGAACAATGCAATTAGTTGATGCCTTATATTCTATGCTATAGATGCACCATATTAGACAATAAGATATTATTTTCCAACCTGAATGCAGTACGATTATTATTTATGGATCTTTGAGTCGTGAAACCAGTGTTGAATATATGAACCTAAAATCCTTATTCTTGCCAACTATGTGCTATAAATTTGTATATATTTTTATAATTTGCATGAGAGTGTTTATGTTCATCCCAGTGTATTTGTATATCTAGATTATCGATGTTCATGATGTTTGAGAACTACATGTGTTTAACAATCCAACTCCAATTTGAAATGTTGTTTGGGGTTCTATTTCAGATGTCTTTGGTTGGCATGATGAACTCCTCACATGTCTATCCTTCACAGTGGTTTTTTTTCTTTTGGGAACTTAAGACTAGGTTATTAATAATATTCCCATATCTACAAAGAGATGGAACCTTTAGAATAGATACTCATTTCAAAAGACACATGTCTTCTGAATAATGAATTGGAGGTCTCTGTACCCATTAATTATCATCAAATACTTTCTTAATGGTAATGAATTCTTGTGTATTTTGTGACATAAAGTGCCCATCTTAATTGTTGCACACTCATTTTACACCATCGATTTTGCAATTAACGGCTATGATTGACTAACCTGTCGCTAACATGTTGTAGGAAATGTCTGTTTTAGAGCTAGAATAGACACAATTGATGTGTTAAGCGTGTTTTGCATCCCTCTTTATCAATCCTTAACAAAGTCTAGTTTTTGTGTTGTATTTGGATGGGGAGAACACATGAAGCCTTTTTGACAGCATTGGCGATGGATCATAGTCATTATTTTGTTGCAATTGCAATGAAATATGTTCTACAGTGGAATGTTATGAATAGTTTATGGCTAAACCGTTAGCTGGGTTGTACATAACACAACGACATGCTAACTTTATATTGCAATGTGGGAATAAATGGTCATGTGTTGACTGTGTCATTTGTGGTAAATCTGTGGTGTTATTGATAGTGTGAAGAATATCAATTGCATCTTTTTTTTCTAGTTCAATCATGTCAATTGCATTGAGAAAAAGGTTAAGGCAAACTATTTATCTTGATTATGGTTTACTGGAGCTAAAGGCAGATGATCTCCTGGGAGTTGGTCGCGTTTTCTTTTGAGTTACACATGACATCAGCCTACCTGTAAGCTAAGTAGTTTTAATGCATTATGCAACATGTAGCATTCCTTGGTGTTGTCAATGTTTAATGCTTGTGACTGGAGATCCAATTTATATACCCAGGAGAGAGTTGAGCTTTCAGATGCGGGACCAGTTTGGCATTCAAATCTGAAAGATTCAGGAGTTGGACTTTCACATTCGGGAGTAGTTGAGGATTCAAATCAGAAAGAGTCAGAAGTTGGGCTTTCAGATGCACGACCAGTTGGGGATTCAAATCTGAAAGACTCAGGAGTTGGGTTTTCACATCCAGGACTAGTTGAGGATTCAAATCTGAAAGAGTCAAGAGTTGGGCTTTCAGATGCACGACCAATTGGGGATTCAAATCTGAAAGATTCAGGAGTTGGGCTTTCACATCCAGGACTAGTTGAGGATTCAAATTTGAAAGAGTCGAGAGTTGGGCTTTCAGATGCGCGACCAGTTGGGGATTCAAATCTAAAAGATTCAAGAGTTGGGCTTTCACATCCTGGACTAGTTGAGGATTCAAATCTAAAAGAGTCAAGAGTTAGGCTTTCAGATGTGGGACTAGTTGGGGATCCTAATCTAAAAGAGTCAACAAATGGGCTTTCAAGTCAGGGACTAGTTGGGGATTCAAATCTGAATGAGTCACGAGTCGGGTCTCCAATTTTGAACCCACTGCCAAGTTAGCTTCTGAGTGACTGCACAATCATACTAGTAATTATTTATCATTGCATTATTATTTTTTTCAATCATTGCATGACATGGTTGCTGGAAGTTGGGACTTATTAGTGTAAATGTAGATATATATATATATATATATATATATATATATATATATATATATATATATATATATATATATATATATATATATATGGGCATAAAAAGCATCAATGATGTGTGCTATTCTATTTAACAACATTATCATAGTGGCTTTGCTGGTGAGGAAGATGAGGCCATTGGCAATGTAGATGAGGGTGATTATGCTGATGCTCTAGGTGGTGAAAGTGAAAAATAGGATGTTCGTAGTGAGCACAAGGTGAGCATAGAGCAAGAGACTGAACAACAAGGTGATTATGTCAGCACTCACAAATAGGAACAAGGAGGAGGAGCGAGTAATGAGGAGGTCCACTTTTAGTCATTATATTTTGGATTATCTTTATAATGCTTGATTAGTGCAAAATTGAATGTGATGCTTTGTCTCTATTTGTTGTGCGCAACAATAGATCACAAAAAAGCACATATTAATGGAAGGTTGCACTACTTTTGTCTCTTCTATCATTGTTCCCACAATGGAGGTCATAATTTTTGGGATCTAGGGAGGCTTAATATGTATAGAGCCAAAGAACATAAACTTCCATTATTGGGGGTTGCACGACACAAGCGTGAACCGTGTGGTAGTGGAGAACACAATGCAAATCATACGAAGAAATCTTAGATGTACTTGAAAAAGAGGGAGTCTAATATCAAATACCAAATGGGTGTACAACATAGTATGCAAAAAAAATGTGACACTGAATGGGTGTGCATGAAATATGGCAAGAAAACACATGATGAGCTTCCTACTGAAGGGAAGGAAGAGATAAAGGAAGCAAGGCGAGTGTACGATAGCAGTCTAGTTAGGGAGGCGAGAAGGAAGAAGGTTTTAGAGTTACTAGAAAGAAAGAATATTGCAACAGAGGTAATTTTAAGTGATCATATTGTTTTGTAGTTTACTAAATTCCTTTAAACATTTAAAGAATGTCTTATTGAGCTATCCTATCTTGCTGCCTAGAGTTTAAGTGACAGTGCAGGCCATGGCGAGGAGGTTCTAGCATCAAAGGCTAATTGCGAAACAAATGTGCAAGTGAATGAGGTTGGATTTGTTTCATTGGGGAAGCAAAAAAAGAAGAATGATGCAAAAAAAACAAGGCTGACCTTAGATCGTGAAACAAATGAGGGTGCATCTATTTTGTCGGGGAAGCAAAAAAAGAAGAATGCTACAGAAAAAACAAGGCGGACTTCAAATCCTGAGATAAACGTGCCAGTCAATGAGCCTGATCTGATTCGTTGGGGAAGCAAGAAAAGAAGAATATCGCAGAAAAAACAAGGTCAACTTCAGATGAGGCCACACATTTTTCATCGAAGGTATCGGTTTGTTGGCCTGTTCATATGTGTGTTTTCATTGCATGGTATGCTTTGCACTCCACTGTGTAGTATGTTGACTATTTCATCCATGTCATTGTAGGTTGATTTTGATGGGGTACGTGGAGGGAGCATGGAGTGTCCCGTGGTATTGGATGACACAAAACGTAGTGTACCAAAAAGAGAAAGTCGAAAACCTCAGTCATCTGTTAGGTATCTGTCCGTTTAGGAAAAGAAGGTGAAGGAGACGTCAAATGAAAAATTAGGTGCATGTAGTGGTGAGAAGATTGTAGAGAAGTCTCCTGAATTGGGGCAGATGATGGAAGATAGGAGAAAAGAACAGTCAATGCAGTTTCCTAATGACACCGTGTGTAGTGTTCCTCAAAAATCACATCCAAAATATCCGACATCTATTAGGAGGAAGAAGGTGAAGGAGATGATGATTGAAAAACTGAGTGCATGCAGTGGTGAGATGAATACAGAGCAGTCTCTTGAACTAGGCCAGAGGTTGGAAGATAGGTGCAAAGATGAAAAGGTAATGTAGTGTCATTGTGCATGACATGTAGTGCTATATCACATGGTGTGTTATACTATAGAGTAACTCTTTTTTGTATGCGGTCGGTCACGATATTGGATGAGAAACCTCAGAAGTTTGTTTGGAGGGAGAAGTTGAATAGAAGTTTGAGTGCATGCAATGGCGAGAAGATTGCAGAGGATTCTAGTGAACTGGGGTAGACATTGGAGGATAAGAGCAAAGATGAATAGGTATTGGGCTCTTATTGTGCATAACAGGTGGTGAGAGGTAGTGTTATACTGCAAAGCATTTTTTATGTTGTTGTGGTTTGTGTCTATTATCTATGTTAATATTATTACCTTAGTCATGTAAAATTCACAGGGCTTGGTCCAGTAGTGTTCATAGGCATATGGGTTTAATGTGTACTTACACTCTTGTACAATGTGTCACATTTTGCAACATAATCTGATAGAAGAAAGCATTGAGGAAGAGTCTGGGGGAAATAATGATGGAAGTACAAATGCAGACCATGACTGCAATGGGGGCAATGGGTTGAGATAGATAGCTATTTCAGTACTGTTGTATTACATTTCCATGAATTGATTTGCCTATGTTTGATGGCCAGCTATAAATAATTCTAATTAAGCGACCACATCTACTCGTTACTAATGCAGGCAACCGTGGAAGACAAAGAAGAGTGTACCAATGAAGATGCTCACATTGTTGTTGTTGGAGTTGAAGTCCAGCTACTAGTGGATGGGGCACTAGTTGGGGAAGGCATTGTTGATGGGTTGGGGGATGGTGTAATGTGTCATACTATTCCAGTTCCATGAGATTGTGCTAAAATTTGCATCATGAAAGTCTTTGATGCAAATGGCCAACTACCTTGGCTAGGTCCTTTTGCTGATGTCTTGTTGGATTCCCTAAACTCATGGGCGGTGTGGCCTATTGAAAACTTGGTCTGTTCCCCAGCCATGGTAAGTTTCAAAGATGACAAGATCCCTTCCTCTGTCTTCTCATTCCATCGTTTATGTTATTCCAATGGAATGAAATAGACAACACTCATATGATGTTGTTTGTATGTGGCATGATAAAGTTGGCGAAAGTGTTGAGCCACAAAAAGAGGATGTTAAATATGACCCTGCGACCAGACGAGTAAGTCAGAGGCTACGATCACTTGGCATCACCTCTCCGGAGTTACATAAGCATGAGAAGAAGCATAAAGCATTCTACAATGTTGTCAACTCCATTACACAAACCAGATAGTGGAGGCAATAATATTTTTTGATCTAGATTGTTGTTCCTCTCTCCTAATATTTACAGTGAGATATTGTGGTGGAAGATGAGTCTTGATAGACTATTTAGATGGGATTTGAAGATGTATGTTGAGATGGCTTTTACCTTACCATAGTTTAAACCCTCTCAATTATTGTTTTCATATTAAATGAATTGTACTTTATTTTCAACCTTTCCTGCCATTTTAAGAAACATAACTGTAAAGGCTTGATTTGTTGGACTGTTTCATGGTGATCCTACACCATGAACTACCCTTTAATAGCTTCATAAAGCTGTCTTTGGTGCACAATATGTTTAATAATGATAGTGGATGGTAGAATAAAGTTGATGATAGTATTTTATTGTTCAAGGTCTCTTACTTATTGCATTTACATAGGTTTTGTTATTACATAGCAATAGGGTTCTTGCAACTCTTTTATGTATATAGATCAAGCCGAATGTTTGATTGAAATTGTAAACCATGTGCTCTTTCCACTGTAGCTTACGACAGTTCAATATACCATTGTTATTGTTTTTTTAACACTAAATCTGAAATGAATTAACAACAAAAAAATAACAAAAAAAAATTAATTAAAAAATAGCCGACCTGTGTTATAGTTTCATGGCAGATGTGTAATAAGTTGGATGTAGGACGATGAGTGGTGAATGATGGAGTTATATTCCCAAAACATGGATTCCCAATTGGCAGGTAACTTGCCACCCAAGTGCCCAGTTTAGTGAACACGTTAACTTTTGTATTCTACATAATGTTATTCATGCAAAAATGCAACAAATACCTATTCGTTTCATGTTGGCATAAACTATTGTTTCCTGCATTTTTCATGTTGTCTTGCCTATCTGTGTACTAATACTTATTTTTTGATATTGTTTCCAGGGATGGCAATGGGAAGAGAAGAGATAGGAAAAAGAAAGGGTGTTGAAACATCTATTTTGGAGAATGAAACGCCTGCTATGACTTCATAGGTGAATGGGATGCCCGATGCTCTCACCTCTGACAGTGGTTTAGGGAAGTCTGCAAGACAACCACCACCACCCTTTGTAGACTGGAATGATGGGATGGACATAATGAAGTTTGACGCCATGCGTGTAGAACTGCTAACACAAAAGGTCAAAATTGCCCACGTTGAAAATGAAAGGCTGAAGGGAATTATTCCTGACCTTGAATGGAGATTCATTGAACTGAAAAGGAGATGCACTGAAATCAGTAAGAAATGCATGAAACTCAATAACAAGGTCATGGACTTCGACGATAAGAATATGGACCTTGATCTGGAAGTGCGTAGACTGCAGATGGCAAATGAGAGACAAGAGGTAGTGTGTGAGGCATGCACTAAAATCAATAAAATCATAAGTAACCAGATGCAGAGTGTCTACCCCAACTATAATGACAATAATACCTCTAATTGAAATCTCAATCCAAAGTTTGGACATTCATATGGTAGAGTTTACTATTCTCATGGCTGGTGTTCATTTAGTTGTCAAGCCAGGAATGTAAAACTTGAAATGGGTCTGCAATATATATGCACTAAGCTCCTTAAATGGTTATTCTTAATTACTGTAAGAAAGGTAGTAATGGAAATCATAAACACTAAATGAAAGCTTTTCAAAACTCTACTGAAATGAACTAATGGAAATAATAGAAAAAACACCGTTCTGCCTTGGCTGCAGGAATAGTCAAAGGATCTACTTCCAGTGGCTACAGGAACAACCCAGTCATGAACTTCTACTGCAACTAAGTGAAAACTAACTTCAATAATCATAAACACGGGATCACTCACCAAGTGGACCCCCTTGGATGAGTGATATCAAACTCTCAGCAAAGAACTCTTAATAGATCAGAATAAGATATTTTTATTCATTTCTTCCTGAAGGACAATTACATATTCAAAAAGAGAAAATTCAAAATACTTGACAAAAACTCTGCTCAATCCCTTTCCATTCTGTCTAACTCTCAAAAAAGAAGGAAGAGCTTATTATAAAGAAAAGACAAACTACAATGGATAACTCCAATTACGCCCAGAAGAAAAGGTAGATCACTGTCAAATGAAGGGGATAATAGAGAGCTTGGCTACAAGAACTGTGGATCTGAAACCGAACCACAGTCTTTGTACGCCAAAGAGATATTTTGCAGATTAAACATGCACCGGAGTTAAACTCCCATGGTGAAGTACAACTACTCCAATTATGCCATAGATTGTGCTCACTTGAATCTCCTTCAATTTGACCTCCAGCTATCTGACGTGAATCTCCAGTCCTTAAGCACAAAAGAGAATTCTCCACTGCAGCATCAATTATTATCTGCACTAAAATAGAAACAATATACAAGGACATGTATATGTATCTTACTTAACTAATACATTCATTAATTCACATATGAATTCATCCTAAATAATCCTCATATCACAGGGACAAGCCATTTGGCTGTAGGAATAAATTGGCATGGCTACAGGAATTAACAGACAAGGCTCAAACATGATTTCTTAAGTTCAGTTTTAAAACATGGATTACATATAGTCAATTCACAATATTTTACTATCACAATGCAACCCAAAAGATACCAAAAACCTAAGAGTCCTGATAAAAAACATGTCAATACACCGACTTATCATAGAGCATGCTAGATGTTTGTGTGCAATGCACTTAGTACTGTAAATGAATGTTCGAGGAGGTGTCTGCCTTTGTAACCATTGAAGATGATGGGAAGGATGTTCCTCCCCTTACACCAACCACTAGGGGAAACAAAAGTGATTTAAATACTCAGCCTTTGCCTCCATAAGAGGCTTGTATTGTTACCAAAGTTTTCTATATGTATATTATTGACCCCCGTTGAATAAAATGTCAGCAATGGTGCAAACTGTTTATAATTAGACATATTGGTATTTTATCCAATTCTTTCATTTAATAAAACACTTTGTATGCTACATGAATGGTTATTTTCAATAAATTTGATTGACTTCACTTAAACAACTTCAATGGTTAATGACTGGTTTCTTGTACACTTTTTCATTCTTTCTAAATGGTTATATGTGGCTTTTCTACATGTCTTGTATGATGAATGGTTGAACAAGGTGATGTGTGCCTCTTCAATTGGTTATAGGGTTATATATGTTTTGCATATGAAGAGTAGCTATATGTGGCTTTCTCAAATGTCTTTGTTTTCATATATATGTTGGGAATGTATTCTAAACTTACTTCAGTTGATTTCACTAGAATTGAGTATATTATGTGATGTCCCCTTCTTATTCTACTGTTGTTACAAGGAGTGTACCTTAATATAATTGATAAAATATTCATCATTAGGTGGCACTAACTCAGAGAGTAATGGATGGCCAGGGTGAGCATCGTGAGACCTAAGTCATGTTGGCGGTGATTCCATGTGCATTTTCAATGAGTAATTTGATGAAATGAACATAAAACTCGATTGGGATGTGTGTCAGATTGAATTAATGTTGTCTTGGATGTGAATTAACTTCCTTAAAACTGTTTGTGACAAGGTTAGAGAAGAGGGTTATGTGACAGGGTTAGAGAAGCGTAGGGACATTACATATTAGACAGGATAACATAATTTTTCAATCAAGGAAATACAAAGTATGTTAGCTAGGAAGACAAAGATGTGTGCTATAAAGTCATAACAACGTAAATATTAAATATAGATCAATGAGTATTTAACTATTTAAGCTTTACCACACGAATAAGATGAAGTATAATACGCAAGTTAGTTATACTTGTATTCTTGAAACAAACAAACTAAAATTGAAACTAACACTTCAAATGAGCAGAGAAGTTTTTCAGATTCTTCTATTGATTTCGCCACTGAAATGAGGTACAACATACTATTACGATATTCCCAGAAAATCTCCTTTGTTTTCTATTGGTCTTGGTTTCTCCCTTTTATACAAAATTGGGAGAAGTAACAAGCTTCAGACCATTACAAGACACCTCTTCATAACTAATTGACATAATGGAGAAATGAGAGAAATGAGAAAAATGAGAGAAATAAAAAATGAAAATTTGAAGACAATTGTAGCTCTTGGATTTTGCACTTGACAATATTTGTTAATGTTTTGCAGGCACATTCAAATGAGTCACTTCCCATTAGTAAACTTCATAATCACTGGGCCACTGAAAGTTTAGAATGATGGGTATGTTCATCAAATGATCTTTCCACCTATTCTCTATTAAATTCCTCACCTCTGCAACAAACTCAGCATAACCAAAGTCCACATTTATAATCCCGTCTTGAAACACATGAAATCTGTCAACATTGATATCTCCTTCCTCCTTCAAATGTGTAGTGATCTTTCCTACAATCTAGGTGAAGTCACTCTTCCAATCATCGAAGTCCTGAATATGCTTGTCATTGTCCATGATACGAGGGATAGTCCAATGCTGAAATCTGTAGAAAGAATCAATTTTCGCTCTCGCCTTTTGCTCCATACTTCTGACACCATTGAGTCCACTTTTTATTGTTTGCACCATTTTCCAAGTTTCTTTTATTTTTGGTTCAGCATCAAAGTTTCTCTAAGTCACCTTGCATAACATTTCCAATGTCACATATGCAGGTTGCCACCTGTTTGATAGGTTTTCCAATTTGGGCCTATTCCCTTTGAACACTTCTAACATCTTCAACAAAGTTTGATAACTCTCATATATCTCTTCCAATTTCTCAACTATAAAGTTGACCCTATGTAGGAGAATGTGTTCAAAAACTAATAGAGTTTCTTGTGCCATTTTTTGCAAGATCTCCTCATTGGCTGCCCTCATATCCTATATCACTTTCTCGTATTTCTTCTTTTTGTCAGTCCACTCTTTACTATCACCTATTTTATTAATTTTCTTTGAAGGGGCATGCATATGCAGAACAATTGCCTTCTTTTGATTGTTAGGCTGACCTTTCATCTTTCCTCTCAACATAGCATTCTCAATATATAACCTTCTTTTTTCATCATTCATATCCTTTTTCCCAGCCTCTAGTTCATGTAACTTTCGTTCCATTTGATTTACTGCATCTCTTGTAAACATTGCAGAGTGCATGGTCATTGCAGCGACCTTTAATGGAGATGTTTCTTTTATGGATTTGAAAAGTGTTTCCCCTTGAGTTTCCTTTACCAAATCAACCAACTTCGGCTTACAAGTACTTTTTGAGCTCACCTATAAGGCTAATATCTCAATTTTGGGATTATACCATGTTCCACTCACCCCTTCATCTGAATCAAATTCAACAATTAGCATGGGATCATCTTGTTTCTTGATTTGATCTAATAAGAACATTTGTTTCATGGCCATTCTCGAAATTATGAGCATCCTACTATTTAAAACCATTTCTCTTGCTTCTGCAAGGGTCAAGTCTGTTTCATCCAATCTCATTTCTTTCAAAGTTTGGGCAATCACCTCTTCATGTTTCATTTTGTCTACTCCCCTGAGGTTCACTTCTTTCCTCTCTTCAAATTCCTTCATTTTTGTCTTTAACCAAAAATCTTTAAATTCCTGACTATGGATGAAATTATCATCATCAAGGAACCTCATTGACATGGCCACTCTTTCATCGCTAGTATTGACAAGCTTTTCCTCTTTTGTTACTTGGGCCTCATAGCCATGTACCTCTTGTTGGTACCTGGGTGGAACCATATTTGATTGATGAGATGGCTCCTCAGTCCCTGGGGCCCTGAATCCAGCAGCAACTTCAAGTGTATTGTCTTGCTCTACATGCACTTCTCCCATGGATTTGTTATCTATTACCTCTTGAATGACAACTCCTATGGGTTTCTTTAGTGTACCCTCAATCTTTTGTGGTGGGGCTTCCACACCTAATGATTTGCCATATATCTTTTCAAAATTTTGGAAACACAATTATATTCTCTCCAACCCATCAGTCACATGAGCATAGAACCCAGGGAAAGATGGATCCTTTTGTTTCTTTTCCTCTTCAACTCTTGCTATGATTTCCCACTTCTTCCTTCTATCCATAATTTCTCCATTTGACATGATGTTTTTGATCAGTTCTTCTTCTATTAGTAACTCATGTGAAATTGATTTAATAAGACAACCGATGTGGTTTTCAAGATCACACATTCTCTCCTTACCATGTTTCACCTTGAAATTGATGTTTAAGTAACTTTGTAACTTTTCAAGCATGTTGGATTCAATTGAGAATCCATCAAATGTCACATGATGAGACATAAATGACCCTTTCCTCCTTGGAAGGATCAACTCTCTTTCCAACCATAACATCTTCCATATAAATTCTAAAAATGCAAGCATGTCTGGTACAAACATGAGCAACAAATGGGGAGTCTGGGGACAACCATAGACCCTAATAATAGTATATTCCCCCATGTAAAACCAAACTGCAAAATTGTGAGTGTGACCCTTCTCAGGGTCATAGGCCAAATGTCTCAATACTTTCCTTATTCCAAGAGATCATCTGTGAACCACTCTGTGGAAAACAACAAGAATACTACAAACAAAGGTGTCATGAAAGACCTTGTAATTTGAATCCCTGCATCTCTTATCCCATAGGTAACACCAAAGCTGAACTGGGAGCCTATATCCATTTTCATCTACTATTACTAATTTCAATCTTTCTGCAAATGCCTGCCCTTTTTGAAACAAGATAAGATGACATAATAAGGAATAGTGGTGGAAACCACTGCTCTTCTTCTCCTTCCATGCCACCAACTGCCCTCATATTCTCCTCTCAATTTCTGAAGCAAAATCAAACTCCACATTCATATCTGAGTTTTGAATTCTCAAATTTTAAGTTTCCTTGTTGATCACTTATGAAATTATTTTATACTATCTGCTAGTGTTATACACAGAGTCTAGTGCTCTCTTCATTATCTTACCACATTCCCTTTGATGACATGTAATGGATTGTTTATATTGTAATAATAATGCATTTCTAAAACCTAACCTCCTTAATTAATCTTTTTGATCTATCTTAAACGAATCATTGACATACTTGCATCATCATGAAGGAGAGAAAATTGTCTTCAATCCAAGTCTTCACAATTTACACATCTACATTCCATATCTCTCATCTTAATTTCATTGCATATCAAAATTGCATTATTACAGAAATCAATACTATTCATTTTAGAGTAGACTTAATGATATGATATGTTTAGAGAAAGGATTATATTTATTAGATTTACATTAACATATAAAGTGTATTGGTTTATAGACATATAAAGTGTATGGAGACAAACATATAAATTGTAAACATAATCGACACAAACATATAAATCGTAAACATAATTGAGACAAGCAACGTATGAAGATCGACTATGTAACCATAGAAATGAATTGTTTTATAAAAGAGCATAGTCATACAGTAACAATTATACAATTTTAATGAGAGGACCTTCTCCATGTTGGGAATCTACTTTGTATCCTGACAAACCTCGGTGCTAGCTAAGGACTATCATAACCAGTGAAAAAGGGGGTGTAGTCCAAAATAAGGAGGTTCCATGGAAAGAAGGCCATGACATCCCAGATACTATCATTGAAGCGTGGCACTAGGGCTCATCCACATCTCCAATGGGGTCTCACAGCACACATGACGTGAAACTGAGGGATAGTTACTGGCCAATATGTAAGGGCGAAATACACTAGCCATAGTCGCCTATACAAACTGACCATCCCCCAAATCGTCATTTGGGCAAACAAGAGCACCTCTTCTGTGTAAATAGTGTACATATAGTCATCGGTATAATGTCTTCCCATGTGAATGTTGCAGTCACCAGCTCATTTAAGAACTAGCATTTGGATAATATCTGCAATAAGGATATCCGGGAGGCGCTGAAATAACACACTCTTCGTTGTTCTCTACCAATGTTTGTAGCAATCTATAGATACATACGATAAGAGTGTTAGTAATATAACTATAGCATTCAATAAATGTAAGACATAAGAGTGTTAAGCATGAAAAAAAATTAAGACATAATCATACCATAAGAGTATTAATTATTTAACTAGAGCATTCAATAAATTGAAGACATGAAAGCATAATACTGAAAAATTCAGTTGCATATAACCTGCTCTTGTCGCCTAACGTTATGTAAATGCCATTAATGGATGAACACAATGACAAAATGGGACCTGCATACAAAGATACATTATAAAAGATGGTTAGGGACAATAATAGTAAACATTACAACGCAATTACAATAAACAAAGTTGTTCCATATTACACAATAGGTTGAATGAAGAATGGCTAAACATGAAGCACATATATGACATACTTACAAACAAAAAGCTTAATCTAAACAAATAATAACAAAATTTGTATCAGTGAGGATCATTTTGTGATCCCTGTTCATTTAAAAGACCATCAAAAGCCAATCGTCGACAATGACTCCTATGGCCAAGTGTTCAGGGGGTGCCGAACACTGTCACACATATGTGTGGATCACTTTCACCGACTATAAGACATGACGACTAAATAAAGGTGTGCAACATTCACATGTTTAGAAACCACTTTAAAGGTAACACTAGAGTACTAACCTGTATTAGACACAACCAATTCAGTGGCAAGGACATGTGGTTCTGGTGCTTGGTCCAATTGCCTCTTTCCCTTTCTCCTCTTAGAAGTCTCAAAGGGGAACTCAAAGGTGACAGGGTGTTGAACATCATGAAAGATCTCAGTTGTAGTACTCTGCCTATGTTGTTGTCGATTACGATGACGGACCCGAATCGCACTGAACCAAGGTCACATACGTTTAGTGGTTGTATTGGCTAGATTGTTAGAGGGACTAAAATCAAATGCCATGGCATTGACATTCTGAAGATCAACCATGAACCTATCCAAACAACCTACAAATGCCATTAGTTTATCGCCTGAACCTGGCATTGTTTGGAACAACATGTTTAAATATTTGCTTGCTTCGTTCCACATTACAGTGTCGACATCTAGTAAATCTGTATCTGCATTTGAAATGCTATCGACAACAGGTTGAGGTGTAGGATTTTCATTAGTATTAGCAGATGTTGGAGTCAACATAGGAATAGGATTTATATGAAACAAGATCTTCGAGTGAGCTACACATCTTTTAAGTTAGCAAAGATTAACATTCATGAAAATCCACTTACCCGGAACACGTGAATCGTCAAATGAATTGTACATCATTGCAACAACCTTCAACTCATGCTTGCACATATTTCCTCACAAACTCTACAGACATTCATAGATGTAGAAGTGAACCCCAAATTTCCTAACCACATACCAGTTGCATGAGGACTGACTTTTCACCTAGTACCAACTAGGAGTAGTGTCATCTGGAACACAATCGACATCAAGAATTGTCTTTTCCCTCTCCATACTAGTTTGCAAACGTGTCAACCTAAAGTTTTTGATAAATCCAAAATACTACAATTCTCGCTTTTGCTGGTAGAATGGTTCCACTTTATACACAAGTATAAAATACAGATTGTCCATCCTCCTCGAGCATGTCTTTTTATCATCTCTTAGGTGCAGTGACTTCAATTTTCCATGGTATGATTCAATGGCATTATTTGTGTCCTAGTTAGCATGAGTGAAATTCCTAAAATTTTTTGCCCACATAGGTAGCCAAAAAAAAAAGAAAAAAAGAAATTAAAAATAGTAGTAGGATGTCAACTACCAAACGACAACCAAAATGGTTAACAAGTCATAAAGCTAAATCCAAGGTAATGTCAAACTCACCGATATGACCTTCTTCTTGACACCATGTGCTATAGAAGTACTCTAGAAAATGTGGTTGATCACTAAATTCAGCAAAGAAAGTGTGCAACTCCTGCACAGTGCTCTCTTCACTTTCATGCATTGCCATCATTATCGCCCCTAGAGGGTGAAAATGTCCATCTCTTTCCTTCGTTGCATACTTGTACACAATCTTCAACCATGCTCGATGCACATGCCAAATACAAAGTATGACATGACATTCAAAAAGGCTCCTGTTATGAACAAAACCTTGAATTGAGCTTGCTCATTTCAAATAAAACATAAACCAGCATATCATAATGTTTGATTTCATGTAGACAAACATTTCGCTCTTGCACTTACTCTATTGCATGAATCTCTGAACTCGCATCATCCGTGATAAATGCATTGATCCTCCAATCAAGCCTCTTTTCCTTTCCTCATCTTTGCAACTCCATCAACCACACCTGAATATCCTTGATGTCACAGCCCATGCAACAGGCACCCCCGCTTGCTACTCGTTGAAAATGAGACACGAATACAATTGATATTGTTTTAAACAACAAAACATGAAGATCATGAGGATCCACAAATCAAATGGGCTTCTTGAAAATAGGTTAAGTTCGAAGAGACTTACCTCGTATTTGTTTGTTGTAAATTTCAAATCCATTGAGATGATTGAGTCATGCGAGAATATAACCATCATATCAAGCATCCAAGATATTTGTATTCCCATAATGAAAGGTCTGTCGGCACCTTCTAGCTGCTGGAAAAAAAAATTAGCCTCATCTTGTTTTTTCCATTATAAGATGCTAGTGGCATCGTGCACATGCTTTCGTGATTGAATAGAATGGACCCTCTTCGCCGCATTGATAACATTCTTTCTTGTGACGAATGAATCTCTCTTCTTCAACATGTCATTAAAAACAAGATCATCAAGATGTCTATCCATAATAGCATCAACGCTAACATCCATCAACAACAACCTCTCTATATATGCTTTGCATTCATTTGAAACGTTTGGTGCAAATTGAGAGCGCAACTCATTGTTGGTATCATCCATGCCATGACAAGATTCACCATTCTTGTCTACATGCAACGATTGCTTCAATATCAAGATGGCCACATTTGGCCTACCATATAACACCTTAACAATGAAGTGGAATGAACAACCTCTTTTTTCTGATATGTCCGAGCGCGCTTCTTATTTGGTGACTTTTTCCTATTGTCTTCTGGTCCATATGAACACCAATACCTTCAAAAATAATTGTCCTATTATCAACAAGAGTCATAATGTCATTAAACATAGACAAAGAATAGGAAAGAATGTGTGTACTAATCGGTTGTACATCTTTGTTGTATGCATGTTGTGCACAACACTACCATTCTCACTATGTCGCTTTTGAAGAAATTTGGTTTCAACACCTTCACGCAATGATTCCCCTCTGATGAATGCATCCAATCTACCAAGTGGAATTGTTGCACAAAGGTATATCGTTGAATCATTTTCGACACAAATTGGCGTCCACTGGATATCCCTTGAAGAGAAATGATGCAAACCTTCACCAGCATCTTGAACTTCCAATACCATAATGTCCTGCCATTTTAGGTGATTTCCCATCCTGGTCTTGTACATATCAGACAAAGATAGAGACATTATCAACAGTAAACAACCATAGTGATGATATCTTTAGTGTGATAGTGTTTTGAGATAGTGGTTGATGTCAAATGTGTTTGTCATGATATTGGTCACTTGACATAGTGGTTCAAGGATAATTTCTTGATTAAGAGATCTTTGTTCATTTCAATTCATCTATTCTCTGTACTTGTTCAAAGAAGTGTTGGGATGTGAAGCCCAACGGTCATATGACATTTTGGCTCCCTCAACTCTTCGATTCATACTTGAATATGAATGTATAAATATGCGTGTAGTCTATGTATTGTGTGTATTGGATATTTGTTTAATATATGATAGATCCTTGCTTTGAGAGTGGATGTAGGAAAATTTGCCGAACCACTATAAATTTGTCTCGTGTTCTTGTTGTCTAATTTTATTTTCTGATATTTTTGTTTATCTTTTGTTCTTCTCTGCTCATTTTAAACTAACAAGAAGATGTGTTCCTTTTGGTAGCTTGTATAGACCTTTCTATCTTGCCCTAAGGTTGCGCACCTTAATCTTGCAAGTCCTATTAGCTGCAATAAGCTCCTTGACATTGAGCCTAAAATATTTTAATCAATTATTTGTATTATGAGTGTGATTCTCATTGTGGTTTTTCATGTAAATTTGGTGTTCATGTGCTTGCTGTACTTTGTGCTTGCATGTGTTTAGAATTTTTGTAATAAGTTAACTATAGTTTGAAGTTAAAAATTTCAAAAGTAAAGTATTGTAAGGTACATGGACTGATTTAGCCCCCCCTCTCAGTCTTGTGGTGTGTTAAACACATTTCAATTGATGTGAGAATCCACATCTTGTCCCAGTTATAGCCAAACCATGTTATATTGATTCAATGATGTTAGAACAAGATTAAATATGTTCCATAACCAAATTGCAATGTTGTTTGATGCTAAATGTAGTGTTAACCTATTGATAACTATTTTTTATCACCTTGCTCTTTGTTCTTGTTTACTTAGTGATTTTTTCTCTTTCTTTCTTCACATGATTTAGAATTACGTAGGACTCTCCTTTATATACAAAATTGTTTGACATGAATCTTGTTGAGTTGTAATCACTATGATCTTACAAAATCAGCTGTAAAGGTGGGTGAAAGATATAATTGCAGTCAAGGTTACTCTTATACTATTCAACTAGGTTTAGGACTACAATTAGAAATAAAGCAAAAAACTAAAACTAAAACAACTTTTATGCATAATCACCCCAAATAAAGCTAAAAAACTAAAAGCATAAAACTATGCAAGTGGGATGAATTACTAAACAATATTCCAACACTGAGAACGTCATATATATATATATATATATATATATATATATATATATATATTGAAATGCTCAGATTTGTTATAGAACAATTTCATGCACATAGCATCAAAAAACAATTTTTATTTTTTTCACCATATATATTGAAATCCTCCAATTTCTTACCGAACCAGAATAGAAACTCAATTGTGCTACAAGAATTTTATATTATTTGTAGTCATATTATATATTGAAATGCTTGAAATTGATGTTACAAAACAATTTCATGCACATACACTCAAAAACATATGTTTTTTCACCATATATAATGAAATGCTCAAATTTTTATCCTAGAAGGACTTAATTTGTAGAGGAATTGACATGGTTTAAGTTATACAACCTTCCATTGGAGTACCAGTCAAACACGTGCTTAAAACAAAATGGGGTTGTGCTAAGAAAAACCTTGGAGATTGATATGTGCAACCCTAATTTATGCATGAATCCAAATTGATAGCAATCATGGAATTTTTGACTCAAATTACAACAAATAGAAGTTCGTTACATGGGATTAAGAGAGATATCCCAAAGTCTTTTTCTTGAAATGCAAATGTCATTCTCACAATGAAGGCTCTTGAACTCGATGACCTCGCAGGACCATGACACGATGGATCCCCAAAGATACATGTTGACAAGAACCTTATCAATCCTTGACTCAAGAAGCACCCAAGGACAACACAAGGAAGCAAGAATTAGACTCCCATACCTTTTTGAATGTCATATGGCTTAATCTGCATAATCTATGAATTCACTTAAGCTTAGTCCACTAAGTAAAGTGCCTATACCCTTGTCCCTTTCCTTGCCCTTGCTTTTGGGTATGGATCTTTCACTAGATCTAGAGATAGATATGTAAATGGAACCAAGCGAAGGTATACTGCGGGGTCCAGGTAGCATACAGTGATAGGTCCAGATATGTTGCTAGCTCATATGGATACCCTGTGAAACAAAGGGAAATAATGGTGAACATGAAGAAATGGGGGAATCAAAATTAGAGAATGTCGATGAGAATGATGAGATGGACATCATTGATCCTAGAAGGATCAATCAATTGATGACCAATCTCATCAACATTAGTAAAAAAATGTCAGTATCAAAAAATAAATAAGCATAAAAGAGAAGAGAAATCTTTAAATGATGATTAAGCGAACAATCTAATAAGATATAAAGGAGTCCCCTCCCTTAGAGAGCCATGAAGATCTTAAAATAAAATATTAGGAACTTAAATGCCCCTAACAAACAACACATAGAACTTCAAACATCCAAACTACCAAGAGTGGATCTCTATCCACTCCAATAAAAATTTAGAACAAAGCAATAAATTACTTCCAAGATCTCTTGGGTGAGAAAAATTTAGTGGACATAATTAATAATGATATCCTAGAGAATGTACCAACCATAATTAAAAATGAAGAAAATGAATTATTGTCAGCACTTGTTACTCTCAACAAAGTGAAAAGTGTTCGTTTTCTCCCGAAATTACAACACTGGTCCTTTGATCTATGTTGGAACTTTGATGTCCTCCCAAAAGTCTGAGCATTCACATATTCAATGCTACACAATAGGCTATTAATTGGGGATAGACCAATCAAAATAGGGTTCATTGGGCCTTTCCAATGCCCTTTTTGTGAACTCCACAAAGAAATGATGGATAATTTATTATTACAATTCCCCATTGCATTATCATAGGAATGTTGGGATTGGATGCATAAAAGGTTGAGCTTGATTGACATTTATTTGAATTCATAGTTTGTAATCAAAGTAGTGGCTTCTCCAATCACAATTAGTTGGAAAACAAAGATGTGGTTAAAATGAATTCCTAAAGCAGAGATCTAGCTTTGATTGATCTTCAAGTTTGACATAGATGAGGAAAGGAAAGTAATCAAGGAAATCAATGGGAATATTCATCTACAACAGACTCACATCCATGGCACAATGCTTTTGGAGATATTCTTATATAATGTGGTGAGAATTATGGGGGTTGACAAAAGGGTTATTTTTGCAACTAACCACTATGTGGTTTCAAAACTAAGAAAGGAAGTGATCAGTGTCATTTCAACCTTAAGTATGGATCCTTATCTTGGAATTTTTAGCAAGTGGAATGGGGAAACTACATTTTGAAGTCTTAACCTCAATAAATCTTATTGTAGCCTTTATACTCTAGAGGATACAGTAAGAGAAATCATTAGATGTAGATGTCAATAAAGATAGTAAATCATCCAATCATCAACACACATAAAGAACAATCATAACACAAGTAAATGGACCAGCAACAACATCATTAGTGTTTGAGTTGCTCCCTCTAGATGTGAGATTGTTGTAGCTAGCCATTCAACAATTCTATCCTCATCTGCTCTTCTCCATCCATATCTACTAATAGGTTGTACTTTGGGCTAGCCAAGGTTATTAGATCCTCCAACTATAATTTTTTTATATATTCTTAATTGTATTTGGCCATTGTACACAAAATGACTGACTCCATCTTGTAGGAACAAAGAATCTGAAATATTAAATTTTACAATTGGAGGATCAAATAACATAGACTGGCCAAAAGTATATCCTGCAGGCGGATATGGATGGAGCAGAGTGGATGAGGATAAAAGTGTTGAATGGTCAACTACAATAAGCCCATATCCAAAGAGAGAAACTCAAATGTTAAATCAAGGAGCTCTAAGAGATAGTACACACACGTCTAATACATCTGCAAAGACAACACTAATCCTGATAGATGACCAAGTTTCAATGATACAACAGGCCAAGACTAACTAGGAGAAGAAGCCAAAACAACTAAATACAAGTTAACTAAGACTCCTACCCTAAGCTTTATTTTTTGAGGATCTAGACATCATTTTAAAGGGGGCAACTATGTTGGAAAGACAAAGGAGCAGGAACAAAGCTAACTCAAGCTACCACATATGGTTTTTGGCATAGAAATATAACTCTAGCCGACTCTAGGAGTGATATCCCATCTTGGGAATTGTATATAGCAACAATGGAATTGATATCTGGAATAGAGAATATAGAATATGAGATAGAGAAAAATTTCATGCACATAGAATCAAAAGACAATTTTTATTTTTTTTCACCATATATATTGAAATCCTCCAATTTCTTCCCGAGCCAGAATAGAAACTCAATTGTGCTACAAGAATTTAATTTTATTTGTAGTCATATTTATTGAAATGCTTGAAATTGATGTTATAGAACAATTTCATGCACATACAATAAAAAACATATGTTTTTTCACCATATATAATGAAATGCTCAAATTTCTTATCAAACAATTTCAAAACAGGGAAGATAAGAGTATCAATTGTTGTCAACAATTTTTATTTTTGTCCAGTGAAACTATATTTTATATTAATTCTGAAAATGTTTGCATTATAAAAGAAAAACTTCCATGGCTAGCCGACTAGACTATTGAAGCCGGTATACATAATAGTCCATACATAACACATTTAAAAACATTTTTAAAAAAAACATAGTCCTTGCTTCAAAAAAGGCTGTATGTTCCATCTCGCTACTCCATGTGAAAAGTCACCATACCCTCTTCCACATCCATCACTTCCATGTTCCTCACTTGATTCATTTTAGTCTCCCTGTTGGAGCCTTCACCGAATTGCAACACACGACCATGCTTAGTTGTTCCTCTATCGACCCCGTCGTTTTGTGTGTGCAGGAACCATTCATTCCACAAGTGCTCTATATTTCGACCAAGGTTCCCATTTTGCCATCTCCACACTGACTTGCCAGACATCGACCCTCTTAAGGTATTGCACAATAGCATGCATTCCAGGCTATGCTACACTTCTTCTTGCCTCTTTATCGAATGTGGTGCTCTGAAGCAAGAACAATCGCAAGGGAGGAGTGAATTCACTCATGTGAATCCATGCTCCGTCCACACTATCAAATTCGTCCATGTCTCATACCAAACCTAATAAACCTTCCATTCCCCCTAGCCATTCCTTCTTGACACACCTGTTCATGATTTCTCTGACTTTCACAACAATTCGAAGCTCCAAACATCATGCCATAAACATAGGCACTATGTCCAAATTCGTTCTGTACTTCCGTCCACCATCTAGATACTCAGGGTCAAGGATTAACTTCACCATGGAAAGGAATGTGTTGTCGTCATAGATGAACAGGTTCATCAACCTATCATTGCTTATTCCTCCCCAAAATACAACCTATGTTTTGCTTGTCTCTAAAGAAAAGTTGGCCTCCATATTTCAATTCAAGATACCTATAATTCCAAAACGGACATACGAATCTGTTAGACTAACAACGACATCTATAAATTATTTGAATTTTTATTAACCTATGCGTTAATTTTTTAGTACTTTCTAATAACTAGATTCATCCACCACAAGTTCCATGTTATTCTAGAATCTAAGTACTTGTATTCTGCACCATAGTCTGTGGACGTGTTTGTACACTTACACATATCCATGCTATACTACGAAGACCTGGGATTCATATGATGCACAGTACGGATTGACTAACATGCATGTTAGTCGCGTGTTTTACACCGTCAATTTTGTAATAAATGACTGCGAATGACTAACACATCGCTATCACGATGTACGAAAGGTCCGTTTTGAAGCTTGAATAGCCACGGGCCTAACACACCGTGTTAAGTGATTTTGCACATTCGCACATGACCTGTGTTTGTGGCTTCTAACCCTAATGCGACCAACCAAAAAACTAACACGACTTGTAACCCTAATCCGAATTCTAGCCCTAGCACGGATAACCCTAACGTGACTTCTAACCCTAATGCGACTTCTAACCCTAACATGGCTAACCCTAGCACAAAAACCTAATGCGACTTCTAATCGAGGGGCGACTTCTAACCCAATCCCAACAACTTCTAATAGTTACAAAGATTTTCTTTGGCCTCGCGAAACAACGAAAGCGTCTAACATAGCGTGTTATGCGCCTTCACTGATTTGCGAACTGTGTGTCCACCTTTTTCTATGGCCTTGCGAAACGACGAATTAGACTAACATGACGTGTTATGCGACTTCACTGAATCGCGAACGACCTGGCTTCAAAATGGACCAATTAACGACTACGTCTATTATAGCTTCAAAACAGATCAGGACTATCTATTATGGCACATAATGCAAAAACCTGTGGTTCAAAAGGGTCGACCGACTACCATCGCTTGTTAGTTGGGAGTCGCGATGTAAGACTTTTTGGAGCCAACATACACGCATCCCGCGCGATCTCTAACCCTAACGTGACGGTACGCGTCTATTCTGACTCCAAAACAGGGAAATTTTCGACATAGGTTCGACATAGGTTGAAGCTATTCAAACTACATATAGAGGCAAATAAGAAACACAAACAAACAATGCAAACCCTGATCATTTTAAACAAAATCCAAACAAAAACAGGGAAAATACGAGTTATAGAGGCGGACTTCAACATACCTCACGCCCACCATGACACAGAAAACTACAGTCCCAGAAATCCGCCCTCAACAATGAGCCTTCAACAATCAAGCCTTCAACAATCGGACGTCATTCAACAATGAGCCAGAATATATGCAACTTGCTTCAACAAGAGCCCTTCAACAATGAGCCAGAATAGACACAGCTTGGCCCCTTCAACGATAATGTTTTCGTCGCAAATTGGTCTTCTTTTTTCCACGTTAGGTAGAAAAAAAGGCTCCACGTTTTATGACGAAGGTACTTTTTTTGAAAGCGGCGCCCTCTTTTTCCCGTTGGTATGTCGTCCGAACGCAGTTTCTTAAATCGCCGACAATTTTTTTTTAAGCCCGCAGCCTCTTTTTCCCTCCGGTATGCCGTCCGAACGTGGTTTCTTCAGTCGTCGGTGGTTGTTCTTTTTTTTGGCTTTTAATGTGCGTGTTATGCACAAAATACCATTGCTAACCACTAAGCGAGCCGCGGCCATCCTTCGACATGTCCACATAATTTCGCGTGGGGCTCGACGATTGAAACTGACGAGTCCATGACAACTCCACGTTACATACCGTGTCTGGCTGCTGCGGCAAATTGACATGGTATGCATGTCTTGGACATGTATGTCGATGCATGTTGTTGGAACGACAGGGTCGCGGCTATTCTGGCTCCAAAACAAACCTTTCGTACAACGTGATAGCGACATGCTAGTCAATCACAACCATTTATTGCAAAATCGAAGGTGTAAAACGCGCGACTAACACGCATGATAGTCAATCCGTACTGCTGTTTTGAAACTAGAATAGATGCGTTTGTACGACAGGGCCCATTTAGAACCAGAATAGACGCTTGCTTGGAAAAGGTCTCCATTACAGAATTTACTAAAATCCCGCTAATTTAATTGTGCAGACGGTATAAATGCGCTCCAAGCTCTCTCCGTTGAATTTTTAGTCGCTCCAAGCTGTCTCCGTTGAATTTTTAGTCGCTCCAATCTGTTGCGTTGAATTTTTAGCTTTCACATTTGGAAATAGGTTGACAAGTAGGAGATATTTTTTTCTTAGCGTCTCTAATTGTAGATTGCATTCAATCTGGTTGCTTAAATCTCCGTTTAAGCTTAACTGTACGTACATCAGCAATTGCGTAGACACCTGGCTTCATATCTCTAGTCAGGGTTTTCTTTCCTTGGCACTTTCTTGGCAAGGTTACGAAGAGATAACTCATTTATTTATAGCCACATGCGTCTACCCAGCATTATATCTACCACAGTTAGCATGGTTTTCTTTCCTTGGCACTTTCTTGGCACTTTCTCCCCTGACCCACCAATATAAATAGCCACATGTACGCGGACGAATAGCCTTCCTTAACCTTTTTCAGTGCAGAAATCCGCTTTGGACGAAGTTATTTAGCTGGTTGAGCGCTGAGATGGCATCGGAACTCTCCAACACCGCCGCAAGAAAGAGGGAAAATGAAGACAGTAAAGATGTTATCATAGGTACGTAACATCTGCGTTCCTTTTGTTCGCCCTTTTCAGTACCCTTTACAACTGTGCTAGATGAAAGTAGATTAAATTTTTCTGGGTTCCAATTAAAGATTGATTTTATATTGAAAAGGGACATTCCCCAGATCCAGGTTTTGAACCTCCAAATAATCTATTTATATGTCTTTTAGGAAATACATTTAATAGATTTATGTCCCCAGATCTAGGTTTTGAATCACTCTGTTTATGTCTTTGAAGAAATATACAGAATAGATTTATGACCCCAGATCTAGCTTTTGAATCCCCATATACTCTGTTTATGTCTTTGAGGAAATATACAGAATAAAATAGAATAAAACAGAGGAAATATCGTATGATCCTGGGATGTCTTGTAATTACACAGTGCTCAAAGTATATATATATATATATGAAAGCCTTAGGTTACTTGTTTTCACTACCCTTCTATACGTGCATGCTTATGATGTCGCACCAATTTATTGTGTGAAGAAATAGTAGAAGAATGCCCCGCGATGGATCAGATCGATGCTACTCAATTCGAAAAATTGAGCAGCGGAGAATTTTCTGAAGCTCGGCGTTCGACCGGGGAGACTACAATTGAGTCTTCCCAGCTGAACACACCGATTCACAGGTGAGATACATTTTATTTGGAAATTGCTCTCTTTCTTTGCCATATGAATCCAACTTTATAACTCACTCATTATATCAATTAACAGTGACCAAGGACAGAAATTTTTGGCTCAAGATGTATTTCTCAGTCACAGTGGTAAGCAGAAAAATTTAACAGCACACAACTATATATACGATGTCCTTGGTTGGTTGTCTCGGCTACCCGTTTATAAATGCATTCTTATGTTTATAATTTATTTTGTGAGAAGAAATACAAGAAGAATGTCCCCCAACTGATCAGATCGACACCACTCAAGTCATGAATTCAAGCAGCCGAGAATACTGGCGTTCGACTGTGGAGATGATAAATTCTGGCACAATTAAGTCCTCCCAGCCAAACACACCGATTCGCAGGTGAGATAAAATTTCTCAAATTATTTGAATCTCTCTCTCTTTCTCCGCCATATGAGTCCAACTTTAAAACTCACTCCATATTTCAATTAACAGTGACCGAGGACTGAAGTTTTCGGCTCAAGATGTATTTCTGAGTCACAGTGGTAAGCAGAAGAATTTTATTAGGCAGCTATACAGAGACCTCACAAACCAGGGCGTGTCCTGCTTCTTTGATCAAGATCGTGAAAGTTTGCCAGTTGGTGAAGATTTCCCCTCTCGTATATTTGAAGCGGCTAAGACATGCAAAGTAGCAGTTTTACTTCTCTCTATGGATTTCCTCGAATCAAAATGGCCAATGCAGGAACTGGCTGCTTTCGTGGAAACGAAGAAAAAAACAAATCTTGATCTCAAAATTTTACCCCTGTTCTTCCAGATTTCACCGGATGCTCTTAAAAACATTACGGCAGACGATGAAAAGTGGAAACAGTTGGAGAAATCTGAGGTAAACCGAGCCGAATGGCATCAAGCTTTGAGTGCAATACGGCCAATTAACGGGTTGAATTTTATTGAAGGTGATGATGAAGTGAAGTTTAGAGATGAAATTGTGAAAGGAATCTGGCATTTACTTCCAACACCCCTCACCAAGGTATCATGTCTCTTGTATGCAAGGACAAGCACGAATGTGCCAGGTAAAAACACCTCACTACCTTGTTTTGCTTTTATGACGCATATATTCAGATGCTGACGCATATATTCAGATGCTAACGCATATATTATATTTATGGTTTGCAGGAGGTTGAAGATTTCTTCCACACTGTTCATTCCGACAAAAGGAGAATCCGTATTGCAGGATTGTATGGAATTCCGGGCCAGGGGAAAACTACACTTGGCAAGGCTTTTTGTAACTTCAAATTGAAGGATTTTGAAGGCAAAGTATGCCATCTGGAATTTTCCAGAGGCGATTCGTTTCAAAGAATTAAAGTTGCCCTGCAATATCTCACTTTCTGCCATCAGTCGCATCTCCAAGAACTGATAGACCAAGATCAGGTGACCAATTTCACATCTTTTAATTTTGTTTACGGGATGTTCTTCCTTTCCATAAGAATATTTTTAAGTATTCTGAATTTTCTAATAAGATGTGTTAAGTATTCTGCATTTTCAATTGTAAATTACAGGCACAAGTTGAGCTTTATAGAAGAGTGGAGAGCAAAAGGGTATTGTTGGTGCTCGACAATATCACAGTAGAATATATAGACGAATTGGAGTATTATCTTAAGGCAGAGTTGGGAGAAAACAGCTGGATCCTTTTGAGCGCTCGGAGTGTAGATGTTCTAGTAAAGCATTTCAAGATAGATAAGCAGTCATGCATGCGCGTACCAGGGCTCAAAGAGGAAGAGGCCATAGCCATCTTGTTGGAAAGGACATCTGTAGAAGAGTCAACGTTGGGGACAGAGGACAAAGCCTTTGCTGTCAAGTGTGCTGCAGACAGATGTTTGTTTAAAGAGATCGGTCGTGGAGAAGGAACATTTCATCCGTTAGCTTTAAAAACTTTTGGTAGCCATCTCTTCACTAAATACGGTCCGCATTTGTCAAAGTGGGTTTGTGAGATAAAAAGCTGGGTAGACCGATGTGGTTATGGTTTGGATGACTTGTTTGCTGTGCTGGGCAAAGCTTTTGACAACATGTGTCCCGAATATCGCATGATATTCATGCTTCTCACCCTCTATATACCGCCTAATATGTCTCCCAACAAAGTTACCGAGTGGCTGGCAATAATTCTCAACAAAGATACCCCGTCTATTGAGAAAGCAGTGAGTTTGAATATTTTCTTTCAAGACTTTTTAGTTTATGATTTGGGTGTTTTTAATTGAAAAATCGCTGAAGACTTTATTTATACATGGTTTCAGGTTGAGGATCTCTGTAAGAAGGCTTTTATTGAAGAATCTATACCTGGAATTCGCATACACGACCTATATTTTGAGTTTGCTCAAAGCAAAGCAAAAGAAATGGGGAGATGGCTGTGGTGGAAGGGTGACCAACATAGTACACGTGGGTTAATATCAGAAGAAAATGCGGGGTTTGATTTGGTTAAGTTGGAGCAGTGCATGTATCTAAGATCGTTCCAGATCGCCCATCATGACCTTCAAAATTTGTTGGTGCTTCAGCTTGTAGGTGTGCAGAAAATGAACAAACTTGCTTTGGGTGGGATGGGCCGTCTCAGAAGTATTACATTACATAATTGCAAAGATCTGGTAGTCCTTGAAGGTATGGTAAAATTGCAACAGTTGGCGTGGCTTCAGATAAGTGAAGTAAATCCAATGTTTAAACTTCCTAAGCTAAGCAGCCTCAAAGGTTTACGATATCTTGAGATCAATTTAGCAGGCAGCCAGGTGATCAATAAGCTGGGAGATCTTACCGATTGTGCTTTTCTGAGAGAGATTAATGTTTATTGTCGATCCCTCTTGGAGTTCCCAAGGTTGAAAGGTTTGCGGTATCTGGAGAAAGTGGAATTTAGAGTGTGTGATAAAGTGAAGGGGCCCCTCGACTGTACAGAATGCGTGGAGCTTCAAAGTAATCTCAGCAGCCGCTTCTGGGTTTTGCCACCGGGTATCTGTAGACATAATAAACTATCCAAAACTGTATTGTGGGATCGTGATGCAGTGAAGGGATGTCCAGATATAGATGTGCCGAGTGCTTTAGAGGCATGTTTAGATACAGATGTCCAGATAGAGTCGTTGAATGCATCAAACGTTGCTACAGCGCTCAAAAGTTTAGTGTCTTTCGACGGACTGAAAGATCTTCAATTATGGAATTTCAGGATTTTAAAGGAGCTTCCGAGTTTCAGACTCTTTTCAAATTTGATTGTGCTCAAAGTTGGCAAGTGTGGTATAAGGGAGCCCCCGGATCTAACATGTTGTGTCTTGTTGGAGGATGTTTGGTTTTCCACACTAGAAAATTTACAAAGCTTTCCCGACTTCTCACTACTGAGGAAGTTAAAGAAGTTAAGATTATATAATTGCTGCAGGGTTGAAGATTCTCCTGATCTTAGTGGTTGCTATGAATTACAGGTATTCCATCTAGTCTATAACGACAATATTAAAGGACTTCCCAACATGGGCGAGTCCTCGCAATTAGAGGAAATCAAATTGAGTTGGTATTCTTGTAATGAGGATATTCAATCCTCTGTGGAGCGCCCTGGAGAAGAAACCTTCTCAAATTTAAGTGATGTAAGCGCGCCAGACACATTGAAAGAGTGGGAGTGGCTAGAGGGCAAGACCATTATGGGAATAAGGTATGTCCGTGGAGGGAAGATGTATTATTCTATCACGGCTCCCTATGAATCGCACGACCGAACCCAGTTTTTGGGAAAAGTAACGGTAGATGAAAGGTCAAGGTTTCAACCCGCGGCATGTGTGATTGCATATTTTTTTTTGGCGTTAGTCATAGGTTTGAGTTTATCAGTTCGGTATTTAATGCTGGCTTTTACGGTGAGAGCAACTACTACGGTGAGAGCAATTAATATAATATATTTTGTGGGATGTGCATGGTCGTCTCTCAGTATGTGGTTCGCAATTAGGGATTCACTTAAAGTAGCAGCTGCACGGTTTCTCGTGCAACGGAGAGTTGATAGGCGAGGGGTTTTTCCGTGATTAAATAGGTGAGAAGTTGAAGCAGCAGAATGTGAAGGGAAGTGGAGTTATTTGAAAATAGAGGGAAATATAGAATAGGGGAAAGGATCCAGCAGTTGTGCATCCTAACTTCGCACTTCTCAAAATCTTACTTGGAAATTTCAAATCACTCAGATTTTTTTACAGCAGCTTACTTGGCAAGTCTCCTGCTTATAACTAAGGTTTCAGGGCCACATCATCAAATATGATGCCACATCAGCATGCTTTTTGCCAAGGTGTCCAAAACAGCCCCCAAACAAGTGAGACCAATAGGCATGCAAAAGAGACCCCAATAGTTGTGCACCTGACATGGCATCACCTGATTGGTTACTTTTTACAATATTAGTACATTTCTTAACAACTATTGGTACATTTCCTAATAACTTTTGGTACATTTACTAACAAAAATTGATATTTTTTGTTTCAAACAATAGGTTTTATTTGTTCAATTTTTGGAACAAAAGGTATCAACAACCCTCACAACAATTGGTACATGCTCAACTACTGGGTCCTTTCCTATATTGGAAAAATGTATATTAAAAGAGAAAAATGGAGGTTGTTTTTTTTATTTAGTAAAAATATGTAAAATAGTTTAAATTTTTTAAATTTGAATCATTATAATTTAATAGTTGAAATTAATTGTGTTTTTTTTTTTTTTTTCAAACTTTATAGCAATTTAGAAATGATAGCGAAGCGTTGCAACTTAGCAATTGGACTTAATACATTAATGGTATTACAATGTGTTTTTTGAAAAGTTTATGTGAAAATATAAAATTGGAACTATTGTAGTTCTATATTTCAAACAAATAAGTATTATATTTCTTGAAATGATACAAAAAGATATGTATAAATTGTATTTTGTAAGTTTTAGATGCGAATTAAGGTGCAGAAAATAAACAGAGAGTTAAGACGAAGAGAAGAAAAACAAACAATTTATCGTGGTTTGACAAATTTGCCTACATCCACACTCAAAGCAGGGTAAACAATTTTATTATGTTCATAATTCTGGTTATACATACACAACAGCTTGTAGCTTCACAAAAACCATCATATAAAATGATATTCAAACAACTCTTTAAAGAGCTTCGAGAGAGAAGTTGAAAGGCCAAGTATTTGGTAGCAAGATAAGAAGAAGTCTGTTGGACTTCACCTCTAACAACCTCCCACTTGAAGGCCAATGAACTATTGCAACAAAGAGATTCCCCCACTCAGTCCTGCTATCATATGTTGGAAAGGCCGGAAGAACCTCGACAAAACTCGAACTTCTCCCGCGTAACAACTTTAGTGAGCACATCAACTAGGTTCTCCTCAGTGGCAATTTTGTCTACAAGAAACTTGTCATCTTCAACCATGTGCCAAACATAATGATTGCATATGTCAATGTGTTTCGATCGAGGCTGGGACGTCTGATGCTTAGTCATAAAGATGACATTGTGGTTATCACAAAATAAAACAAAATCTGATTGCTTCAAACCCAATTCACTGAACAAAAATTGTAACCATATTATCTCCTTGGCTCCCTCAGAGAGAGCTATGTACTCAGCCTCTATAGATGATTGAGCAACTGCATGTTGCAATTTAGAACCCCAACTGATCGTTGGGAAGGCATAACCTAAAGTAGACTTTCGTTTGTCTAAGTCCCCACCAAAATTAGAATTGGAAAATCCTTGCAAGTGTGCCTTTTCCTTTTTAAAACATGAACAAAAAATTGAAGTGCCTTTAAGCATGAGCAATATCTTTCCCTTTTTAAAACATAAACAAAAAATTGAAGTGCCTTTAAGCATGAGCAATATCTAGACGAGTTGATACCATAGCGTACATAAGACTCCCAACAACAAATTTCTAAGGGATGCGGTCCATAAACTCCTTATCTTCTTGTGTTTGTGGACATTCTTGAGAAGAGAATTAAAAATAAGAGGCTAAGGGGATGCATATAGACTTAGCATCTGCCATACTAGATCTGTCCACTACCTTTTTAATGTAGTCTTGTTGAGATAGTTTGAGTTCTCTCTTTTTCCTATCCCGAAGAATGATCATCTGAAGGATTTTCTTTGCTAACCCTAAATCTTTCATGGAAAACTTGTTAGCTAAATGAGTCTTAAGCTCACAAACAATCTTCATGCTTGTGTTGACCACTAGCATATCATCCACATAAAGGAGATGTATACCAAATTCGCCATTGGGAAGCTTTTTGAAGTATACACACGGATCAGATTCACAACGTATGAACTTGTGATCAGTCATAAATTTGTCAAACTCGAGCTACCATTGTCATGGGGCTTGCTAAAGCCCATACAAGCTCTGCTTCAATATACAATAAAGATGCTCCTGACCCTTTTTGATAAATCCTTTAGGCTGGTGCATAAATAATTCCTCATTAATGTCGCCATGTAGAAATGTCATCTTCACATCCAATTGTTCAAGTTCGAGATCCCATATTGTAACCAATCCCAAAATAGCTCGGATGATAGTCATTTTTATTACTGACGAAAAGATTTCTTCAAAATCAATACCTTACTGCTAAGCGTACCCCTTGACAACTAATCTAGCACGAAATCGTTTCCGACCACCATCTTCATCCTTCAATTTATAGACCCACTTATTCCATAATGCCTTTTTGTTAGGTGGAATCCCATGTTTGATTCCTTAGTAAGGCGTCCATTTCTTCACACACTGCACCTTGCCATTTGTCACAATTAGTATCCTTCATAGCAGCTTGATAATTCACGGGCTTTGTAGGTTCAGATGTCAATAAGGAGGGTTCTGCTCCTTCAACAAACAAGAGCTCATAGTCTTGAAAATTTTGATGGAACTTTCCTCTGTCTTGTAGACTTCCTCAATTCACCAACAGAACTAGAAGGACCGTTATCAGTGCCCAATTTTCCAAGATTTTTCTTGCTCTGTTTCTGAAAAATACCACCAACGTCTGCCTTTGTGAGTGAAGGGTCCCCTGAAATCTGCGTAGTGCGACCCCCTATTGGTCGTAGAGAATGATCAAAAAGACCTTCGTGTGTAGCAGAAGAATCAAGCGGTTGATTAGCTCGGTCAGACTGCTGGACGTATCCTTGTCCAGTTCGAACTCGTGAGCCTGGCGGAGTCACTTCCATTAGTGACTGTGGCACAAGCAGGTTTGGAGCGGTGTGTGTATCGGTGGATAAAGAGTCTCCAGTGTCGTGCTTCCCGAAGTCTCCAACGTCGTGCTCATACATGTTAAGACTGCGTAGTCACACCTTTGTGTAGAGTGGGAGTAGTTTGCTTTGCGTGGGATGTGCAAGGCACTGTAGGAAGCGGACCAAACTCGTGGATGTCAAGTTCATCTAGACACCCACACAAACAGTCAAAGTCGTTGCTATTACTAATATTTGGTGCCGAATTAGGTGTATCGATAGTATGCCAAGAGGAATTAGCATCACCACTTCCCATACTACCCGAAGCAGAGGACGAAGATGAAACAGGGGCTGGTGATGAAACAGAGGTCGGTGAAGGCAAGAAAGGTGTTGTTCCACTTGGGCTTCCTTACTGTAAATTACTTCCTCTGCAGGTATGGGTATCTGAAAATGATGACAAAGGACCATAATCCTTAGTATCTTCCTGTGGTGTTTTGGAAGGCAGCGAACGTGTGCTCAACAAAAACATCTCTGCTTCGAATGATTTTTCTATCAATTAGACTCCACAATCTGAAGCCAAATTGGACTTCGCCACATACCCAACAAATATACATTTCAGCAATCTGGGATCCAATTTTGTCCTCTTCTCTTTAGGAACATGTACAAAGGCTTGCCATCCAAAAACTCGAAGATGTGCATATGAGACTCTCTTTCCCAGCCATTCTTCCTCTGAATACCAAAATTCAATCAAGAGGATGGACTCCAATTAATCAAGTATACAATTGTATTGCAAGCCTCTGTCCAAAATTCTTTACCCGGTCCAGCATTGGAAAGCATACATCGAGCTTTCTCAAGAATTGTTCAAGTGAGTCTTTCAGCTGCCCCATTCTCTTGAGGCATGAAGGGAACAATTTTAATCCTTTGAATACCATTATCTGCACAAAAATTATCAAATTCCGAGGAAAAAAATTCTCTTCCATTGTCTGTTTGTAGACATTTGATTTTGTGCCCACTCTGATTTTCAACAAGAACTTTAAATATTTTGAAGTTTGAAAATACTTCTGATTTTCTAGAAAGCATATAAATCCAAACTTTCCTTGTACTATCATCAAGAAAGGTAACAAAATAGTTTGCGCCTCCCAAAGAAGTTACCTCGGTAGGACCAAAGATGTTAAAATGTACCGATTCCAATGGTGTTGTCCTCTTGTCACGTCCACCCGTCAAGAAGCTGACCTGGTTTTGTTTGCCATAAAGGAAATGTTCACAAAATATTAAATCTACCACTTTGAGACCCAGAAGCTAGTCCCTTGTGAGCATAACATCAAGTCCTTTCTTTCTTATGTGGCCAAGCCTTTGATGCCAAAGGCTTGCTTTGTTGTCCTCAACAACCATGGCAACTCCCACTTCACTGCGACTCTCAAATACATAGTGACTACCTAATTTATTACCCTCACTAAGGCAATCAACATGGTTCCCTTGGTGACCTTCCAAGTATCCGACAGAAAATTGACATCACATCCTCGTGTAAAAAGATGACCAACGAATATCAAGTTTCGTTTCAATTTTGGGACATGTCTAACATCTTTTAACAACCATGTTTTCCCCCTTCCAGCAGTAATAAAAGATCACCTTTGCCAACAATTTCACAAGCCTTATTGTCACCTAAAAAGACATTTTTAAATTGACCTTTTTGTTAGTTCATGAATGCTTCCATACATGAAGTTGCATGATAGGATGCCCCAGAATCAAGCACCCATGAATCTGAAGTGATGTCAACAGTGGAAAGAACTAGAACACTATCTTCTTTGTCATAAATGGTATTAGCTTCACTGTCCCGCATGTTCTCTTGTGCCTTTTTGTAATTTCTACATTCCTTTTCCTGATGACCAGATTTACCACAAAACCAACAGTCACCATTTCTGCCTTTAGACTTCGATCTCCTTACAGATTTGGATCTTCGATTATGATTATTTATGCCTCTACTGTGGCTCCTTCCTCTATTGTTGGAGTTTACAAGTGTTAAGGCTTCATTCGATGAAGGTTCTTCATTCTTTCTTCTCAAATCTTTACTTAGAAGACTAGCCGCTACATCATCAAAAACTAGTTTGATCTTGCCGGATACCGAAGTGCTAACTGTTGTTACAACTCCATCCCAGCTGCTTGGTAAGGTGCATAACAAGAGAACAACTTTGTTCTTATCATCTTGTGTCATTGCCATTGAATTCGCTTGGTTGATTAAGGTGTTAAATTCGTTGATATGGTTTGCCATAATGCTACCTTCCTTCATCTTGAGTTTATACAACTTCTTCATTATGAACACCTTATTTGTAGCCAATGCCATTGCATACATGTTTGTAAGCTTGTCCCATACCGCTTTCATTGTCGTTTCAATCGTGACATTGAAGGGGACACTATTGGACAGCGAGAGAAAAATTGTTGCTCTTGCCTTCTTGTCTAGTTTTTCTCATTCTTCATCAGCCATCGTAGATGGCTTCTTTTCTTTCCCTTCAAGTGCAAGTGAGAGGTCTTGCTTAATCAGCAAGGACTCCATCTGTACTTTCCACAAACTAAAATTTTGTCCAGAGAATTTCTCTACCCTCGCATCTTCCATGATTTCAAAATTTCAACTAGTGATCGAACCTCGCTCTGATACCAATTACAAGTTTTAGATGCAAATTAAGGTGTAGAAAATAAATAGAGAGTTCAAAGATGAAGAGAAGAAAAACATACAATTTATTATGTCCATAATTATAGTTATACATACATAGCAGCTTGTAGCTTCACAAAAACCATCATATAAAATTATATTCAAACAACTCTTTAAAGAGCTTCGAGAGAGAAGTTGAAAGGCCAAGTATTTGGCGGCAAGATAAGAAGTCCGTTGGACTTCACCTCCAACATATATAACATTTTTGGGAAAGTTAATTAGTAATTTTTAAATTTGAACCATTGCAACTTAAAATTTGAAATTAATTGTATTTTTGTTTTTCAAAATTTATAGCAATTTAGAAATAGGATATGGAAACACATCTATAAAGTGGATTTAATATTATTAGAAAAACTAGTTAAAATTATTCAAGATATTTTAAATTTAAACCGTTGCAATGCAATAGTTGAAATTAATACCATAATGGTATTACAATTTGTTTTTTATAAGTTTTTTTTAAGTGTAAAATTGGAACAATTGCAAAAAAATTTTAATATTTTGTGAAATGATACAAAAGATGTCTATAAAGTAGATTTGATATTATAAGAGAAGTTAGTTTGAAATTTTTAAATTCGAACCATTCCAAACTTAATAGTTGAAATTTTTTTTTTTTTCAAACTATATAGCAAGACATCTATAAACATTACATACAAAAGGTTTAATTTATTTTTGGGTTTTACAATAGAAAATATTAATGCAAGAAATCTATACATAAAATGATATTCAAAGATAGAATTATTGAAATATAAAATAAAGAAAAAATAATTTTAATTTAAAGAATGATATACAAAGGTGGTTCCAAATAGAAGACTATAAAAACATATAATCTAGGAACCACAATTAGCAGTGGTTTGACATCACTTAAAATGTGAGTCATTGTTCTTTAAAATTCCCCCAAAAAAGGTTCAATCTAAAACAAGTTTAAACAAAAAAATATTTTCAAGCAAGTTATGATTTTGTTCCATCCATGTGTAAGTGGAAGAGGCCACACACAATCTATCAAATAGGATCTGTAATGAAAAGACAAAATTAAAATAAATATAAAATTGAAAGTGCTTATATAAGCATATATAATTTAAAATTAAAATTAAGTTGGTTACAAAGTTGAAATGTAGTGTGTAAACGGTTATGGAACAACATATTTTTAAAGCAAATAGGAGTATACCTACATCTTGAAGATGCAACGTGTGGGATATGAAGTTTGATCAACACTTCTAGCCATGGTGTGATTGCCTAAAAATGGAAACACTAAAAAAAATGTGGATCACAGTCTTAGTGCAGTTAGAAAGAATGGAGACATAAGGAAGCTTTTTTTTTTCACCAAATTTAGGGAGGGAATAGTTTTATACCTTGAACAAATAGAGGGTAGATGTGTGTTGGCATAGTGTTGTCATTGATGTCAACATGTAGAAGAAATGAGTTGTAGAAGAGAAGAGATGAGTTTCAGAAGAAACAAGTTGTAGATGAGTTGGTTCAGGCTTGGCATTATTGCTATGTGCTCTTCATCTTGATTACGAATTATTATTGTATTCTCTTCATGTTGATTACACAATATATTCATATTGTGCATGTAGATAAATCGGGTCTTGTTGATAAAGCCTTTGAAAATGTGTTGGGAAAAGACCAAACACATTTTGCACCTCTGTAATGATGCATTTTGTTGTAAGTTTGCCTTTTGGCAAGAGCTTTTTCTATTTTGGTTGACCCACAGTGTCTCTCCACATGTCGCTGTGACTTTGCATTTCAGCATGACCTATTTCGGGCTATGCAGTTCCTTTGTGTTATACCGATATCCCCCAGTTTTCATTGTGACACTTGTCAGGTTTGGTACGACTATACATTTTAGTAAGACTCTTTTTGCTTTCTGTCGACCTTTGATGCTATGCCGATATGAGCCTGTTTTTGTTGTGACATGTAAGATGTCTTGCCAATATTATCTCTTTTTTTACATGACTCTACACTTTGGTAAGACCCTTTTTGCTTCTTGTCGACTCTTTAAGCTACATTGACATGAACTTTTTCGCTGTGATAGGTAACCTGTCTTGCCAATGATAATTATTTTTTGTTGTGACTTAGTTTATTGGCAAAACCAAAAATGCATCAAGTGTAGGTGCTTTGTGCTATAGCAATAAGAGTTCTACTTTGTTGTGATTGTGAGGAGTCTTGGTGAAATGTCTCTGATGCCGAGAAAGACCAGAAATGACATGTTTTTCTTCTTATCGGTGCATGCCAATATGTGAGTTGTCCATGTGGGTGGTTGACTAAGGTTGACCATATGACATAGATGGAGATACTGAGGACGTGGAGCATGTAGAATGAATCAATGTCCATTTGGAGGAAATAAGATTTTTCTACCAAAGATGAGTTTCATGAACACACCGAACATGATAGTTTGCAATCCAATCAAATTTGATCGTAGGAAGAAATGTGAGATAGCTTCATTTAATAAAGAACAAGTTGCAGGTTGTTGAGTGGCTCCAAAAGATATGATCCCACAACCATGAGAATATCATAATATCTTTAGTCGACAAGACATCAAGTCACAAAGTAGGTGAAGATTACTAAATGTAGAAATTTGATCTCAAAGGTCGACCCAAAATTGGAAGAAGATGTAATTAATGTTGGGGGTCAATCTTTCTGTAGGGTATATTTCTAAGAGGCTCAAGTAAATTTCTTTTTGAATTATTTTTGGAGGGAAAATCCTTAGCGCACAGAGATGACCAAACAAGGGGGCAGTTCGATGTGATGTGTGGTAGGTGGAATGAAAGAGAAAAAGATGTAGAGAAAACAAAAACCTGAAGAGTGAATGTTGAATAGAATGTGCAACAAGAAAAGAGTATGGAAGTAGAGAACAAAGAAGAGGTCGAAGTGTGAATTCTGAATTGAGAGAAGGTGTAGAGGAGAAAAGAAGAGTGCAAAAATGAGAGGCAGATATCACAGAAGGAAAGTCACAAAGTGTGCTAGATAGAGAGAACTGTATCAAACAAAGATCAGATAATGTCATGCAGAGATAGACATAAGACAGAGAGAAGAATATTGAGTTGAATAGCCAAAAAAGAGAGGGCAAAGAAGAAACCGTAGAGAGTTGTCATAATAGAGCATCATGGTATGCATTGCAATCAATTTCAAAGAGTTACAAAATCTCATTTGTAACAAGGCATCTCATTTTATTTGAAATTAGATCACTAGTTCAGTGTATGTCATATGAGTGGGTGCTCAGATTAGGGGTATGTGCTCCTTTGAGTTGGTGCTCATAAATATCAAGTGTTGGTGCTCCTTTGTGTTGGTGCCCATAAAAATTGTGATGTGTTGGATATTGTTGCTGCTAGGATATGTTGTTGTCATTGATGTCAACATATTCTTGTATTCCAGTATTGCAAAGAGTTGTTTTAGTGTTCCGATGATTGTTGAGAGTTGATCTAGTTAGCTTATTTTGTTTACTATGTTGAATCAACTAGAGATACTTGATTTAGTGTTGGTTTCATGATGATATATGGTGATTTGATCGAGCTATGGTTTTCGGTATGAAGATTGGTTCTTCAGCTTTTAGTGTTGCAGTGTTCTAGTATTTTATCTGTTGTGCTTCATAATGATTATATCTTGAGTTGTGGATTCAAGAGAGAGTTTGGGATATTTGTGTGTATCTTCAATTCAAATGGTTTATGATTTGGTGCTTTGCAAGTTATCTTTCTAGTCCTATTTGTTATTGTTGAGTGTTCTTGAGTATTAGCATGTTCATCGATGGAGATTTGATTAAGTGGTGTTGGTGCAGCTATTGCAGATGGTTCTAACGTTCTTGTTGGTGTTTCCTAATAGTTTCCTATTTGTTTCGATTGTCTACATTAATCATTGTGTGCGTTATTGAAGATCTTATGGGTCCAATGATATTCTTCATGTTATGTGACATTTTTGGTGGTGTAGCACGTTGCAGTTGATCTTGGCAAGATTTCTAGTGGTGTTGCAATTTGAGGATTTGATTTGGGTCTATGCTATGTTAGCAATGACAAATTGGTCTAGTGGTTGATTTATGTATCGTGTAATATAATTTTGTAATTAGGCATTAAGGGGTGAGCCGACCTTGTAGTCAAGGTTGATGATTTGTATGAATAGGTGTTATATTCATGTAATTGGTGTAGAGGTGTTGTGTCCACATTATCAGAGAGTGGTGTTGTGTGAATAAGAGAATTTATCTTTTAGTGTGAAGTGTAGAGAAGAGTGTGTTTCAGGGCAGACAATTGCACTTAACTAGAACCGTCATCAGGCACTTAACCAGAACCTTCCCTATGGGTTGTAGCTTTCTAAGTCATTATATTTTGAGAAATGAGCTCTAGGCAGTGTGCTTGAATGCAAGAGAATTCCCCATTATAATAATTACACATACTACTATAGAGTATAATCTTATTGTGGGTAGGTTCCTATCGTGGTTTTTCCCTTAACCAGCTTTTCCACGTCAAAAATGTTGGTATTATGTGTGTTGTTATTGTGTTTATCTTTGTTCTTGTTGCAGTTAATCAGATTTGAAGTTGTGCTTAAATTGTTTAATCTGGTGAAAACTGATTCAGCCCCCTTCTCAGTTTTCCTTCATTGATGTTGCCAACATTAATGATATACTTTTTCAGTATGAGGCTGGATAGAGCAATAGTCTCTAGCAACATTTCTCACTGAGGTTTTCCCCCACCATGGGTTTTCCTTGCATTCACTATGTTATGAGTTTGAATTGTGCATGAGTGTTTGATGATTCATATTGATACTCTTACTCTCAGATTTCATAGTTCTCATAAGTTGAATTTCAAGTTTTAATGATCCACTGATTCAACCCCCCTCTCATTGGTCTAATTGTGTTCCTTCAATTGGTATCAGAGCGTTAGGTTCCCTAATAAATAAGCTTTCTCTAGCTTGCGTAGATTTTGGTTTGTGAACAAAATGGCTAGGAATGAATCCTCCTCTGCTGAAGCACCAATGTTTTATGGTACAAACTATGCTTTTTGGTGCAGAAAAATGGAAACCTAATTGTCCTCTTTAGGTTTTTATGTTTGGATGTCAGTTAAAAATGGTTATACTATTCATCAAGTTCCTCCTCTAGAACCTGATGCTAAAAGAGAATATGAGTACAATGACAAAGCTAAGAACACAATCCTAAGTGGGCTATCTGATACAAAATTTGTCAAAGTTATGCACTGCATATCTACAAAAGAAAAATGGAACAAGCTGCAAAGAATCTATGAAGGAGATGTAAAGGTAAAGGAGGCTAAACTGCAAAATCTTAGAGGATAGTATGAAGGATTGAAGATGAAGGAAGAAGAGAAGATTGTTGATTATCTTCAAAGAGTGGATGAAATAGTAAATTCTATAAGAGGACTTAGATAGGAAATTTTAGATGAAGTAATTGTCAAGAAGGTGTTGAGATCATTGACAAAAAAGTATTACACAAAGGTCTTTGTCATTAAAGAAGCTAAATACTTAAAAACCTTCTCCATGGATGAATTATTCGGTTCATTATCAGAGTATGAAATGAGGACCATAGGTGGTGAAACATCAAAAAGAGAGGCTTCTTTGAACACAACTAAGAAAGGGAAAGAAGTATCTACAAGTGTAGATGAATATGACTTTGACACTGTTGAAGCAAACTTTGTTAGGAAGCTAAAGAAAGGATAAAGAAAATACAAAGGTAAGTTTCCATTCAAATGCTTCAACTATGGCAAGATAGGACATTTTGGTGCTAAGTGTCCATATGAAGAGAAGGGAGATGATGAGAGTCAAAGTATGAAAGGTAAAAGTAAAATCTCTTTAAGACCAAGAAGAAGAAATTTCCATAAGAAGAAAAGTCTCTTTACCCTGGATAGTAATGCTACTAATGGGGAAAGTGAATTAGATGTGGGCAGCAGTGGGAATGAAAGAGAAGTCAACCTTTTCATGGTACAAGAGGAATTAGATGAAGGAAAAGCATCAAGAAGAAATTACAGGATTAAATTTGAAGATCATAGTTCATATGGCAACGATGAAGAAGATGAGATTGATGTTGAAGTTGACTTATATGGATAGTTAGTGTGTGCACTTGAAGAGATTAAGAGGTTGAGGAAGGAAAATAAAAAGTATAAGAATGCTACTACAGAGGAACACAACTGATTAAATAAAAGTCTTTGAAGAGTTAAAGAAAAATATTATTAATTTGAAAACATAATTGGAAGATGCCAAGGGGATGAGGGAAGTGATAAAATTAGAATTGGAAGCCAAAGAAAAGGAGTGTCAAAAGTTAGAGAAAGAAGTTGTGTATCTTAGGAAAGAGATTCAGAAGTGAAAGGATGATCTCAAGCTGAGGATGAAATATGAGGGTAGCACCAATGCATTGAATGATATGTTGCATAAGAAAAAACATTTAAATGATTCTACACATGTGGGATATGAAGCTGGACAATATTCTACCAGAGTCGAGTCTTTAAAAAGAGATTTAAATTTCATATCTTCAAGTGAGAATTGTAATGAGCAAACTTTTTTTAGTTAGCAATGCTCCAAGAAAATAGATAATTTCAAATGTTGTTGCTTCACAAAAGGAAAATGTTGCTACTGCTACAAAATATTATCATGTTGATCACAAAGGAAAGACCAAACTAGACAATGATGGTTTCACCAACGACAAGGACACAAGGAGGAGTTTTATGAGATCAAGATATGCTGCTACAAGGAAGCCAAAATGGACTATTCCTTCAACAATGATTGGTATGCTCCTTAATTCCATGGTTATTGCTATAAATATAATGCATATGAACATAGAATCTCAAATTATAGACTTATGAATAGACCTCATCCTAGTTATGAAAACAAGAATCCTTTTACTATTCTAAGGGACATTAATGTTGTATTCTATCACTGTAATGAGGTTGGTCATAAAAGATATGAATGTAGAAGAATAACAAGTCAATCATATGGAAAACCTTATGGTTCATCATTTAATAAAAATATAAAATTCTACTATTGTTAAAACTATGGTCATATTGCAAAGCACTGCAAGTCAAGGGCTTCTCAACATAAAAAGACATTAGGAGTGGAACAAGCAACCACATCGAATCAGAATGCTACAATAGAGAAGAAGAAAGAAACTAAGCAAGTGTGGGTAGGAAAAAAAAAGACAAAAATGAATCAAGTTTGATTGTGCAAACAATTTTGCATACAAAGATACAAAATCTTTGGGTTGTTGACAGTGGGTGTTTCAATCATTTGACAAGAGACAAGAAAAAACATATCAAATTTGAAGATTGGAATGGAGGTTCAGTAAGATTTGAAGACAACTCTTCAATCAAAATAAAAAGCAAATGAACACTAAATATTGATGGCAAGTTGAAAGCTCATAATGTATTCTATGTTGAAGGATTAGAACACAATTTACTTAGTGTAAGTTAGATGTGTGACAATGTATGCTTGATGATGATTGTAATCATATGTTGTCATTGATGAAACACACACACTCACATATGTTCATATTGTCTACCGATGTAACTTTAAGATTGTTTACACTACAACTAGTATACTAAGTGGTTTGTCTCTAACTGGTACTTTGTGACTACCGGTATATGCATTAGAGACAACCAGTGGATATTCATTAGTTGGCATCAAGATAAAGATCAAGTGGAGATAATGTCAGAAGATTCAAGGATAATGGTTCATGTATTTAAATCCAACCGATATTGATTTTTCTAACCAATACTTATTTATTTTGTGATGAGTTACCACAAATCGTGATGAGTTATCCCACCGACAAATTTTTTGGCGGCAATTTTTGTGATGAGTTATGGTCACTTGACCAGATACACTGCACCTAGGAAATTGTGTTATGATTTTCTTAGGCTGACATGAAATTGAAATGTCTATATTTTGACATCTTAGTAAATCATTTTGATATTATATGTGATGTTGAAGAGTGAAACATTTTTGTTGTATGTGAGAGCAAAATTGTTAAGTTGTAGAGTGTGTTGTATAGTAGTATTGAAAATGTTTAGAAGGATCTGATCAAGCAAGTAGTGGGCTACTCACACAGATCAAACCATTCCTGTTGTCTTCTAACAATTACAACAGAATTCAAATCCCCTAACTGGATAAGCTCTAACAAGCTTCTATGTACAAATCCTCTAACAGGGTGATCCATTAGTTTGGATTCAGAAATCCTCCACTGAGGTTACTCCTAACAAGGTACTACCTTTTACAGGGTATAAGCTTCTAATATAGATTTGGGATCTCTAAACAGATTCACTACTAACAGAGCACATTGTAGACCCTAACCGGTCAACTATCTATTACTGTAGATAATTAACTTGTGAGTTCCATCTCACCATGGTTTTTACCTATTTGGGTTTTCCACATATAAATATTTGTGTTATGGTGGATGTTTTACTTATTGTGGATGTTGTTATATCATGTTGGATTATATTAATTTTATTGAAAAGATTTGTTAAGTTCATATACTGGTTACTAGCTAAAGTAGTTTCATTTTTGGTGTCATTGATTCACCCCCACTCTTAGTGCTTTTCAATTCCATCAATTTGTATCAAAGCATAACTTATGTGAAGCCTAATCGCTTAGTTAGAAGTATTGAAACCACCATGGGGGACATGAGCTACCTTGAGATGGCTAGAGAGGTAGAAGCTAGCATAAATGAGATTGAAACCCTAAGGGTCAAACTGAAAGCTTCTCAAACCAAAAGAAGAGAGCTTACTGAATAACTATTGGAGATATCTAATAATAGTTCTTTAGATGAAGCCAATATTGATGCTTTGGCTGAGGAAGTTGAAAAAATTAATGGTGGAAAGCTAAATTTGAGGAGAGAGTTGGAAAGTCTTACTATTTGCATGAGTTAGGAATTGGAAGCCAGAAGAGCTGCTGAAAATCTTATCAAGGAGAGAGATCACGACATTTCCAAGATCAAGCGAGAAAATGCTACCTTGCATGAGCACTTGAATGTTGAAAGAGAAGAGAAGGAAAACCTGCAACTAGATCTTGATTTAGCATCATCTTTGAAAGAGAACCTATCTAAGAACAATTAAGATATCACTACATAGCTTACTGAACCAAATGAGAAGTTGGACAAGTTCATCAAAAGTTCTATATTGTTGGAAGAACAAATTCAGTCTCAAAGGATGAAAGGTGATACCTCTGGACTTGGTTTTCACACATCTATAAAGGGTGAATCCTTCGGTACCAAGAGCAACACTCTTAAGAACAAATCTGTTCCTAAGGTCAAAAAGTCTACTGGTAAGAAGGTCTTTAAACCTATTTGTTTTGTTTGCCATAAACCTAGTCACACTACAAATGTTTGTAAAGACAAACCTAATAGGAATGCAAGCTTCAATACTAATGCTAGGTATATGTCTAAGAAGTTTGAAGGTCATTGCTTCACTTGTGGAATGTATGGACATAGATCTATTGAGTGCAGAAATGGAGAAAATAATCCCATACCACATATGCATCCAAGACCAAATAGCAAATAGATGAGGAATTTTGACAACCAGGTCAACATAAATTGGCAAAGACCCTATGACAACTGGTTTAGTCCATTTGAGATGGAGAAGGTAGCGAATGTCATATGCACCATCTGTAATAACTTTAGTCATGTGGCTATGAACTGCAGAAGAAGAATTGGGAGAGGGAATGAAAGACCTTGGAGATCATTTGGTATGGCTTGCTATCATTGCAATAAACCGGGGCACTTAGCAAAATCATGTAGATCTAGATATAGAAAACTAGTCAACTCTTCTAAGGATCAGAAAGGAAAGAAGCAAGTAAACTTTGAAGAAACTAGAGAGGAAGTGAACAGGATATGTGATGTAGAGAGGTTAGGCTCTCCTACTAGGTTTGCTTACTCTTGATGTCTCCTTAGGCTGTCTCTTGAAACATCCAATGGTTCCACACTTTCCAACCTTTCAAAGGTTGTAGGACCCATGCTTACTGACCTTCCAGAGGTACTTAGAGTAAGGTCACCTCCTCTTTTTTTGTGAGTGTCCAACACTCCTTACTAGAGACCTTCCTACCCAACACCTTCTCACAACTTAACCAAGAGACAACCCCCTCTACCATAGGATCTCCATTCACACATGAACAAAACAATTAGGGATGATTTTGCTTAGTTATCCAACCCAGTCCCTTCATTTAGGAATTTGGAGTTAAACAATTCCAATATTTAGGGCCAATCTACACTTTTAGGTCTACTAGGAGACCTAGTTCAATTAGCCCTACCTGCAAGGTATTTTGCAACTATCTATCAGAAGTCTTGAACACCCCTATGAACTATTTAGGTTTTCAGATACCCTTTTGGAAGCTTCATACAATATCTCAGAACTGGACATGGGTCTAGTCTCTAACCATCCTAACCCTTTTTAGGCCTAATTCCCTTCTTTTAAGCCTACAAATAGGGGTTTGCTTGAATGTATTCACTAGTCCAATTGCTCAAGGACCTAGATTATTTTTTCAGGTATATACATCCATGAGGATGTCCAATCCAACCTTGTATCAATCCCATCCAATGGATTTACCCAACTAGGGCTTGTTGTCCATAATCCCCATTGCTTGCCAACTCAACATGCCAAGCCTAGGGTATGGTGGAAAATCTATTGTTTAACCTCCCTTGTCTTAAAATAAAAATGAAAAATGAAAACATACTTTACAAGGCCTCCTAAAATTCCATAAGGTTTCAGTATAGAGTTCGACCATGGAATGCTAGGAATGGGTCATGGAGTCTTTAAAACCCTAGTTTTTAGGTCTTTAGGACCCTCTTGCAACAAAAATGACAAAACATGCAAACTATAGCACTTCAAAGCCTCAAACCACCATAAAATGAAAGATATGTCTCTTCTCTAACAATTAATTCCTTGGTTTGGGCTTGGAAGTCCATACAGACTATACAAAACCAATTAAACTCAATTATACTCACTGAAAAACATAAAATTTTGAAAGACTAAACTTGCTCTTCTTGTTTCATTACTTCAACCAACCATTCTCATCAATTTTTCCAACCCTTATATCGGCCTTGGGTTGGTTACAAATTATTTCTTAACTAAAAAAGACAACCAACTAGCCATTGGTGTGTGAAAGTGCAAATGTTGCAAAGTTGCTATGAGCAACTTTTGCAACTTTTACAACTTTTTACATAAGTGAGCAACTTTGCTCAAATACAACCTAGGTCACTTCCAAATGATCCAAATGACCTTATAAACCTCTAAACAACATCAAACCAACCTATTCTAACTCAAAAATAACTTATTGTACCAAGTGCTTTATCTGGCACCCTTAAGAGCCCATATGCCAAAATTGGCCAATCAGTAACTCCTAGGGTCCTTACAAACATTTGAGAACTTATTCAAAGAACTATTGACCTTATTACAAACCAAAACAACATGATTCCAATCTCTTGAAATCAACACAACAAAATTTCCCTTGTGCCCCTACACCATGCTCCGAGGGTAAGAAGAACTCAAGTCTCTTGAGTGGATAAAGCTTGGACAGTGGTACCATGTTGTAATATATCTCTCTCTGACATCTATGTAGCCTTTGACTCTAGTAGTCCTATCCATTTGATCAGATAGTCTTTATAGACTCCTTTCCTATTCTTTTTCACAACCTTAGAATCCAAAATGCATTCCAATGTGACCGATTGGCTTGGAGGTAAATCTTGTAACCAGCCTACATCTTCAATAGAAGCAGTCTCTTCTTTATTTGTAGCTATATGAGACCCTTTGTATGGATACAAATCACATACATTGAAGGTTGGTGAGATGCCCAAGTTTGGAGGTAACTCTAACTCATAGGTATTATTGCCAAACTTATGCAATATCCTAAGAGGTCCAATCTTCTTCATGCATATTTTACTAGGTTGTCCCCTGGGTAGTGTCTCCTTCCTCAAGTAGGCCAACACTAGATCACCAACCTTATAGTGTACTTCTCTTCTTGTTTTATCTGCTAGTGCCTTGTACTTCTCATTGTGCTACTGCAATGTCTTCTTGACCTGCTCATGTATCTCTTTTACATTCTCTACAAAGTTTTCCCCTTGTGCACTTCTATGGTTTATAGAACTGAGATCTCTAAGCTCTAAGATTCCCCTAGGATGCCATCCATATACTATCTCAAAGGGAATCCATCCTGTTCTCCTATTAACTGAGTCATTGTAGGCATACTCTGCTTGTCCATGCTGTTTGGTGAGACATCTCAACAAGTTGCCTAAGGATCTGTTAACTACTTCAGTTTGACCATCTGATTGTGGATGGTATGTTGATGAAAATGAAATTTTTGTGCCTAGTTTCTTCCATAAGGTTCACTAAAAGTGACTTACAAACTTAGTGTCTTTATCACTCACAATGCTAAGCGATAAGCCATGAATCCTCGCAACTTCTTTGAAGAATAACCCTTCTATGTAAGAGGCATCATTAGTGCATTTGTAACGCACAAAGTGTGCCATCTTGCTGAATCTGTCAATTATGACAAAAATACTATCATACCCTCTTAGAGTCTTAGGCAAGCCAAGAACAACGTCCATGCTCACACATTCCCAAGGTCTGGTTGGTATGGCCCATGGCTGATATAAACCTGCATTGTTGGAGGTTCCTTTAGCTCTCTAACATATAGGGAATTTCTCCACAAACCTTCTAACATTAGACTAAAGTTTAGGCCAATGATAGAACCTTCCAACCTGCTCTAAGGTTTGATCAAGACCAAAATATCCTCCTAAGTTGCCTTGATGTTTCTCCTTGATGATATTGTCTCTCATAGAGCACTGTGGTATCCAAAGTAAGTGTCCTTTAAACAAAAGGCCTTCCTACAACATAAAATCAGAATATGCAACATGACAAACATTAGAAAAATTGGTGCAAACATAATATGCTTCACCAAAATCCTTGTCACCTTGGTATAGGTCTTTGAGATCACTTAACCCCACACTTTGGAGCTACACTTCTTGGATGGTAAAAACTCTTCTACTTAAGGCATCTACTACCTTATTGGTGACTCCTTTCTTGTGTTTGATGGAAAAAGTATAGGACTGCAAGTGCTCAACCCATTTGAGATGTCTTTGGTGCAACATCTCCTATCCATTCAAGAAGCTAAGTGCATGGTTATCAATATAGAATATGAATTCCTTAGGGAGAAGATAATGCAACCATTTATTAAGGGCTTGTACCATGGCATACAACTCTAGGTCATAGGTAGAATACTTTTGTTTTGCCTCATTGAGCTTCTCAGAGAAAAATGCTATTGGATGACCTTCGTGTCTCAAAATTGCTCTTATTGCCAACTTACTAGCATTGCACTCCACTGTAAAGAGCTGATTGAAATCAGGGAGCCAAAGATAAGGTATTTCAACTACTTTTTGTTTCAACAACTCAAACCCTTTGTCGCTGCACTAGTCCATCTAAATTGACATTTCATTCCACCCTTGATAGTATCTAAGATAGGTGCACACACATGGCTAAATCCTCTAATAGACTTCCTATAGAAAGAAGCTAATCCATGAAAACTTCTCACATATCCTATTGAAGTAGGAGTAGGCCAATTAACTATTGCATCTACCTTTTTTGGATCCATTTTCAAACAACCTTGAGAAACTACAAAGCCAAGATATACTAGTTCAGTTTTGAAGAATTTACACTTGTCTAAGTTGATCATCAACTTTTCTTGATGTAGCTTCTTCAAGACCTAATGCAAATGTTTGATATGCTCCTCCCTTAACCTGCTAAAAATTAGAATGTCATCAAGATAAAGAATCACAAATTTACCAATAAACTTTGCAAGCACTTCATTCATGAATCTCATGAAGGTGCTAGGTGCATTTGTGAGCCCAAAGGGCATCACCAACCATTCATAGAGCCCCTCATTGGTCTTGAAGGCTATTTTCCACTCATCTCTAGGTTTGATCCTTATTTGATGATAACCTGACTTCAAATCCACCTTTCAAAAGTAACAAGCTCCTCCTATGTAGTCCATTAGGTCCTCAATTCTTGGCATTGGAAATTGGTATCTGATTGTAATCTTGTTGATGGATCTTGAGTTAGTGCACATTCTCCATTTGCCATATTTCTTAGGTACCAAAACAACAGGTACTGCACAAGGGCTTAAACTCTTATTTATCAACCCCTTATCTAACAAGTCCTGCACTTGTTTTTCTATTTTATTTTTTTTAGTAGGTGTCATTTTGTAAGCAGCTTTGTTTGGCAAGGTAGCTCTCGGTATGAGGTCTATCTAATGGTTCAAATATTTGTATGGGGGTAAAGCATCTGGTATCTCATTTACAAAAGTGTCTTTGTACCGGTCCAACAAGGTCTTCACTTCTTGAGGTACGATTGGTTTGGGTTCAGTCTTTGCCTCTACTTTTGGTTTCACTATGATGGCACATCGTTGGTTCCCTTCATGCTTCAACTCCTTTAGGAACTCTTTCCCACTAAGAAACATAACACTTGAGCCTACATGTCTTTCTTCTCCTTGAACAACCAAAGGATCCATTTGGAACTTCCTACCTTCCTTGGTGATAACATAAGAATTCTTCTCCCCATCATGTATGGCTTTGACATCATATTGCCAAGGACATCCAAGAAACAAATGACATGCATCCATGGGTAGTATATCACATAGTAATATATTATTATACTCTCCAATCTCAAAGTCTACCCAAACTTTCTCATCAACTAACGCATGTTGTCCTTTACTCAACTAAGATACAATTCAATGATTGGTGTGTGGCAACCTTTTCAACTTGAGTTTATCTACCATCTCAACTGCTACAATGTTCTCAGTAGACCCTGAATCCACTATGACCTTACAAATATTACCATATGATCTGCAAGTGGTTTAAAAAGGTGTCTTTCTTTGAGTAGGTTATTTGGCCTATGGTACCTTCAACAAGGTTCTTCTTAGCATTAGGTTATCTCCATCTAGGACTAGTCTAGCTTTTCTCATTGGTGAGGTAACACTTTTATTGTCTTCCTCCTACACCAACTGAGTTCTCCTTTCACCTACATAGTAACTTGAAGTCTTTTTAGGACACCAGTTCGTGGTATGGCCCACTTGATGACAATGAAATCATTTACCAGTGAAGACTGTGGGTCCTCTTCCTTAAGTGCCAAATCTGCCCCTAAAGTTGTTTCTTCCTCTAGAGTTGCCTCTAAATGGTCCACTCTTGCTAAAGTTATCCCCACTATTTTCAGTTTGATTTCCCTCTTCATTCTTGCCAGAGTTATGACCTCTTTGAAAGCTACCTCTTCCTCTGAATCATTTACCTCCTCTGCCTCTTTGATTGAACTCACTTTTCCTCTTGATCTTGTCCTCTACTCTCAAAGACAACTAAAAACACTTATGGACTATCTCAAGCGCCATCATGCTAATTTCATCTTGAATGTTTTGTCTAAGGCCATTTAGGTATCTTGCTACCTTCTCCACTTTTTCCTCTTGCTTCCTTTCTCTTGGTGTTAGTTTGTTGAACTCCTCTATGTAGGCACTCACATCCATTTCTCTTTGCTTCAAACTCATCAACTTCTTGTGTATCTGCACCTCATAATCTAGAGGTAGGAATTGAGTTTTGATTCTGATCTTTATTCTCTCCCAGGAGTTGATCTTCTTTCTCCTAGTTTGTTCCCTTTCTTCTTGCATCATGTTCCACCACACTAGAGCTAATCCTTTCAATTTTGTCTTATCCATATTGACCCTCTTTTCTTATGAAATCTACTTGTATTCAAAATTATTGTTCAAAGATTCTATCCAATCCAATAGCTCTTCTCCATTTAGGCTTCTATTATAGATCAGTAAACCATCTAGGCTATCTTTGTTAGGTGATTTAAGGGCATCCAAAAATATTTGCTGATCTTTTTCCAACTCCTTCTTTTCTGTCACCACTCCTATCACATCTGCATCTTCATCATCAGTTTCATCACCCGACTCTATGATCTTGCCCTTACCTTTCTTGGAGTCTTGCTCCCGAGCTTCACTAAGCATGTCTTGGACCAAATTCCTAATGGACTCTTGAATCATTGCCTTAGGTGGCATGCTACTGGATTCTGACTCTACCTCTTAGTCTAACATACACCACTTTGTTCAATCAAGTGACTCTGATACCAATCTGATGTAGAGAGGTTAGGCTCTCCTACTAGGTTTTCTTACTCTTGATATCTCCTTAGGTTATCTCTTGAAACATCCAATGGTTCCACATTTTCCAACCTTCCAGAGGTTGTAGGGCCCACCCTTGCTGACCTTCCAGAGGTCCTTAGAGTAAGGGGACCTCCTCTTATTTTTTGAGTGTCCAATACTCCTTATTAGAGACCTTCCTACCCAACACCTTCTCACACCTTAACCAAGAGCCAACCCCCTCTACCATAGGATCTCCATTCACACATGACCAAAACACTTACAGATGATTTGCCTTATTTTTCCAACCTTGTCCCTTCATTTAGGATTTTGGATTTAACTGATTCCAAGCTTTAGGGCCAATCTGCACTTTTAGGGCTACTAGGAGACCTAGTTCAATTAGCCCTACCTTCGAGGTATTTTGTAGCTATCTGTCAAAATTCATGAACACCTCTATGAAATATTTAGGTTTTTAGATACCCTTTTGGAAGATTCATACAATATCTTAGAATCGGACATGGTCTCTAACCATCCTAACCCTTTTTAGGCCCAATTCCCTTCTTTTAAGCCTACAAATAGGGGTTTGCTTGAATTTCTTCACCAACCCAATTGATCAAGCATTCTGATGATTGTTTAAGGTCTATAAATCCATGACGATGTCCAATCCAACCTTGTATCAATTCCATCTAACAAATTTACCCAACTAGGGCTTGATGTCTATAATCCCCATTGCTTGCCAACTCAACGTGCCAAGCCTAGGGTATGGTGGAAAATTTGGAGTTTAGCCTCCCTTGTCTTAAAACCAAAATGAAAACATAATTTACAAGGCCTCCTAACATTCCATAAGGATTTAGTATAGAGTTCCACCATGGAATGCTAGGAATGGGCCATAGAGTCGTCAAAACCCTGGGTTTTAGGTCTTTAGGACCCGCCTGCAACAAAAATGACAAAACTTGCAAAATATAACACTTCAAAACCTAAAACCACCATCAAATGAAAGACATGTCTCTTCTCTAACAATTAATGCCTTGGTATTGGCTTGTAAGTCCATACAGACCGTACAAAACCAATTAAACTCAACTATACTCATTGAAAACACAAAATTTTGAAAGGCTAAACTTTCTCTTCTTGTTTCATTACCTCAACCAACCATTCTCATTGATTCTCCCAAGCCTTATATTGGCCTTGGTTTGGTTACAAAGGCTTTCTTAACTAAAAAATACAACCAACTAGCCGTTGGTGTGTGAAAGTGCAAATGTTGCAAAGTTGCTATGAGCAAATTTTGCAATTTTTACTTTTTACATAAGTGAGCAACTTTGCTCAAATCCAACCTAGGTCACTTCCATATGATCCAAATGACCTTATAAACCTCTAAACAACATCAAATCAACCTATTCTAACTCAAAAACAATTTATTCTACCAAGTGCCCTATTTGGCACCCTTAAGAGCCCATATGCCAAAATTGGCCAATCAGTAACTCCTAGGGTCCTTACAAACATTTCAGCACTTATTCAAAGACCTATTGACCTTATTACAAACCAAAGTAACATGATTCTAATCTGTTGAAATCAACACAACAAAATTGCCTTTGTGCCCCTGCACCAATATGGAAGAACAAGAGTGATGACTCACCTAGAGAGGAAAATGTTCATTCACCAAGTGAAGAGAATCCTGCACTGGTGAACTAAGCCTTGTCATAGGGGGTAAGTGCACAAATATGGTGGTATAAAAAGGGGGGTATAAGTGGACACTTTTTTTCTAAAATCAGGTGAGCTTGAATTTGGAGGCAAAATTTGAAAGTCATCCACTCAAGATATGAAGATAATCAAAGAACAAATATTGTAGTACTTTGAATCTAGTTTCCAAACTACTAAACTTTTTCAAAATTGGATAAGATTAAGGGGGTCAAATCCTTCGCGCACAAAAAATAGACCTTGATTTTTTCTAAAAAATATAACATAGTGTCTGACGTGCGCATCAAAAAAGTCATAGTTAGATTTAGTATTTTGACAAATCCTTTGGTAGAAAGATAGTTAAGAGTGATCACTAGAAGATGTGTATTTTTTTGTAATTTTTTGTTGAGTATTTTTTTAAAATTATATTTACAATCAAGCACATCCTGAAAATTAGGTACATGTTCGTGCGTGAAGCATAAGTTGCACTAAACAAATCAAAAATATAATTTTTATTTTTAAAAAATGTAAAGAATCAAGTTCCATACAGTAATATATAATTTTTTTAAAATTTGGATAAGTATTTCAAAAGTTATTAAAAAAATGGTGCACCTATGTCTGTGAGAACTATGGAGACAATAGTAAAAAAAATTCAATAATAATATGTTATTATTGTTCAAATTTTAAAAAAGTTATATGGTTCGAAAGCTTAGAAGATGGGTGAAAATATGGTAGAAATTATAGAAATTCCCACTTGATGAAGTGTAAACCTGATGATGACAAAGTCGATAAAATAAAACACGTCAAAAATGAGAGAAATGGAGGGAAATCAAACTTCCAAATCGTAGCTTTGTCATCCAGGCCTATTTCCAAGCCTAAATAGTCAAAAGCGTGTACAGGGTACTTATTGTATAAAAAGAGCGTACGGGGTACTTATGGTGTAAGAAGCGCGCACGCGCTCTTTTTACTATAAATAGTGCATACACATTATTTTTACTATAAATAGCGCGTACATTATTTTTACTATAAACAACACATATGTGTTAAGTTTGTTTAAATTTTGGGCATGTGTATAATATGATATTATATATATATATATATAATATATGTGTATATACATATAATATATAATATTTATATATATCTGTATATAATAATATATAATATATTAAGTATATATATACACATATAAGTGTATTGTATCCCCTCTCAAGCGCATACAAGGTGCCTCTCTCTCTCTCTCTCTCTCCCTCTCTCGCCTTCTCCATTCCTCCATACCCCATCCCTCCCTCTCCCCCCTTCTCCCTTCCTCCATACACCATCCCTCTCTCTCTCCCTCTCTCCCCTTCTCCCTTCATCCATACCCCATCCCTCTTTCTCTTCTTCTCTCCCTCCCTCCCTCCATACCCCATTGCAACTGTGTCTGCACTTCTATAGAAGTAAGTGAATTTATTTCTTGTTTGCAACTTCCTCTTTGCTTTTTATCATGTATTCTCTCCTAAGAAAATTGACTGATGGATTTGTGTGTGTATATTGAATAGGAGGAATAGGTTTGAAATTGAACCACGAGTGCATTATCGTGAAAAACAAGAAAACATACATTAATATTCTTCTCGAATGTGTTTTTAATAAGTAGAGTAGATGTGGAAAATAGTGTCAACAAAGCAACATGATGAATCAGAGTACCTGCAATATGTTTTTAGAAGGAAACAACCAGTAGGAAGAGAAAGAGGGAGAGTAACACATATGATTTCCTCGAGAATGGCAGTGGTGGGTATGCGAGAGTTCCCATGTTGTTACACAACACTTGTGACTTAAAGAAATTAAAGTTTGTTGTATGCAAGGTAGTGGTAGTATATGATGATCATCACTTTTCAAAAGGCTTGGAACGATACATACCCATGAAAGAAATCAAGTGTGTAATTCCTATAGTCACAATCGAGATCAGTCCTATAACCTTTAAAATTTAATAGCATCATATGTTTTAGAACTTAGGTAGTACTCTTAGGGTTAGGCCAAGCTCTTACACTTACTTTTTAGCGAAGCCTCGTTTTTTGTTCGCTTTGAGTCTCTCCTATGTTGACAATGGTCTAACTTAGCTATATCAAAACTAAACTACTAATGTTCTATTCATAACTTTAAATTTAATATATTATTTTATTAGCCCACCATATGACCCCTTAGGTGTCATTAGAGGTCATATTGTTTCCTAAGAGGTCATATGGTGTCCTGTGACCCCTTAGGATGTTGGCATATGCACACTCCAATGAGACATTGTAGGTGATTGAAGGTTTTGTCATTGATGGCAACCTTACAATCCTATGACTCCGGCAAGACATTCCACTGACACCAGCAAAAGACTCTACACTGGCACTAAGACCACTGGCACCGACACAGTGAAAAAGAAGCATACTGACACAGAGGCCAACGAGATTTTTATTGTAATACATTTTATTTTATTATTATAAAATCATTGTAAGCCGACTAAGGTGAATTGTAAAATGACTCTCATATATAAAGAGTTCATTATAGAACATTTAGAGTGTAAGGAATATATATGAAGGTGATATTAGGTAGACCTATTGTGTGAATAATAGGTTAAGGGTTTATGTAAGAAGTAGGCAGAAACCGGTACTAGATCTAGCATTATAGATGCTATTATGAAGTAGTAAAAGATACTGGATTTATATAATCCATTTTGTAAGTTAGTGAGACTTCCCTTTTTGAGTAGTGTGCTCTAGGCACTTGGCCTTCCTGCATGTGCAGGTCCCTATTGTAAGTAATATTCTCTTATTGGCCAGTAAGTGAATATTGTGGGTCACAAATCCCACCGAGATTTTTCCCACACCAGGTTTCCTCGTTAAATCATTGTGTTATGGTGTGTCTCTTATGTGGTTGTTCTTATTTTTATTCATTGCATTATTTTCTGCTTACCGGTACATAGTTTTATTATGCTCTACATGTTTTAAGTTAAGAAATTCTAACAATCGGATAGATATTGAATCACCCCCCCCCTCTCAGTCCCTATGGGAATTCTAACATAGGACACCATATGACTCCTTAAGACACCATACAACCCATAACAACACCATATGGTGTCCTAAGGGGTCATAGGATGCCATATGACCCCTTGGGACACCAAACGATCCATAACAACACCATATGGTGTTCTAAAGGGTCATATGGTGTTCTATGACCCCTTAGGACACTATTTGGTGTCGTTATAGGTCCTATGATGTGCTAAGGGATAATGTAGTGTCATATGACCCCTTAGATGTTGTTAGGGGTCATATTGTGTTCTAATGGTCATATTGTGTCGTAGATTCGATCTCTCTTCCTCTCCCTCCCCCCTCCTTCTCTCCCTCTCTCCCTCTCCCTCCTTCTCTCTCCCTCCCCCAACTATCCCCCCTCTCTCTCTCCCTCTCCCTTCCTCCATACCCCTTCTTCTATCCCTCCCCTCCCTCTTCTCTCCCTCTCCCCCTCCCTTCCACCCCCCTCCTCTCTCTCTCTCTCTCTCTACCTTCCCTCCTAACTCTCTCTCTCCCTCTCTTTCCCTCTGCCTCTCTTTCCCTCTCTCTCTCTTCCTCTCCCTCCTCCCCTCCTTCTCTCCCTCCCCCTTCCTCCATAGCCCTTATTATCTCCCTCCCTCCCCCCTGTCCTCTCCCTCCCCCCTCCTTCTTCTCTCCCTCTCTCCCTCCTTCCTTTCCTTCCCCCCTCCTCTCTCCCTCCCCCCTGCTCTACCCCCTCCCCCCTCTCTTTCTCTCTCCCTCACTCCATTTTCATTCACATTTTTTCTACTACCAATAGCGCATATGGGGTACTGAACCTATTAGTTCACTGCCTTGCCATAACTTTTTTAAGGCATAGGAGCGCGTACATGGTACTTATTAATTGTAAGCACGTATGGGGTATTGAGCCCATTATTCTCTACCCTACGATAACATTTTTTAGGCTTAGGAGCACGTACGCGCTACTTATTAGTACAAAATGGAAAAAAAAATATCGTTGGGCTTGCCAACATTTTATTGACTAATAGCGTGCATGCGGTTATTGATGTAGCGCATACGTGGTACATCGACATAGTTTTATTTTCCCAAGAGCCTCAACGACATCAAAGTTTTTGAGGTCGTTGAAGGTCCCACTGGAACTGTGTCTGCACTTCTATCACTATTTTATACATAGAAGTAAGTGAATTTTTTGTTTTTGCATGATTTCAAATGATTGAATTGTTGTTCTTATTAGTTTTGTCAATAGTATTGTGACTGTTTAATAGTTTGATTCCAAAAAATACTGATAAGATGCATATTTATGGTTATTTATTTGTTTATGAAATTTTATTTACATATATATGTAATATGATTCTATTTAGGACAACCGATATCAACCATGGGAAAAAACAAGTGAGGAACGATGGAACAACAAGAGGCTGAAAAGGAAAGACAAAGGCGGCGTATGAAGAAATTACATGACATAAGAACAATGGGAGAAGAAGGTATGTCATTCTCAACATCTCAATTCAATTTACCAAATCAACATAATGCACCTAATGCAATTGAAGAAGAGACATTTCATATACCGTATGAACTTAATGCAATTGAAGAAGATATTGCATTGAATAATCAATTAAATGATGAACATACACCTTCTCTATTTGATGAATTGAATGTACATAATGCACTGATGTTAACACCTCCTAGAATCATTCATAGGAAAACAAAGTATCTGATTGACATTGATGAGAATATATTGAAGCCAATGCCCAATAAAATGAATGAATGAAATTGTAGGAGAATGGTTAAAAGAATATGGAAAAACTATTTTGAAAACTTAAATCAAACCAAAACTTAAATCAAACTGCAAGATGTCAATTAATCGTTCAAATGATTAAAAATTTAAATTTTAGAGAGACAATGAAATTTCTAGCCCTAAGATCATTTGAAAGTAACAATGAAAGAACTATTGAGAGAAATCTATTTGATGCATATCAAGCTATTGGTTCAAAATCACGTACTAAAGATTCTAATGCTACTTGGCATGTCATTACATCAACCATAATGAGCTAGAAAATTAAAAAAGATTGTTTGATAAGCAAAACAAGTAAGTCATTAAACGTTAGCAGAACAACATTAAGTAAAGCATTAAAGAGGTGGGAAAAAATAGAGGAACCTAACAATAATTCTCTTTGGGCATTCTCGGGTAGACTACCACGCAAAGACAAGGTTGTTGTTGATGCACTAAGAACATTAATTGAAATTTTTTGGCATGACAACACAAGAGTTTCGCCCAACCAAAGAGATGTTGTTAGAAGGCGAATTGGGTTTACAATTTGTGAGCCACATGCCAAACACTATCTAGATATGACTCAAACTAAATTTTATGAAAGATTTCTTCAAATTTTCCTCAAATAAGAATTTCTCAAAGATGTTTTGAAAGGGCAAAAGATTTTTATATTAAGATTAATCATGTACGCACCACGTGTTGTTGTAGGATGTATATTGAATTTTCCATGCACTATGATATTTTTCGTCATATTTATTCTACTTTGCACACTAACGATGTTTTGTAGGAATGCAATAAACAAGCACCTCCTAAGTCGGTAAGAGAATTTATTTCAAGTGTGCTATGTAATAGACATGATGGTTGCATTTATTATATGATGCCTTGTTTGGAAGGTTCTTATGCTATATGTCATGGTTTGCAACATTTACCAAGATGTGCACATTTAGAGAGCATGCATGAAATTGGTACAAAACTAGTTTCTTTCGGAAAATACAAGAAATTCACATATGGAGTTAAAGATGGAAAAGATTTGAAGAGATGCGAGCTAGTAAAAAATGATATATGTGTAGCTAAATTTATGAAAATGTTTCAAGAGAAACTAGTTTATGAGTACATAATGCATACACATAGAGCTTGATGGTTAGATGAGAAATTCAAGTTATGTAAGGACACATTTCCTCTTGGCACCATTGTCTCTATCATTGATTTCACTGAAAATTATACACTACAACCTCAAAATGAAGTGCAATCTATGTATTATCACTCTACACAAGTTTCTATTTTTGTACAGATAGTATTCATGCATGTAGATGATAGTACAAAGGAGGATATAAAGGTTGTAAGAGAGTATCACTTCTACATAAGTGATGATCGTACCAATTCATCAGAGTTTGTACAAAGATACTTTAAAAGTTTTCTATGATAGTTTAAGGGAAAGGAACATACAATACAACCGACACTTAATATAGTCAAATAATTGCACCACACAATTCAAGAATGCAAGGATGTTTTATTGGTTGACAAGGATGCATATGACAAGTAGTGTACAACATTTTTGAAATTTCACTGAGACTGGACATGGTAAGGGAATGCACGATGGCGCAGGAGCATGTGTGAAAAGAGCCCTAGCTAGAGAAGAATTGAAGTACGAAGGTGGTGTTGAGCTGATAGATGCAGAAACAATTGTGCGATGGTGTAAGTCTACGATGGGTCCAGGTAATCCAAGTACATCAATGGTTTGTAGATATTTTTGGTTGATCACTGGATCTAACATTAAAATTTTTCTAGATTGTTGTACAGTTGTAGGATTGAGTGACATACACTCATTTATGAGTTCAAATTCAAGTTCACTGGTAATTTATACGAGACAGATGGTATGTTTTTTCTCTTCATGCATGTATTGTTTGTGGGAAGAATGTGAATCACAAGAGTGGGTTGAAAAATGGTCTTGTAGACCATTGGTTCCCATTGATACATATCAAATTCACAGAGAACTACAATTGAGCCAGATGGAGACATCAGTGGATTTTGACCATCTATCCGACGTCGTGGATTCAAGTGATTTTTTGAGTTAATTTTTTTGCAAGTATTCTTTTTGGTTCATTTTGTTGTACACCATACTTTATTTTTGGTATTAATTAACACTTTATAAAATGCAGGTCATGTGTATGCAGTTGTTGCAAAAGAGAACAATGAAGAAGGAATGAATTACTATTTGTGTCATTGTGTTGAGCCAAAAGGAAAATTTAAAACCACAATCATTGATGGAGAGGGTATTGAGTACCCAATAGGGTCTATTGTCGTGATAGGAACATGGCTTCAAAGATACCCTATCAAGAATTCTGATGTTTGGTTGTTTGAGGACTTTGAAACACAAACATATTCCTCATTTCTCTAACCTTGTTGCAACAAATATTTATTTGATGAAGTATCGTGGTAGACCTCATAAAAAGATTTTATGGAAAGTTTATGAATCTGACCACTGTGAATGTTGATAAATACAACACCATAGGAGGCCAAATGATCTCTACAAGTTGAATAAACCTGTTACAAGGAGAAGCAAGGAAGCAACAAAGAAAAAACCAAATACATAGGAAATTCTCAAGAAGATGAGAGGTCTGTATTCACAAAAAAAGTGTAATGTGATTAATGATACAAAGAAAAGAATTCAACCTCTAATAGGTCAAGAAACCCTAAAAGGGAAAACCCTAGGCTTGCACATAATAATTAATAAAATAATTAATTAGTATGCAACTAATGTTAGCTTAAGTGTAAAAGAGATAAAGGGGAACTTAATTAATTAAACAAATATCGTTTAATTAATCAAGGAAAGACCTGATTACTCTAACACCCCCCCTTAAGCTAGACTTAGGGAGAAGCTAAAACCTAGAACAACTACTGAAAGCAAGAAAGATGCATCCCAACAACAAGGCCTGATCAGGTACCCAAATACAACCAAATCTCTATGAACCGAAGAAATAGAGAAAACCATGTGGGAAAAAACTCTACTCCAAACAAAGATGGAAAAGAAAAAAGAACACCATTGAAGCAGGAAATAGTTGCAAACACTGTCGAAGAGTAACTGCTAATCTGAAGAACCTCCACTGAAATAGAACATGACTAGGCAAAGAAGACTATAATCTGCATGAGTGCCCTCAAATGACACTACTCGAATCAGATGGCAATAAAGGAAAACAACTAAACTCGAAGATATAGATGGCATGAAACACCAAAGCTTGAAGAGTTGATTAATTGAACCATGAAAGCATTAGAACCAACATGACAAACCTCCCCATAATGCTGAAAAGGGGAGAGGGACAAGTACACTAAAAATGACGGTCAACAAGAATTGCATGATGAAGAACCAGGAACATCGATGGTACAGAGAAAGTACATAGTGTCGTGGAAGGAACAATCACTTGACACACATCATGAGGCGAATGTCATGGAAGGAACACTCACTGGACAAAGGTAGATGGCAAACAAAAGGCAAACATTAACCCCCCATGACACTTTATAAGTAGTGCATGTACAATAAGGCACAAGATGTGCAAGATCCCAAGTATAGAATTCATGATGGCACTTTATCTCAGTATGTTTGCATAAATAAATGATAATAAGATGAGAAATAGAAAGAATAGCCAAAACTGAGACATCCTACTTAGAGAAAGAGATCCCATGACTTGAAACATCCAAGATATTCACAAGAGTGTTTAATAACAAAAAAATGAATAAAATATATGTGGAGAAGAATCTGGAAATAAAAATTAGATGAATGGAAAGTACACAGAACAAGCTTTCTAACAATATAAATTTTCTAAAAAATGGAGTTCGGATGCTCATTCTACGATCCTGGAAGTGCAAAAAGGTGACCCCACTTTGACTAGGAAAAAGTATAGTCAAAGAGACAATTGGAAACAAATTCCAACACCATGAGGTCTAGCTCGGAACTATCTTTCCGACGCCTATTTGTTTTCAAAAAAATGACTCTATATGCTCAAGATATGAGGAAAAAAGTAACCCCGCCTAAAAGGGCAAGAGGGAGGCGGTCAGGTGGCAGGGTTCGGTGGAGGTGGTCTGTCAGTGATGCTCTGGTGGTGGAGTGGAGCAGCAATGGGGCTGTGGTAGTAGGTGGATGGCTTTGGGGCGGCGGTTGGGCTGCAAGCGGTGGAGGCCAGAGGAGAGGCGGTCGCACGCAGTGCAGAGGCGGTCGAGCGGGGAAGGCCGGCGGGCGGGAGGAGGCCAACAAATGGGGGCCTACAAGGGCTAGAGGGCGGGGCCCACTTTGACAGGGCCAGTGGGCCAGACTGTCAGGCCAGTGACAGGACCAGGGGGCCCACGGTACCTTGGGTACCGTGGGAACCCCAAAAAAATGTTTTTGTTTTGTTTTAAAAACTTTACCAGTTTTGAAAGATGTTTTTTGATTTTTTTGATTTTTTTTTTTTCAAAAAAATAAATTTTGGCCTGCATGCTGTAAAAAGGAATTTTTAAATTTTTTTTTTTCTTGAACTGAGTGCCATGGTCATATGTCTTGGTATAGAACAAAAAATACCCCCAGAGGCTCAGGTGTCAAAAATGATCAAATTTTATATGACCATAGGGGTTTTTGGGCCTTCTGAGCACGATAGTGAGGTCTATTTAGGCCCAAAGTGCTAAAAAAAGGCCTATCCCTAGGTCCACAAAAAAAACTTCTAAAACCCCAGATCTGCTTCCAATGCAAAAACAACTCAAAACAAGAACAGGTAGCCATAGATCTGAAGCTCTAATACCATGTGAAAGTTGAGAAATACAACACCATGGGAGCCCAAATGATCTTTGCAAGCTGAATAAACCTATTACAAGGAGAAGCAAGGAAGCAATAGAAAAAAAACCAAATACACAAGAAATGCTCAAGAAGAGGAGAGCTTTGTATTCACAAAAAAGTGTAATGTGATTAATGATACAAAGAAAAGAATTCAACCTCTAATAGGTCAAGAAACCCTAAAAGGGAAAACCCTAGGCTTGCAAATAATAATTAATAAAAGAATTAATTATTATACACCTAATGTTAGCTTAAGTGTAAAAGAGATAAAGTGAAACTTAATTAATTAAATAAATATCGTTTGATTAATCAAGTAAAGACCCGATTACTCTAACAACCATGAGGCAATACTTGACACAATACGAGTTAGAGCCGATCCTGAAGGCTCACTTGATTGATTCTATGGTTCAGAGTAGAATGATTTTGAGAATTTTGTATATATCATCGACGAATTGTTCTATATTCATTTTTTGTATATATAAATGCCCCTGATCTTATTTTTACATGTTCAGGGGCATAATTTTGTATATTTAAATGGCAATGAGCTGATTTGTACATATGTACATGCCAAATTTTGTATATTAGAATGGCGATGAGCTGAATCGCATATATTGTAATACCAGATTTTGTATAAAAGGCCATGAGATGATTTGTAAGATATTTTTTTGTGTAATCAAATAGCCAAGAGCTGATTTGACCATATTTAGAGACAAAATTTTGAATAATATGTGACAATGTTTTATGACTATGTTTTGAGTATATGTAATGTGATAAGGTCAATCATGAGCATTCTTGATTCTTGTATAATCATGGAGAATTATTTGAGTCATTATCGGGTCATAGGGGTCATAGATTGAGACTAGATACAATTTGAGCAAAAATTGTCATTGTTGTCAAAAAAGTTGTCAAGCAACTTCTACATTGCGTCGGTAGGGTATGACTCTTGATGTTCTAGCACTTTTTGATACATGACAGGGGCATGCCTAACGTAAAATTGCCCACCAGGACGCGCTCGTGATGTCAGTTTGTGCACACGACAAGCCGACTAACTTTGCATTGCATGCCTCTGACGGTTTTTACAACAAACAAAAAAATGCTACCAATTGAAAATGGCCTCGGGCGTCAAAAACTAAGATAGGCCATTGTAGAGGAGCCTCACATGACCCCATAAGTTCAAACAGATTGACCATATGTGTCTTAGATTTGAAGAAACAGTCTATCAAATTTTGACCATTTTTTGGACTCAGGGCACTTGAGAGATCACCCCAGTACAGTATGACTCTCAACGTTTCAATGCTTTGGGATACATGAGAAGAGCATTAATAGTGCAAACCTACCCACCCGGATGCGCTCGTGATATCGGATTGTGCACACGATAAACCAAATTAGCTCTAGCCAATCCTGCAACTTTGCATTGCATGCAACTGACGATTTTTATAGCAGGCGAAAAAATGCTACCAATTGAGAATGGCTCCGAGTCGTCAAAAACCAAGATAGGTCATTGTAGAGAAGCCTCACACGACCCCATAGGTTCAAACGGATGGATCATATGTGTCATGGATTAGAAGAAACAGTCTGTCAAATTTTGACAATTTTTTGGACTCAGGGCACTTGAGAGATCGCCCTGGTACGGTATGAATCTCGACGTTCCGATGCTTTGGGATGCATGACAGAGGCATGCCTAGCATAAACCTACCCACCTGAATGTGCTTGTGATGTCAGTTTGTGCACACAACAAACTGAATCAATTCTAGCCAATCTTGCAACTTTGAATTGCATGCAACTAACGGTTTTTTGCAGCAGGCAAAAAAATGCTACCAATTGAAAATGGCTCCGAGTCATAAAAAACTAAGATAGGCCATTGTTTAAGAAACTCATGCGACCCCATGGGTTTAAACGGATCAACCATATGTGTCCTATATTATCGCCTCGGTACGGTATGACTCTCAATGTTTCGAAGCTTTGGAATGCATGATAGGGGCATGCCTAGTGTAAACCTACCCACCCAAACGCACTCGTGATGTTTTTTTTTGTACATGACCAACCAAATCAATTATAGCCAATCCTACAACTTTGCATTGCATGCAACTGACAATTTTTGTAGCAGGCGAAAAAATGCTACCAATTGAAAAATGGCTCTGAGTCATCAAAAACTAAGATATACCATTGTAGAGGAGCGTTACATAACCCCATAGGTTCAAACGGATCGACCATATGTGTCCTAGATTTGAAGAAATAGTTTGTAAAATTTTGACAATTTTTTAGACTCAGGGCACTTGAGAGATCGCATCGATATGGTATGACTCTCGACATTTCGACACTTTGGGATGCATGACAGGGGCATGTCTAGCATAAAATTTCCCACCTAGACGTGCTCGATGTTGGTTTGTGCACACGATGAACAAAATTTGACCATTGCGAGCATGAGGGTGCTCTCGCACCAAACACATATTCTTGTTTATATTCATATTGCAATTTTTGTTGTTTATATTCATATTGTTGATTACATATGCAAGTATTCATTTAAATTTACAAAAGGGAAGCCACCAAATACAACGAATACACAATAATAAACTGAATACAAGGAGTTTTGTAGGGTTAATTCAACATTTTAGAAATTTAATCAAATCATATTCCACGATTGCAATGTTTTATATCATATATTTTTGTTGTTTATATTCATATTGTTGATTACATAGGCAAATGATCAATTAAATATATAAAAGGACAACCACAAAATACAACGAATACAAAATAATGAACTTAGTACATATTTATTGGATCGAATATCAATATTTATATATATATAAAAAAGACATGTCTGCCAAGTCAATACAAGTATTACAAAAATGTGGCATATGCCATGTCCAAATCAATATACAATAAAAATGTAGAATATATCTACATGTATTGGTCATTCTATGACCAAAACTAACACTATATGATCCTAAACTTGTGGCGGATCATCAAAATCAAGCCTCTTCGATGCAGTATGCGGCTCTGTAGATGGCTGCAAAACCACAATTCAAAAGCCAAGTTAGAATTCTTTTGTAGAAAATAGTTCACAGTTAACAACATAACTATGCATTTAACTATAATTCCTTTGCAATTGAAATGTAGATTACCTCATCGACTGATCTAGGAGCTAATGTCTTCGCTCTCCTCTCCTTGTCACTCTTAGGACTTTTCTTGAAGACATACTTAAATGGATCCACGTTATGACCATACTGCGAAGGGGTTGATTGTAGATTAAATGTATAATTAATACAATGTACTAACATAAATATATCAAAAACACTTAAAATCTATAATATAGAGAACAATGACATACCTGTGCCTGAGATGCTTCTCCAATGGATTGAGGATGGCTCACCATCGATGGAGAAACTGTCACTATTACCTATACAAAAAATGTTGAAAGATTAAATATAATTAATATAATGATAAGTATTGTAGGTTAAAAACAATTAATGTAATATATCAAACAAAAGTGTATAAGATCTTGAGATGCTTCTCCAGTGCATAGAGGAGGGTTCACCATTGATGAAATAGGTATGGATATTTCCTATATGAAAAAATTATAAGATTATAATATATCACAAATTCACATGTACGTGTACATATAATCATGAAATCAAGAAAATGAAGTAGAGATACATACCTCTGCCCTCTCTTGATCCATAGGCAAATCAGACGCATTCAACAAATCCACATAGCTCAATGGTCATTGTACATGTAAAATAGACAAAAAATAGTAATCAATCTACAAACCCCAACTAATACTTGATTTTAACATTTTCAAATAATTGTACAAATAAAAATGCATTCAATTACCTTCTTCCCATGTTTTGGCATCTTTGAGGAACTCTTTTTCTTAGGATGAGCCCTATATGCTGAGGGGGTACCCTAAAAAAATAAAATTAACATGAGATATTAGTACAGATAATATATTGAACATAATTTTAAAAATCTAAAACGAAATGACTTGCATATTCCATCAAAACAATACATAAAAAAGGGCTGTACAAAATATGATACCGTATAGCCTTGTGTGCCAAAATCGATCGCTGAGAGTGTGATGTTATCAATCTGGGACATTTGGTCCCCTGTCAACACCTACAAACCAAAAATTTGACCAAGCATTAAAGATAGTTAGTATATCTTGTATTTTTTTGAACTCAAATTGTACTATTATATTTTAACATGTTACAAAATTTACACCTCAGGCATCAAAGTTGCAGCGGTAGTAACTGGGGGAGGAGTATGGGATACCATTGCTGCATCCTAAAATGCATATTATTTGTCTCAATTTAAATCGATGTATAAATAAAAATTCATTTATGTAATTACAAATTTAAAGTGACTGATAAATAAAATGCTATGAATTCAAATCAACACACTTGTGTTTGTCGCTCATGGGCAAACACCATGTCCATCAACTCATCTGTTAGCACGAAATCCTTAGCCATGCAGGCCTGACATCTACTCCTGCAAATCATGCATAGATGAGATGTGGATTCGTCTGCACTGACTACATCATCTATCCCCGAGCAACTGACACACATATGATGGATGGGCTTTCTATTGCCACCTGGAGCAACTAATGGCTCATCATCCAATACAATAGGGTGTGCTCATGATGTCCCATGCTGGATGATGGCGCCAGTCAATGTTGTGGTTGTCTGAAGAGTCTGTAGCTCCATCAAATCTTTCAGCTCTACTAGGACAACATGATGCACCTTGAGTTTGGGTGATAGGGGGTGGCGACTCTCCGTGGGTAATCGCCAATAGGCTCCAAGTCTACCTTGGGCAGAGCCACCATCTCTACCATGGAACTCTCATGTCAAAATAGTTTGGGTGCACATTGAGCACAAACTCACAATATACTTTTCTCAAAAAATATAATGGCACCTCATAATTATTACAAGGTGGATCATCAAAGACCATCCACCACCTCTGCCAAAAAAGATTTTTCCTGCACATTGGTACACCAATGTATGGGAAACATCTTTGCATTAAGAGGTAATGATTGACCAGTATTGGGATCAATGAAAAGGGTACATATTAGTTGTTTACTAATATTTTTGTTTTTTAGTCCCTTGTATGATAGCCCATCGGCATAGAATTGATGATACATATCCCTAAAGTTTCCCCATTTGGTAATTTGTGTGGAAACAACTATGGTACCACTAGCTAATGTTTCTAGGCTAGTGGCGAGGGATTGATGATGCTCAAGTTCAGATGTTTTCAATTTAAGAATTAGTCTATTGATTTTAGACATATTTTGTCCTAACTGATTAATTAATTGCTCCTGTGTTTCAGGTGTGCAGTCAAAAGGAGGAATTAGGGGTGTATCTTGTGGGTTTTCAGAAGGTGCTTTTGGTTGTTCTTGTTGTGGATTAGAAGAATCTGGTTTTTGAAACAAAAAATAAAAAAACTAATCAAAATTAATGAAATTAAATTCAAAATGTAAAACAAATTGAACAAACGGGAAAGAAAGACAAAAATAAACAAAAACTAACCTTGATCCATAGTGTCTAGAGGAGAAATCTAGAACCCCATTTGCGTTTTAGGAGAGAAAATGAAGAAAAAACAAACTAAAAATGCGCTATTCACAGGAAAATAAGACCTAGTTTTTTTTTAAAACTTTTTTTGACAAGCACCACATACGCAATTCTTTTGGGATTATTAGCATATACGAGCTCATTTTTCTATAAGTAGCACATACGCACTCATTTTCCTAGAGGTAGCACATACGCACTAATTTCCCTAAAAGAAGGGTGTACACGCTACCTTCTCTAGGCTTAGGAACAACAAACCTAAGTGCGTATGCAGTCATTTCAAATTTTAGAACCGCGTATGCACTGCTTGTTTTTCCATGTTTTTTTTGGGTGGTGTCCACTTTTCTGACCACCATCTTTGTGCACATACCCTATGGCTAAGGAGAGCTTAAATGGTAAATCCACCTCTGGACCCCTTGAGATGAATGAATGGTAAGAAAATTTTGAAGCATGAAATTTTGGTAACTTTTTGTTAATATATTATCAACCGGTTTTACTCCTTGAGCAATGAAATTAGGGTTTGCAACCCTAACAAGAAAGCATTTAATGCAGTAGGTAAAAATGATAAAAATTAATTTTTACTTTGTTATTTTTACCCTAACACATTCGAAAGAGAAATTTGGAGTGCTTGCTGAGCTAAGAAAGATTGTTGGCTGATAATTGTCGAAGTTGCATTGTGATTTGTAGTTAAGCTGATTTGAAGGTTGCAGAAGATCAAACTGGTGTGCACTTGGGCATTCAACTGGTAAAATGAGGTAGTATGCATGAGAAAAGGTATTTACTTGAAAATCCTACTTCGAATCTTGTTCATCTACAATGGCATCATCTTCAAAGACTATAGAAGGGTTAATGATTACTTTTGAGCCAATGGAAGTGGTAGTAGCAGAACAAATTGTGTCATATAATGCATTATCACAAGTTCCTAGTGGAGTTTTGGTTAAAGGAGATTTTTCAAGTTATATTGACTACAAGATAGAGGATATAGGATGACTATACATTTACACTCAATTGAAATCTCTCTGTGATGAGAATGGAAAGATTCAAACAGAGTATGCTAGGGTTTCTGAGAAGGGTTTTCATAATGCCGCTTATTTTCTAGAAGATTTCGAGGAAGAACATATCAGAATCATTTTGAGTCGAGTTCATGGTGAGAACATGCATTTAGAGAGAGCTAACACAATAACTAAGGAAGCCATTCAGGCTGTAACTGGTTATTTCTCAATTGGTGAAGTACTTATTCTAAGGAAAATTTCAAAAGAGATGGTAGTCTCAATAACTGGTTCAACATCTGATAAGCGTGCCTTTTCTATTAACAATATTAGAGACCCTATAGTGAAACTGGCAGCAATGGTGATAGGCTATCGATTATTTTACTCCAGTAAACTAAATGGCATTCCATTTCCAACAATTCATACAACTCACAGAATGATTGTTGAAAATGAAAATTATGATCTTTGTGAAGCTATCAGGAGACAATTGTTTCTAAATTTGCAATCTATCAAAAAGGACAACAGTCAAAAGTTCAAGTATGGTTAGCTTTTGGTTGGGTTATTCTTTTATTTCCAAAATTTCCTACCGGGAATAGGAGATATGGAATGGTCAAAGGACCTACAGGTATCAGCTCAAATCAAGAACAATATCAAGACTATAAGGAATACTTTTCCTGCTGCTATGAATAAGTATTTTAATGAATTTTAGAAAAAATGAGCATGAGAATGAGATTGCATGAAGATGTGGTAAAACATTTTGCAAAAGATATAGTCTTTGTTGTTACCACTAAATTTTGTTTGATGCAAGCAATCGATCCAAGGAAAGAAGAAATGGAAGACATGCATTATGAAGTAAATTATGACTTACTGGTCGGTTATACTAATAACCTGTTACCATCTCCTAAAGATAAAAAGAAGGTAAAATTGGATATTGTGGTAGTCCATGATGCACCAACAAAAATCAGTATTGCTCTTGCTACAAGTGGGAAAGGAAAGAAAAGGAAAGCTAAGGAAGCACCTCCTACAATAAAGAATACAAGGGTGACTCAGAGTATCCAAATCAAGAAGGAGTTGACACCCAAGGTATATGTAAAGAAGGAGAATGTAACAAAGAAGAGAGGTAGAAAACTAATTCTGCAATCAGAATCTAAGGGTACTAGCATTGAGGAAGAACCCAAGAAGTTGAAGGAAACTGACACAATATCTAGCCAAGTGAAGGAAGTGTCAAAGGCAACTGTACCTTTTGATATCTCTACCTTCAAGCCGATAACTCACTTTCAAAGGACAATGAATCAATTAGGAAGGAAGAGATTTGAACTAGTCAAAGAACATTTTGATTCTTTTAGTGAAGATGAGAAAGAGAAAGTTATTCAACAGGTAATCAATCATTTGTGCTTTTATATTAGATTACCTCAAGATATTGAAAATGATATCTCAAATAATTTGTACACTATTCTAGTATATAAATGGGAAGAAGTTGTAAAGCTGGAGAAAGAGATTATTAATGAGATATTTGTACAATATTTCACCAACTTGTCTAAAGATGAAATTAGTGCTTTGATTGATCAATACAAAACTCAGTTTTCTTTCAAAGCAAGAAGATTGAAGATTCTTAATGGAAAGAGGTCAATTATTGAAACTGAGACCCATCAAATAGCTTGTGATATCAAATGGATGGAAGATCTCATCCAATCCTCTAAGAACGAGAAAGATGGTGTTAAACAATCGAAAATGGATGAAGAAGATATTGTTCAAGGAGATGTGGTCTACCCTGTCAAGAAGAAGGATGACACCACTATTCATGTTGTTGATGATGTTCAGGACACAATTGATCTATTTGGAGATGTCACTACACCAGATATGGAGCCTCCTGAAATCACAAATTTATAGGTCAAATTAGTTGAGCAACTGGCAACTCAACTAAAAGTGGTCAATCCACCAGAAATTGAACAACTAGAGAAACCCCAATCTCCACCGGTCATTCAAGATACTCAGAAAGAGTCTATGAAAAATGTTGTAACACAAACTTATGAAAAGGAATCAAAGAAGAATCAAGAGAAAGTGATCATTAAGGTTGCATCCTCTAAACTAACAACAACTTGATGAGGATGATGATGATTCGTTGAGCATTTCAGGGCCTATTGATGTTGACAAGGTGAGTGCATAGGAAATAATGAAGATTGATAATGTTATGCAATCTAGAGCACATAAAAAGAGACTAAAAGAGCAAAGGATTGAGGCAGAAACAATTCAAACTGCAATAGACATTTTATCTAGTCTGCTACCGGAAACGTCTACAACACATCTATCAACCCCTATTAGCAAACTTGGTCACTTAGTTGCAAATGCATATGATAAAATCAAGTCACTTGAAGATGTTGCTCAAACCTATGCTGAGAAGAGTCACAAGAAGAAGTATGGAGAAAAAATGGCAAAGGACACTGATAGTGGCAAAATGGCTCTATCACATAATAAAGATTTCTTGAGAAAAGCTATTGAAATAGGTGGAAAGTTTCTTTCTTCCACCTCTAATGTTTCTTTCTTTTATTCTAACATTTCTAAAAGGTGTATAGAAATAGAGCAAGAGCTAGAATGGATATGCAATGCATATGTTCTACTTAAGGACTCTATTTTTGCTTTTAGAAAAGCTATAAATGATTTGCATAACAGGCTAGATATCCATGATAATGAGAAGAAAAAGAGACTCCGGTCTCTAGAGGAACTCAAGAGTCTACTTACTTCACAGGTGGACATACTTCAGAGAGCCTACTCCTATACAAAAGCTATCATAGCAACTCCTGAAACCTGTACATTGGATTCAATGAAAGAATTTCATTCACAGCTTATGTCTACATTCGAGTACACTAAGAACGCACTGGAGACATGGACAAATGCTTTATCACAATTGAAGAGTAACTACAATGTTATTTTCATGAGAATTGCTTATGCATAAACCTTGATTCAATTTTTTCAAGTTATTGTTGTATATGCTAAATGTAGACACCTAAAAATGTCTCATTGATCATGTACTAATTATTCCTCTAATTGATTAAATAATTCCTTAATTATTTAATTAAGTTAATTAATCTTAATCTTCTAATTCTTCTATTTAATCATATTCTTCTAAATTCATATTTCTTCATCATCTTACTAATTATTCTATTTTTATTCTTTCATCATTTAATCATTTTGACCATTTTCTAATATTAATTAAATATTTATTATTTAATTAATTGTGATCCTTAATTTAAATAATTTTTATTATTTAAATAAATTACTAATTATTCTATTTTTATTCTTTCATCATTTAATCATTCAACTCTCTTCTAAATATTAATTAAATATTTATTATTTAATTAATTGTGATTTAATCCTTTAAATTAAATAATCTTTATTATTTAATTAATTATAGTTCTAAAATAATTAAATAGTTTCTTTAAATTATTTAATTAACTAATTAATTCTTCCATTTCCAAATCCCCAAATTCTAATTTCATCTAATTTTATATTCTTCTAATTTCTTCCAAATTCAAATACATGTGCATGATTTCAAAAACCAAATTGAAAATCAAAGTCAAGTTCTAAATATATTCAAATACTAAATTGAATTAATAAATTCAATTATTTGAATTAATATATCATGCAAAGATTAAATTGAAAATCTAAATCTAAATACAAGCACATGCTAAATTAATTAATTAAATCATTTATCTCTTCAACTTCTATTTCCATCTTTCAGTTAGCTTTTTCTAAATTAAGCTCTCTGTGTCATCTTCTTTATTTCCACCAATCATTCTTTTTATTCCCTAAATCAGCTTTTTCTCAATCAATTGACTCAATTAATCTATTCAATCTATTGATTTTCACTCCTACAATTAGCAGTTCAACTATCAATTTGCATTTGAGCTCACCTGAGTTCCACCTCCTGATCAATCTGTGCCGCCTTTCAATCAATTTCATCCAATTTTCTATAAAATGAGTATTCAATCTCCATTTTCAATCCTCTTGAACTCTCTAGAATCCTCCTCAATCTTTGACAATTCCTCATAATCATGAACTTCGAATCCTTGTGTCACTTGCAGGTTACTAGCGCAATATCTGAGAGCCATCATACCACAAATAGGAGAAGAGCAATGGAAGCAATATGCGATCTTCGGATAGCAAGTTTTATTGAATGATTTTAATTCCTATTTCTTAATTGCATCATTTCATTGGTTTTATGTTTGAATTGCTTAGGTAGTTAAGGATTTTGTGATTGTCCTTATTTCCTATTTAGCAATGGTATCCTTGAGCATATCACATTTTGGTGAACTTGACGTGAACTAATAGCAATTTAACCTTCTTTATCTTTCTATGTGATTTTTACAGGTTGTGCGGATTTTTCTTTTTTTTGCGGGTTGCAGGAATTTTGAGAAAAATTCTTTCATCACGCAATCGAGCATTCATTGTCACGCAATCGCATAGACAGTATCATGCATTTGCCCTATCATCATCATGCATTCACCCTGACATCGTCACGCAATCACCCTGTCAACGTCATGCAATCGCTCTTTCTTCATCACGCATGCACAGGGTTAATTGTTGTTTAAATCTTTCTTCTGTCTGTTATTTGTTTTGTTTAAATTTGTCTTAAAAATTGGTTAATCCGAGATCAAATTACTTTTTTATTTCATGATTTGAGTAACACAATTTATGGCAAGAAAAGTTCAGTTCAAGATTTCAGGTGCAAGAAGGATGAAGCAACAAAGGAGAGAAGCCAAATGCTATCAAAAGGTTCTTTAGGTAGAAAAATTCATATAGGATTTGGAAGAACAACTGGCCTTTGATAGATGTAATAGCTTAGTTCTTTCTTATCAAGTCAAATATGATCTAAACAATATTGAATGGATGCTTAGAGATTTGGCTAGGGCTTCCCAATTGGTTGTGTAGGTTCCTGATCATGTTTAAATATTCTATTATTCTTTTACTTTTTATTTTTTTTGTTGTTGCCTGCTAAACTATCATGCAATCAATCTGTTAGTGCTACACATTCATCCTGTCATCATCACGTATTCATCCTATCATCATCACGCATTCTCTCTATCATCATCATGCATTCGGTCTGTCAGTATTACGCATTCGGTCTGTAAGTATCACGCAATCACCTCTGTCAGGTTTTGAATTTCTATTTTCTGTTAGTTTAATTTTACTACTAATCTTCTGTTTACAGCCTGTGGCGGATTTGCAGAGAGGATTAGATTAGTAATTTTGCATGGTTAATCTCACACTTCAATTTTTAGTGCTTAAAATCAACAAAAGTTAAAATGGACATGCATGGATAATCTCATACTTCATTTTTTGGTGCTTAAAATAAACATCAGATAAAATTGACATGCATGTATCTCACACTTGGTTTTTGGTGCTTAAAAATTGCCAAATGGTTAAAATTGATATGTATGCCTTCATACTTGGATTTGGTGTTTAAAATTGACATGCACGTGCAGATCTAACACCTAAATTTGGGTTATAAAAAGAACATGAATCAGGCTGCATTAGATTAAATCATTTTCTTTTTTCTTAAGGTAAGGAACTTTTCATTGTGTTTGGGGTGGGCCTACAGTTGCACTAACTGACTTTCTACCTGACATCGAGCTTTTGGGAGAAAGAAAGAAGGTGACAATGACATCCAATTTTCTTTTATTCTACATAGTGAGGGGTATCTTTGACTGGGGATTTCATCACCCCATAGAGGTACTTCGAATTGGGATGCATTGGGGATATCATCTCTCCTAGCGTACTCTCAAGCGGGTTTTTTGAGACGCTATATAAATATACTGGTCAGGCGGCTAGAGTGTTGAGTGAATTTGACATATGTGGGGGCCTTCCCTGCACCAATAAGCTCAATTAAAGTCTTAAGTGGCTTGCTTTGAAAATCCGTCATTGGATCGGGACCCCTCGAAACCTAATACTAAGAACCAATTTATCTGCCAAAAATCCTACATTCAATGGTTTCAAGAGTGCAGATCGTACCTCATGTACCTTACACTATGATATAGGAATCCCTTGGCTATAAGATCCTTGGATCTTCAAGGTAAGAGAGACTGGCATGCCCAAGAAGTGTGTGCCGTAGAGTGGAGCCAGTGTTGCCAGACTCTCTGTCTATTCATTTTGTTTTGGTATTTTATTGTAATGGCCTCACTGAATGGTGTCCACTATCTAGCCTAAGATTGTATTCCGTGCTTTTTTATGTATCATTGTGCTAGACTAGTATTGAGTCAATCCCTTGGGCTATTTTAGGGCCTATCCCACGTATCTTTGAATTTTTTGAGATTGTATGAAAATTGAGTCAGTTAGCTATACATACCTACCAGCAACTATTCTTAGATTTGGAAAACTACAAAACATTGTCCTACAAATGAAGTTCCAAAAAACAAAGTCAATTTTGAAACCGATTCTCAAAAGTCCTTACATACTTGTGACCATAGGAAACTTTTACATAGTCCCACTTACATCCTCATTGTCATCCTACATCTTTTGCATAGTCCCACTTACATCCTCATTTTCATCAACCTTACATCTTTTGCATAGTCCCACTTATGTCCTCATTATCATCCTACGATTTTTGCATTATCATCCAGATTAGTTACATAGTCCTGTATTATCATATACGTCTTCATCTAGACCTCATATACATCTAGGTCCATTATCAGTTATAGGATCATAGCATGTGCCTTCATGGGTCTCCCAGGTGATGGTTTGCTCCCCTTTGAGCAACCTAATTTAGTTCCAAACGGCGGTCAACGAGAAATCATTGATGGTCTAGATAACCTAGCTTGAGACTTAAGAATGAGTGCACCACAATATATAGGAGTCAAATACGAGATCAAAATTGAATATAAAATTGCCCATAGAATCGATAGAGAAATTGCTGTGGAACAACTTCGTCAACAAATGGAAAGACTTGCATTAGATAAAGCTAGAAACGCCCAAAAGGTATCACGTCAAAATCCTCAATAGAGAGTCTAGTATAGCCTTGCATTTATGTCTATAGTCTAGTCTTAAGTCATCATCTTGCATACAACCACCCTCATATAAGAAATTTTAGATGCCTGTCACGAGGTCGCAAAAAGCAAAAGGAATAATGGACCCGAATAACATACAATTTGTAAATCCTACTTGGAACATGGACATGTCACTAGGTCAACACTTAGGTACATAGACAATGTCCACCCTAAGTGAATTACAACAACACCTGACAAAGGAAGAAATTGAGTCCGCAAAATAGGACCCACATGTCCTTATGATCCTAGATGCACTTATACATAGCGATAGGGACAAGTATCTTTCATTGTTAATACAAAATGGGGCAAAAATACCAGAGGATTTTGACATTACAAAGATTTTACCACCAGGAAAAACTTTAGGTCAAGATAATAGTCAAGCGCCACCCTTGACACCAATACAAGCATCGACCTCCAGTATTCCTCAAAACATGCCTAGTCAAACAAATGTCAACACAAATGCAAAATTTCAAACAAGTATGTCATCCTTAATGATTAATGCTAGTATACCATCACAAAGAATACCAATAATAACAAGTGTCTCAGAACCTGTTCAAGTGCAAGCTACAAATGCAACTCAACCTACGGTGTCCTATTCTATGGGATCCACATATGGTTATCAAAATACAAATCTAGGTCTCGCCAATACAATAGGTATAACTCAACTAAACATGGGTTCACATATCAATTTTTTTCAGTACCTGGGGGGACACACAACACACAAGGTTATAATCTTGGTACCTTCCAACAAGCTCCTAGTTATGAAACCACAAATCCTTTCGTTGGACATACACAAACACAAGGTATACCTTTGACACAAACAGATATTCTGACACAACAAATGTAGAATTTACAACAACAAATGACAACCATGCAAACTAGTCACGATAAGAAGAGCTATACAATGCAGGACTTACATCCTTATCCATTCGATCACACATTATACATGCATCCTTTTCCACAACATTTTGAAACGCCAAAATTTGATAGATATCGAGGGAAGGGTGATCCTAGAGATCATATTAGAGAATTTTTTATGGCATGTATAGAAGTTGCCTCTGAAGATACTTATCTAATGAGACTATTTCCTAAAAGCCTAGGAGGTCCGGCTTTAGAGTGGTTTTCACATTTACCACCAACCATCACATCATGGGGAGAATTAGCTGAACAATTTATTGCAAACTTCTTGCACAACATTGACACCCCGGTTACTTTGATGGACTTGTGTTCTGCGAAATAATATGAAAATGAAACATTTGCATCCTTCATACAACGATGGAGGGATCTCTATAAGAGGTGCAAGAAAATTATCCCAGAAATAGAACAAGTGGATATGTTCACAGAAAATTTAGTTCCTAAGATTAAATATCCAATACAAATGCAATGTCTAACCACATTTAAACAAATCATGGAAAAGGCTCTCAAATGTGAGAAGGGACTAATAGAACAAGGTCTTATTAAGTATGGCAATACAAACAACAATGACAAATCTAAATTTTGGTCGAAGAACAAAAATGTGACCAATGATGGTATTGTAGACGCTAGAATGATAAATAGAACTCAACCCGTTTTATCTTTGGGAATGAGTCAGTCAATGAATCCACATACAGGGAATAACACAACATTAGCAAATGTAAATGCTACACAAAACATGAACACAAAATATCCTTGGGTAAACACTCCGAGAAGGCATTACACACCTCTAGGAGAACTTATTGAATCGGTGCTTAAAAAGTTAATATAGATAAACATGATTACTTTATCTGAGGTAAGGGTGTATGAACCAGGTCCTTTCAAACCCACATGGTGGAATGACAATGATTTTTGCGATTATCATAGGACAAAAGGTCACAAAATGACAAGTTGCTACAAGTTGAAAAACTTGGTCCAAGATATGATAGACCAAGGGGACATCACAATTGATACTGATAAGACCTCAACAAACACAAACCATACTATTTTCAAGGATCCTTTTGTTAAGCATGACAAAGGAAAAGCTACCACATCAAGTACCCAAGACAATGCAACTAACTATACAAAGGTCTCATATGACTACACTATACATGCCATTAGCTCAAGAGATATATAAATTAGTGATTCAATAGAAACACTTGATTAGGATGACCAATATCAGAACATCCATACAAAGGATAACCAAATTTGCATGATATCAAAGGCACCAAAGTATGATGATGATAGAAATCTTTGTCTCAGAGACTAGGGGCATGATCAACCATCTAACTCAGGATGGTTTGAAGATGACCTGATAGAACATATCATGGATATTAAACACACCCATACAAACTATGAAGAAGGATTTGAGATAAATCTTGATAACACAACATATGATACAGGCGATACAATCGCTACAATCACTATAACTCCCAGAAATAGAGACTGTGCAGTGGTTACTCGCAGGTCAAAGGTAACTTTACAAGGAGTACCACAAAATCAACCACCAGCAGTAGGGACTTACAATGTTGTTGAGAAACTTAAGAAAACTCCCGCACAAATATCATTGTTTGAACTATTGCGTATTTCACCCACTCATAGAGCTATACTGGATAAAGCACTACAAAATTCGATAGTGTATAGAAATATAGATGAAAATACTTTCCAGTCTATTGTAGGAAATCTGACATAGGGCACATGAATAGCATTTACAGAACAAGATATTCCTAGAGATAGACTACTTCATAACGATCCTCTACATCTAGAAGCTTACATTCATAAGCGGAGAATCAGAAGAGTACTCATAGATGGGGGAGCCGGTCTCAACTTTTGTACTTTAAAATTGGTCAAAGCACTAGGATATTCTGAACTTCACATTGATTCCTCCAAGAGAATAAATATCAAGGCTTACGATGATGAAGAACGTCCATCTAAAGGAATTGTAACATTACCTATACAAGTAGGGCCAATAACGATAGAGGTTGCTTTCCAAGTCTTGGATAGAGAACTAGGATACAACATGCTATTGGGATGCCCATGGATACACGCCATGCAAGCAGTACCATCCACATTCCATCAATGTGTCAAGTTACCATACAATGGTATTGAAATCACAATAAAGGGAGATCCAAATCCATTCCAACATTGCAATTATCTGAAAGATAGTGTATATAATCAGGTACCTATCAATCAGGAAACACCTCTCACTACACAGCTGGAAACATTAAAGATCATAGAAACAAAAAAAGAAATGCCTACAACATCTTCCTTACAAATAAAAGAGATGGGTTGTGGAGAGTATTCTATTGCAAATACTTTCAGTGGGAAATAGTTGTCTCTTTCTCCAAAGTCCTTTGGGAAACCACAAATCACAGTACAAAAGTGAGACAAAGGAAAAGAAATTGTCAGATACATAGACTCATGTTGTTTCATTAGATGGGGTGACTTACAAGATGAATCTTAGAACGAAGATGTTAACCATTAGATATATAGAGAAGAAGATCATATGACAATAGCCAGAATACCCATAGATCAGTATGGTAATGGATTCAAAATGCTCCAGAGACATGGATATGATCATACCATAGGCCTTGGGTTACAGAAACAGGGAAGACTTGAACCTGTTGTTCCTAATGATAATCCAAGAAATCAAGGATTGGGATACAAGAATATGCAACATATCACTGAAGCAAGACAATGTACCCTTGATATACTAAATCGACCAAGCAAACTGTCAAATTACATATCACAAAGGAATTTGTCCACACAGGTGCTTCCATCTTCATCTCAAACAGGTAATCAAGTACCTACATCACCAAGTGCAGAATCAGATGGAGAAGACATGAGGAAACTCTTACAAGAACCTACCCTTGAATTACAAAATGATATAGTTATTGACACAACAGTACAAGCTAATGTAGCGACAGATGCAGGTTTACCACAAACACCTAAAACCCACCCATGGTTATTGTCACTACTTCTACCACAAGAAGCAACTCAAGCTCAACCAAATGAAACAGATGAAGAAAGATTACAAAGACTTATACTAGACTTAAGAAGGGTAACTAATGTCCAAAGAAGATCTGTCAATCTACAACAAAATCAGAGATAGGAACAAGAAGAAATAAGTGATGATAGATCATACGATGAAACATATATTGAAAGTGGGAGAGACTCTCATGACTACGAGTTCTTATCACTACATGATTCTAGCCCACTAGAAAGTGTAATATTAAGGCTTATACAAGATGAAGATACACAAAGCCAGTCAAACAATCAAGTTTTAATGTTATCACAATTTACTAAGGAAGGAAGTAATGATTTACCCCTAGTGCATTCACACTTGATTGATTGGGGGCAAGAAGGAAAACCAATGCTAGATTGGTTTGAAAATGACGAAGCAATTTCAGAATTTCTAGGAGTCAGAGAGGGATTTCCACAAAGTGATCATAAAGCAGGGTTTGTTATAGACCTGAATAGAACGGCATACTTTGGAGAAGAAAGTACTTTTACAACAGAAGATCAGGATCAAACTACCCATAATGACAAGAATGATTTGGGTAATCTTCCTATGGAAAAAGAAAGGTTAGCATTACTTATAGAGGAAATAGAAGAAGTAAACATAGTAGAAGGAGAGGTTGTACATAACATCCATCTGGCAAAATCCTTAAGAAAAGAAGAAAAAGACAGATTCATTCATTTTTTCAAACAATGGCCTATCAACTTTGCTTGGTCCTGTTTAGACATGCCAGGTTTAGACTCCGAATTAGTAGTACATCACTTACCTTTGATACTAGGAGTAAAGTCTTACAAGCAAAAATTGAGAAAAATTCATCCAAGTATCGCATTATTGGTTAAAATAGAACTACAAAAGCTACTGGATGTAGGTTTTATTAGACCTATTGACTACATGGAATGGATATCCAACTTGGTACCCATGACTAAACCCATAGGAGGCATAAGAATCTACATAGATTTTTGGGATTTAAATAAAGCTTGTCCTAAAGATGACTTTCCACTACCAAATATTGACATGATAGTTGACCTGATAGCTGGCAATGAGATGTTATCCTTAATGGATGGTTTTTCAGGATACAACCAGATTAAAATTGCACCAGACGATCAACATAAAACAACCTTTACATGCCCATGGGGAACATACTACTGGAATGTGATGCCATTTGGTCTCAAAAACGCCGGAGCAACATACCAAAGAGCCATGACAACATTGTTTCATGACATGATTCACAACATAATGGAAGATTACGTGGATGACATATTGGCCAAATCACAGACAAGAGAAAATCATCTTGCAGTTCTTACATAGATATTTGATCAGTTGGAATAGTACAATGTCAGATTAAACCCGAAGAAGTGTGTGTTTGGCGTAACAGCAGGTAAACTATTAGGGTTTATAGTATCAAATAGAGGAATTGAAATAGACCTAGCCAAGGTTAAAGAAATCATTGATATGCAACCGCCGTCAACACTTAAACAACTCAGAGGCTTACAAGGAAGATTGCAATCCATAAGGAGGTTTATAGCAGAGTTGGCAGATAAGTGTCACCCGTTCCAACATTTACTCAAGAAAGGAATTACTTTTAAATGGATAGAACAATTTTAGGAAGCTTTCCAAGCTCTGAAAGATTATCTTTTGAACACACCAGTGTTAATATCTCCTACTCCAGGACAACCTCTATTGTTATACATATTAGCAAAAAACTCAACTCTAGGAGCTTTATTGGCACAACATGATAAAAATGGAAAAGAAAGAGCCATTTATTATATAAGTAGGACTCTAATCGGCTATGAGCTTAATTATACCTTCATAGAGTGAGCATGCTTAGTAGTAATCTTTGCATCCCAAAAGATCAGACATTACTTTTTGAGTCATAAGGTACAACTCATTGCACGCTTTGACCCACTCAAGTACCTATTGAGAAGAGCAACATTAACCAGGTGATTAGCTAAGTGGGTTATGATCTTGAGCGAGTTTGATATAGAATACATAGACAGAAAAGCCATCAAAGGACAAATTATAGTAGATCAATTAGCAGAGGCTCCTATACAGGACAATCACCCATTGCTGATAGATTTTCTAGATGAATCCGTGTTTACATTAACTGCCTCAGTAATGTGAAAGTTATACTTTGATGGGTCATATACGAATCATGGATCTGGAGCAGGGGTTCTCTTCATTACTCCTCAAGGGGATGTTATACCTAAGTTATTTAGGATCAATTTTCAATGCACCAACAATATGGCTAAATATGAAGCTCTTCTCATAGGACTTCATACAACTGTACAATGGAAATACAAGAGTTACAGGTCTATGGTGATTCACAGTTGATTGTAAATTAGGTCAATGATGAGTACAAAATGAAGGATGATAAACTCATGCCTTATAAAAAGTTGGTCGAAGATTACAAGAAGCACTTCAGCAAAATTACATTCGAACAAATCTCAAGGATACAAAACAAGGCCGCAAATGTGATGGCAACCATAGGTTCTCTTCTCAATATGCCTGCTAATGAAACTCAGTTTGAGTTCATCATAGAATGGTTGATGCTACTTGCATATGAGACTCCCCTATCAGAATATATATGTGCAATTGTGGGTCCAGAATCACCTTGGTACAATGAAATATACACATATTTACACACCCAATACATGTCACCAGATTTGTCCAGAAATCAAAAGAAGACGTTTATTCGTCAAGCATCTAGATATACCATTATAGTTGATACTTTGTATAGGAAGGGTTTCAATGGGACTCTTCTCCAATGTTTGGATGAGAATGAAGCACACATTGCTTTAAAAGAAGTACATCATGGAATTTGTGGGGCTCACCAAAGTGGTCCACCATTGTCAAAAACACTATTGAGAGCAGGTTATTACTGGCCAACCATGGAAAAAGATGCTTACAAGTATGTACAGAAGTGTAAACAATGCCAAATGCATGGAGACCTTATTCATGCACCAACACAAGATCTTCAACCCATTACATCACCATGGCTATTTTCATAATGGGGATTAGATCTAGTGGGTAAAATCAACCCTTCTTCCAATGGGCACAAGTTTATATTGATAGCCACTGAATACTTTACTAAATGGGTTGAAGCAATTCCTCTAACATATATCACTGGAAAGCAGATATCAAAATTCATGCTCAACTACATTATATGTAGATATGGAGTCCCAATGTGCTTTGCTACAGATAATAGGTGCCCATTTAAGAACTAGGAAGTAAAAGAGTTATGTGACAAATTCCATATACAACAGAGATTTGCCATGCCATATTATCCACAAAGTAATGGACAAGAAGAGGCTACAAATAAAACAATAGTAAAAATTCTTAAGAAAATAGTCACTGACACAGGATGGGACTAGCATCTCCAACTAAACCCCACTCTCTAGGCTTACAGAACAGGAGTACGCACACCTACAGGGGAAACACCCTATTCCTTGGTTTATGGTGCAGAAGCAATACTTCCTATTGAAATAGAAATTCAATCTCTAAGAGTCTCCTTACAAAACATCATATCAGAAGAAGACTACAGGGTAGCAAGGTTACAAGAACTCGAGACCCTTGATGAAAAAAGACAAACAATGTTCAATCACCTACAAGGATATCAAAACAGACTGAGATGAAGTTATAATAAAAGAGTCTGCCCATGAACTTTTTAGGTGGGAGATTTAGTACTTAAAGAAAATCAAAGGAACTTAGCAGAACGTGAAAGGCTAGGGAAATTTGAACCTAACTAGCTAGGTCCTTTCATTATAACAAGGGTCATAGGCAATGGAGCATATAACTTGGCTACCATGGAGGGAGATCCACTCCCTGACCCTATGAACAACATGCACCTTAAGCGATATTATACCTAAAGGCTGGGTTAGTTTAGGTTTTATTTTCCACATTGCATATCATATCATTCAAACCAGTGCATTACATAAAGTTTCTTTTTTAAATGCATCGTATTCATAGATTTCATGGCATATAGTTTTTGCATTTACATATAGCAACATCAATGAAACAAGGCAACTGTCCAAGTTTATAATCTATTTACATCCAAGAGAAGTAATGGTCATCTCCTTTCTTAGATATTTGGACATGAAGTCTATGAGGTCCTAAGGTCATTCATCTTCAACATTACCCTGTGACAATGCTTTACTTATGGTTGGGTAGTGATTTCACTATTTGAGACTTGTTAACCCAAAATCTATCAATTGCTATATCTCACACATTAAGAAAATCTCTAATTCATTCAAGACACCTAGTTGATCATATGACTAGTGAAAAATCTAAATACTACTTCAGCGCCGCTGTAATTGTCACACCCAAGTAGGTTTCATTACTTACAAGTCAAGGCAAGAAAATAAAAAGAAAAGAGCTATGCCAAATATCCATTTGAAGGCAAAAGAGCAATGATATATAACTGAAATATCACGCATACAAAAGTATGATAAAAAGCTTAACTATGGGAACATGCAAGTAACTCCATCAGGGCTATGGACGCCTACTGTCAATGGAGCAATATTTGAGAAATTACAGTCTATAACCTCATCGGAGCTCTCAAGGCTTGTTGGCAGCGAGGCTCTATTCAAGATGCTTTTGAAGTTAGAAAATCCATGTAGCTAGTCATAAAGGATGCTAAGGATCTTTAGTGAACACAAGAGCAGAAATTCACTCATTTGCACACACATGGACAAAAGAAGATCAAAGTTTCAAGAACCAATGGGGAAGTTTTCCGCGTCTCCATTTGTAAATCCTAGTCACTAATTGTGTCAAGATGAGTGTTCCAAGGGACCATAGGGATCGATTGATCGGTTATCTAAGAAATGTTTTGCACCTCCATTTTCAATTGGTGTATTACAAATGATACAATAAACACAGTTAACCTTGTTCACATAGGAAATGCATCTTCATCCTGCATATTGCATTCACATAGGTCATGTAAAAAATTCATTTGTCTCCACATACATTCTATTGATCATCATGTCGTACAGGTCTGTACACTAGGGGCATAACTGGAAAAATCCTAAAAAATCAGATAAAGTCCTGAAAAAATCCTAAAAAATCAGATGAAGTCCTGAAAAAATCCTAAAAATTAGATAAAGTCCTGAAAAAATCCTAAAAAATCAGATAAAGTCCTGAAAAAATCCTAAAAATCAGATAAAGTCCAGAAAAAATCTTAAAGCATTCAGATACAGTCCTCAAAAAATTCAAAAACAGTGAAAAAGTCAAAATTCAAAAAACATTGAAAAACAAAAATTCCAAAAACAATGAAAACCATGAAAATCATTCACAAACATTCGTATAAGATCCTAAAAAAATCAACCAAAAAACATCCATGTAAGATCCTGAAAAAATCAACCAAAAATATTTGTAAAAATGTCCTAAAAAAATCATCCAAAAACATTCAAATATCGATCTACATAATCCAAAACATCGAAAAAGCTCTTGGAAAAGAACTAAAAAATCGAAAATCAATCAAATCAGAAAAACTTGAAATAAAATGTCTTGTAAGAAACAAATACCCTAGCAGATATCCAGCAAACACTATGCATGAAGTTAACAAAGGATACGACTATCCAGTCAAACATCTACAATCAACTAATCAAACTGTCTTATCAATCGTATCATATCCACATTAACGTGATCATTATCTTGTCTTAAACAAAAGAGGATACACTCGAAATCAAACAAGTCAGTCTTAAATGGGGTGCGTAACTTTATGAGATCAAACATTATCAACAATCACATCAAACAATTGAGAACGATGGCACAAGGTCAGTATAGCTACTGAATTTTGTTTGGGTCAGTGTTTATCTTTTTATCATTTGGCGACAGATATTGTTCCTATGCTACTCAAGGATGTCTACAAGTGACTAGAGGAGCTATGATGGGCATTATCTTTTTCTTTGTTTGTTGTTTATGGTGTGAACCAATGAAATTCTAGGGAAATTTCTCTAGTGGGTTTCAGTGATAAGAGCCTTCACATCAAGGTGAAATAGCCACATATACCTTGACCCCTAGCGTAATTCCCAGAATGGAGGGTTCACTCCTTGTCTACTACGTGTTTGTTTCTTCAATGAGATATCTTTACATCTTGGTTCCTTATAACGGGATGTGCTAAGCTTCATTGTTCAATAATAAGGCTCAGTGATGAATATATATTGACGCAATAAAATATGTGACACAAGTTCGTGATTCATTCAATTTCATTCTCATTTGCTTATTGATAGTTTGTTGATTTCTTATCATATCTTTTGTCTAATTCGCATTCTTTCTAAATGTTCTTTCTATCATCAAAAACTTCTCTCCATCATCAGACTAACATTTCTTCAAGTTATATCTGAGTTAAAATGGGTACAACCAGTATCATACAAAAAAGATTCATTCATAATTATTCATTTGCATTCATTATAGGATTCATTATTCATGTACATTCATTATTCATTTGCATTCATTATATGATTCATTATTCATGTGCATTCATCATCATTCATTATAGATCCATTTACATTCATTCATATAGATTTCATTTACATCATTAATACATACATGTACTACCATGACATTCAGAATCATATAGAATAGAATAAGATTTACATCTTAACACTCATAGCATCATATAAGCATACATGAGAAGGTAAACATAGATCATTACCAAAACCCACATGTTATATATATATATAAATAAAAAATGATAAGGTGTGTATACAATAAAGAAACTCGAAGGCTCAGATAACATGATCAATAAAATGTCTCAACCAACACTGCCTCTATCAGCAGGTGGATCCTATCCACTAGATCCTACCCCGAGATGTCGAGGTGGTCCCATAGCACCATCACTGCTGGTCCTCTGTGTGGTAGACTTGCTCAAACTAGAATGACCTCTGACAACACTAAAACTAGGAGCTCTCTGTCCCTCAGGAACAACACTATGATAAATCTATCGATAGTAAAAAGCCTCTTGTGCAGCATGGTAAAGTCTATCAGACTCACTTCGTCTATCGGTAGCCAAAGCAAAGTGCTCATCGTATGTAGCCTGAATCATTTGTAAATGCCTAACTACATCATCTCTCTCTCTCTGGAGATGATCTCTCTCAGCCTCAAGAGCACCATAATCTGCACAATAAGTCTCTTGCTCAATATCTCATCTGGCGACCTCATCCTCCAACCTCTGGACACGCGCTCGAAGAATCCACACCTCATCCTCATCACCCACCTGTCCTCTCCCACCCTCTATAGTAGGAACATCCTCTAGCTCTGGCATATCCTCATCATCATCTCCACTTTCGTTGCCTGATGACTCAGAAGAATCATCGTTGCCCTCATTGCTAACAGACTTGGTGTCTCCACCAATGTCTACATCCTCCTCTGCACCCTCATCTCCCCCACCCCCACCCTCATCTCCCACATTTCCACCGGCTCTCTCCCCTACCTCTATCCTCAACCTTTGTCTAGGATGGTGAATCTGCTATGTTGTAATTGGAACAACAGGATCAGTCAAAGGCATTGGCCTGTGCCTAGCAAACCACGCATCATACTCCACCATCGTCCCTGGATCTGCTGCACCCCTACCCCAACCCCAGAGTAATGGCTGCAGAGAATCAAACTCAGTAGAAGCAACATGTGTCTCTATGCAAACACCCCAATCAGATACCTCCTGAGATACACGAGCAAAATATGCAGTAATCACAGGTGTCACCTATACCTCTCCAAACTGTTGCAGAACCTGCCCTGGAAGATACATCTCAATGATCCACTGGGTCTCAAAGGTCCTACCAATAAGATATCTCTGCTATCGGCAGAAAGACAAGTGCACTACATCATTAGGCCAACCAGGGCAATCTAAGTATGGTCTCCAAATAAAATGTTGCAGAATGTCAAACTGATGTCTCCAATACAAGGTGTTCCCTGAACCCCTGTGTCTGATACTTGCTATATATCTAAATGCATAAGGCTCACCAGGCTGCAAGTCTACATGAATGACAGGCCTAGAAATAGAAATGTGCTCCCATGCCCATGTCTAGAGCAAAGTAACACCACAACTGATAGAACGTTATCTGAGATACACAATACCATGCATTTGATATTACAACATGACAAGTAGACAAGGACCCCAAGCATATAGGTGACAATGCACAATCATATCATGGAGAACTCTACCCCATCCAACTAGAAACCCATGACCTCGTCTGTCAAGTATCAGTAAACCACTGACAATACCGCACAATACAATAGTTAGGTCATCATAGTCTAACCAAGCTCAAGGGATGTCATAATGACCACTGATCTGCAAGTCCTAAATCTCACACTCAAAAAGTGTACATAGTCCAGCAATGCCATCATCATGGTCATATACAACTCTCTCACCATGAATAGGAATACATAGTATACACCATACATCCTCTAAAGTAATCGATGCCTCACCAGTCGGTAGATGGAAAGAACAAGTCTCAGAGTGCCACCGCTCTATCAAAGCTGTAATCATGGCCCTATTGGCCATAACCTCTGGAAAATGCATAACATGATATAGACCAAGCTGGCGGATATGCTCGATATCATCATCTAGTAAGTCTGCTCGAAGATCCAATCCGAGAGGTCTAATCTGTCCACACTATAACACTCCAATGTTCTCCTGCAAATGATCAAAATCTCAGTTATCAGATCCAGGAAAATTAAAATATTTCCAAACGCATGACAAAAACTTACATATACAATGAATGCGTAATAGTTATGGCTTATGTGGTACAAATATGACTCTTGCGTAACGATAAAAGCTAATGCATAACAAAATGAATGCATGCATAACAAAAAACACTTATGTGTAATGACATACATGAATGCGGCATGTTAGAGCTAATGCGTGACACTTACGATGCATGCGTAACATTTAAGGCATTTGCGGTACACTTAATACTAATGCATGAAAATCGACAAGCGAATGCGTAAAGCAAGGAAAAAAGT